>NC_052066.1:45850564-46524314 GCF_015852505.1 Tachyglossus aculeatus
TTTATTACTCTATTTTATTTGTACACGTTTATTATATTTATTTTATTTTGTTAATACGTTTTGCTTTGTTCTCTGTCTCCCCATTCTAGACTGTGAGCCCACTGTTGGGTAGGGACCGTCTCTATATGTTGCCAACTTGTACTTCCCAAGCGCTTAGTACAGTGCTCTGCATACAGTAAGCGCTCAATAAATACGATTGAATGAATGAATGAATGAATGGGCGCCCTTGGCCAGCAGACTGGTACTGGACCCTTGGTGGAGTGAAGTGAGAGTGTGTATGTGTCATCCCTTGCACATTTGTAATACTAACTTTAAATAAAAGACCGGTCCACAGTAACCTTGGTGGTGTGGTCTGACTTCCTACTTGTCACTGAGGTTCCCCCACCGGACCAGGGGAGTCCTGGTGGGTACGAGACCGGGGACTTGTGACTGTTGAGAAGCACCATGGCTCAGTGGAAAGAGCACGGGCTTGGGAGTCCGAGGTCATGGGTTCTAGGTAAAATACCATGCTTGGCACATACAGAGCAGTGCTTGACACATAGTAAGCACTTGACAACCCAGCCTAGTTGTGTTGCTCATTGTGAACAGGGAATGTCTGTTCGTTGTTATACTGTACTCTCCCAAGCCCTTAGTACGGTGTTCAGCTAACAGTAAGCTCTCAAATACAATTAACTGACCTACTGGCTTAACAAATATCATCATCATTATTATTTCACAAATTCCGCTGTTGTTATTAGATCAGCGTGGCTTAGTGGAAAGAGCACAGCCTTGGGAGTCAGAGGTCGTGGGATCTAATCCCGGCTTCGCCACTTATCAGTTATGTGACTTTGGGCAAGTAACAACTTCTCTGTGACTGTTACCTCAACTGTAAAATGGGGGTTAAGACTGTGAGGCCCAAGTGAGACAACCTGATTACCTTGTATCTCCCCAGCCCTTAGAACAGTGCTTGGCACATAGTAAGTGCTTAACAAATGCCATAATAATTCATTATTATCCATTACCCCCTCTGTAATTGTCATGGGAACTAGGAAACTGGCATCACAAGGAAATAACTAGACTTAAAATATGACAGGGAAGTCAAAACTAGCCTTGTGCTTGCTATGCATTCCTGGCCATCAGAACACAGGTTTGTCTACTGGCACAGAACTACGAGAGGTAGGATCCAGTGCTGAGGCCTTCTGCTCTCTTGTTTTCTCTTTCTCCTCCTCGGGTGGGGACTGGTTTTGGCAACAAACTCAGAAGCATGTCTAGGTTTTTTAAAAAAATAAAATGACCTTTGAGCCAACAGGAGACCTTAAAGTGCTATTTTTAAAATAAAGCATGGGAAAAGAATTATTTTAATGTAAATCTTTTATCTCAGTAAACATGAAATTCTGTGGTGGAGGCACAAGGAGGAACTGCATACTGTGTGAGAGGTATATGAAAATTAAAATATATTTCTTACAGGCAACACATCTGTCAGCTAAAATACAAGTTTCATATAAGATGCCTGGAGTCTGCATTATTTAGTCCTTAATTAAGAACAGTGATTTTTATCTAGAGACAAAATACTGATTTTTAAGAAGTTTTTTTCCTCAGCTTATTGGTATCCCTTGATTTTATTTTTCAAGAAATTTGTAATCACTCAACTTAAAGTGAATAGTGCTTTGTGACTTTTTAAAGGTTTGGCAGGGGGGAAAACGTCACTCCATAAAACCTATTGAAGTACTCTTTGTCAATAAAGCTTTGATTGGAGGAGTTAGATGCCAAAAATCTCTTACTTTCATGCTTTCAAGTATTCATTGCACAAAATTTGTTTTCTCCAGAGGATTATAGCTGATTCCATGACGTTTTCCCTGCCAAGAGGGCTCAGCTTCATTGTAGACTGAGAGGAGACATTGATAGGCAGAAGCCAGGGGGGACCTGAGGGCTGCTTCAGGACTCTCCCCCAGCAGGATTTTGCTGCAATGGTCACCTGAGTGGAGCTTAAAGGATCTGAAAAGCGAAAGAAATCTGAGGGCCAACAACTTAAAAAATGTAATCCCTTGGATGTGTTATTATGGGCTTCCAGTGAAATAAAATAGACATGCATTGTTTGTTCCTAAAAGTGCTGGAATCAAAAATAACTGTGCCACTAAGCCAGCAGGAAGGAAGAACTGCTTGGGTAGGGAGAGCCGTCCAAATGTTCCCACAGCTTAAGAAGAAACAGGATGCTCCTCCTGGCCATGTGAATGTACCCTGCTGGAAAGGACATATATTAAGCCCCGCAGTCTCAGGGAAAGAACACAGGCCTGAGAGTCAGGAAACCTCAGCAGTGTAGCCCATGAGGAGTAGTGTTGCCTAGTGGCTAGAAAATGGGACTGGGATTCAGAAGGAACCAGGTTCTAATCCCACCTCTACCACTTGTCTACTTTGTGACCTTGAACAAGTCACTTCACTTCTCTGGACCTCAGTTACCTCATCTGTAAAGTGAGGATTAAGTCTGTGAGCCCCGAATGCTACAGGGTCACAGTCCAACCCAATGTGCTTGTTTCTGCCCCAGCATGTAGTAAAAGTGCCTAGCACATAGTAAGTGCTTAATAAATACCACAATCATTTTTATTGTTATTACTAGTAATAATAATCATGACTCTGGCAATTGCCTGCTGTGTGGACAAGTAATAACATCTTTATGCTGGAGTCTCCTCATTTGTTCATTCAACTGTATTTATTGAGCACTTACTGTGTGGAAAGCACTGTATTAAACACTTGGAAGAGTACAATATAACAATAAACAAATGCATTCCCTGTCCTCAATGATCTTACAGTCCAGTGACTTTAAGAGAAGCAACATGGCTTAGTGGAAAGAACACAGGCTTAGGAGTCTGAGGTCGTGTGTTCTAATCCTGGCTCTGTCACTTATCAGCTGTGTGATTTTGGGCAAGTCACTTGACTGCTCTGTGCCTCAGTGACCTCATCTGTAAAATGGGGAATAAGACTGTGAGCCCCATGTGGGATAACCTGATCTCCTTGTATCCTCCCAAGGGCTTAGAACAGTCCTTGGCACATAGTAAGCACTTAACAAATACCATTATCATTAGTATTAGTAGTAGGAGAGACAGAAATTAATATAAATAAATAACACAGAAATGTACCTAAGTGCTGTGAGGCTGGGAGAGGGGATGAATAAAGGGAACAAGGCAGGGCAATGACGCAGAAGGGAGTGGGAGAAGAGGAAAGAAGGGCTTAGTCAGGAAAGGCCTGTTGGAAGGGATGTGCCTTCAGTAGGGCTTTGAAGCTGGGGAGAGTAATTGTCAGATATGAGGAGGGAGGGCATTCATGCAGATTCAATACCTGTTCGCCCTTCTACTTAGACTGTCTACCCCATGCCGGGCAGGGACTGTGTCTGACCTGATTACATGGCCTAGTGGAAAGAACAAGGCCTTGGGTGGCAGAAGACTTGGGTTTGAAGCCCAGTTCTGTCACTTGCCTGCTATGTGGCTTTGTGTGGGTCATTTAATGTCCCTGTGCCTCAGTTTTCTCATCTATAAAATGGCCATTAAATACCCATTCTTCTTCCCCTTTAGATTGTGAGCCTCGTAATGGAGAGGATCTGTGTCCAATCTATGCCCTCCTCTACTTGTCTACTATGTGACCTTGGTGAAGTCATTAAACTTCTCTGGGCCTCATCTGTAAAATGGGGATTAAGATTGTGAGCCCCATGTGGGAAGAGGACTGTGTCCAACCTGATTAGTTGTATCTACCCCAGTGCTTACAACAGTGTTTGGCATGTAGTATGTGTTTAACAAATACCATCATTATTATCATTATTGCTATACTGTATCTATTATCCTGTACCTTCTCACTTGCCTTGATCTCATCAGTCTCACCATCAACACCTTGCCCATGTCCTGCCTCTGACCTGGAACACCCTCCCTCCTTAAATCCGACAGACAATTACTTTCTCCACATTTCAAAGCTTTATTGAAGGCACATCTCCTCCAAGAGTCCTTCCCTGACTAAACCCTCCTGACCATTTCCCCCCTCCCTTCTGTATCACCCTGACTTGCTCCCTTTAATCATCCCTCCTCCCAGCCCCACAGCACTTATGTTCATATATTTAATTTATTTATATTTATGTCTGTCTCTCCCTCTGTAACGTAATTTCATAGGCAGGGGATGTTTCTGTTTATTGCTATCGTACTCTCCCAAGCATTTAGTACAGTATTCTGCTCATAATAAGCACTCAAATGTGATTGAATGAATGACTACCACTGTGTTTGGTCTTCAGTATCTGCTTACCAAATCCCACAGTTGTTTTTATGAATCTTATGACACTGTACCTTGATCTGATTTATTTTCATACCCCAGGGTGTTTGATAGGAGTCTGAGAGAGGTGATAAGAACCAGAGCAGAAATCAACAGTCCCTTTGCAGACTCCAGGATGATCAGATCCAGGGGTAATACCCATGTTCCCTCCCCAGACATCAGGAGCAAGCATCCAGTTAATGGCTTTAATCTGTTATCAGGGCATGATACTGGTGGGAGACCCCCCCACACCCACACCCACACTCCTAAGTATCTCCTCCTCTTTCAGAATATTGTCCACAGCTCTCCCCCACCCAGGCCCTGTCCATATTTGAGAGCCATTCAGATGACAACTTAGCATCTCAGCTCAGAACTAGACGCATCCGGTATAGCCAGACCTGCAGGAGCTGAGGCCTCAGTGAACATCTGACAATGTCTGACCCCTTACAGCTCTAGGTGAGGTGTGTCTGAAGATTTTTGGGGGTAGGGGTGACCCCTGAGGGCTGCAGAAAAACTGAAAAAGGAGGCCTAGAGCTGTGGTAGTTCAGTTGTCAATCATTTCCATTGACCACTTACTGTGTGCAGAACACTGAACTAAACACTTTTGGGAGAGTACAATATAACAATATAACAGACACATTCCCTGGCCACAACGAGCTTACAGCCTAGAGTGGGAGACGGACATTAATATAAATAAATAAATTACAGATATGTACAGAAATCCTTTGGAAGCAGGGAAGCAGCGTGGCTCAGTGGAAACAGCACGGGCTTTGGAGTCAGAGGTCAGGGGTTCAAATCCCGGCTCCGCCACTTGTCAGCTGTGTGACTTTGGGCAAGTCACTTCACTTCTCTGGGCCTCAGTTCCCTCATCTGTAAAATGGGGATTAAGAGTGTGAGCCCCACATGGGACAACCTGATTACCTTGTATCTACCCCAGTGCTTAGAACAGTGCTTGGCACATAGTAAGCGCTTAACAAATACCAACATTATTATTATTATTATTATTATTTGGGCTTGGGGTGGGGGATGAATTCAGGGAGCAAGTCATGACAATGCAGAAGAGAGTTGAAGAAAAGGAAAAGAGGGCTGAGTCAGGGAAGGCCTCTTAAGGGAATTGTGCCTTCATTATGGCTCTGAATTTGGGGGGAGTTACTTGTCTGATATAGGGAAGGATGACATTCCAGTCTGCCAACCCAGCCCAACCCCTTCCAGCTTCTTTAAGCATAGCCAGCCTCACCACTATCTCTCCCAACCGCTGTGAGCATAGACAGGCCCATCACCTTTCCTTCTGGCTGCTATGAGCACAGGTAGCCCCACCACCATCCCACCCAGTCACGGTGCGTGCACGTAGCCCTGCTGCCATCCCTCGTAGCCACCATTTCTTGTGGCAGCTATGAGCACAGCCAGCTCCGCCTCCCTGCTCCACTCACTCTCCTGACCAGGAACTATGGTTAAGAGGATGGGATCAATCAATCAATCAATCGATCATATTTATTGAGCGCTTACTGTGTGCAGAGCAACCTGGCATGGAGTAGTGGATAGAGCATGAGACTGGGAGTCAGAAGGTCATCGGTTCTAATCCCGGCTCCTCCACTTGTCTGCTATATGACCTTCGGCAAGTCGCTTCACTTCTCTGTGCCTCAGTGTCCTCATCTGTAAAATGGGGATTGAGACCGTGAGCCCCATGTGGGACAAGGACTGTGTCCAACCTGAAACTGCCTGCATCCACCCCAGGGCTTAGTACAGTGTCTGACACAGAGTAAGTGCTTAACAAATATGATAATAATTATAATTATAATAATGATAATAATAATAATGGCATTTATTAAGCGCTTACTATGTGTGAAGCACTGTTCTAAGCGTAGGGAGGTTACAAAGGTGATCACATTGTTCCAAAGGGGTTCAGTCTTAATCCCCATTTTACAGATGAGGTACTTGAGTCCCAGAGAAGTTAAGTGACTTGCCCAAAGTCACACAGCTGACAAGTAGCAGAGCCGGAATTTGAACTCATGACCTCTGACTCCAAAGCCCATGCTCTTTCCATTGAGCCACACTGCTTCTCTAATAACAACAGTCTCGCTCCACACAGCAGGAGCCTGCACCAAGTTGCTGCGATGCTGACTCTGAAGCCTTCATGATCCATAGCCTTAGAGTTTCTGCTCAGCCTCGTCCCCAGCACCCTGTATGTGGCCTTACCCCCTTGCCATCCTGGTATTCCTGACCTGCTTTGCCCAAGCCAAGCAGGGAGAGGGTGAAGCAGTGGCATTAACTCCTGGACTGTGTTCTCCTGAGCTACCTGACCACTGGCCCACAGCACTGACGCTCTGTGCCTGCTCACCTGAGCTCCACCTTGGGTATTACCCGAGGGCAGTGAAGAATGTGGCAGGGCCACAGCACAGGGCCTTCACACTCCTGCACTGCCGGTCTACCATCGCACCCCACCGAAGACCCTTGCTACCCTTCCCACCAGACCTCTGATGCAATAAGCCATTGGAGAGGGGAGAGATGGAAGCAGCAGGAGCCTCAGGTGGCCTTTACTGAGCCATTCATTCAATTGTATTTATTGTATGCTTACTGTGCGCAGAGAACTGTATTAATAATAATAATAATAATAATGGCATTTGTTAAGCGCTTACTATGTGCAAAGCACTGTTCTAAGTGCTGGGGAGGGATACAAGGTGATCAGGTTGTCCCACATGGGGCTCACAGTCCTAATCCCCTTTTTACAGATGAGGTAACTGAGGCTCAGAGAAGTTAAGTGACTTCATCATCATCAATCGTATTTATTGAGCGCTTACTGTGTGCAGAGCACTGTACTAAGCGCTTGGGAAGTACAAGTTGGCAACATATAGAGACAGTCCCTACCCAACAGTGGGCTCACAGTCTAAAAGGGGGGCTCACAGTCTAAAAGGGGGCAAGTGACTTGCCACGGTCACACAGCAGACACGTGGAGGAGCCGGGATTCGAACCCATGACCTCTGACCCCAAAGCCCATGCTCTTTCCATTCAGCCATGCTGCTTCTCTAACTGTATTTATCGTATTTATTGAGTGCTTACTGTGTGCAGAGCAACCTGGCATGGAGTAGTGGATAAGCATGAGACTGGGAGTCAGAAGGTCATGGGTTCTAATCCTGGCTCCTCCACTTGTCTGCTATGTGACCTTAGGCAAGTCGCTTCACTTCTCTGTGCCTCAGTGCCCTCATCTGTAAAATGGGGATTGAGACCGTGAGCCCCATGTGGGACAGGGACTGTGTCCAACCTGAAATTGCCTGCATCCACCCCAGGGCTTAGTACAGTGTCTGACACAGAGTAAGTGCTTAACAAATATGATAATAATTATAATTATAATAATGATAATAATAATAATGGCATTTATTAAGCAATTACTAAGTGTGAATCAATCAATCAATCGTATTTATTGAGTGCTTACTGTGTGCAGAGCACTGTACTAAGCGTTTGGGAAGAACACGTTGGCAACATATAGAGACAGTCCCTACTCAACAGTGGGCTCACAGTCTAAAAGGGGGAGACAGAGAACAAAACCAAACATACTAACAAAATAAAATAAATAGAATAGATATGTACAAGTAAAATAAATAAATAAATAAGTAGAGTAATGAATATGTACAAACATATATACATATATACAGGTGCTGTGGGGAAGGGAAGGAGGTAAAATGAGGGGGATTGAGAGGGGGACAATGGGGAGAGGAAGGAAGGGGCTCAGTCTGGGAAGGCCTCCTGGCGGAGGTGAGCTCTCAGTAGGGCCTTGAAGGAAAAAAGAGAGACCTAGCTTGGCGGATGGGCAGAGGGAGGGCATTCCAGGCCTGGGGGATGACGTGGGCTGGGGATCGATGGCGGGACAGTTGAGAACGAGGCACGGTGAAGAGATTAGCGGCAGAGGAGTGGAGGGTGTGGGGTGGGCTGTAGAAGGAGAGAAGGGAGGTGAGGTAGGAGGGGGCGAGGTGATGGACAGCCTTGAAGCCCAGGGTGAGGACTTTCTGCCTGATGCGCAGATTGATTGGTAGCCACTGGAGAAGCGCTAGGGAGGTTACAAAGGTGATCACGTTGTTCCAAAGGGGCTCAGCCTTAATCCCCATTTTACAGATGAGGTAATTGAGTCCCAGAGAAGTTAAGTGACTTGCCCAAAGTCACACAGCTGACAAGTAGCGGAGCCAGGATTTGAACCCATGACCTCTGACTCCAAAGCCCATGCTCTTTCCATTGAGCCACGCTGCTTCTCTAATAACAACAGTCTCGCTCCACACAGCAGGAGCCTGCACCAAGTTGCTGGGATGCTGACTCTGAAGCCTCCATGACCCATAGCCTTAGAGGTTCTGCTCAGCCTCGTCCCCAGCACCCTGTATGTGGCCTTACCCCCTTGCCATCCTGGTATTCCTGACCTGCTTTGCCCAAGCCAAGCAGGGAGAGGGTGAAGCAATGGCATTAACTCCTGGACTTTGTTCTCCTGAGCTACCTGACCACTGGGCCACAGCACTGATGCTCTGTGCTGCTCACCTGAGCTCCACCCTGGGTATTATCCGATTATCCGAGGGCAGTGAAGAATGTGGCAGGGTCACAGGACAGGGCCTTTGCCCTCCTGCTCTGCCGGTCTACCATTGTACCCCACTGAGCACCCTTTCTTCCCTTCCCACCAGGCCTCTAATGCAATGAGCCACTGGAGAGGGGAGAGATGGAAGCAGAGGGAGCCTCAGGTAGCCTATACTGAGCCATTCATTCAATTGTATTTATTGTATGCTTACTGTGCACAGAGAACTGTAATAATAATAATAATAATGGCATTTGTTAAGCGCTTACTATGTGCAAAGCACTGTTCTAAGCGCTGGGGAGGGATACAAGGTGATCAGGTTGTCCCATGTGGGGCTCACAGTCCTAATCCCCATTTTACAGATGAGGTAACTGAGGCTCAGAGAAGTTAAGTGACTTCATCATCATCAATCGTATTTATTGAGCGCTTACTGTGTGCAGAGCACTGTACTAAGCGCTTGGGAAGTACAAGTTGGCAACATATAGAGACAGTCCCTACCCAACAGTGGGCTCACAGTCTAAAAGGGGGGCTCAAAGTCTAAAAGGGGGCAAATGACTTGCCAAGGTCACACAGCAGACATGTGGAGGAGCCGGGATTCGAACCCATGACCTCTGACCCCAAAGCCCATGCTCTTTCCATTCAGCCATGCTGCTTCTCTGACTGTACTAAGCGCTTGGGAAAGAACAACAATAAACAGTGACTATCTCTGCTGTCAACATGCTCATAATTTAGAGGGGGAGCTACAGACATTAATACAAATAAACAAAATTACGGATATATACAGAAGTGCTGTGGGGCTGGGAAGGGGGAAGCGTAAAGGGAGCAAGGTAGGGCAATGCAGAAGGGAGTGAGAGATGAGGAAAAGTGGGGCTTAGTGTGGGAAGGCCTCTGGGAGGAGATATGCCTTCAATAAGGCTTTGAAGTGGGGTGGGGAGTAATTGTCTGTCGGATTTGAGGAGGGACGGCATTCCAGGCCAGAGGCAGGACATGACATCAGGATGCCAAGAACCACACTGTTGTCCCCCCACCCTTGCCATCCTGCAGAGGTCTCAAAATGCCTTACCAAAGGACAGGGGAGATAAATTGCACAGAGCCAGTAGGTCATGGATTTGACCCAACCTGCTTTCCCTCCATGCCATCCCAGGGGTCCTGATATGCCTTTCCTGAGCAGGGTAAAGAAAGGGCAAAGCTACAGTGTGAGAAGGTGATCTCAGCCTCCTCACACCATGGCCCAAATGATCACCCCACCAAAGGCCTGGGCCATCTCCCCCTGTGTTGTCCTGGGAGTCTGGACCTAGCATGCAGTTGGCAAAGACTGTACGATAATCACCGTGCATGACCTTGGCCCTCACTGGCCTCTGGGCCCATGACTCAGGATGCCAGAGGTTCATGCTGTGCTTGATCTCCCCAAGAATTCCAGATAGAGTCAGGGAAAGATGTTTGATTTCAAAATATTAAAAAGAAAGAAGGGAAAGCTAGCCCCAAATCCCAATTGCATCACACCCCTGGATAGACACCCTTCTATAACATACAAATTCAGGGCTCTCTAAAGTTTCTTAAATACACCAAGGTCTAAAAGGTGTATTCACAAACAGAATATGGCTGGATCTTTCATATGATTATCAGTGGGGTCCTGGATCACCGCTCAATTCTGTGGCAGGAGCAGCAGTCAGGAAGACCACGTTTGAGGGTGGGGGACTATGATTGGTAGGGGCCGTTGTGGTAGCCTGGGAAATTTTCCAAACAGGGTTGGGAGGAGAAGATGAGTGAGGTGGGGAAGTGGGATTGGGAAAGGATTCTGGATTTTTTTTTTCAAGATACTTTCTCTCTCTCACATGCACACACTCCCTCTTATTCTCTAAAACTCTATATCCCATTATGGTCTCACTATTCTCTGGAAACAGGGTGATTTTAGGAAAACTTCCCCCAATGAAAACTGTAAAACATAGACTGTAGAGATCACTCTGTGTGTCTCTGTGTCTCCATCTTTCTGTGTCTGTCCTCCGTGTCTCTCTTTCTCCATCTCTATGTGTCTTTTCTGCCTCAATGTGTCTCTATTTCTCTCTCCCTCTCTCTTTTTGACAAGACTCCTAGGAGCACTTTGAGTCAATGACAGATCATCTTATGGAGTCTTACATATTCTTGCTCAGGAGAAGCAGCGTGGCTCAGTGGAAAGAGCATGGGCTTTGGAGTCAGAGGTCATGAGTTCAAATCCCGGCTCTGCCAACTATCCACTGTTTGACTTTGGGCAAGTCACTTAACTTCTCTGTACCTCAGTTACCTCACCTGTAAGGATTAAAAGCTGTGAGCCCCCTGTGGGACAATCTGATCACCTCGTAACCTCCCCAGTGCTTAGAACATTGCTTTGCAAATAGTAAGTGCTTAACAAATACTATTATTATTATTATTATTGTTAATCTACCACTATATTTCAGACCACACACTTTGCTCCTCTAACACCAACCTGCTCACTGTGTGTCCATATTGTTTCTCTTTCCATGACCCCCCTGCTCATGGCTTCCCTCTTGCTGAGAATTCCCACCTCCTTCATATCTGAGAGACCAATGCTCGCCCCATTGCCAAAGCCTTTCTAAAATCATATCTTCTCCAGGAAGTCTTCCCTGAATAACTTCTCTTCTCCCCACCCTATTCTCCCTTTTGTGTCATCGATATACTTGAGTTCACACTCCCTAGACCTTTGTTATTCACCATCCACCAACCCCAGAACAGTATGTATATACTTTCCTACTCAATTGTGAATATTTTGGTTGATGTAGAAGGACATGTGAAGCCAATGAAGGGTTTTGAGGAGCAGAGGGGTGTGTACTCCGTGATGCTTCAGGAAGATCTAGCTGTAAAATTGTGGGCAGGAAATGTGTCTACCAACTCTGCTATATGGTACTCTCCCAAGCAATTGGTACAGTGCTTGACTCTGTACCATTGATTGATTGAGGAAAGTTCATGTAGCATATATTGGAAATGGGAGGGACCAGATGCAGGGAGATCAACAAGGAGGCCGATACAATAGTCTCGCCATGATAAGACCAGAGCTTGTGCCAATATAGTAACTGTTTGGATGGGATGGGTCAGATCTGTTGATACTGTGTTGGGGGAAACTGCAGGATTTAGCAGTAGACTATAGCAATTAGAATAATTGTGGTATTCAGTGCAAGCTATGTGCTAAGCACTATATTAAGCACTGGGGTAATTACAAGGTTAAGATTTTGGATACGATCCCTGTTGCCCCTGGGACTCACACAGCCATAAGGAGAGAGAGCAGGCATCTTATCCCCACTTTTACAGGTGAGGAAACTGAGGCACAGAAAAGGACATCACAGCAGCCAAGTGATGGAGCTGGGACTAGAACTCAGGTCTAGACTCCTGCTGGGTCACCTCGTTTTTCAATGAAGATTAAAAATGAGGGATGAAGGAGAGTGATAATTCAAAGCTGGTGCCATGGTGGTGAGCTTCTGGGAAGGAGGATGGCAATGCTTTTGAGCAAGATTGGAAAGTTTAGTAGTGATAGTAATAGTTTTTATTAAGAGTGTACTATGTGCAGAATGCTCAAGTAAGCACTGAGAGAGTATACCCAGATGGAAATTAGAAACAGACCCTCTCCCTCACAGGGCTTGTATGGACATATCAGGAGTGATGTAACACTAAATCACAATACAAATATACAGAATAGACTCGAAATCCTGGAGGGAATGGAGGAGTCTGAAAGTGCAAACTAACAGTTCAGTTTTAGACATACTAAGTTTGAAGCACCACAAACATCCTGGTGGAGATATTTCTGAGGCAAGAGGAGATTCAGGATGGCAGGTTTGATAGATTTGTAAGTGGCAGTTGAAGCCATGTGAGCAAATGAGCTCCTCTAGAAAGAGCAGGGATAGAAGGAGAATAGGGACGCAGGACAAAACCTTGCAGGATACTAATCTTTAAGAGATGGGGAGGTAGAAGAGTTACCCCCTCAAGGCTGTAAGTTCATTGTGGACAGGGAATGTGTCTGTTTATTGTTCTATTGTACTTTCACTATAATGCTCTGCATGCAGTAAGCACTCAATAAATATGACTGAATTGAACTTAGTCATTGAATGAAACCGAAGAGCGATCAGACGTTTGGAGGAGAGCCAGGTTAGTAATATATCAGCAAAGCCAAGGCCTAAGTCCACTTCCTCTGCCACTATAGGAAGGGTTAACTTCTGTGAGGGGGAAGCATTCATTCAATCGTATTTATTGAGCGCTTACTGTGTGCAGAGCACTGTAGTAAGCACTTGGGAAGTACAAGTTGGCAACATTTAGAGATGGTCCCTTCCCAACAACGGGCTCACAGTCTGTCCAACTCTACTATACTGTACCCTCCCAAGTCAATAGTACAGTGCTCTGCGCACAGTAAGCACTCAACAAATACCACTGACATACTGATTCTTCCTGGAGGCTTTCCAAAGTAGGGAGATAGAAAAGGTTGATCCTTAATACATCTGACAGATTGATCTGCAGGGCAGGAGTGTGCGTTTGTATCTCAGACTTGCATATATATAGACCCTTACTCTGGG
This sequence comes from Tachyglossus aculeatus, assembly GCF_015852505.1. NCBI lineage: Eukaryota > Metazoa > Chordata > Mammalia > Monotremata > Tachyglossidae > Tachyglossus > Tachyglossus aculeatus. Next base: position 45,863,936 of record NC_052066.1, read on the forward strand.
GCAGTGTTCACTACTGCAGAAAGTGATATCAGTGTCCAGTGATGTGGCAATAACTTGATGATGTGCTTCCAACCTAGACTGTAACTGAATGCCAGAACTGTGAAAGTTCCAGTTATTTTCACGGGCATCTGACCACCGATGTCCAGATCCAAAGTTGAGGAGACCTGGAATTCTCTCCAACTGGAAGTTACAGTTCAGAGCAAAACACTACCTGGGAAGTTCTGCTTGGGAGTCATGACCACAATTACGCTATCAATATTAATATTACATGAACACATGTCGCTAAAAGAACCCCAGAATTAGGTTCTATTTTCAACTCTCCTGCCATAGTGTTTGCCAGATGTAAACCGCAGGCAAAAATTGAAAGCAGTTGTAGGTTGTAAGCTCCTCCACTAGACTGTAAGCACACTGAAGGCAAGAATCATGGCTATTTTACAGTACTTTCACAAGCACTCAGTACTGTGCTCTGCTTGCAGGAAGTGCTAAACACTTTTGCTTGTCCTACTGATTGATTGGTATTATTACTTAAGGCCCAGGTAGATTGACATTAAAGAAGAAAAAAGGAATCTACCTCCAAATCACCGAGACACCCAACTGCCTTCTGTCACTGACTTTCTGTGCCACCCCACCTCTCACTTATCAACTTGGATACAAACTTTATCTAATCATCTCTAGCCAATGATCAGTCTCTACCGTCACTAACTCTGAAATTCCTCTATCTAAACCCAAGCTCCTCACTTGGCTTCTCTCCCACACACCTCCTCCCCATAAATTTGTACCATTCCTCCACAGAGACCTCCAATTTTAAACCCCAACTAATTTTCTCTACTCATCTCGCCCTACTTAGCCTCCAAACCCAAACTACCTTCCCTTAATGACCAAATTGAGGCTATTAACACCACCCTCTCTACTGAAGCCAACTCACTTGCCCCCCTATCCCTTCATCAATCTTGGACCACTAACCTACAGCCCTGGATCACTTCCATAGTCTGCGTCCTTCTCTCTTGTGCATGAGCCACATAACTCTGCTGGTGGAAATCTAAATATCAGGCAGACTTCATCCACTTCAAGTCTTTCCTTGCAAGCTTTAACTCTGCCCTCTCCTCCACCTGGCAAAATTATTTCTCCGCCCTTATTGACACACATGTGCATCACCCTCACCAGTTGTTCCAAACATTTAACTCCCTCCTCAGGCCCCCTGTCCCCCAGTCTAACCCATCCCTTGCCCCCAGTGACCAAGCCAGCTACTTTATTAAGAAAATTGACAATATCAGGCATGATCTCACTAAAATCTCCCCTGCCCATCGTCAGTCCCTCCCACCTCCTACCCCCCTTCAATCCTCCCATCCTTCCCAGCAGTATCTCTAGAGTAGATCTCCTGCCTCTTCTCAAAAGCAACACCCTCCACTCCTTCGCACCTTATCAAAACACTAGCCCCCTCCCTTCTTCCTTCCCTAACAGCCATCTTCAAGGGTTTGCTCTCCATTGGCTTCTTCCCCACTGCTTTCAAACTTGACGATGTCTTCTCTATCCTTAAAAAAACCCTCCCTTGACCCCAAGGCTCCCTTCAGTTACCACGCCATATCCCTCTTACCATTCCTCTCCAAACTCATTGACGGGGTTGTCTACACCCACTGTCTCAAATTCCTCTCCTCCAGTTCTCTCCTTCACCCCTCTCTAATCTGGCTTCCATCCCCTTCATGCCACAAAACCCGTGCTCTTAAAGGTCACCATTGATCATCTCCTTACCAAATCCAACAGCCTCCACTATACCCTAATTCTCCGCGGCCTCTCAGCTGCCTTCAACACTGTGGACCACCCTCTTCAGAAAATGTTATCCAACCTTGACTTCACTGACTCTGGTTCTCCTTTTATCTTTCCAGCCATTTATTCTCAGTTTCTTCTGTGGGCTCCTCCTCTGCCTCCTACCAACTGTGGGGGTCCCTCATGGTTCAGTTCTGGGTCCTTTTCTATTCTCCAGCTACACCCACTTCCTTGGAAAACTCATTCGCTCCCATGGCTTCAACTACCACCTCTATGCAGATGATACACAAATCTACATCTCTTCCCCTGATCTCTCTCCCTCTCTGCAGTCTCACATTTCCTCCTGCCTTCAAGACATCTTGGATGTCCTCCTGTTGCCTCAAGCTTAACATGTACAAAACAGGATTCCTTATCTTCCCACCCAAGCCCTGTCCTCCCCCTGACTTTTCCATCACTGTAGATGGCACCACCATCCTTCCTGTCTTACAAATCAGTAACCTTGGTGTTATCCCTCGGTTACCTCATCTGTAAAATGGGGATTAAAACTGTGAACCCCACATAGGACAACCTGATCACCTTGTAACCTACCCAGTGCTTAGAACAGTGCTTTGCATATAGTAAGCGCTTAATAAATGCCATCATCATTATTATTATTATTATCCTTGACTCCTCTTTCTCATTCAATCCATATATTCAATCCATCTCTAAATCCTGTGGGTCCCAGCTTCACAAGGCAAAAATCTGTCCTTTCCTCTCCAAACTTCTACCACGTTAATATAATCACTCATCCTATCCCTCTTTTCTGACCTCCCAGCCTCCCTCACTCCAGTCCATACCTCACTCTGCCTCCTGGATCATTTTTCTACAGAAATATTCAGAACATGTTTCCCCACTCCCCAGGAAGCTCCAGTTCCCATCCAACTTCCCATGAAACAAAAATTCCTCACCACTGGCTTTAAAGCACTCAATCACCCGAACCCTACTTCACCTGGCTATTTTCTGACTACAATCCAGCCCACACACTTTGTTCCTCTTAGGCTAACCTTGTCTCTGTGCCTTGAACACATCTATCTTGCTGCCCACCCCTCGCTCACACCCTTCCGCTGGCCTGGAATGCTCTCCCTCATCAAATCTGACAGACAATTACTCTCCCCTCTTTCAAAGCCTTATTGAAGGCACATCTCCTCCAGGAGGCCTTCCCTGTCTAAATCCCCCCTAATCCTTATCCCACTCCCTTCCTGACTTGATCCCTTTGTTCAGTCCTGGGTCCCTTTCTATCCTAGTTCTCTTCTAGTTCTCAAAGCTACTTCTCTTCTTGTCACATATGCCTAACTTCCACTGAAATAAATGTGAATCCCAAAAAATACAGAGGGGAGGAAAGACAACATCCCGCCCCCACCCCCGACCCAGCAACTCCAAAGGTAATGACATTCCTGAAAGAGTCTATATGGTCCCCAAATAACATTACCCTGTGGAGCAGACATTTGTTAAGAGTAGAGATTTAATTAAACTATTCATTGTAAAGCATTTCTACAAAAGACCTCAGCGTGTTCTTCTGCATATGGAAATAAGCTTGGATTTTTAGTTTTCCCAGGTTGTTTAATAACTATTAGTGGTGTAATAACCTTTGAGAGGCAGCATGGCTCAGTGCATAGAGCACAGGCCTGGAAATCAGAAGGACTTGGATTCTAATCTTGATCCTGCCACTTGTCTGCTGTGTGACCTTGGGCAAGTCACTTAACTTCTGCGTGCTTCAGTTACCTCATCTGTAAAATGGGGATTAAGACTGTGAGCCCCAATTGGGATATGGACTGTACCCATCCTGATTTGTTTGTATCTACTTCAGTGCTTCATACAGTATCTTACATATTGTAAGAGCTTAACAAATACCACAATTATCATTAGTAGTAGAAGTATTACAAGTAGTGTGGAAATAACCATCATGGAATCATAGTCTGTTTTATAGATCTTCCTCTTTGATGTTTTGTCTTTGATGCTAATCCTAAAGTTTTGACCTCTATCCTTCCTCTTCAGGGACTTCAATTATATTATGAGATTTCCTACATAATAGAATCTCTGTTTTATTGTACTTTCCCAGGTGCTTAGTACAGTGTTCTGCACAGAGTAAACACTCAATAAATACCACTGAATAATACTAGATTTAAAATTGTCAGAAGCGAAAGATCCTACTGCAGTGTTCTACACTCCACAGAGGTGAGGAGAAAAATTATGCTGCCTTTTCTTTGGAAACTGTGTTTACCACATATTCCAGATAGAGTTCTCACCAGCCACAGAACCAAGAGAGCTGAAGAGTTTCTAAAGGCGTTTCTAGATACAGTGCTTTGCACATAGTAAGTGCTTAACAAATGCCATTATGATTATTATTATTATACACCAATTTGCCTCCAAGCAAAGGACACTTCTGATCTCTGCAGCAGAATATGGTAAATTTGGTAAAAATCAATTGACAGAAAACACCATGGCCTCTACCAAGTAACATCTACTTTAGAAGCAGCAGTTTAGCAGTGAATTGAGTAGATCATTCAGTCAATCAATCAGTAGTATTTATTCAGCTCTTGCTGTGTGAGGAGCACTGTACTAAGCACTTGGGAGAGTACTACAGAGTTGGGAGGCACATTCCCTGACCACGAGCAGCTTACATTTTACAGGGGAAGACAGATATTAATATAATTCTCCAGATGTAACTGTGGAACATGTGGTCTGTTCATTTTTGGAAACTCACAGATATAGTTTTCATGTCTCAAAACACTGTGGATATACATTTGTTTGTGTCAGTGTGTGTGTGCGTGTAAACCCCAATATAATTTGAGTAGGGCATGAATATTTTAAATATTCCCTCACTGAACAATGTCAGTATTACTGGCAACCATTTTATCAATTCAGGTTGGCAAGAGTTGGCTTAATGATTTCCATATGGTTTTTTTTTTTTATTTCCCACTACTGGGAAAGAGAGGACAGTTATCTAACAAAATCCACAGTCCACTGTCTTATTCATTAATGTATGGAAACAGAAGCTGCATATTGCTGGTTTTCCAATTCCCTTCATAGTCAATAATGCTGAGACTCAACATAAATCAAAATAATTTGCTATACAAGCATCAAGATATTTGGACTAACCCCAGTAAGTCACAGCCTCCACATTAACAGTGACAATCTTTATGGTGGGAGAAGGAGTAGAACTGAAACACTTGCACTTCAAATATATCATTTGGACTGGCAAAATGAAAAATGTGCTAGTATTTTGCCATTCTACTACAATCATGGTTTATAATAAATCCTCTGGTCCCTTTAATACTCATGACCACAAGTTATTCACACTGTTTAACCAAGCGAGGTCGTGTTTTGTAATGTTTGCTCTCAAATTCTGATATGAATTGATGAACAAAGTAAACAGAGCGATCCATTCCAATGTTCCTTTTTTACAAATGAGCCATAAAATTTCCCATTAATCAGGGCTTTCTTCCAGAGGTCAGCATGTATTGTTGAAATTTCCTTTTCCGATCACTATTTCATTGAAGGGATTAGAAAATCACATTGCAGTAAACCCAAAAGAATAGACTTTTGAAAAATGCCCCTTTTTCAAATTCCCTCAGGACTGAACTGGATTCTGGCTTGGGGGCATATGGGACTTTTAAAATATATTCAGTTTTCACCTTTAAATAAAATATTTCCCATATCTTTCCAGAAAGTATGATGCTTCCATCTCCTCGAATCAATATTAAAAGTTCCTTACAGCAGTAACAAGACCCTTAGGATCTCCTGAGGAAAATATCCACGAACAGAGAAATAATGAAATTCTGGGAGAATTTCCTAAAATTTGGCATTTCAGGACTTTCTCTCAATTCCAGCAGAAGTTGTCAGTTCTGACAGCCTTTGAATTTATCTAGAGGCTACATCCATTTCACAGGACAGAAAAGGAAACATATTTTTTGAATTTATCTAAGAGATGCATGGGCATAGTGATGGCCAACATTTATCCGCCAAATCTCCCATCAAAAAAGCAATGTATAATGACTGAAGTGCTTGAATCCACTTACCTATAGCTATAATAATAATGATTGTATTTGTTGAGCGCTTACTATGTGCAAAGCACTGTTCTAAGCGCTGGGGTAGATACAAGATTATCTGGTTTTCCCACTTGGGGCTCACAGTCTTAATCCCCATTTTACAGATGAGGGAACTGAGGCACAGAGAAGTTAAGTGACTTGCCCAAAGTCACACAGCTGACAATTGGTGGAGCCGGGATTTGAACCTGTGGCCTCTGACTCCAGAGCCCGGGCTCTTTCCACTGAGCCACGCTGCTTCTCATATAGCTATATTTCTTACCTATGGAATTTTAATGACTGGAGATACTCTCATAAATAGATTTGATGTATATCCTACGTAGACTAAATAACATGCATTTCTATCTATCAATCTATGTATATATGTGTATATATACTTACTGTGTGCAGAGCACTGTACTAAGCACTTGGGAAGTACAAGTTGGTGACATATAGAGATGGTCCCTACCTTATATATATATATATAAAATATTCATAGACATTGCTTTTAATGATGCTTTGTTTAAGGTGTTGTTAAGTGTAGTGCTCTTCTGGGTGGCCACTAGAATTTGAATCAATGCTGCCCATTGTTGGGTAGGGACCGTCTCTATACGTCACCAACTTGTACTTCCCAAGTGCTTAGTACAGTGCTCTGCACACAGTAAGTGCTCAATAAATACGATTGAATGAATGAATGACTGATTCCCAGTATGTGTAACCCCCATATATTAAATAAAAACATAAGTAAGAATGAGTTTTTTTCTTTATGAGTTGTATGAACACACAGACACACACACTCACACACAAAATAATAAGGCAGAAAGAATGACAGGCTGAAACAGACCTAGATTGGATACTTGAATTTTCTTCTGCTCTGGGCTGCTGGCATTAGCACTAATAGTTTTTGTTTGTTCCTGGCATTGCCCCAGCCCTGTGCCCAAATCCTTCAAATGTCCCTCCGCAGCTTCTTAAAGCCCTGTGGAACACCATCCAATCAAACCCACCATATGAGCTCCTTTTTTAAAAAATAAATGACTAAATAAATGAAAGAAAAGTTTACATTTTCTCTAGGTATAACTGGAGGATAGAGTTCAAGAAAATCTTTCAGTAAAGCTCTCTTCTATATTTACTTTCAGCATTTTCAACTTTCTATTTTTTATATATTTGCTATTTATTGCTTTTGCATGCTCATATCTCCATTACTCATCTTTAATTGAGTATGTAATTCTAGGCAATTTTGGCAAAAATAGGAAACCCTGCCTCGATTCAGGAACCAACCTCATTTATCAGCATTGTTCTTAATGGGAAAAGTGTTTCTCACTTACAGTGCTTTGAATTAGGATGAAGTTATCAGGAACCAATATTGTCAAGAGTCAAGATCCATTGAGAGCATGAAATGTTCTTGTTAGGACTATAAGCCTAGGTCTGACAGTTATTCCCTGTAAATCTCCTCTAAGCAGTGTGGCCTAGCAGAAAAAGGATGGGCCTTAGAGTCAGAAGACCTGGGTTCTAATTCTGGATTTATCACTTGCTTGCTGTGTGACTTTGGGCAAGTCACACTTCTCTCTATTTCAGTTTCCTCATTTGTAAAATGGGGAATCAAATTCCTGTTATCCGTCCTTCTTTGACTTTGATGTGGCACAGGGACTCTGTCCAACCTTACTAGCCTGAGTTTATGCTTGCGCTGTTTCAAAATAAGCATTTTTACCACAATTCTCATTATTTTGTTTCATGAAGACTGTGTCTGCTGCACCCCAAACTACACTATTCATTGTCCATTTTCCAAAACTTCGATGTGCTCATAGGAGTGTATGATTCATGCACTCATATATTCATCCCACCACAAATTTTCAGTTAAAAAAAATCCAACTATCTTTCCCTTATACAGGACATCTTTTAAGGTGTGGACAAGAATAAACTCTATTATTCAGTTTATGCTTACTCAGATTGTTACTACTGTTCTCTCAATTTCCCCTTTATATCTTTTTTTTAACCTTTATTCACAGAAAGGGGGAAAAATAATATCACCTATCTCTGGGGTTTTCTTAAAACTAACGTGTTTGTTTAACCTAGGGGAAAAAATTGCCAAGAAGCATTTTTGCTTTTAATGGAATGTCACCTCAAGGTTGACTTGGAAGCCAGTTTTAAAAGTGTATCTCATAACGGCTCTTATAACTGAGGGCTGCAGTGTGGAATCCCCTGGGGAACACAGAGCTATTTTTTTGAGAGGGGCCCCGTTGTAATCCACGAGATTGGATGTAAATGCTTTAAGTCGATTGTATGTCTCTAAAAGCTACTCCCTTTCCATCATTAACAAATTGCTTAATTATCACCATTGGATTGGATTAATTCTTCCGTAAGTCTCCTCCTGAAATGTACCCTGGACATCATAATCATTTTTGTGTTCTTTACCGATTCAGGAGTCTTCCAGGAACTCTAGCTTTGTGCACATAAAATACCATAATGTCTGGACATGTAGGTGACTCACTCACACCTAGTGAACCATTCCTCTCATTCAGAGACTGTAGAAGTGTGAGGTTTTTGAATCATAGATTTCATTAGCACAAACATGTTTGATTTTGCTAGCATACCTCAGGACTTTATTAGCGTGCTTTGCTTTATATGCCCTACAGGCTTTGGTAGGTTTTTCTTGCTTTTAATGCACTTTTAAATAAGTTGGCATCTATAAAATCCACCCTACCTATCCGCTCTACTCACCCGCCGCTTTCCCATTGGCACATTTTTCTCCTTCTAAGCCCTTTGGCCCTTCTCTCACCCCTGGCTCATGTAATTCCCTATGCATGGAATTATCTTTCTCCTCCCCACGGTATGTCTCCCAGAACTCAGCCCTTCCCACCTTCAAAGTCTCCTTTAACAAGGTTTCCATGGCAAGTATCCATACACGGAATTTATCAACTCTTCAGCTCCCTCTTCAATTTAAGTATTTGTTTTTGTCTATCCTCAGTATAGATGTAATCTATCAATCAATGCTTAGTGCCTAACATCATGCTTTTCATGTGGAAAGTGCTCAATAAATACCACTGGGTAATTAACTGTATTACTGAGCACTTACTTTACACAGAGCATTGTACTAAGCGCTTGTTGTAGCAAGGAGAGTATGAGACAGCACTCACAATCCCTGCATTTGGACATTTATAAATCAGTCTCCCTAGTTGAAGTAGAAGCTTCTTCAATCAGTTCTATTTATTGAGTGCTTATTGTGTGCAGAGCACTGTACTAAGTGTTTGGGAGAGTATTCCTTTGTACACGGGTAACAAGTTTTGTGTTTCTGTTGTATCACTTGAGCACTTATTATAGTGCACTGCATTCTGGATGCATGGAATTAATGCCATTACTACCCCAGCACTACTTTCCTAAAACAAGTACTTGTTTAAAGAAAATCCTCATACTATTAATGTTGCAGAGATGATATCTTAGGTATCATAATTTCTCAAACCATGTCATTTATTCAGAGCTCACCTAAGAGCCCATTGCAGTTAGGATATATTTTTAGGCAGGACGCATGAAATCTCTTTTTTCCTCACTTAACCAGAAAACCCCATGTCCAGCTTGAAACCACGGGAGGTATTCATTATGTGTATTCTCAGTAGCCCCCAGATCATCCAAAACACTGAATGTCAGAAAAGCTTCGGAGACACTTTCTCTAGGAGAAAGAATGTGCCAAGTTTACATTTCATTCCCAAGTGCATGCCCTTCAGAACTGTACAGCCCCTCATTAACCTGAAACAGGCTTATTTTAGTGGTAACCAGCTACCCCTGAACCTTTGCTTTTATAAGGCAAATCACATTGTTGTTCTCCTAAACAGTTGATTCATTTCAATCATTTCAGTCAGCTGTAGAACTGTTTCATTAACACAGTGCAGCTTGATTTAAAATAGACCAACAGTAACTGGGGGGGCGGATATATGGAGGTGGAGAGAAGTAGCGTGGCTCAGTGGAAAGAGCCTGGGCTTTGGAGTCAGAGGTCATGGGTTCAAACCCCGGCTCCTCCAGTTGTCAGCTGTGTGACTTTGGGCAAGTCACTTAACTTCTCTGTTTCTCAGTTACCTCCTCTGTAAAATGGGGATTAAGACTGTGAGCTCCCCGAGGGACAACCTGATCACCTTGTAACCTCCCCAGTGCTTAGAACAGTGCTTTGCACATAGTAAGCACTTAATACATGCCATCGTTATTATTATTATTATATGTGGACATGGATAAATGAAACCCACAGAGAGCCCAAAACATCACTGTAACAATTAGCTTATTCTTTTTTATGGCACTGAACTAAGCACTGGGATATATGCAAGTTAATCAAGTTGGACCCAGTCCCTGTCCCACATGGGGTAACAGAAGCCCAGAGAAGTTAATTGACTTACACAGCAGACACGTGGTGGACAATAATAACAATAATTATGGCATTTCTTAAGCACTTACTATGTGCTGAGCACTGTTCTAAGTGCTGGGGAAGATACAATGTAATCAGGTTGTTCCACGCGGGGCACACAGTTTTAATCCCCATGTTACAGATGAGGTAACTGAGGCCTAGAGAAGTTGTGACGTGCCCAAGGTTAAACTGCAGACATGTGGAGGAGCCGGGATTAGAACCCATGTTCTCTGATTCCCAGGCCTATACTCAATCCACTAGGCCAAGCTTGGCTTGATAAACTCTGGTGGAATAATAGAGAGTTGGGTTTTTTTGGTTTACCGTAAGCTCCTTAAAGACAGGCAAATTGTGTTTGACTTCAGTTAAGCACTTCCAAGAGCTTAGCACAATTCCAAGTGCTTAATGACTGATTGGTTTGTGGTAAGTTGTTTATTTTATTATTATTATTATATTTTTAACCCCAAGATGAAGCATCATGACCTACTGGAAAGAACATAAGACTGAGAATCAGGAGACATGGTTTCTATTTCTGGCTCTTCATACCACTTGCTTGCTTTGAGATGTACAGGAAGTACCTTAACATCTGTGTGTCTCAGTTTCCTCATCTGTAAAATGGGGATAAAATACCTTTCTCCCTCCCTTTTATACTGTGAGCCTTTTGTAGGATGGGCCCATGTATGATTTAGCTATCATTATCTACCCAAGTGTATTATTATTACTACTACTAATAATAATAATAATGTTGGCATTTGTTAAGCGCTTACTATGTGCAAAGCACTGTTCTAAGTGCTGGGAGGGTACAAAGTGATCAGGTTGTCCCAAGTGGGGCTCACAGTCTTAATCCCCATTTTACAGATGAGGTAACTGAGGCTCAGAGAAGTTAAGTGACTTACCCAAGGTCACACAGCAGACATGTGGCAGAGCCGGGATTCGAACCCATGACCTCTGACTCCAAAGCCCGGGCTCTTTCCACTGAGCCCAAATATCTTCATTTCCCTAGACAGAATAAGATATTTGCAAAATGTATGTGTCCATTTACTTTATATGCTAGATTCCATTCAATTATTAGTTTTGCAAGTACATTTCCTATTTTTGTTCACTATACTTCTGTTTTACTTAGCAAAGATTTAATACGATATATTGCACTTGATAGATGCTCAATAAATACTGTTACTCTTTTTACTCCCACTACTATTCTATTGCTACTACTACTACTATCCATTCCTCCAGTTCAGGAATGCTTCTTTTTCATAGTTCTTTCCATTTAAAAGGGTTTTTTTTTTTTTTTGCTAATCTCTGGTATTATTTCTCACAGCAGATCAGTAACTGGAATAATGAAAGAAGGTTAGAAAAGCTGGTCAATTAAGCTAAATGAAAGGCCAAGAGAAACAATGTTCCTTAATCCTTCCTTTTATATTCACAAACCACCTTTCTTTTTATCACTAGGTATGGGGAAGAATGGAAGGTGAAAAGCAGCAGATCTCAGAGTCTCCAGAAATTACCTGAAGAGGGAGTGAGATAAACTGGATTAGGATGGGAGCAGTGTTGTGAGGAAGAAAAAGGCAGAAAAAGATGAGATCATATCTTTAACTCCTCAAAATTCAGTATTGACATATTTCCTACCCAAACAATTAAATTCCTGAACTAGGCTTTTGTGAAAATGAGGACTGCTTTTTGCAGATGATAGACGTCATATTCAGTGCCCTGTAAGTATAAACTTTTCTATGCCCAGTTGATTCTCTGACCCTTTTAAATCTCCTTCCTAACACCTCAGTCCATTTGTGTCTATCTCTGAATGTGGGGAATGGAGTCAGTCATAATGCCGCATTTCTCCTTTCTGCTCCCTTAAATCTTTCCAACACTCTACTCAGTAGAACCTGAACATGGGTGTAATAGGGAAGGTAACAAAAACAAAAATCAGCATGTTTTGAATTTAAAATGAGAGTCATTTGGGAGCTTTATAATGTACCACATTCTCTACCATTCTAGCTACAATAAAGCTAAAATACAATCCTCACAGGAAGGAACCCTGAAAGAAATAGTAGCGTCCTTCTTGATGAGCTCTTTGAAAGGATGGATATTTTTGGCCCATCTACTTCCATGCACTCTTTTAAAGTCTTTGAGTCAGCAGAGTTTGCAAGTTCCTTGGGTAGCAATTTACTCAAAATATCAGTGTCAGGGAGGGAGTAAGACAGCTCCTCCTAATGATTTTAGAAAGACCTCAATTTGCATCTAGCACATCTAGAGTGATTCTTATGACACATCTCCAGGTTAAGGGCAATTTACAAGCTTGGATAAACTCTGGTGAGTTGACTTTTTCAGTTTGGGAAATGCCTTAAGGGAAATCTTAGTGTATTTGGCTTCTGTTGTACTCACCCAAGGTCTTAGCAGAGTATTCCGCAAACACTAGGTGCTTAATAAATACCACTGACTGACCGGTTCGTGGTAATTTGTTCAATTTCCATTTCTTTTCCCATATAGAAGAAGCATCACAATCTAGTGGAAAGAGCACAGGGTTAAGAATCAGGAGAGGCAGAATCTAGCCCAAGCTTTATCGCTTGCTGTGTGAACTATAGCAAGTCACTTAACCTCTCTGTGCCTCTGTACTTCCTTGTCTGTAAAATGGGAATCATATAAAATATAAATCTGACTGTGAGATTTGCATGGGATAGTTCTGTGCCATATCCAATTGTCTTGTGTCAATCAATACTATTTATTGAGTGTTTCTTGTGTGCAGAACACTATACTAGGTGCTCTAATCTCAGCTCTGTCACTTGTCTGCTGTCTAACCCTGGGCAAGTCAATTCACTTCTCTGGCACTCAGTTACCTCATCTGTAAAATGGGGATTGAGTCTGTGAGCCCCATGTGGGACAGGAACTGTGTCCAATCCAACTTGCTTGTATGCACCCCAGCAATCAGTACAGTGCCTGGCACATAGTAAGACACTTAACAAATATCATAATAATAATTATTATTATTGGGAGAATACAAGAGCATTGGTAGACATGTTCCCTGTCCACAGTGAGCTTTTATTTGTCCAATTCTTGAAACAAAGTAAGCGCTTAATAAATAGCATTATTGTTATTGCCTAACAAGCCTAGGATCTATATCCCCAAGACACTGCATCAAGTTCAACCAATCTGACTCTTACTGTGCAACATCATCATCATCAATCGTATTTATTGAGCGCTTACTTTGTGCAGAGCACTGTACTAAGCGCTTGGGAAGTACAAGTTGGCAACATATAGAGACAGTCCCTACTCAACAGTGGGCTCACAGTCTAAAAGGGGGAGGCAGAGAACAAAACCAAACATACTAACAAAATAAAATAAATAGAATAGATATGGACAAGTAAAATAAATAAATAAAAAGAGTAATAAATATGTATAAACATATATATATATATATATATATATATATATATGTATATGTATATACATATATACAGGTATACAGGTGTGCATCTCTTGAGTACTTGGCTATGAAATGCCAGGAGTTCTGTAGTGCAGTACAAATCCGCCCTTCCTCTCTAATTTCATTTCTGAAGTTTAAAAAGTGAGGCCAGGAGGACAGAAGAGGAGATGGACTATGAGAGAAATGAAGAATAGATGAAGAATGGACAAATGGAGAGATGGAGAAAACAGAATTGAGGCTTATCCTCACTGAAAAATTCTGAATATATTAATTCATTCATTCAATCATATTTATTGAGTGCTTACTGTGTGCAGAGCTCTGTACTAAGCATTTGGGAGGGTACAGCAGAACAAACACCGTGCAAAGCAGCGTGGTTTAGTGGAAAGAGCCCAAGCTTGGGACTCAGAGGACATGGGTTCATTCTACCAGAGGATGTTCTTTAGTCTCCATCCCTGGAGATATTAACATTCATTCATTCATTCAATCGTATTTATTGAGCACTTACTGTGTGCAGAGCACTGTACTAAGCTCTTGGGAAGTACAAGTTGGCAACATATAGAGATGGTCCCTACCCAACAGTGAGCTCACAGTCTAGAAGGGGGAGACAGAGAACAAAACAAAATATATTAACAAAATAAAATAAGTAGAATAAATATGTACAAGTAAAATAGAGTGATAAATACGTACAAACATATATACATCTATACAGCGTTCTAATCCCAGCTCCGACACTCGTCTGCTATGTGATCTTGGGCAAGCCACTTGACTTTCCTGGGCCTCAGTTCCCTCGTCTTTAAAATGGGGATTAAGATTGGGAGCTTCACATGGGACACCTTCATTACCTTGGATCTACCCAGTGCTTAGAACAGTGCTTGACACATAGTAAGTGCTTAACACACATAATAATAATAATAATAATAATAATAATAATAATAATAATAATAATAATCAGACACATTCCCTGCCTACAATGACCTTACAGTCTAGAGAGGAAGACAGACGTTAATATACATAAATAAATGACAGATATGTACATAAGTACTGTAGGGCTGGGCGGGGGGGGGGTGAACAAAGGGAGCAAGTCAGGGTGACGCAGAAGGGAATGGGAGAAGAGGAAAGGAGGGCTCAGTCAGGGAAGGCCTCTTGGAGGAGATGTGCCTTCAATAAGGCTTTGAAGGGGGAGAGAGTAATTCTCTGTCAGATTTGAGGAGGGAGGGCTTTCCATGCCAGAAGCAGGGTGTGGGCGAGAAGTTGGTGATAAGACAGTCGAGATCCTGATCCAGGGAGAATGATGATGATGGTATTTGTTAAGCACTTACTATGTGCAAAGCACTGTTCTAAGTGCTGGGGCGATACAAGGTGATCAGGTTGTCCCATGTTCTAAGCGCTGGGGCGATACAAGGTGATCAGGTTGTCCCATGTGGGGCTCACAGTCTTAATCCCCATTTTACAGATGAGGGAACTGAGGCTCAGAGAAGTAAAGTGACTTGCCCAAGGTCACACAGCAGACATGGTGGAGCCAGGATTCGAACCCATGACCTCTGACTCCAAAGTCCCTGCTCTTTCCACTGAGCCACGCTGCTTCCGGAGGAGCAAAGTGTGAGGGGTGGGTTGTAGTATGCTAGTGAGGTGAGGTAAGTGGGGACAAGGTGGCTGAGTGATATGAAGCCAATGGTGAAGAGTTTGTGATTGATATGGAGGTAGATGCAAGCACTGGAGTTTCTTGGGGAGTGGGGAAACATGTCCTGAATGTTTCTGTAGAAAAAGAATCTGAGCAGCAGAGGGATGTATGGATCGGAGTAGGGAGAGACAGGAGCTGGGACGTCAGCAAGTTGTAGTAATCAAGGAGGGATAGGGTAAGTGATTGTATTAAGGTAGTTGCAGTTTGGGTGGAAAGGAAAGGGCAGAATATATACCACACAGCAGGAAAAGTGTGGGAGCCACAATTAGAACCCAGGGTGTCCTGCTTATTAGCACATATGTTAAAAATAATCCACAGGTTATAACTGACTATCATCTAGAAATAGGTCAGTAATGTGGCCCCAGGAATTATAAAGTAAATCTGGCCCAGGAAGTTTTATACAAGTTAGGGTGTGTAAGAGTCAAAACCAATCCTCCTGCTAGATTCTGACCTGGTAAAATCCTCATTAGACTACTCTGTTCAGTTCTAGCCCCTGGATGCTACAAAGGATGTAAAAAGAAATTGGAGAGATTCCAGAAAAGAGAGATTAAAATAATAAAAGGGTTGGAAATAGGTCCTATGAGAAAAGGTTTTAGGAATTAGGATTACTTAGCCTAGAGAAGAGAAAGTTAAAGGCCCTAATCATCTGTGATCAAGTAAAAGAATTAATATTCATGGAGAGGAGGCTGAAGATTAAATGAAAGAAAATAGGTTTAAATTAAAGCAGGAGAGATTGCATTTAGACCAAAAGGATGACTGTGATTTGGGTCACTCAATAATAATAATGATAATAATAATAATAATAATAATAATAATAATAATTATTATTATTATTATTATTATTATTATTATTATTATGATATTTGTTAAGTGCTTACTATGTGCCAGGCACTGTACTAAGTTCTGGGATAGATACAAACAAATCGGGATATACACTGTCCCTCATCCACATGAGGCTCACAGTATCAAATCCCCATTTACAGATAAGGTAACTGAGGCATAGAGAAGTGAAGTGATTTACCCAAGGCCACACAACAAACAAGTGATGCAGCAGGGATTAGAATCCATGACCTTCTGACTCCCAAACCCATGCTCCATTCACTATTTCACATATTTCTACTATGACAAGTGTTTGTACTACATAATTTGGATAGAACAAAATTGAAGCATACGGGAACAAACATAGTTACCCTAATAAGGCTGGAAATTAGACTCTGAGGAATGCTTTTTCAAGAAAAAACAAAATTGTATATAAATCCTCTAATTAGCGATACAGTTTGGCTTAATGGAAATTGGACAGAACTGGGAGTCAGAAGACACAACTGGACTTCCAATTCCTAATCTATAAAATGGAGATTAGATATAGGAAGAGGAGCATGATTTAAGGGGAAAGATTCATTCATTCAATCATATTTATTGAGCGCTTACTGTGTGCAGAGCACTGTACTGAGCGCTTGGGAAGTACAAGTCGGCAACATATAAGATCCCAGACCTGGTAGAGGACCTGGTTTCTAATCCAACCACTGCCAGTAGCCTGTTGTGTGACCTTGGGCAAGTCACTTAACTACATTGTGCCTCAGTTTACTGTGAAATGGTGATTCAAGGTCTGTTCTCCCTCCTACTTAGACTGTGAGCCCCACATGGGACAGGGACTGTGACATGATTAATTTATATCTACCCCATAGATTATTATTATTAGTTTTATTATTATTATCTTAGAACAGTGATTGGCACATAGTAAACACTGTCTTAAGAATAATATATTGTGAACCTTAGGGGGAAAGTGATTATATCCAATCTCATAGCATTGCATTTATTGCAGCCCTTAATGAAATGCCATAGTTATTTTATTGTAATATTAGCATTAAAAGGGGAACAATTGCAGGTATTTAAAATTCACTGTTTGCTAGAAACAGATTTTAAAGTTCCCTGAGAGGTGCTGATGACTACTGATAAGTGTCAAATAAGCTCCACATAAATTTTAGAAAAATTCATAGAAACAAGTGATTAGCTCTTGGGTTGTGTCTTACGAAGCTTAAAACAAACTTTTATTAAGTTTTCTTTCCCTCAGCAACCTTGTTGAAATTCACCCAGTGAGAGAGAAGCAGTGTACTTACTTACACTGTCTTTGAATCCTCATCCCACAACCATTCTTTTTCCTTGTAACATTGCTGATACACATACATTCTGCATCACGTGGAAGTTTGCAGGAACACAACTATTGAGTAATGGGAGAAATACCCATATAACAATAATAATAATAATAATTCTTGTATTTCTGAAGTGCTTACTGTGTGCCAGGCACTGTACTAAGCGCTGGGTGGATACAAGCAAATTGAGCTGGATAAAGTCCTTGTCCCACGTGGGGCTCACAGTCTCAATCCCCATTTTACAGATGATGTAACTGAGACACAGAGAAGTTAAGTGACTTGCCCAAGCTGACACAGCAGATTGTTGATAAAATGCTAAAAAATTCTACCAGAGAATGTTCTTTAGTCTCCATCCATGGAGATGTTAACATTCATTCATTCATTCAGTCGTATTTATTGAGCGCTTACTGTGTGCAGAGCACTGTACTAAGCGCTTGGGAAGTACAAGTCGGCAACATATAGAGACGGTCCCTACACAACAATGGGCTCACAGTCTAGAAGGGGGAGACAGACAACAAAACAAAACAGGTACACAGGTGTCAAAATCATCAGAACAAATAGAATTATAGCAGATAGCAACATCCGCTCGAGATACTTTAGTTATTCACCTACCTGGACCAGATGGTGTCTCATGGTTTTTTTTGATTAGAGACTTTAATATGCCAGATAGGGATAGGGATAGGACTAGCAAGTGTTAAATAAATGCCACTGATGATGGGACAGGAAGGGAGAGGGCTAAAGCAAAAGTTAGGAAATGCAATAAGAATAGAATTATAAAAGAGAAAACTGCAAATTGAGAATGGGTGAAAAATTAGGACTGCGGCATAGAGAGGAAAAGAGAAGGGAAGAAGTGATATACAGAGGAATAGAAAACCTAAAACACAGTTTATGTTTCTTAGGTTTAAAGATCTGAACATTATGTGGTAGTGGCCTTGCTACTCTATGGGTCTCTGCGGAGGTGAATGATTGGCTTCTAATCATTCTTGAAAGTTTAGGTAAGAAATCTGTCCTAAGGTCAGGAGTGGTAATCAGTCAATCAATCAATAGCATTTATTGAGCACTTACTTTGTGCACGAGTGTACTACGTGCTTGGAAGAGTTAAACAGAATTAATAGACAGAATCCCTCCCATTTCAAAGCACATTGGCAACTCCATTATTTCAGTTCCCAAGCTAGACACTTTCAAAAATAAATATTCTCTCTGACTGTTGAGGCCTGTCCTCTGGAAAGATGCAACAATTTACAAAGGATCTGCTTCTATTTATTCACAACAAAGATGTAGGTTAACAGCATATTATATTCAATGACATAACTAATAAAGTTTCACATTTGAATTTTACCAAACTAGTATTTAAGACTAAATTATGTTTAAAAAGAGAATAGGCTGTTTCAGAAAGATGCATACCTTCTCCCAATGGCAATATGCAGTTGCCACGGTTGCTATTCAAAACTAGGACCGTATTTACCATAGTAGCCTAATGCCCGACTCATTCATTCATTCATTCAATCATATTTATTGAGCACTTACTGTGTGCAGAGCACTGTACTAAGCGCTTGGGAAGTACAAGTTGGCAACATATAGAGACGGTGGTATCTACAGAGTTCTTCTACTGGTGGCTAATCATAAACATTCTCTGCAGGGTAAATCATTATGTTTATTTATTTAGATATATAAAGATATAAACATATCTTATAAATATTTAGATATTTTAGACTGTGAGCCCACTGTTGGGTAGGGACTGTCTCTGTGTGTTGCCAACTTGTACTTCCCAAGTGCTTAGTACAGTGCTCTGCACACAGTAAGTGCTCAATAAATACGATTGATTGATTGATATAAGGAGTAGAATACTTTATTTAGATATTTCTTTAGGTATTTAAAGTAGGGCTCTCTCCATTAGGATTCCTGCTGAATTTTTATTATTACTAATTAACATCAATTAGTATTAATAATAATAATGATATTTCGTCAGCATCATCATCAATCGTATTTATTGAGCACTTACTGTGTGCAGAGCACTGTACTAAGCGCTTGGGAAGTACAAGTTGGCAACATATTGAGACAGTCCCTACCCAACAGTGGGCTCACAGTCTAGAAGGGGGAGACAGAGAACATAACCTAACATATTAACAAAATAAAATAAATAGAATAGATATGTACAGGTAAAATAAATAAATAAATAAATAGAGTAATAGTATTTGTCAAGCACTTTTCTAAGTGCTGGGGTAAATACAAGGTAATCAGGTTGGACACAGTCCCTTTCCCACATGGGGCTCACAATCTTAATCTCTGCTGACAAATTTACAGTCTAAATCTCTAAACCTCTAGTTTGGCCTCTAGCCTAATATCCACCACACTTCCAAAGAATGCTAGATTTCTTGACTCAGTTTTCTACTTCCTAGCCTATCACTGATTCCGTGGTCAGTGGGCTACCTAAGTAAAATAATTGTGGGGCGGTGTTTGGCTCTGTGTTGCCAATATAGATTTACATTTGGATGTATGGATTGCTTGTACAGGGTGATAACTGTTTCAGTTTTCTTGAGCCTTACCATTAGTCTAAAATGCATGGCTGATTTAGCATGTCTTCTTAAAAGCATACTCCAAGAGCTCACAGCAATCTTTGAATTTTCCAGGACTCTGAAGATGCTTGGAAGTGTTTCCCAGAGGAGAGAAAGCATATTCTGTCCCCTGCATCCAGGTATCACCCAGCATGGCTGCAAAGAATAGATTGTTCCAGACTGGTCGACCATTGCCTCCCTGACTTACCCTATTAGCAATGGGGAATGAATCAAGTAGGGCCTGGCCAGTGTTGATCCTTCCAGCCATGACCTCTTTGAGTTGTCTCTGAATCTTAATGAACTTTCAGAACCAACATACTCACTTAGCAGTTTCTGAAATCAGATCTACTGGAGGTGTCAAATATTTTTACATCGCATGTGTTATAGAAACTTAAGTAGAGCCCACTATTGGGTAGGGACTGTCTCTATATGTTGCCAACTTGTACTTTCCAAGTGCTTAGTACAGTGCTCGGCACACAGTAAGCGCTCAATAAATATGATTGAATGATAGAAGAAGATGCACACCAAAAGACTGTCATTAAGATGCAGAAACCTCTTTCCTGTCAGTGGTGTTTACTGAACACTTGCTGTATTTAGAGCACTATACTAAGCACTTGAGAGTACAGGAGAGTTGGTGGGCATGGTTCCCTGTCCTTACCATAATTTCTAAAGCCCTTGGATTCCCTCTGGGATTGAAGTTGGGGGATGCATAAACACTCAGGGAGTAGGTTTAAGACAGGATTGTCTCATGGTCTGGGAAATGCCTAGAAGATTGACAAAATTCCAGGGTTCCACAAGGAAATATGATCGGTCCCATCCAAAACCTATAGATTCTTCTTGAGCAATCAATTAGTGATATTTATAATCAATCATATCACTATGGGCAGAGAACGTGTCTATCACCTACCATAGTGCTCTGCATACAGTAAGCACTCAATAAATACCACTGGATGAGTGAATGCTTACTGTGTGCAGAGCACTGTACCAAGTGCTTGGGAGAGTACAATAAAACAGAGTTGATAGACATATTCCCCGACCACAGGGAATTTACAGTCTAGAGGGGGAGACAGACATTTATATAAATCAATAAATTATGGCTATGTCCATAGTGCTGTGGTGCTGAGGGAGATCCTTTACTGAGTGTAGAGCACTGTACTAAGCACTTGGGAGAATGCAATAGGTACAATCCCTGCCCTCACAGAGCTTACAGTCTATTGGAGGGACCCCTCCTCCCCATCAAGTAGGGCCCAGAATTCCTGCTCCAGGCATTCCCTAAACTGGGATGGACTGGCCAATTCCCGAATGGACATGGTGTTGGGTAAGCAGAGAGTGCTGTGAGCAATGGGAAAAAAATTCATTGTTGGCCTCCTCTGATCATTCTCGTGCCTACTGAAATCTCTCTTCCGGGATCAGAGAGGGGAAGGAGGGAAAAGCAATACTGAATCCTATGAGGGAATAGACTTGAAGCCCTCTCTTTTTCATTTCACATGGACTCTTTCAGTTCACTATGTTTTTAAATCACAGTTAAATGAAAAAAAACCTGGATAAAACCATGTATTTAAAACACAAGTGTATTTAGCTTTTGGTCTATTTTTTTCTGTTTTAAATCACTCTACCTAGTTTTAAATACTAAGAAATAAAATTAAATCCTTTAAACATTATCTGAGGGCTGTCAGGGTCCAAATTTGTCTAAGAATTTATCCTTTTGCCTTTTTCTCCAGGTATTCATTTTATCAATACTGTAACTGAGACCTGATTTGTTGGGTTTTTTTATTTCTCTCTCAGCCCCATTATTCATTGCAGCCCTTGCCAAATGTATGACGCTAGTGTAGATATATAAAGAGCCTCAAAAAGGAGGAAGTTAGGCTGGAAAGGCCTTCATTCAAGTTTAGATTGACAGGAATTAATGGAAGTGATGATGATGCTTATGATAATAACAAGGTAAATATATCATTGTTATGCTAGAATGAGCCTGAGGCTTTTGCAAATTATGAATTATATTTTGACTGTGGAAATAACAACGATGTTTTGCAAAAAGAATATTATTTTTGTTTTGAAACTCTGTTGTGAAATGATTCAGTGGATTTCTCAGTATACTATATTATGCAAAGGTGCAGAGCAGAATTGATACCTATGAGTAGGAACGTGGATCATACTTGGACTAGCAGTTTTGACATGGACAAAGTCAATAGTTTAATGGCTTCTAAAAGTTGTTAACATTTTATGGCTGTCCCATAGGAAATAAGCAAATAATCATATTCCAACGGGTTCAAGATAAAATCCACAGGCATCATTGCAACTAATTAACCTCTCCATAGCCTCAAAGGAGAAGCTGGATATTAGATGGGCATCACCACTAAATGAACCTAGCAAAATTGTTCCCTTCATCTCAGGTGGCTAAATATCAGTGGGGTCAAGGAAGCCAGTAGGACCCATAGGTAAGGCGTATGATATATAGTTAAGAGGAAATGGATAGAATGATTAAATTAAGGCCTCAAGTCAGACTGTGGCCTACCCAAGAGCGATAGTCTGAGCATAGTGATTATGTCAGCTAGAAGGAATTTGAAGTAATAATAATAACAATGATGATGGCATTTGTTAAGCGCTTACTATATGTGAAGCACTGTTCTAAGCTCTGGGGGGGATACAAGGTGATCAGGTTGTCCCCTGTGGGGCTCACAGTCTTAATCCCCATTTTACAGATGAGGTAACTGAGGCTTAGAGAATTTAAGTGACTTGCCCAAGGTCACACAGCAGACAAGTGGTGGAGCCGGGATTAGAACCCATGACCTCTGACTCCCAAGCCTGTGCTCTCTCCACTGAGCCACGCTGCTTCTCTAAAGTACAGAAACGGAGGGAAATTGAGAAGCACCAGCCTCTGGAGTAATGATAGTGACCAGAGTCACTAATGATTCAACCAGGGTGAATGATCAGGCAATGATATAAGTGGCTCAAAAGAGAAAAATGTGAGAGGTTGTTGATGCTGAGTGAATGGCGAGAACGAACAATATATCAGGAGGAACATATCGGACACTTCTTCAACACCAACAGCGGCTTCTCTGTCGCTTTAGCCGAGGCTTTGTTCCCTTCTTTAGTCTGCTGGGTGATTTTATGGTCTATTTAGGAACAGCCATTGAGTAGAGACAATAACATCTGAATTCATCTAACTGCTCCCAAGGGGCCTTTCCATAGTTCTAGTGGTTCAGTGCTCTCAACAGGGTCAAAGTCCGGCACAGCGTGAAATCTACTAGATTTCTGAGGAGAATATCTCCGTAGCAAAGAGTAGCCACTGGAACTGACCACAGAACCCTTGTACTTTCTCTAAATATGCCGTTGCTCTGTCGTTGACTTATGGTGGCCAGGTAAATTTCATCATCACTAGAACCAACTTCAACTAAAGGCCCAGAGGGACTAAAAGGCTTCCCCTGATCCCCACCAACACGACTGAATCTGATGTAGGAAAAACAAGTCTAGCCTAAACACTGGACAAGTTTTACTGTGATTTATAGGGGCTGTTTAATGTTTCTTAATGACTTTAAACAAGTGTATTGCACTAACGTCACTAACGTTTAATAAAACCAATAAATAATGACATTGTAATTTTGAATGTTTATATTCCAGAAAGTAAACCAATGCACTTCTGTTGGGAAAAAGGGTCTTTTAGAAAAACATGCACTCTCCCCTTCTTCGAGAAGCAATTCCAGATAAGTGATCGTCAATTTCTAGAATATGCACTGCTGGGAAAAATAATTAAAACATGTTGTCTGATCAGAATGCACTGCAATTTTGTGATCAGAGCCAGGAGTGTTTAGCTGCATGTTCCAGAGGGCTTGAAATGCCTAATAATAAAGTGTGAAAATGTTTAGTCTTTGAGAAAATTAATGCTAATTTGGACATAAATGTATATGAGATGTGCAATAAACTATGATCGTCTTCCTTATCTCTATGATAAATAAATTGAAAATACATAAAGTTAGATATACAAAATTTTAGAAGCAAACTGCTCAGTTGTCTGCAATTTTGGAAAATTAAGGCAAACAGAAATTACAAGTATGGGTGGTCTAGTGGATTGTGCACATATCTGGGAGTCACAAGGATCTGGGTTCTAATCCAGGCTCCACCGCTTGTCAGTTGTGCGATCTTAGACAATTCACTTCTCTGTGCCTCAGTTACCTCATCTGTTAAATGGGGATCAAGACTGTGAGACCCACGTGGGACATGAACTGTGTGTAACCTGATTAGCTTCTATCTACCCCAGTGCTTAGTACAGTGCTTGGCACTTGGCTCAGTGGAAAAGAGCCCGGGCTTTGGAGTCCGAGGTCATGGGTTCAAACCCCGGCTTCTCCAATTGTCAGCTGTGTGACTTTGGGCAAGTCACTTAACTTCTCTGTTTCTCAGTTACCTCATCTGTAAAATGGGGATTAAGACTGTGAGCTCCCCGAGGGACAACCTGATCACCTTGTAACCTCCCCAGTGCTTAGAACAGTGCTTTGCACATAGTAAGCACTTAATACATGCCATCATTATTATTATTAGTAGTAAATGATTAATTAATATCATTGGAAAAAAAAAATAAGGTACAGTCCAACTTTCCAGCTCCAGAGTGCCTTTCAAAGCATACTGAGATCAGAAATAATGAAAATAACAATAATAATAATAATAACAATAATAATAATAATAATAATGGTATTTGTTAAGCCCTTAATATGTGTCAAGCACTGTTCTAAGTGCTGGGGTAGAAACAAGGTAATCAAGTTGTCCCACGTGGGGCTCGCAGTCTTACTCTTCATTTTACAGATGAGGGAACTGAGACACAAAGAAGTTAAGTGGTTTGCCCAAGGTCACACAGCAGACAAGTGGCGGAGTCAGGATTTGAACCCACGTCCTCGGAGTCCCAAGGCCATATTCTTTCCACTAAGCCACAAATTTGTATACTCCTTTTACATTTATAAGATGTCTTCACATTTTATTGTCCTCAACAGAGGAACAGATGGCTTGTCCTAGGTCACATCGCCGAGTTGTAGAACAGGGGCTAGAATGCAGGTCTTGCAACTCCCAAACCCATGAATTTTGATTAGATTACTTTCTCACTACTGACTTTTCGGTCTGGACACCAGTGGGTTCTCTAAGAAAGTACAAGCAATGGGACGATTATACAAGCCCAAACAACTGCTTTCCACTCCAATGAAGTACGAAGTGACACTGGACTTTTCCTTTTATTTCCTCCCTTCCTTTTTCTTCCTTTCCTCCCCCGCCTTCCCTCAACGTGCCCAAAAGGTTCTATTTTTATTTTGTTGTTTTGAACATCATCCCCTTTGCTGTACTTCAAACTGTTAAGAAGGTTTTTCATGAGGGACTGAAACTGTCTAGCCAATTTAAAATTAGAAATAATAACAATTCCGAGGGAGAGGAAAATAGGGAACTACAAGAAGTCAACTAGTTTTAGAAGTCATCCTGAAAGGCTAATTGATGCTGAATATCTTAATGTTCGAATACAAAATAGACTCAGTTCATCCTTGAGGTATATTTTCATTATGTGTTTTAGCAAGACCACTGATGGGGAATTAGGGAATATTTTCTAAGCAGCACTTCTCCCCATCACCAGAGTCAAAAGTTGGCTTTGTGGCAGCTTATTTGCTGCTTTCCCTAGGCCTATCCCTAATAAAAGGCTATATAGAAGGCATTCCCCCCACCATCAACATGAAATTGTCATTCTCTAGCAAGAGAGGGGAGAACTGAATTCAATACGTTGTCCCAAAATACCACTGTTTCTCTAGAGGATCATCTTTTGATTATGAAATATCTTGGTAAGCTTAATGGGATGTCTATCCATGTCCCTCTCCATCACATGCATAATTAGGCAAAATCAAAAATTTTATGCTATACAAGCATAAACAGCTTGGCTCAGTGGAAAGAGCATGGCCCTTGGAGTCAGAGGTCATGGGTCAAATCCCGGCTCTGCCAATTGTCAGATTGTGTGTGACTTTGGGCAGTCACTTAACTTCTCTGTGCCTCAGTTACCTCATCTGTAAAATGGGGATTAAGACTGTGAGCCCCCCCGTGGGACAGCCTGATCACCTTGCAACCTCCCCAGTGCTTAGAACAGTGCTTTGCACATAGCAAGTGCCTAATAAGTGCCATTATTAGTATTATTATTATAAGCATAGAAATAATTCCCCCATTTGAGCATGAGCTCCTGGAAGACACAAAAAACATATACTGTACATCTTTCGTATCTTCCAACCTTTAGTACAGTTCTACTTACTAGCAGTTGTGAATAGAAAAGATTGTAAAGCACATTACGACTAAAATCTATTCAAAAAATGCATCAGTAGTAGCAAACTGATCTAACCCTGATCATTTTGAGATTTGGAGGTCATTAATAACATAATTTTATCAGAAAAAGGATATCGTTAATCACTGTCCAACGGCGCACTTTTGTTTAAAGTCTTTTAGGAGATAAGCAAATAATTAAAGGAATGCATACATTGGTTCTATACAACCTGTGAGTAAATCCTTTTAAAGTGTAATCGAGATATCTGTTAGGGGAGAATAAAAATAAACACATGAGAAGGGGAAATGGTTAAGATATATGCCAGATTTAGTATTTCATACCTAGAGTGAAAGAAAGATAGAAGACAGGGCAGGAAAACTAGATAAGTTATTGAAGTTAAGGAAATAGAAAGCATTGCACAAAATTGGAAGTATTTATGATAATTAGAATGTTTGGTGATGCATTCACTGAAAATAAGTTCCCCTTTTCATTGTTCTACTTGAACTTTTTCACTTTTTGAAGAATGAAAGACTGAAAGAATAAACGGCACAATTGGCTCTTTCATAATGATGAAATGTTAGTCAGTCAAAAGGTGAACAGCACACAGGAAGACATTCGATCATTACTCAGTTCTCTAAATTTATAAATCTAAAGGGATTAGGAGGTGAGCCCATTGATAATTAGCCTGGGAAATTCCCCGACAAATGCATCTGGTACCAGCCCTACTCAATAGATAAAGGTACAGTCGTCCAGAAACATCTAAAGCAGATTTGATACAGTCTTTGAAAGAACCCAAAATGGTTTTCGAGACAACGCTAAACTCTGAGAGCTTTTCTATCTGCTTCATGAGAGATTGGAGAGGCGTTAATTGCAAATCACATCTAAATATAAAGACTCCATGGAGCTTTCAGTACTTTATTATTTGAATTTTCAGGAGGTAAAAATGGGTCTTTCATGAGACACAATCTCAAACGACTCTGCTCTAGTCAGAATTCATAATTATGGCTAATCTGCCTCTCCTTTTGGCTCATTTACAAGCCCTGTTGGCAGGTAGTGAATGCAAAATCATTTTAATAGGGGGGTCCCCTGGGAATGGGAGCAAAAGTTTTGAGCGTTTACAATTTTACAATGAAGTATGACCAGCTGTTAGGAAACCAGGGTGGCAGTGCGCTCGCTCTCTAGAATGAAACCATTTGAATGGATATTTTCAGGTCAGCAATCTCAAAAGGAAGAGGCTTCCAAAGCACAGAGATCATCAACGGCATCAGAAGAGGAAATGTGATCCTTAGCAAACTATCATAGATCACAGATGCCAAAGTAAAGACTGTGGCCCAAATTAGCAAAATAATAAAACCCCAAGGTAATGGAAAGTATTTTAGGCATGTGGCAGTGTTGAATTTTTCTTATTTTTTGGCAGACAGAACAAACATTTAAGATGAAAGGTAAATGAGAGTGGGACACTGATGTAAAATGGTTTTATGCTGGCTAGGCTCAGTCCAAGATCCCATTCCCAAAGCACTACTATGGCAATCTGGTCTAAATCTCTATTTAGTTTTGTAAATCCTGAACTCCGTGAACAATCTTAGAGATGTTCATAATTGTGATGAGCCTAAAGTAACACTGAAGTCTTCCTCTCCTCCATCTTCAAACATGCGCATGCCCCATAAAAAAACAAAACAAAGAAAAAATGAACCTCAGGGTCCTAATTTCCCTCACCTTTTTCCCATTCCTGGCCAATCTTTTCAAATTTTCCATTTCCGTTCTTCACTTTAATACAACTGAATAGCCACTCCCACTAGACCGGACGTACTCTCCAAGATCACAAACAAACTTTTCCTGGGCGAATCTAATGGACTCTAATGGTAGTAGTAGTAGTAGCGGTGTTTTTTGAGCAACCACTGGTACAGTATGCTATATTAGTCACCATCCTGGCTCAGTGGAAAGAGCACAGGCTTTGGAGTCAGAGGTCATGGGTTCAAATCCCAGCTCCTCCATTTGTCAGCTGTGTGACTTTGGAAAAGTCACTTCACTTCTCTGGGCCTCAGTTCCCTCATCTGTAAAATGGGGATTAAGACTATGAGCCCCCTGTGGGACAATCTGATCACCTTGTAACCTCCTCAGCGCTTAGAACAGTGCTTTGCACATAGTATGCACTTAATAAATACCATCATTATTATTATTTTGGAGTCAGAGGTCATGGGTTCAAATTCCAACTCCACCAACTGTCAGCTGTGACTTTGGGCAAGTCACTGAACTTCTCTGTGCCTCAAAAATCTCCAGTGGCTACCAATCAATCTACGCATCAGGCAGAAACTCCTCACCCTGGGCTTCAAGGCTGTCCATCACCTTGCCCCCTCCTACCTCACCTCCCTTCTCTCCTTCTCCAGCCCAGCCTGCACCCTCTGCTCCTCTGCCGCTAATCTCCTCACCGTGCCTCGTTCTTGCCTGTCCCGCCATCGACCTCCGACCCACGTCATGCCTCTGGCCTGGAATGCCCTCCCTCTGCCCATCCGCCAAGCTAGCTCTCTTCCTCCCTTCAAGGCCCTATTGAGAGCTCACCTCCTCCAGGAGGCCTTCCCAGACTGAGACCCCTCCTTCCTCTCCCCCTCGTCCCCCTCTCCATCTCCCCCGTCTTACCTCCTTTCCTTCCCCGCAGCACCTGTATATATGTATATATGTCTGTACATATTTATTACTCTATTTATTTATTTTACTTATACATATGTATTCTATTTATTTTATTTTGTTAATATGTTTGGTTTTGTTCTCTGTCTCCCCCTTCTAGACTGTGAGCCCACTGTTGGGTAGGAACTGTCTCTATATGTTGCCAACTTGTACTTCCCAAGAGCTTAGTACAGTGCTCTGCACACAGTAAGCGCTCAATAAATACGATTGATTGATTGATTGATCTGTAAAATGGGGGTTAAGACTGTGAACCCCCCATGGGACAATCTGATCACCTTGTAACCTCCCCAGCACTTAGAACAGTGCTTTGCACATCGTAAGCACTTAACAAATACCATCATTATTATTATCAAACAAAACCTCTTCACCTTTGGCTTTAAAGCAGTCACCTTGGCCCCTTCTACCTCACCCTGCTTCTCTCCTTTGACAACCCAGCCTGCACACTTTGCTCCTAATTCTAACCTTCTCACTGTGCCTCAATCTCATCTATCTCACCACTGACCTCTCACCCACCTCCTGCCTCTGCTCTGGAATGCCCTCCCTGCTCATATCCAACAGACAGTTACTCTGCCCCTATTCAGAGCCTTATTGAAGTACTACTGAAGGATGGTGACTAATATAGCATACTGTACCAGTGGTTGCTCAAAAAACACCGCTACTACTACTACTACCATTAGAGTCCATTAGACTCACCCAGGAAAAGTTTGTTTGTGATCTTGGAGAGTACGTCCAGTCTAGTGGGAGTGGCCATTCAGTCTCCTACAAAAGCCTCCCGACTAAACTCTCGTTTCCACTTCATCATCAATCGTATTTATTGAGCGATTACTATGTGCAGAGCACTGTACTAAGCGCTTGGGAAGTACAAATTTGCAACATATAGAGACAGTCCCTACCCAACAGTGGGCTCACAGTCTTCCACTTCTCCCACTCCCTTCTTAATCACTCTGCCTCGCTCCCTTTATTCATCCCCCGCCAGCCCCACAGCACTTATGTACATATCTGTCATTTAGTTATTTATATTAATATCTGCCTCCCCCCTCCAGACTGTAAGCTCATTGTGGGTAGTGAATGTGTCTGTTTATTGTTATATCGTACTCTTCCATGTGCTTAACACAGTGGTTTGCGATCGGTAAGCACTCAGTAAGTATGACTGAATTGAATTGAACCTTCCCTCCTGCCTGGAACTTCCTTCCATTTTGTATCCAAACAGACCATCACTCTCCCCATCTTCAAAGCCCTATAAAATGACATCTCCTCCAGGAGGCCTTCCCCAACTATTCCCTCATCTCCGCAGTCTTATTTCACTTCCTACTCTGTCATCTATGCATTTAAGTCCTGTGTCCTCAATGCAGATAGGTATTCAATTTACCACTCCGACACTCCCCAGCATTTGTGTACATATCACTGTACTCAACTGCAGCACATGCGTACATACCATTACACTCGATTGCTATTTGTAATTGGTCTTCCCTCAGCGCTTAGAACAGTGCTTTGCACATAGTAAGCGCTTAACAAATACCATCATCATTATTATTAATAACTAGGTTGTAAACTCCTTAAAAGTGGCAATTGTCTAGCAATTCTATTGTACTCCAAGAGCTTAGTACAGTGCTCCACACACTTAATTGTATAATTAACACCAATGATGGATTGGATGATGTCCAAATCCAGCCTGTCCATTTGAGTAAGCAGCAATCGTATATTTTCAATTATTATCTTTTGTTTTGTTTTTATTTTCTTCTTTTTCTTCAAAAAGTAGAAAAGACTCCATCTCCTACTAAAATACTTTACACAACATTCCCAAAGATTACGTATTAAAAGGATGAGCGCTCAGTGGTAACTGTTGCTGTTGAGATCTTGGAGATATTTTGTTCTATGACTATAGGATGTTACCATTTTAACAACATTCTTCCTCTATTTGCCGCTGGGCATAAGGGAACTTGCATTTTTTTATAGCATTTGTTAAGCGCTTACTATGTGCAGAGCACTGTTCTAAGCGCTGGGGGGGATACAGGGTGATCAAGTTGTCCCACGTGGGGCTCACAGTCTTCATCCCCATTTTACAGATGAGGTAACTGAGGTTCAGGGAAGTTAAGTGACTTGCCCAAGGTCACACAGCAGACATGTGGTGGAGCAGGGATTCGAACCCATGACCTCTGACTCCAAAGCCCGTGCTTTTTCCACTGAATTTGCATTTTCACTCTTTATTCACCATTCCCTCAGCCATATGCACATAGGTGAATAGATCGTGGGACTGGAACTCAGAAGGTCATGGGTTCTAATCCCAGCTCTGCCACTTGTCTGCTACGAGAAGCAGGGTGACTCAGTGGAAAGAGCACGGGCTTTGGAGTCAGAGGTCATGGGTTCAAACTCTGGCTCTGCCAATTGTCGGCTGTGTGACTTTGGGCAAGTCACTTAACTTCTCTGAGCCTCAGTTCCCTCACCTGTAAAATGGGGATTAAGATTGTGAGCCCCCCGTGGGACATCCTGATCACCTTGTAACTTCCCCAGCGCTCAGAACAGTGCTTTGCACATAGTAAGTGCTTAATAAATGCTATTATTATTATTATTATTATTATTATTATTATTATTATTATTTAACTTACTTGCCTAAGGTCGCATAGCAGGCAAGTGGTGGAGCCAGGATTCGAATCCAGATATCCTGGTACCCGGCCCCATTCTTTTTCCACTAGGCCATGTTCCTTCTATTAATTATTCTTTTTCATACAAAGGTGGGAATTGTCTTTAAGGGAAGGTTGTTGAAAATGGAATTCGTAATCATTCAAAGCCTTGGAGAAAATTAAACCTGTGTCAGAAGCACTTTCTTAAACGTAATACCTATATTTTCTTTCACATTCTGACAATCTCAAAACTTCTACTTAAAAGCTATTTTTAGTCTCAGAGCCTTACTAGGAACTTTTAAAGAAGCCCTGAGAAGCCAAATTTGTTAAATAAAAGTTCCCCCTAAACTAGAAAAAAAAAGCTGGAACACATACTGAAATCACATCATAATTTGGACAAAACCTTAGTATTTAAAATCAGTGTATATATATAATATGTACATATTGTGTGTATATATACATATATATATATGTATAGATATGCACATACTGGGATGTGAGATTTAATTGAGGTTGGCATATTTTACTCTCAGTAGATAAGGGATAAAGAAGTTTTTGGGTTTTTTTTCCCCTTTGGTCGTATAACATGGAAATTAAAGAGGATGGAGACATTTTAAATTTATTCAATCAATCAATGGCACACCTTGAAAGCTTTACTGTGTACAGATAAATGTTTTAAGAGTTTCAGACTATAAAACTGTGGGAAAGAAACATGTCTCCCAACTTCGTTACAGTGTATTTTTCCCAAGTGTTTAGTTTATTGCTCTGCATGCAGTAAACACTCAACAAATATGATAGATTGATTGATATCTACAAAGTTGGTAAACATGGTCCCTATCCACAAGAAGCTTACAAAGTCCTGATTTTAGTGGCTTCAAAACTAGGCATTCATTCATTCATTCAATCGTTTTTAATGAGTACTTACCATGTGCAGAGCACTGTACTTGGAAAGTACAAATTGGTAACATATAGCGACGGTCCCTATCCAGCAATGGGCTCCCAGTCTAGAAGGGGGAGACAGACAACAAAACAAGACAAGTAGACAGGTGTCAATACCATCAAAATAGAATTATAGCTATATACATATCATTAATAAAAGAAATAGAGTAATAAATATGTACAAATATACACAGGTGCTGTGGGGAGGGGAAGGGGGTAGGGCAGAGGGAGGAGATGGGGAGGGTAGGAGGAGCAGAAGAAAAGGGGGGCTAGTCTGGGAAGGCCTCCTGGAGGAGGTGAGCTCTCAGTAGGGCTTTGAAGGGATGAAGAGAGCTAGTTTGGCAGATGTGTGGAGGGAGGGCATTGCAGATCAGGAGTAGGATGTGGGCCAGGGGTCGACAGCGGGACAGGCGAGAACGAGGCACAGTGAGGAGGTTAGTGGTAGAGGAGCGGAGGGTGCGGGCTGGGCTGTAGAAGGAGAGAAGGGAGGTGAGGTAGGAGGGGGCGAGGGGATGGACAGCCTTGAAGCCCAGGGTGAGGAGTTTCTGCCTGATGCGCAGATTGATTGGTAGCCACTGGAGATTTTTGAGGAGGGGAGTGACATGCCCAGAGCATTTCTGTAGAAAGATAATCCGGGCAGCACAGTGAAGTATATACTGAAGCGGGGAGAGACAGGAGGATGGGAGATCAGACTAAAGAAGCAAGGTGGCCTACTGGAAAGAGCGTGATGCTAGGAATAAGAGGACCTGGTTTCTAATACTGGCTCCAACACTGGCCTGCTGTGTGATGTTAGGCAAATTACTCCACTCCTCCATGACTCAGTTTCCTCATGTAAAATGGGGATTCAATACTTAATCTCCCTTCCACTTAAACTGTGAGCCCCATAAAGGCTGATTATCTTGTTTTTACCCCAGCACTTAGTAAAGTGCTTGGCATATAGTAAAAGCTTAGCACAGTATTATCATTATTATTATCAATAGCATCATTAAAATGCTTACTCCATAAAAATGCTTCTAATATCATTCCATTGTCAATTTATTGATATTAACGAAGTCTGCAACCCTTGAATGTACTCAAAAATCTAGTTGTCAAATTGGATAGTCAAAAGACAAAATGCATCAAAATTAAGTCACTCGCTATTAATTCTCATTCCTTCAATTAAGTCTTCTTTCCAATATCATATTCACCTACTACTCTAGTCTAGTTCAGTCTGTCTTTGAAGGTTCATGTCTATCAGCGCTCAGAACAGTGCTTGGCACATTGTAAGGGCTTAACAAATACCATCATTATTATCACGTGGATTTCCACAGTTAGGCTTTGTGTGTATGTCCCAGGAACTCAAAGTCATCATCTCTCAGTCATCTCTGAGTTTGCTTGGGCCCTCAATTATCTCACTATTCCTTTCCATCTTTATAATGTTTTATTGTTGAATATGGTGAATTTATTTCTGATAAAGCTATTAGCAAATATATCCTAGAAAATTTAAGTTTTATGTTTCCGCAACTTCAACTCATCGATAAAATGCCTGGACGTTACAAAGAAAATCAAGTTAAGCAAGACCGGTAATAACAGAACCCCAGGAATTAGGAGAGGAAATCTTCAGAACAGGAAGTGTTGGAACTTCAGGAACCTAACAACCTCAAAAATGACCTTCCTAGACCTGCCTCTCTGAACTACGTGCCCACGTGCACATGTGCACTGTCTCAAGCCCCCAGTTCGTACCAACTAAGACCTTCCTGGACCAGGGGAGCCTCAGTGACATGCAGTAGAAGTCAAACTACATCTCTGATCCCCAA
The DNA here is from genome assembly GCF_015852505.1 of Tachyglossus aculeatus. Classification (NCBI taxonomy): domain Eukaryota; kingdom Metazoa; phylum Chordata; class Mammalia; order Monotremata; family Tachyglossidae; genus Tachyglossus; species Tachyglossus aculeatus. Next base: position 45,898,267 of record NC_052066.1, read on the forward strand.
GGTTACTGTGGAAAGGTTTTTCTTACTTAGTTTTACCAACTTGCAAAGGAGTGACACATACACAGTCACTCACTCCACTCCACCAAGGATCCAATACCGGTCTGTGGTCGAAGGAAGCCCGTTCTACCAGTGCTTCTTCTTTCTGCTTCCAAGTGCTGCTCTCCTGTTGCTCCTGCTATTCCTCTGTGTGTGTTTGAATTGCATGCCTCCTCGCGATTCAAAAAGAGTGCCTTTTATCTGCCTTAGGTGTCGCAGGTGTGGCTCCACGTTGCATGTCTGTTACTGGGTAGAACAGGGAGAGAAAGTCCCACCTTCCTCCACGCTCCGACCCCACAGGCTGGCAATCACCTGACTCAAGTAGAGCCCATCAGTGCCTTTGCCAGTCTCTTCCTTATTGTTCATGGGATCGCAAGCATCATCATCATCATCATCAACAATCGTATTTATTGAGCGCTTACTGTGTGCAGAGCACTGTACTAAGCACTTGGGAAGTACAAATTGGCAACATATAGAGACAGTCCCTACCCAACAGTGGGCTCACAGTCTAAAAGGGGGAGACAAAACCAAACATACTAACAAAATAAAATAAATAGAATAGATATGTACAAGTAAAATAAATAAATAAATAAATTAATTAATTAAAAATATGTACAAACATATATACATATAGACTGCTTGTTGTGGGCTCAACACACACACACACACACACAGACACCACCACCACCACCCCCAAGGCATACTCCAGAATCTGCAATATATTCCTCAAAAATGCAGCTGTACTGTGAGCAGATTTATCTCAGGTTATTATTTTCCATACACGTACAAATAAAGTTCCAGATCACCCCCCATATGCCCACTGAGCCTTAAAAGTACGTAAAAATTGCACGGTCGAAAGCTCCCCTCCACCCTGCTGTCCTGGGCCCTTTCTTGCCACTACATCTAGGACTTTTCTTGACCTTGTGGTACCCCCAAGATTAACCCCTGTGGTATTTTTATTTTTAATAATAATAATAATGGCATTTATTAAGCGCTTACTATGTGTAAAGCACTGTTCTAAGTGCTGGGGAGGTTACAAGGTGATCAGGTTGTCCCCCATGGGGCTTACAGTCTTCATCCCCATTTAACAGATGAGGGAACTGAGGCCCAGAGAAGTGAAGTGACTTGCCCAGAGGCACACAGCTGACAAGTGGCGGGGCTGAGATTTGAACCCATGACCTCTGACTCCAAAGCCCGTGCTCTTTTCCACTGAGCCACGCTGCTTCTCTAACCCAGAGACTCAGAGGTCCTCTGCTGAAGCCATAAGCTGCTGCTGCTGCTGCTACCCAAAATATGGGGTCAGGTCCTGTCGGGACCCCAGCAGTGAGACCTCGATGGCTGGGAGCCAGTTGGGTTTGAGCGGGCTCATTCCTCCTCCATTCATTCAGTCGCATTTATTGAGTGCTTACTATGTGCAGAGCACAGTACTAAGTGCTTGATCAGCTTCCACCATCTATTCCAAGGCACAAACTCCTGAATTGCCATCTTTCAGAATACTTCTGAGTGGTCATTGTGGTTCTCCTTGCACCAGAGAGCTCTGGAACCTTCACTATCACCCTGGCTGTCCACACCCTATCAATCAATCGTATTTATTGAGCACTTACTGTGTGCAGAGCACTGTACTAAGCGCTTGGGAAGTACAAGTTGGCAACCCTAGCCATCACCAGACTCTTCTCCTGCACCAAGATCCTCAAGCTCCTCTCTGCTGTGTCTCTCTCATACAGCTGCCTCAATCTGTGGCCATAGAGGCCAGGCCTGGTTAGGCCTTCCCTAACTAAGCCCTCATTTCTCCTCTCCACCCTCCCCTCTTCCTCAACTACGCACTAGGCTGTGAACCCCTTAAGGTCTCTGATACCCCATCCCCAGCCCCACAGCATTTATGTATGTATGCATCCTTATACTCGATTACTTCCCCTATTGGTAATTTATTTTAATGCCTGTCTCCCCTGTAGACTGTAAACTCCTCTTGTACAGTAATTGTGTCTGCCAACTTTGTCATATTCTACTTTCCCAAGTGCTTAATATAGTGTTCTGCACACAGTATGTGCCCTATAAATGTCACTGATTGATTGATTGATTGATTGGTTCAGCGTGGAAGCATCTAAAGACAGCTATAAGGATTGTGGGACTGCAAGGAGTTGTCAGCCAGCTATACCAGATGGCCTCCCCCAGGTTGTAAAACCCCATCCATTGCTGGGAAATGGAGTCCACATCTGTTCAGTTTATATGCTACAAGTGATACCATGTCCTGCAAGGCTCTACTATGGGGCTCCTACTTTTCTCACTCTACATTCTGAAGCTCATTTGCTTACGTAGGTTTGTCTATCACAGCTATATCTCCAACCCCTCACTGGTGGGAGAGTCAAAGATATGGGAGGAATAGGGAGAGCAAACTAGGAAGCAGTTACATGAAAGTCATCTTTATGTAAGCTGAAGAAAGCTGGAGGATGACACTTATTAAGCACTTACTAAGTACCAAGCATTGCTCTAAGCCCTGGAGTAGATACAAGTTAATCAGTTTGTACACAGTCCCTGTCCCACATAGGGCTCACACTCTTATCCCCATTTTACAGATGAGGTAACTAATGCCCAGAAAAGTGAAGTGACTTCTCCAAGATCACCCCACCCCACAGCACCTGTATATATATATATATATATATATATATATATATGTGTGTGTGTGTGTGTGTGTGTGTGTGTGTGTGTGTTTGTACATATTTATTACTCTATTTATTTATTTATTTTACTTGTACATATTTATTCTATTTATTTTATTTGGTTTATATGTTTTGTTGTCTGTTTCCCCCTTCTAGACTGCGAGCCCGCTGTTGGGTAGGGACTGTCTCTATATGTTGCAAACTTGTACTTCCCAAGCGCTTAGTACAGTGCTCTGCACACAGTAAGCGCTCAATAAATACGATTGAATGATGAAATCCCAGGCCCTTTCGACTCCCAGGCCTGGGCTCTACCCACTAAGTCACAGATGGGGGGACGTGGATAGCCACTGGTGGTTTTGTAGGAGTTTAGTTAGCATTGGCTTTGGAAGGATGACCCCTGTATCATGTGTACTTTAGACAGAAAGCTGGGGGAGGAGAGATAGCTGGAGTCAGGGAGACCCATGAGAAGGCTGACACAAGAGTCTAACTGTGGTACAACAGGAGCTTGGACAACCTTGGAACAGTCTTCGGGGACCCCAACAGTAAGTGATGAATGGTAAAAGAGGAGCCAGTGATAGGACAAAGAAGTTGGTCCAACTTCAAATCTGCCTGACAATAGGTTCTCTCCATTTTCAAACTTCTCCTGAAATCCCATCTCCTCCAGAAGGCTTTCCAAGATTAATATTCATCTCCAGAAGTTATAACTAACTATCACATGTGCATAGTTTTGCTCATGACCACCATAGCTCTTTTGTAAATTTTCATTATCTTTCACTTTTTAATTGCTCTTTATTCTCTTATTCCTCTTTCCATTCGCTTTTTCCTCTTCGGGATAAATGACTCAGAGCTGTAAGAATCAATCAATCATTCAATCAATCGTATTTATTGAGTGCTTATTGTGTGCAGAGCACTGCACTAAGCGCTTGGGAAGTACAAGTTGGCAACATATAGAGACTGTCCCTATCCAACAGTGGGCTCATCTTTTATCCCTATTGTAGTCCCAAATTCTTAGTGTAAGGCACACAATAGTCCCTCAGTAAATACTATGGTTCCATGAGAAATAATATTTATTTAGGACCTACTGAATGCCCGACACTGGGATAGAAGCAAGGGAACATCCAATAGATGTAAAAGTCCCAGTTCTTGCCTGAAGGAGGACTATTACTACAGTTTGCAGACGGCAGGTTTTCGATCACTGAGAGATGAAATTTCTCCTCAGATAACCTCAGAAAGAAACTTCGAATCTTGGAAGCAACTGAGGAAGATCCAATTTTAGTTCCAAAGACAAATCACACTTTTCTAAAAAGAGATTATGCAACTATGAAAACTCCAAACTTTCTTGTCAGTAAAATAGAACTCTCAGATGTGAACTCAGGGGAAAGATCAGATCGGGGCAATTTTCAAGGCATTTACTTACTCTCTATTACCAGAAGAACTTAGCCGGAGTGCTTCTAGACCCACTAGCATCAGCTGAAAGACACAGAAAACGCAACGTGACTTCAAAACACAGCATGGCCTGGCAGACAGTGTCAGATTCGGGAAAAGTGCAAACGCCTGATCATTTTTCATAGCTCTTATAAATGCATTTAATACCATCTGTAGAAATTTCTTAGCTAATTTGTCTGCCCTAAAAGTTTATTCTGGTACTGACTGCTTCATTTTAACGTGGCTAACTGGGTCAGAGCTGAGGTTGCCCTTTCTGATCCATTCCCTAATGCCAACGGAGTCAGGCAGGAGTGTGTAGTGGTCTCTGTACTGTTCGATTTAGTCTACGCAGCCATGCTACAGAATGAGACAAGAGACCTTTATGCAAATGGTAGAATATACTTCTGCGCTTCTGGGAAGCTTTTTCCAACTCGACAGACTTTGAGTATCATCTGTAGTCCAAGAAACAGTCATTCAAGATTTGTTGTGTGCAGATGACTGCCCTGAAGGCACTCAACCAAGATGACATGCAAATGATGGAAAAATACTTCACCGCATCAGCCAGGAGCCATAGGGTTACGAGAAGTCTAAATAAAAGTAGGATAATGTATCAACCGGCATCAGGAAAGCCATACGCCCGTTGTTGGGTATGGACCGTCTCTATAGGTTGCCGATTTGTACTCCCCAAGCGCTTAGTACAGTGCTCTGCATGCAGTAAGTGCTCAATAAATACAATTGAATGAATGAATGAATGAATACATTTAACTAATAATTTATATTGCCAATCAACCCCACACTGTCAAGGGATTCTGTTACCTAGCCAGCACACTGGCCAGACCAAACCAAATTTCGACATAGCTGTACTATTCAACCTCTCTAGCTGTGAGACCTAGATGTCTGACAAATGCCAGATCAATCAATCATAGTTACTGAGTGTTTACTGATGATAATGATGATGATGGCATTTGTTAAGCGCTTATTATGTGCAAAGCACTGTTCTAAGCACTGGGGGTGGATACAAAGTGATCAGTTTGTCCCACATGGGGCTCACAGTCTTAATCCCCATTTTACAGATGAGGGAACTGAGGCTCAGAGAAGTTGTGACTTGCCCAAGGTCACACAGCAGACAAGTAGCAGAGCCTGGAATCGAACCCATGACCTCTGACTCCCAAGCCTGGGCTCTTTCCACTGAACCATGCTGCTCCTCTATGATGACGGCATTTGTTAAGCACTTACTATGTGCTAAGCACTGTTCTAAGCACTGGGGGTTACAAGGTGAACAGGTTGTCCCACCTGGGGCTCACATCCCCATTTTACAGATGAGGCAACTGAGGCTCAGAGAACTTAAGTGCAAAGCACTGAACTAAGCACTTAGGAGAGTACAACATAACAGATTTGATAGACATGTTCCTTGAACACAACATGCTTATGGGCTAAAGGGGACATTTAAGACTCCTCTTGCAATTCCATCATCATCATTTACGAACTACACCCAGTGTTCCGAACAGCAAGACAGGATCACCAAAAGTGAAGTTCAGGACTGTAGCAGAAGATCAGTGAATCATTTTACGAGAAGCAGCATGGCTCAGTGGAAAGATCCCGGGCTTTAGAGTCAGAGGTCAGGGGTTCAAATCTGGGCTCCGCCAACTGTCAGCTGTGTGACTTTGGGAAAGTCACTTAACTTGTCTGGGCCTCAGTGACCTCACCTGTAAAATGGGGATTAAGACTGTGAGCCCTCCGTGGGACAACCTGGTCACCTTGTAACCTCCCCAGCACTTAGAATAGTGCTTTGCACATAGTAAGTGCTTAAGAAATGCCATCATCATTATTATCTTCTAGACTGTGAGCCCGCTGTTGGGTGGGGACCGTCTCTATATGTTGCCAACTTGTACTTCCCAAGCGCTTAGTACAGTGCTCTGCACACAGTAAGTGCTCAGTACAAACGATTGAATGAATGAATGAATGAATAAATAAGAAGGTGGAAGGTGGAGAGCTGATTGAGTGTTTTAAAGCTAACGGTAAGGAGTTTCTGTTTGATGTGGAACTGGTCTGGCAACCACTGGAAACTTCTGAGGAGTGGGAAGAGGTGGACTGAACATTTTTGGACTCAACATGTCCAAAACTTAATTATCATCTTCAATATTAAACCCTGCTACCCTACCAAGTTAACTATCTCTGCTGGTAAAAACTACAATCTTCCTATAGCCTAATCCACATCCTTGTCATAAGCCTTTATTTCTCATAATCATTCTGCTCTCATTGACAATCCATTTCTAAAACTAATCATGCCGATTTACCCCTTCCTCATCATGCAAACAGTTACTACTCTGGTTCAAGTTCTCATCGTATCATTATGGGACTATTGTGTCTGCTTTGAGGCTGGACTCTCAGCCTCCAGTAGCTGCCACCCTGAGCTCAGTGACAGAACTTTAGCACTGAATTCAATGTATAAATCTTCAAAATAACAGTCTTTTATAGGCATCACAGCATTTGAGATGACATGCAATCAAAATTCTCTAAAATGGACTCACCGCTCCCCTCTCTCTAGACTGTAGGCTCACTGTGGGAAGGAAATGTGTCTACCAACTCTGTTACATTGTATCAATCAATCAATCAATGATATTTAATGAGCACTTACCACATGCAGAATACTGTACTAAGCACTTGGGAGAGTATGATGCAACAGAATTAGCAGGCATGTTCCCTGCCCCTAACAAGTTTACAGTCTAGAGGAGGAGAAAGATATTAATATGAAAAAATAAATAATTTAAAATGTATAATTCAAGGATGTATACATAAGTGCAATGTGGTTTGGGTGGGGCAAATATCAAATGTCCAAAGGTCAGAGATACAAGTGCATAGACAAAGCAGAAGGGAGAGCAAGCAAGGGAAAAGAGAACTTAATAAGGGAAGGCATCTTGGAGAAGATGTGACCTTAATAATACTTTGAAAATGGAGAGAGTAGTGGTCTGGCTTATATAGTGGGATAGCAAGTCCCAGGCTAGGGGGAGGACCTGTAAAAGGGGTCAGTGTGAGATAGATTAGATACAATCAATCGATCATAGTTATTGAGCACTTACTGTGTGAAGAGCACTGTATTAAGCACTTGGTAGAGTAGAATATAACAGACACATTCCCTTCCCACAATGAGCTTACAGTCTAGAAGGGGAGACAGACATTAATTTAAATAAATAAATTACAGCTATGTACATGAGTGCTGTGGGCCTGGCAGCAGGGTGGTGAATAAAGGCAGCAAGTCAGACAGTTGCTGAAGGAAGGAGGAGAAAAGGAAATGAGGGCTTAGCTAGGGAAGGCCTCTTGAAGGACCTGTCCCTTCAATAAGGCTTTGAAGGTGGGGACAGCAAATTATCTGTCGGGTATGAAGAGGGAGGGCATTTCAGGCCATAGGCAGGAGGTGTGCGAGACATTAGTGGCAAGAGAGACAAGATCAAGGTACAGTGAGTAGGTTGGCATTAGAAGAATGAAATGTGTGGGCTGGGTTATTATAGGACAGTAGTGAGGTGAGGAAGGAAGGAGCAAGCTGACTGAGTGTTTTAAGGCTGATGGAAAAGAGTTTCTGTTTGATGCTGTGGTGGATGGGCCACCATTGGAGGTTTTTGAGGAGGGGGGAAAACATGGACTGAACATTTTTGTAGAAAAATGATCCAGGCAGCAGTGTGCAGTATGGACTGGAGTGGGAAGAGACAGGAGGCAGGGAGATTAGCAAGGAAGATAAAGCAGTAATCAAGGAGGGATAGGAGAAGTGCTTGGATTAACATGGTGGCAGGTTGGACGGAGAGGAAACGCCAGATTTTAGTGATGTTGTGCAGATTTGAACCCACAGGATTTAGTGTTAGATTGAATATTGAGCTGAACGAAAGAGAGGAGTCAAGGATCAATCAATCAATCAATCGTATTTATTGAGCGCTTACTATGTGCAGAGCACTGTACTAAGTGCTTGGGAAGTACAAATTGGCATCACATAGAGACAGTCCCTACCCTACAGTGGGCTCACAGTCTAAAAGGGGGAGACAGAGAACAGAACCAAACATACCAACAAAATAAAATAAGTAGGATAGAAATGTACAAGGATAAAGCCAAGGTTATGGACTTGTGAGGCAGGAAGGATGGTGGTGCTGTCCACAATGATAAGAAAGTAAAGGAGAGGATGGGGTTTTGGTGGGAAGATAATGAGTTCAGTTTTAGTCATGGTAAGCTTGAAGAGATGGGAGAACAACCAAACAGAGATGTTTTGAAGGCAAGAGTAAGTCCCTCTTTCCCAGACTGAGCCCCCTCCTCTCCCTCCCCATCCCCCCACCTCACCTCCTTCCCCTCCCCACAGCACCTGTATATATGTATATATGTTTGTACATATTTATTACTCTATTTAGTTATTTTACTTGTACATATTTATTCTATTTATTTTATTTTGTTAATATGTTTTGTTTTGTTGTCTGTCTCCCCATTCTAGACTGTGAGCCCGCTGTTGGGTAGGGACCGTCTCTATACGTTGCCAACTTATACTTCCCAAGCGCTTAGTACAGTGCTCTGCACACAGTAAGCGCTCAAAAAATACTATTGAATGAATGAATGAAAGAAAGTGCAAGACTGCAGAAAGGGAGTGAGATCAGGGCTGGAGATGTAGATTTGGGGAACCACCTCATAGAGATGGTAGTAAATAAATTCTCCAAGAGAATGGGTATAGATGAAGAATAGAAGGGGACCTGGAGCTGAACCTTGTGGGCCCACAAAAGAGACTGAGAGTGAGTGGCCAGAGGGATAGGAGGAGAACCAGGAGAAGATAGCGTCAGTGAAGACGAGGTTGGATAATGCTTCCAGGAGAAGGGGTGGCTGGCAGTGTCGAAGGCAGCTAAGAGTTCGAGGGAAATAGGGCGATAACTAGAGGGAGGTGTTGGGACAATGCAGGGTTTTTAGGATAGGGGAAACAAGAGCGTGTGTGAAAGCAGTGGGGAGGAAGCCACGGGAGAGTGAACAGTTGAAGATGACAGGGAAAAAAGGAAAAAGAGAGGGGGCAAGTGTTTTGATATGATGCAAAAAGATGGGGTGGGATGCACAGGTGGACAGGGTGGATTTTTGGAGAATGCAGGTGATCTTGTCTTGAGTTATGCTAGGAAAGATGGGAGAGTTGATGAAGGGGCCGGAGAAGGGAGGGACTGGAGAGGAGCAGTGGAGATTTTAGCGAATGATTCTCCCAAATGCTTAATATAGTGCTCTGCAAACTGAAAGTGTTCAATAAATACCATTTTTTATGGACTGCTTATTTTCCACTATAATAACTCGAACAGTGGGATTTTCTATGGGGCACCTGATGAAGGCTAGCAACATTGGTTCACAGTGTCTGGCACAAAGTAAGTGTTTTACCAATTTTATTAATAAGCAGATGATTTTGAAATCCCACTAGATGGTCCTGCTTGAGGTCAGGACTCATGTCTGCCAATACTATTGTATTCTCCTAAACTCAGTGTACTGCACACATTGTGATAATAATAATAATAATGGTACTTTTGAAGCACTTACTATGTGCCGGGCATTGTATCAAGTGCTGGGGTGGATACAAGCAAATTGTTTCAACACAAACCCTGTCCCATGGAGGGCTCACAGTTTCAATCCCCATTCTACAGATGAGGTCACTGAGGCCCAGAGAAGTGAAGTGACTTGCCCAATATCACCCAACAGGCAAGTGTTGGGGCCAGGATTACAACTCAAGACCTTCTGATTCCCAGGACCATGCTCCATCCACTAAGCCACGCTGCATCTCATCCTATCCCGTCTGGACTACTGCATCAGCCTTCTCTCTGATCTTCCATCCTCGTGTCTCTCTCCACTTCAATCCATACTTCATGCTGCTGCCCGGATTATCTTTGTCCAGAAATGCTCTGGGCATATCACTCCCCTCCTCAAAAATCTCCAGTGGCTACCAATCAATCTGCGCATCAGGCAGAAACTCCTCACCCTGGGCTTCAAAGCTGTCCATCCCCTCGCCCCCTCCTACCTCACCTCCCTTCTCTCCTTCTACAGCCCAGTCCGCACCCTCCGCTCCTCCACCTCTGATCTCCTCACCGTACCTCGCTCTCGCCTGTCCCGCCATCGACCCCCGGCCCACGTCATCCCCCGGGCCTGGAATGCCCTCCCTCTGCCCATCCGCCAAGCTAGCTCTCTTCCTCCCTTCAAGGCCCTGCTGAGAGCTCACCTCCTCCAGGAGGCCTTCCCAGACTGAGCCCCTTTCTTCCTCTCCCCCTCGTCCCCCTCTCCATCCCCCCATCTTACCTCCTTCCCTTCCCCACAGCACCTGTATATATGTATATATGTTTGTACATATTTTTTACTCTATTTATTTATTTATTTTATTTGTACATATCTATTCTATTTATTTTATTTTGTTAGTATGTTTGGTTTTGTTCTCTGTCTCCCCCTTTTAGACTGTGAGCCCACTGCTGGGTAAGGACTGTCTCTATATGTTGCCAATTTGTACTTCCCAAGCGCTTAGTACAGTGCTCTGCACATAGTAAGCGCTCAATAAATACGATTGATGATGATGATTGATGATGATGCATCTCTGCTCAAGTTCAATAAATACTAACCGACCGATTTTCTAGAGCAAAAATTCAGCTAATGGGATAATTGGGGTGGGGTCTGGAAAAGACTCTTAGCTCTCTGCATGGGCTCAATCAATATGATTACTACTGTAATAAACAAAAAATGCATTAAATGCACTACTCTTGTTGCAAATATCTATGTGATCTCAGTCATCCTCATGAAAATCAAAGCTGCAAATTTAATTAAGTGCACTAAAAATATTCTACTTCTGTAATTCTCATTGGTAAACAGAAATGTAGAAAAAGATTTGCAAGAGTGGTATCTACTCAAAGTAAACTGATATCTTTGTAAGGTCTAAACGCTCTACTGTCAGATATTCAGTCCTTCTCTGTAAGGGAACCATACCATCCCGAGAGCATTGAAGAAAATTTAGCTACTTACATTTTAAATAAATGAAATGCCTCATTTTCATACTTCAAACCGTCTACTATTTCATAAAAAAGTCATTTCCAAACCACAGTAGGCTTTTCATTTGCACATTCTGAGAATGATTTGAATCACTTTCTGTAATATCACATTTTAAAAGTTTATTAGGAAAATGACTTCTTTATGTTTTCTTTGAAAAAAATGTGTGAGTTTTAAATATGGACTGAGTGGAAATTTAATGTCTTGAAAAGAACAGAAAGCAGTTCCTATCTGATGCGAAGTTTAATTTGTAAAGTGTGCATTTTGATCAACTGAATAAGTGGAGTGATTGTTTAGTTCTGTCATGTGAAACCACAGGAAAATTCCTTGCTATCTTCCCAGAACCCCTTCTCCCTGTATGACGATGAAAGAGACTGAAGCTATGGCAGAGTGAGGGCTCCACACATTTTGTAACAATTGTAAAAGTTTTGGTTGTGACTACACTCAGATCCCACTAATCCCTTTTCCCACCAGACTTGGGTTGTCTCTGTCATTTATATCACTTTGGCACTGATATCATTTCATCTATCTTATTGTGATTGTCGCCAAAATACTCCCCACCTTTTTCTTAGGTTGTGATCCCCTAGAGGCCCAAGGTCTGCGTTTGACATTTGCGCGTGTTATTTTCCACCTTTCAGTCTGGAGCTTGTCACAATCTAGGTGCTCAATAAATACTACTCATAGTAGAGAGCTCCTCCTGCCTGCCATTTTGTAACCAGAAGCCTAAGTTTATTTAGGAATAAAATTTCTAAATGATGATGAAGAATAAATGATATCATTCTATCACACTATGCAGAGATCAAGCTTTAAGCTCATCATGCTTTAGCCCTAGGGAATCCAGGTTTTAAACACTGTTTACTATCCTTGTTGCGAATATCCGTGCAATCTCAGTCACCCATATAAAAATCAAAGTAGTGAATTAAATTAAGTACATTAAGAATATTCCACTTCTTTAATTCTAGGTAAACAGAAAATTACTGGATCGTAGAGCACAGCATTTTATACTCATATCATACTATAGTAATATGTATTAAACCCTTTACCTTGAATTTGGTGATATGTAAATTGAAATGTCTTGGACAATAAGTAAACAAAGAGATTGTTTAAGAATACGCAAATTATTTAGAGAGATTCAGAAATAAGAAAGGCAATAATCTAGCAAGATAGACTGGGGAGCATATGATGTATAGCCTAAAGGATCATAAATGTTAAAACCTTGGTCATGTCTCAAAAGTAAAGATTTTTCAACCACACTGCAGTCTTCTAAATAGCCCATTGTATCACCTCAAAAATGAAATATTATCTTCAGCCTCACCTTGAAGGAAGTCATCCCTGCGGTCAAAACCATGCACAATGGTGTAGTTTCTGGACATGCCGTCCACCTGCACAAATCTACAAGCCAGGAGACATCTCAAATTCCCCAGAAATCAGAATGACCAAGTCCTAAACATGTGGAATTGCCAAGGTGAAATCATTTATGGTGAGGGCTACTTCAATCTCAGGAGCAGGAGCAGTAGTGGTAGTAATAGTTATGGCATTTTTTAAGCACTTTCTTTGTGCCAGACACTATACAAAGCCCTGTGGTGGATAGAAACAAATTGGATTGGACACAGTTGCTGTCCCACATGGGGCTCACGGTCTCAATCCCCATTTTACAGATGAGGTAACTGAGGCACAGAGAAGTAAAGTGACTTGCCCAAGGTCACACAGCAGACTAGTGGCAGAGCCGGGACTAGAACCAAGGTCATCTGGCTCCCTGACTCGTGCTGCAGTCACTAGGCAACACCATTTGTTGTAATTGTGGTAGTATTTAGACTGTGAGCTCTATATAGAATAGAGACTGTGTAAGACTTAACTTGGATTTTTCCTAACACTTGACACAGAGTAGGATCTTAACAAGTAGCGTAATAATAGTAGTAGGAGTTGTAACAGTATTTAAGTGTTTAGAATAGTACATCAGAAAGAACAAGCACATTTTCTTCACCCAAGGAATTTACACTCCACAGAGATATAAAAATACCGATAATTAGAATAACTTCTGCTCTCCATTACTGCAACATGATTGATGTGCCCTCCTTGAATCATAATGTGGATTCGTAACAGGTTGTCAATCAGCAAAGATCATTTCTGCAGACACAGAGAATGCAACACGAGAATCACCAAGCACTTCGTGTTGCATTTGTTCTCATCTCTCTCACTACTGATCTCTTATTCACTCCCTCTCTTTTGACTGGAATCCCCTTCTCTGATTCATATCTGATAGACCATTTCCCCCATCTTCAAAGACCTTCTGAAATCACATTCCTCCAGGAGGTCTTCCCCAATTAATCTCATCTCATCCTTTTAGACTGTGAGCCCACTGTTGGGTAGGGACTGTCTCTATATGTTGTCAACTTGTACTTCCCAAGCGCTTAGTACAGTGCTCTGTACACAGTAAGTGCTCAATAAATACAATTGATGATGATCTCCCCACCCTATTTTCTCCCCAAAGCCACTTCAGTACTTCTATGTCACCTAAGCACTTGGCTACTATCACCAACCTCAGTAGCACGTCTTTAAATCCTTTGGGCTGACCCTACCTGTAATTGAGCTTAGTGTTTCTGGATCTTAATTATTATTATGGTATTTGTTAAGCACTTACTATGTGCCAAGTACTGTTCTAAGGACTGGGGTAGATACCAGGCAATCAGGTTGCCCCATGTGGGGCTCACACTCTTAATCCCCATTTTACAGATGAGGTAACTGAGGCACAGAGATGTTAAGTGGCTTGCCCAAGGTCACACCGATGACAAGTGGTGGAGGCTAAATTAGAACCCATGTCCTCTGACTCCCAAGTTCGTGCTCTTTCCACTAAGCCACGCTGCTTCTCTGATTGTAAAGTCCTTGAGAGCAGGGCCCATTGTTGAGTAGGGACCGTCCCTATATGTTGCCGAATTGTACTTCCCAAGCACTTAGTACAGTGCTCTGCACACAGTAAGCACTCAATAAATACGACTGAATGAATGAATGGTGTCAATTAGCTCTATTTTACTCCCTCAAGTGCTTAATACAGTGAGGTCCAGGAAGCTGATCCACCTTTACGTACTGAGATTCTCCTGTTTGATGAATTCCCCTTTCACAAGTCTACTAAGTATAGTGCTCTCCCAAATAGTACAGTTTTCTGCACAAGTAAGAACTCGATAAATACCATTGATTGATTGATTGGTACTGAGGCTTGATTTTGGAATTCCTAGAGAAGAGATCACAGGGTGGAGGGAGGAAGCAGAGTGAATCAGGATCTTGTTCACCCTGCCACGGGGTGTCCCCTCCTTTCCCACCTCCTTAGAGACCACCCATTTACCCCAATTTTCCTGGAGCTGGAAGGCTAGGTATTGAGTGAGTACGACTCACCTCAGAATCACCCTCCTGGTTTCCCATCCCTAGCAAAAGGCTCCAATCCTTGGGCAGAGACTGGGGAATATTTCCTCCTTACCCTTCCATGAGGTACTGAAATTTCACCAGGCTGTGAGGGGAGGAAGACACCTCTCTCCCCTGCTACTCCAAGCTTCAGAGATCACATCCATACAGGCAGTCAAGAGACCTAAGAAAGAGAACGCATGCATCCATGAGAAGTACTGAGGGCCCGCTGTATCCCCCATTTGGGGTTCAGAGCCTGAGATAATTTACATGGGGAACTCGACAGGCAGATTTGCCCACCAGGCAGATCCTGCCTTAGAGAACTAATCAGAGGAAGCAGGGGAAGAGGCAGATCATAAACCAAAGTTTTAATTGGAGGAATCTAAATGGCAGAGATTTTTCTGAAACCTTTCACATGTCAAGAGAATTGTAGATAAGCAAGCCACAAATCAATCGTGCATATGTAAAATGCTCCGAACAGAGTAAATGCTCAGTAAACACTGCTGATTTATCGATTGATTCAAAGATCCCATAAAAGAAAAAAACTCTGACACTATCAAAAGACAGAGGGGCTGGAAAGTTTTCTCCCTTGAAAAGAGCACCAAGAGCCTAAGGCCATGATGTTACGGCAAGTTGAGATTGAGTTGAGGGGGCGGGCCATGACTGTTTCCCTTTTCCCAACAGAGCAAATCAAGATAAGAATAATAATAATAATAATAATAATAATAATAATGATATTTATTAAGCACTTACTATATGCAAAGCACTGTTCTAAGTGCTGGGGAGGTTACAAGGTGATCAGGTTTTCCCACGGGAGGCTCACAGTCTTCATCCCCATTTTAGAGATGAGGTAACTGAGGCCCAGAGAAGTGAAGTAACTTGCCCAAAGTCACATAGCTGACAAGTGGCGGAGCCGGGATTTGAACCCATGACCTCTGACTCCAAATCCCAGGCTCTTTCCCCTGAGCCAAGCTGCTTCTCCGTGCTTAGATGATAAGATCTTCTCACGCTGCTTAGATGATAAGATCTATCATATTCATTACTGGAATAATTTATGATGCAGCAAGGAATCTGGCATCTCAGTGGAAACTCACCCAACTCCATAGCTTAGTAGCATCATTGAAAAATGCACAGAAAGACAGACATTAAACAGTGAAGCACTTCATTGATTCAGCTCAGATCTATGGATTGAGAATGGTCTAATGAATACTAAGATTATGTACCAAGCTTTTTCGAGAGAATCATCATCAAACAGAAACTCCTTTCCACACACTTCACTCCTCTAATGCCAAGCTACTCACTGTGCCTTGATTTTGTCTATCTCACCACTGACCTCTCACCTATGTCCTGCCTCTGGACTGCAATCCCCTCCCTTTTTCATATTCTACAATTAATCAATCAATCAATCAATCGTATTTATTGAGCGCTTACTATGTGCAGAGCACTGTACTAAGCGCTTGGGAAGTACAAATTGGCATCACATAGAGACAGTCCCTACCCAACAGTGGGCTCACAGTCTAAAAGGGGGAGACAGAGAACAGAACCAAACATACCAACAAAATAAAATAAGTAGGATAGAAATGTACAAGTAAAATAAATAAATAAATAAATAAATAAATAGAGTAATAAATATGTACAACCATATATACATATATACAGGTGCTGTGGGGAAGGGAAGGAGGTAAGACGGGGGGATGGAGAGGGGGACGAGGGGGAGAGGAAAGAAGGGGCTCAGTCTGGGAAGGCCTCCTGGAGGAGGTGAGCTCTCAGCAGGGCCTTGAAGGGAGGAAGAGAGCTAGCTTGGCGGGTGGGCAGAGGGAGGGCATTCCAGGCCCGGGGGATGACGTGGGCCGGGGAATTACTTCCCCTACCATCAAAGCCTTATGAAAGACACATCTCCTCCATGAGGCCTTCTGTGACTAAGCCCTCATTTCCTCTTTTCTCACTCCCTTCTGCGTAGCCCTGACTTGCTCCCTTTATTCACCACCCACTACCAGTCCCAAAGCATTTATTCATTCATTCATTCAATCGTATTTATTGAGCGCTTACTGTGTGCAGAGAACTGTACTGAGCACTTGGAAAGTACAATCTGGCAACAGAGACAGTCTCTACCCAACAATGCGCTCACAGTCTAGAGGCGAGAGACAGACAACAAAACAAAACAAGTAGACACCTGTGAATACCAATAAAATAAATGCATATCCCCCTCCCCTCCTCCCCCTCTCCATCCCTCTCACCTTATTTCCTTCCCCTCCTTACAGCACCTGTATATATGTATATATGTTTGTACGTATTTATTACTCTATTTATTTATTTTATTTGTACATATTCAATCGATTTATTTCATTTTGTTAGTATGTTTTGTTTTGTTCTCTGTCTCCCCCTTCTAGACTGTGAGCCCACTGTTGGGTAGGGACCGTCTCTATATGTTGCCAACTTCTACTTCCCAAGCGCTTAGTACAGTGCTCTGCACACAGTAAGCGCTCAATAAATACGATTGAATGAAATGAATGAATGAATATCCGTAATTAATTTATTTATATTAATGTCTGCCTCCCTCACTAGACTGTACGCTCATTGTGGGCAGGGAATGTGTTTGTTATACTGTTTTGCTGTACTCTCCCAGGCACTTACTACGGTGCTCTGTGCATGGTATGTGCTCAATGAATATAATAATAATAATTATGGTATTTGTTAAGCACTTACTATGTGTCCCGCACTGGGGAAGATATAAGGTGATAAGGTTGTCCCACGTGGCGCTTAAAGTCTAAACCCCCTTCTGACAGATGAGGTAACTGAGGCTCAGAGAAGTTAAGTGACTTGGCCAAGGCAAGTAGACAAGTGGCAGAGGCAGAAGTAGAACCCACCACCACTGACTCCCAAGCCTGTGCTCTTGCGACTAGGCCATGCTGCTTCTCTATGATATATTCTATATATACTCTATATGATTTATTTAATTCCTACCTTACCTCGCTGCATTCCTACTACAACCCAGCCGGCACACTTTGCATCTCTAATTCCAGTCTACTCACTCTGCCTCGATCTCATCTATGTCGCCACCAATAATAATAATAATGATGATGGCATTTATTAAGTGCTTACTATGTGCAAAGCACTGTTCTAAGCACTGGGACAGTTACAAGGTGATCAAGTTGTCCCACGGGGGGGCTCACAGTCTTAATCCCCATTTTCCAGATGAGGGAACTGAGGCACAGAGAAGTGAAGTGACTTGCCCAAAGTCACACAGCTGACAATTGGTGGAGCCGGGATTTGAACCCATGACCTCTGACTCCAAAGCCCATGTTCTTTCCACTGAGCCATGCTGCCTCTCTAACCAACACCTCATCCACATCCTGCCTCTGGCCTGAAACGTCCTCTCTCTTCACAGCCAACAAACGATGAATCTCCCCACCTTCAAAGCCTTATTGAGAGCATATCTCCTCCAAGAAGCTTTCTCTGACAAAGTCCTCATTTCCTCTTCTCCATCTCCATTCTATTTCACCCTTGCACTTGTATTTACATCCTGTATTCACCCCTCCCTTAGCCCTACAGCACTTACGTATTTATCTGTAATTTATGGATATATATATACTATACATATATTAAACTCTTTCTCTCTCTCTAGACTGTAAGATCATTGTGGGCAGGGAACGTGTGTCCCACCTTTGTTATACTGTACTCTCTCAAGCATTTAGTACAATGCTCTGCACAGAGTAAGTGCTCAATAATATTATTGATTAATTGATGAGATGCCATACTCACAACAAAATATTTTCATTAGCAAAGCAGATTCTATGATGTTATTGAATTATTAATCAGTGTAAGCACTTGAATATGCCAAAGTACACTGTTGGGACTTGTACTTCCCAAGCGCTTAGTACAGTACTCTGCACACAGTAAGCGCTCAATAAATACGACTGAATGCAAGAATGAGTTAGAGGTCGTGGGTTCTAATCCCTGCTCCTCCGCTTGTCTGCTGTGTGACCTTGGGCAAATCACTCAACTTCTCTGTGCCTCAGTTCCCTCAACCGGAAAATGGGGATGAAGACTGTTAGCCCGATGTGGGACAACCTGATTACCTTGTATCTACCCCAGCACTTAGAACAGTGCAGGTGCATACAGTTAGCACTTAACAAATACCAACATTATAGTTATTATTACTATATCATTAATGATATCATCATTAAACAAAGTAAAAGAAAACTGAATAAAGACAGAATAATAATTGTGGGACTTATGAAGTGCTTGGAGAGTCAAGATTATGAATCAGATGCAGTTTCTTCCCCTCTCCTGAAGGGTCTCACAATCTACCTTCTTCCCAAATTACAGATTAGGAAACCTAGGCCTAGAATGGTTAAAGGGATGCAGCATGGGCTCATGGAAAAATCATAGGATTTGGGAGTCAGAGGATCTGTGTTTTAATTCTGGCTCCATTACTAGTCTATCGTGAAACCTTGGGAAAATCACTCAATTCCTCTGTGCTTTCAGTTTCCTCATCTGTAAAATGGGAGTTCAATACTTGTTCTCCCTCTGACTTAGGTTGCTATCGCCACGTGGAACTGGGACTGTGCCTGACCTGATTACCTTCTATTATCTTGTATCTATCCGAGTCCGTACTACAAGGCTCGGCATATAGTAATCACTTAAAATATTATTATTAGAATTATTACCAAGCTATTTGGCCAAGGTTACTCATTAGGCCAGGACCCTTAAATCAGTGTCCCTTGACTCTCAGTCCTGTGCTTCCCACAGTAGCCCAGGCCGCCTCTTTTAGAAGCATAGTGAAGAACAGTTTCGAAAAATGTTTTGTAACAACAGGTTCACCTCTCAGAGTCGCCCCTGGAGAGTTTCCAGTACCCAACCAGTCTCGACTATGGGATGGAGAGTCAAGCAGAGGCATATCCATTCTATTCCTAGCTTGGGCAGTGGCTAACAAGTGGAAGACAATCTGCTACAAGTCAAAACTCACCCATGCTGGGCAACAGCGGAATGGGAGAGAGTCGAGGTGGAGACTTAGGTTTACTGCATGGAAGGAGGCAATGGCAATTTCTTTCCATATTTTTACCAATAAAACTCTATGGATCCACTACCGGAACGATTGCAATGAAGGTGAGGGCCTTCTGGGAGAGATATGTCCACGGAGTTGTTATGCGTCGGACACGACTCGACTGCATAAGACAATAACAACCACAAAAGCAGTTTGCTGCAAAACAATGACAGCAACATCTCCAGGCTAGTGTGCAGCAGTTATGGGTGAGGTTGCTCTGATAATAATAATAATAATAATGGCATTTGTTAAGCACTTACTATGTGCAAAGCACCGTTCTAAGTGCTGGGCACAGACGTTGGGATATAGGTCTTTACTCAGCCAGATATGAAAAGTCCTGGATAGACTCTCCCTATCAGTATTCATTCATTCAATCGTATTTATTGAGCACTTACTATGTGCAGAGCACTGTACTAAGCGCTTGGGAAGTACAGGTTGGCAACATATAGAGACGGTCCCTACGCAACAACGGGCTCACAGTCTAGAAGTATCTACATCAGTATCTACATGGCGAGCAAGAGAACATAAAGGGAGAGTCCTTGTTGGTTTTGTTCTCTGTCTCCCCCTTTTAGACTTTGAGCCCACTGTTGGGTAGGGACTGTCTCTATATGTTGCCAATTTGTACTTCCCAAGCGCTTAGTACAGTGCTCTGCACATAGTAAGCGCTCAATAAATACGATTGATGATGATGATGAGAGTCATTTTTAAGCAACTGTTCCCAGTGGCATGTTGGGAAGAAGCACAACACAACGAGGATCTGGCTCTCGACCTATAAAGACAGTGATGAACTCAGCTTTTTTCTCCATTTCCTTACTTATCATGTAGGTCATCCCCCAGCAGTCATTTCTAGGATTGAAAAATACCTCAACCTTTCCCATGACTATCAAATCCTTGGCCTTTGCTTTAGGCTACCGACAAAGTGGTCAATTAATTCTAATTGTGGTAGCATTTTTGTGGCTTGGATATTCTGGCCACGGGAATTGGATTGAATTCAAAATTCACTTGGCACCGGCTTCCCCAAAACCACTATCAGACTACAGTACTGGGGAGTTGCTATTGACCTCTTGAGGCAAGCCAGAAGCTCTCCTGAATTGTAGCTATAGAATCTCTAATGAAGTGAGCAAATTAAGATTGAAAATCTGAGGAGTAAAATGCAAGGCTACCGTCATAAATAATCCAGTAATGAAAAGTGGAATCTTGTCTTGCAGAATATTTATTAGTGGATGTTCATCTGTTTGTTGATTGATTTTTGTTTTAAAAAATACAGCTTCGGGTAAAATAAACCCCAGGATGAAAATGCAACAGTGGTAGCAGTAATATTAGTAGCACTTGTTGAGCGACAATATTATTTCTCCTTCTTCGCTGAGTCCTATGCACATTGTCCTTTTAGACTGTGAGCCCACTGTTGGGCAGGGACTGTCTCTATATGTTGCCAATTTGTACTTCCCAAGCGCTTAGTACAGTGCTCTGCACATAGTAAGCGCTTAATAAATGCGATTGATTGATTGATTGATTGATTGTCCTTGCCAACTCCCTCCTCAACCCCCATCCCTCTACCCACCCATCTCTTTTTGTCTGTTTGCTTTTAATCATCTTTGTTAAGGGCTTACAATGTGCCAGGCACTGTATTAAGTGCTGGAATAGACGTGGCTTTGGAGTCAGAGGACATGGGTTTGAATCCCAGCTCCGCCACATGTGTGCTGTGTGACCTTGGGCAAGTCACTTAACTTCCCTGAGCCTCAGTTACCTCATCAGTAAAATGGGGATTAAGACTGTGAGCCCCACGTGGGACAGCTTGTTCACCTTGTCTTCCCCCTCAGCACTTAGAACAGTGCTCTGCACATAGTAAACACTTAAAAAATGCCATCATTATTATTATTATTACTATTGTTTTCTTGTCTGTCTCCCCCTTCTAGACTGTGAGCCCGCTGTTGGGTAGGGACTGTCTCTAGATGTTGCCAACTTGTACTTCCCAAGTGCTTAGTCCAGTGCTCTGCACACAGTAAGCGCTCAATAAATATGATTGAATGAATCCTCGTCGCCATTTATGTCAACCGTCGTCCAGGGACGTGTTCGTTCAGTAATCGGTGAGGCAAGAGACAGAGAGAGAGGGGCCTGGGATGGAAAGCCTGAGTTTTATATAAAATTTATTCTGCGAGGCAAATTGAATTATTTAGTTGCTTAGGTGCAATGGATTGAGCTTCCCTTTCAGGAGGAATGTAATAATAAAAATAATAAAAATGGTATTTATTAAGTGCTTACTATGTGCAAAGCACTGTTCTAAGCACTGGGGAGGTTACAAGGAGATCAGGTTGTCCCACGGAGGGCTCACAGTCTTAATCCCCATTTTCCAGATGAGGTAACTGAGGCCCAGAGAAGTTAAGTGACTTGCCCAAAGTCACACAGCCGACAATTGGTGGAGCCGGGATTTGAACCGCCCTCCTTCCTCTCCCCCTCCTTCCCCTCCCCATCCCCCCACCTTACCTCCTTCCCCTCCCCACAGCACCTATCTATATATATACATATATATATATATGTATATACGTATATATGTATATATGTTTTTACATATTTATTACTGTTTTACTTGTACATATTTATTCTATTTATTTTATTTTGTTAATATGCTTTGTTTTGTTGTCTGTCTCCCCCTTCTAGACTGTGAGCCCACTGTTGGGTAGGGACCGTCTCTATATGTTGCCAACTTGTACTTCCCAAGCATTTAGTACACCGTCCTGCACACAGTAAGCGCTCAATAAATACGACTGAATGAATGAATACATTAATCGCATGTGGGTGAGGCGGCTAGCTCTCACCCATGTGCACTTCCCACTTGGGAAGAATCCACTTACTTTCCCACATGGGAGGAATTCATCCCATTCCTCGTGCACGTGGTGGGTGGCTAGCTAGTCCTCACCTGTGTGCTCTCCCTCCATGGGAGGAATCCACTCGTGATTCCCATCCACAGCGGGACACCTGGGTCCCACCCAGGAGACACTCACCCATCCCGCGGCCCTTGCCTCCGTGTGTTGGTTCTTCTTGCAGAGCGGGCATCTGGCCTTCTGGGCAGAGAAAGACACAAGGGCTGGTGTTGCAGTGGCTGCTCCTCCTCTTGCTGCCGCCTGTTTTGGTGTCCTCGCTCCAAAGGTCACAGGCGACCTGTATTTATCACCTGTGCCCCTAGGCCATTCCATTTTTCAGCCTCAGTCTATCCAATCTCTGCCCTCCCCCCTCCTCCGTACCTAATTTGACTGGCACGGGGGGCCCTTCTAGACTGTGAGCCCACTGTTGGGTAGGGACCGTCTCTATACGTTGCCAACTTGTACTTCCCAAGCGCTTAGTACAGTGCTCAGTAAGTCCTCAATAAATACGATTGAATGAATGAATGAATGAAGTTCTGTATTCCCAGCTTGGGCTCTCAATCTAGCAGTTTTGGTCGTGGGGGGTGGTAAGCGCTAAATAAATGTCATTATTATTATTATTATTTATTATTATTATTATTAAATTATTATTATTATTATTATTAGAGAAGCAGCGTGGCTCAGTGCAAAGAGAGTGGGCTTGGGAGGCAGAGGTCATGGGTTTGAATCCCACCTCCCCCACATGTCTGCTGTGTGACCTTGGGCAAGTCACTTCACTTCTCTGTGCCTCAGTTCTCTCATCTGTAAAATGGGGATTAAGACTGTGAGCCCCACATGGGACAACCTCATCCCCCTGTGTTCCCCCCAGCACTTAGAACAGTGCTTTGCACATAGTAAGTGCCTAACAAATACCAACATTATTATTATTATTATTATTATTATTATTATTATTATTAAATACTTGGGAGAGTTTGGTACAGTACAGTTAGCAGACACATTCCCTGCTTACAGTGAACCTATTGTTTTGTTTTAATGGCATTTGTTAAGCAATTACTATCAAGCTCTATTCTAAGCCATGAAATAGATACCAGGTTTTTTTTATGGTATTTGTTAAGCACTTACTATATACCAAGCACTGTTCTAAGCCCTGGGGGAGATACAGCGTGGCTCAGTGGAAAGAGCACAGGCCTTGGAGTCAGAGGTCATGGGTTCAAATCACGGCTCCGCCACTTGTCAGCTGTGTGACTTTGGGCAAGTCACTTCACTTCTCTGGGCCTCAGTTCCCTCATCTGTAAAATGGGGATTAAGACTGTGAGCCCCCCGTGGGACAACCTGATCACCTTGTATCTCCCCAGTGCTTAGAACAGTGCTTTGCACATAGTAAGTGCTTAACAAATACCATTATTATTATTATTATTATTATTATTATTATTATTATACAGAGTATTCAGGTTGTCCCAGGCAGGGCTCCCAGTTTTACAGATGAGGTAACTGAGGCACAGAGAAGTGAAGTGACTTGCCCAAAGTCACAGTTAATCTGATTGGGCACTATCCCTATCCCATGTGGGGCTCAAAGTCTATTTGGGAGGAAGAACAGTTTCTTAAAGTTCTCACACTTTCAGTTTAGCAGACTCATACCTTAAATTCAATCTTTTTCCTTCCCACCCTTTTGCCATCTGCAACCAGAACTTCCAGAACTACTTGTAGTTGTCAATATCTGTGGCATTAGAAGTGAGAATCTCTAACTAGTAGTGTTCGGATTGGATCCAGGTAAAAGAAGAACAAAGCTATTTCCCTGTGGCTGTCTTTCCATAAGCCTTAAGTCACTTAACTTATCTGGGCCTCAGTTCCCTCATCTGTAAAATGGAGATTAGGGTCGTGAGCCCCATGTCAGACACATGGACTGTGTCCAACCTAGTTAGCGAGCAGTGTGTCTTAGTGGATCGAACACGGGAGTCAGAAGGTCATGAGTTCTAATCCTGCCTCCCCCACTTGTCTGCTGTGGGACATTGGGTAAGTCACTTCACTTCTCTGTGCCTCAGTTACCTATCTGTTAAAAAAAATGGGGATTGAGTGAGCTCAATTTGGGACAGGGACTGTGTCCAACCTGATTTAACTTCTATTTACCCCAGCACTTAGTGCTTGGCACATAGTAAGCCCTGAGAAGCAGCATGGCTCAGTGGAAAAGAACACGGGCTTTGGAGTCAGAGGTCATGGGTTCAAATCCAAGTTCCGCCAATTGTCAGCTGTGTGACTTTGGGCAAGTCACTTAAATTCTCTGCACCTCAGTTCCCTCATCTGTAAAACGGGGATGAAGACTGTGAGCCCCCGTAGGACAACCTGATCACCTTGTAGCCTCCCCAGTACTTAGAACAGTGCTTTGCACATAGTAAGCACTTAATAAATGCCATTATTAATATTATCACTATTATTATTATCCCACCCTCACTTCCGAGTTCTGCCTGCTCGCTCAGGTGGTCATGAGATAGCTTTTGACCTTGAGATGGCCAGTACCCCAGGGCCTCGTGTCTATTCCTGTCTTCAGGACATCTCCGTATGGATGTCTGCCCACCATCTAAAACTCAATATGTCCAAGACTGAACTCCTTATCTTCCCTCCCAAACCCTGCCCTCTCCAACTTTCCCATCACTGTAGACAGCACTACCATCCTTCCCGTCTCACGAGCCTGCAACGTTGGTGTCATCCTTGACTCTGCTTTCTCATTCACCCCCACATCCAATCCGTCACCAAAACCTGCCGGTCTCAGCTCTGCAACATCGCCAAGATCTGCCCTTTCATCTCCATCCAAACCGCTACCCTGCTGGTTCAATTTCTCATTCTATCCCGACTGGATTACTGCATCAGCCTCCTCTCTGATCTCCCATCCTCCTGTCTCTCCCCACTTCAGTCTATACTTCACACTGCTGCCCGGATCATCTTTGTGCAGAAACGCTCTGGACATGTTACTCCCCTCCTCAAAAATCTCCAGTGGCTACCAGTCAACCTACGCATCAGGCAAAAACTCCTCACTCTCGGCTTCAAGTCTGTCCATCACCTTGCCCCCTCCTACCTCACCTCCCGTCTCTCCTTCTACAGCCCAGGACGCATCCTCCGCTCCTCTGACACTAACCTCCTCACTGTGCCTTGTTCTCACCTGTCCCTCTGTTGACCCCCGGCCCAACGTCCTCCCCCTGGCCTGGAATGCCCTCCCTTCGCACAGGTAGGGCAGAGTGGGGGACAGGGAGGAGGAGAGGAAAAAGAGGGTTCAGTCTGGGAAGGCCTCCTGGAGGAGGTGAGCTCTCAGTAGGGCTTTGAAGGGAGGAAGAGAGCCAGCTTGGTGGATGTGTGGAGGTATGGCATTCCAGGCCAAGGGGAAGATGTGGACCAGGAGTCAATGGCGGGACAGGAGAGAACAAGGTACAGTGAGGAGGTTAGCAGCAGAGGAGCGGAGGGTGTGGGCTGGGCTGGAGAAGAAGAGAAGGGAGGTGAGGTAGGAGGGGGCGAGGTGATGGACAGCCTAGAAGCCGAGGGTGAGGAGTTTTTGCTTGATTTGTAGGTTGACAGACAGGCAGCCACTGGAGATTTTTGAGGAGGGGAGTAACATGCCCAGAGTGTTTCTTCACAAAGATAATCTGGGCAGCAGAGTGAAGTATAGACTGAAGTGGGGAGAGACAGGAGGATGGGGGATCAGAGAGGAGGCTGATGCAGTAATCCATTCAGGATAGGATGAGTACATAAGTGCATAAGTGGTGTGGGGCCTAAGGTGGAGTGAATAACAAATAACAAATACCCCAAAGTTACAGATCTAAGTGCATAAATGATACAGAAGGGAAAGTAAGCTGGGGAAAAGGGAATTTAAACAGGGAAGGCCTCTTGGACCTTAATAATGCTTTGAAGGTGGGATGATTGGTCCTCTGGCATATATGGAGGGGGAAGAAGTTCCAGGCCAGAGGGAGGATGTGGAAATGGGGTCAGCAGTGACATAGACAAAACCAGGTCATGGCGAGCAAACTGATGCTAGAGGAGCAGAATGTGTGGGCTGGGCTGTAGCAGGACATGAGTGAAGTAAGCTAAGAGGAGGCAAGCTGATTAAGGGCTTTAAAGCCAATGATACACTTGGCTACACTTGATGCAGTTTACACTTGATGCAGAGGTGAAAAGGCAACCACTGGAGGCTCTTGAGGAGTGGGAAAATGTGGACTGAATGTTTTAGAAGACAGGGAGGTCAGAGAGGTGGTTGATGCAATAGTCTGTGTTGGAAAGGATAAGTGCTTGGATCAGCTTAGTAACAATTTGGTTGGAGGCGAAATGGCAGATTTTAGGGATGTCATGAATATAGACCTGACAGGATTTAGAGACAGACTGAATATGAGAGTTGAAAGAAAGAGATGAGTCCAGGACAGTGCCAAGGCTTGTAAGATAGGGAGCATAGTGATGGGAAAGACGCAATGAGGACAGGTTTGGTTGGGAAGATAAGGAGTTCTGTTTTGGATGAGTTTAGGTTGACGTGTTGGTGGAACATGCAAGTACATATGTCCTAAAGGCAGGAGAAAATGTGAGGCTATAGATTAGGAGAAAGGTCAGGGCTGGAGAGGTAGATTTGGGAATCATCTGCGTAGAGACGGCAGTTGAAACCTTAGGAGCAAATATCCTACTGTGGCTCATTCAATCGAATTTATTGAGTGCTTACTGTGTGCAGAGCACTGTACTAAGTGCTTGGGAAGTACAAGTAGTCAACATACAGAGACGGTCCCTACCCAACAACGGGCTCACAGTCTAGAAGTGATAAACATGATAAAGCAAATATGACTTCAGCAAATGGGGATAACTGAGTATTATAAGGAAACTTGAGGATCTGGGTACTAAATCCCAGCTCTGCACATACATGTTGGGGACCCTTGGGCAAGTCATTTAACTTTTGTGTGCCTCATTTCCCTAATCTGCGAAATGGGGATTCAATGCATGTTCTCCCTCCTATTTAGAATATGAGCCCCATGTGGGACCCAGTTACCCTGTATCTACCCTGGTAAGCATATAGTAAATTCTTAAACAAATATTATTATTATTACTATTATTAATAATAGTAATAATAATAATAATAACATTAGAGACTTCTATGTGGAAAATAAACCTCTTTCAAAGTATCCGCAGTATTGCTTCACCAGCACTTTGGCAGTTAATAAATACCTTTGGATGTCTGGGGAAAATCACTCTGATCTCAAGGATGCTGCAAAGTGATTCAGTCGGTTGGATAAAAAACTAATGTTACCATGTCTAAGCCACTCTCTGGCTATCATTGCAGGACTGAAAAATGGTTGCATGATAAGGCACAGTTTCACTCAATCTATGTTACTCAGCAATGCTTGGGGAAACAAAACACAAAATATGAAAGATTGACTGTCAAATCTGTCGCCATTACTTTGGGAAACGCTTCCAGCTTAATACTTCGGGAACATTATCAAAAGTCCTTGAGGTCTGTATTGAAGACACAGAACTGAGAGCTATGATGGAATTCTCCCACCTTGATAGTATCCTGACAAGTACTGTGCTCACCCAAAGGGAAAACTGGAAGAAATACCTGAAACTGGAAGGATAGCACTTCCTCTGAGAGCCTAACTGTACCAGTACTTTAGCTACACAGACTGAGAACAAAGATTGAAAGGGGAAGGCAGAAAAAGGTAAGGTATGCCTCTGTTTACACATTCCATTTTTGGAGATGATTTATGAGAATCAAGATACCACCAACTAACATTGGCCAAACAGCCAATCCAGGTGACGATATGTTTCTTAAAACAAAACTGAAGCTCAGCTGTTCTGCTAGTAGTGGCTGCCACTGCTCCCTCCTAGATTGCCAGAGAGAAGGATGCAGCTGGGGGAACTGGGAGGTCACATCTGAAGCAGCATGGCATAGTGGATAGAACAAGGTCACGGGTTCTAATCCCGACTCTGCCGCTTGCCTGCTTTATGACCTTGGGCCGGTCACTTCACTTCTCTGGGTCTCAGTTACCTCATCTGAAGAATGGATATTGAGACTGTGAGCCCCAAATGGTACAGGGACTGTGTCCAAACAGATTTGCTTGTATCCCCCCAGTGCTTAGTATAATAGTGGAGTGGTTATCGCGTCTGCTTTACACGCAGAAGGTCCTGGGTTCGAGCCCCAGTGGAGCCAGTGTTTCTTGAGAAGCAGCGTGGATCAGTGGAAAGAGCCCGGACTTGGGAGTCAGAGGTCATGGGCTCAAATCCCAGCTCTGCCACTTGTCAGCTGTGTGACTTTGGTCAAGTCACTTCACTTCTCTGGGCCTCAGTGACCTCTTCTGTAAGATGGGGATGAAGACTGTGAGCCCCACGGGGGACAACCTGATCACCTTGTATCTTCCCCAGTGCTTAGAACAGTGCTTTGCACATAGTAAGCGCTTAACAAATGCCATTATTATTATTATTACAATGTCTAGCACATAGTAAGTGCTTAACAAATACCATTATTGTTATTAATTAACAATGAATAATAATATTAATAATAATGGCATTTTTAAGCATTTGTGTGCCATTTGCAGAGAACCCAAGATGCCTGGATTGCTGCTGAGACTACCTTTAATGAGCATTCAGCTGAAGCTGACTGAACACTGAATGATTCCCTTCCCACTTCCCACCATCTAATATTCAACAATTCATTTCTGATCCCTTACATGCATGCTACAAACCAGGTACACAAGGTCGATCATCAGTGGAAAATGAATGACAATCAAATATTAAAGAATTGAGGGTAACGATTGAATAGCGTAACCACTGGCAGTTTGGGACAAAGAAATACCCTAAAGACGAGTGAAGAAGACCATCAAAAAGAACAGTTTAAATACCGAGTCCTAGGAAACAGCAGTAGCAGACCACTTAACGTGGCATCATTCTTGGGAGGTGGGGTACTGTATTGTAGCACAGACACAGCATAGCCTAGTGGATAGAGCACAGGCCTAGAAATCAGAAGGATCTGGGTTCTAATTCCACTCCGCCACATGTGTGCTGTGTGACCTTGGGCAAATCTTTTCACTTCTCTGCATCTCTGTTACCTCACCCGCAAAATGGGAATTAAGACTTTGAGCCCCATGTGGAGCAGAGACTGTGTCCGACCCAACTTGTATCTACTGCAGCACTTAGTACAGCGCCTGGTACATAATAAGCACTTAACATATACCAATACTGTGATTATAATTAATTCAGTAATCCCTTCATGCTTTCATATTTATTGAGTGCTTAATGCGTGCAGAGCACTGTACTAAGCACTTGGGAAGTACAAACAACAATAAACAGTTACATATTATCATTATTATCATTATTAACTTGTTACCTGCCCAAGAGAGTTGCAAACAATATTAAGCCAAAGAGGGCCACAGTTAATTGCTGGTATAGAAATGCACATATAGAGTGGAAACAGTAATAAAAATATTGATGATGACTATAATAATAATAATAATGGCATTTGTTAGGAGCTTACTATATGCCAGGCACTGTACTAAGCTCTGGGGTAGATACATCATAATGGAATTGGACATAGTCCATGTCCCACATAGGGCTCAACATTTAATCCCCATTTTACAGATGAGGTAACTGAGGCACAGAGAAGTTAAATGCCTTGCCCAAGGTCACAGAAGACTGCTATTGGTAAAATGACCACTGCAAAACCATAATGGTAGCAGATGTGTTCATAGAGAAGCAGTGAAAGAACATAGGCTTGGGAGTCAGAGGTCATGGGTTCTAATCCTGCTCCACCACTTATCAGCTGTGTGACTTTGGGCAACTTCTCTGTGCCTCAGTTAACACATCTGTAAAATGGGGATAAAGTCTGTGAACCCTACGTGGGGCAACCTAATTACCTTGGATCTACCCCAGCGCTTAGAACAGTACTTGGCACATAGTAAGCACTTAACAAATACCATTATTATTATTTCTCCCCCTTCTAAGCTGTGAGCCTGTTGTTGGGTAGGGACTGTCTCTATATGTTGACAATTTTATTTCCCAAGTGCTTAGTACAGTGCTCTGCACACAGTAAGCACTCAATAAATACGATTGAATGAGTGAATGAATAGATAGATAAATCATTTGAGAGGTAGAAGATAAAAAGAGTGGAGACGTAGCATCAAAGGTTTTAGAAACTAAGAGCTCAAAAGGATGGCTGGCATTAATCACATGTGGTTATTGACAGATTTTCTCACATGCTTTCAGAGCAATGTGAAGCAGGCATAATTTCAGTCCTCCTGACAGTTATGCATAGTCCATCTCGGTTGATTTCACCTCATCGTTTGTGATGTCTCAGCAACAAATATGTAGGCTAGCCCTTTCTTAATGGTTTCCTGGTTTAATGTTCAAATCCAGAAATGTTCTGCTTAATAGCTTAATTACCACACTCAGATAATATAAATATAGTACTTTGGATGTAGTTAGAGAGGAAAAAAATCCAATCCTGAATGTTGGCACCATATTTAAGTGTGAGGCAATTTGCAGTAAGGAAAAAAAATTTGCCTTGAATGGAGCCAGAAATCTTGATAATGTTCACTTTTATCTGAGTACTCCCAGTATCATTATCCTGCCAGGCAGTTCGACTCCTTTTAATTCAAACATTCTTCTCTTAGCATAATGTCAGAGACAAGGGCAAACTCACTGCTTTTTGCGTAGGATTTGTGTATTAATGTGACAGAGAAAAGCCTTAACTAGGGAGAAACTGCACCGGTGTCTATCATGGGAGAGGACTGGATTTGTTTGGAAGATCAAAAACATGTTTTGTTTTGTTGTCTGTCTCTCCCTTCTAAACTGTGAGCCCGTTGTTGGGTAGGGACCGTCTCTATATGTTGCCGACTTGTACTTCCCAAGCGCTTAGTACAGTGCTCTGCACACAGTAAGCGCTCAATAAATACAATTGATTGAATGAATGAATGAATGTGCAGTTTTGTAAAACCCTGTCAACTATACTTCATATGGAAATGAAGCTCACCTTGTTATTTGGGCTAGGTCCTCACTAGTAAACTTCCTGGAAATTCAGACCTACAACCAACTTTGGTCTCAGTTATCTCGATATTTCAAACCAGGAGAAAAAAAATTCCCAAGCACGGTCTTCTAAGAAATATGTATCACTGATATCAAAGAATCTTTGGGGAACTTGAATTATTCAGGTCTCTTTCGCCTGTAGTGGCTAGAGCATAGGCCTAAGAATCAGAAGCTCATGGGTTTTAATCCCAGCTCCGCCACTTGTCTGTTGTGTGACTTTGGGCAAGTCACTTAATTTCTCTATGCCTCAGTTCCCTCATATGTAAAATGGGGACTGAGACTGTGAGCCCCATCTGGGACGAGGACTGAGTCCAAACTTGCTTGTATCCACCCCAGCACTTGGTACAGTTCTTGGCAAAAAGAAAGCACTTAACAAATGCCATAATTATTATTATTATTATCTATATGATTTGTTTCTCCACTGGTTTGGCACAGAAAAGGAGAGCTTTCACTACAACCCCCAACAAAAAGATGATGATGGTGAGAACCTTGAAATTCACAAACGCTCATGTACTCCTTTCTTTTTCCTTCCATTGTCATTTCTAGTTGAGTTATATTACTTGTGACAGCTGAGTGAAATCCCCCCAAAAGCTCTGCTCCTTTCCCGTTATGACCCCCGGCTTCCCCTCTCCGGATATGCCCAGTGCTTGCTGGCCTGAGGGGAATTTAAGCTTCAGGTGCTTTTCCATCAGCCTTTGTTTGCTCCCACTTACCAGTGGAACCACCAGTAACTCCTGCCACCTTCTCACTGTGCCACCCAGGGTCCTGTTTCTCAACATCCCCCGGACCAACAGTGTCATGAGACGTTGAAGCTACAAATCTTAGCCCTTTGGCATGCTTGTTTTGACTGGAATCTTGATGAACTGGGCATCAGCGCCCTGAAACCCCTACATGATTCCTTTATTGCCAGACTTGTGTGATTCTGAACTTTGTCTTTTATGTTGTTTTTATATTATTTAATCTTTCCTATTGCATCTGTCACCCAACTCTTTCCTACCTGATTTTTAGATCCCTGGAGGGGCAGGAATTGTGTCTAATTCTCACCCCTGGATTTTCCTCAGCTCCTAGAAGAGTGCTCTGCGCATAATTAGTGCCTAACAAAGACTTCTACAACTCCAATCTCCTTATTGTACTCTTACTGGTTTCCTACTACTAGATTCCTACTATATATTAAACTCCTTGCAGTCTCCTAATAACAATAATAATAATAATTGTGGTATTTGTTAAGCGTTTACTCTTGTACTAAGTGCTAGGGTGCATACAAGCAAATTATGCTGGACAGAGTCCCTGTTCCATTTGGGAAGAACGGTCTCAATCCCCATTTTACAGATGAAGTCGCTGAGGCACGGAGAAGTGAAGTGACTTGTCCAAGGTCCCACAGAAGACAAGTGGAGGAGTCTGGATTAGAATCCATGGCCTTCTGACTCTCAGGCCAATGCTCTATCCACTATGCCATGCTGCTTCTCTACACCAAGCGCTTAGTAAAGTGTCTTATGCAAAGTAAGTACTCAATAAATCCCATTGAATTGACTGATTGTTATCATACTGATTGCTGAACCCACTCACCCTGAATAAAATCCCTACTTACATAGGCTGTTCAGGTAATTTGGAAAAAGGAGCAGGTGCCATTCGGCCACTGTGACTCAGCTCTTGTAAGAACATTACTGCTTACCTTCCAAGGAAAGAGGACTAGACTTCTAGACTGTGAGCCCACTGTTGGGTAGGGACTGTCTCTATATGTTGCCAACTTGTACTTCCCAAGTGCTTAGTACAGTGCTCTGCACACAGTAAGTGCTCAATAAATATGATTGATTGATTGATTGATTGACTAGGAAAGTGCTCTAAAAATGGGCTGGGATTACCCAGATCCATCTGGTCTCTCCACATAGAGTCACTGGGATGCCATATCGCATAGATAAACACAGAAACAAATACCACCAGGTTACTACCATGTCCAAAGAGCCTCCCACTGAGAAACCCTCAGCCCTGAGGCATTTTTTTAGTGGGATTTAAGCCCTTACTATGTTCCAGGCACTGTAGTAAGGGCTCCGGTAGATGCAAGCTAATCAAGTTGGACTCAGTCCCTGTCCCACATGGAGCTCACAGTCTTCATCCCCATTTTATAGAGGAGGTAACTGAGGCACAGAGAGTTTAAGTGACTTGCCCAACATCACACAGCAGACAGTGGCAGAGCCAGAATTAGAACCCACGTCCTAGACTGTAGGTCTCTAAACTGTGAGCTCGTCGTGGGCAGGGATTGTTTCTGTTTATTGTAACATCGCACTCTCCCAAGCACTTAGTACAGTGCTTTGCATACAGTAAGCACTCAATAAATACAAACGAATGAATGAATGAAAGGTCCTCCGACTCCTATGCTTCTACTCACTAGGCCAACCTGAGTAGAAGAACTGTTGGCAGTCTGATGGTTTGCTCAAGGCCCTTGTTGTCTCATGTCCATCCCTTACGTTCCACTCATTTATTGATTCAATTGTATTTATTGAGCGCTTACTGTGTGCAGAGCACTGTACTATGCCCTTGGGAACTACAAGTTGGCAACATATAGAGACAGTCCCTACCCAACAGCGGGCTCACAGTCTAGAAGTTCCCTGAGCTAGGGAGTGGGCGGGTAGAGGAGCAATTCTTTTACAAAGTGAACACGATTGTCTGTGTACATGCTGGATTCACACTGAGGCCAAAGTGACCAGAACTCAGTGTCAGTAGTTTTCCTTATTTCCACAGGCAACCACCTGCTGGTCTCAAGGATTTAGACTACCTAGTCTATAAAATGGGGATTAAGACTGTGAGCCCTATGTGGGACAGAGACTGTGTCCATCTTGATTATTTTGTATATAGTGCTTAGTACAATGCCTGGCACGTAGAAAGGCCTTAACAAATACCATTAAATGTATACACTTATGCTGGCCTCTCTACATATATTGTCTTTCGTAATGATGTGTTGATTGCGATCCTCTTATTAATTCAGGGAAGCAGCAGGGCTCAGTGGAAAGAGCACGGGCTTGGGAATCAGAGGTCATGGGTTCAAATCCCCGCTCTGCCAATTGTCAGCTGTGTGACTTTGGGCAAGTCACAACTTCTGTGTGCCTCAGTTACCTCATCTGGAAAATGGGGACTAAGACTGTGAGTCCCCCGTGGGACAACCTGATCATCTTGTATCCCCCCAGTGCTTAGAACAGTGCTTTGCACACATTAAGTGCTTAACAAATACCATTATTATTATTATTATTCTAGTCTTAATTCTGCTTACTGAGGCTAAAGCAGTAGTAGTAGTAGTAGTAGTAGTAGCAGTTAGAATAGCATTTATTAAGAGCTTACAGTGTGCAGAGTACTAAGTGCTGGGAGAGAATTCACAGGTCAGAATTAGACTTCTTCCCTGTCCCTCAAGGGACTCACAATCTAAGAATCTAAGTCGGGAGAAAGGATTGGAGACAGACAAGTCAGGAGTGCTGAAACATCAAAACACAATGCAACAAATACACAAATAGGCTCAAAGTCTTGGCAGGCATTGAAGAGTCTGAGAGTGCACAGGAGAAGCTTTTATCCCTAGCCCAATGCCCACATAACATGCAGAGAGAATGCAGGAAACAGGAATACTTGGTGATGGGAAAGAAGGCAATTGTTACCACCGTGCTTTTCTCAGCCACGGTGGAGGGTCCATGAATACACGGAAGCAGATGTTTTCCTTATTCCTTTGGGCATGGAATATCAGGAGTGAGGATCCTTGTTAGAGAGAGGGAAGGCTTTTCTCATCAGGGATTGAGGAGGCCAAGAGAGTTCTGGAGCACCTCTTACGGAGCCACCTAAGTATTGTGCAAGGTGGGAAGTCCCAGCTAGACTCCTGAAAAATATCCAGCTAAAGTGGATAGAGATGGTGTATGTTAAGGCCTTTCTACATGCCAGGCATTGTACTAAGCACTATATACAAGATAATCAGGACGGACACCATCCCTGTCCCACATAGGGCTCACAATCTTAATCCCCATTTTATAGACTAGGTAGCTGAAACACAGATAAATTACATGAATTTATCAAGGTCACACAGTAAAAAAAGTGGCAGAAATAGGATTAGCATCCATGTCCTCTGGTTACCAGGCCCATATTGTTTCCACTAGGTTACACTGCTATGTATATAGGCTATATATATGGAGGCAGCGTGGTTTAATGGATAAAGCACAGGCCCTTGGAGTCAGAAGGTCATGGGTTCTAATCCCTGCTCAGCCACTTGTCTTCTGGGTGGCCTTGGGCAAGCCACTTCTCTTTTCTGTGCCTTGGTTACCTCATCAGTAAAATGGGGATTGAGACTGTGGGCTCCACGTGAGACAAGGACAGTGTCCAACTTGATTCACTTGTATCTACCCCAGTACTTAGTACAATGCCTGGCACATAGCAAGCATTTAACAGATACCATAATTATTATTATCATTATTATTATTATTACTGCTTCTCACTAATGCATGCATGACTGTCAATGACAGTATGACAAAAATAATGATAATAATAATGAGTCGTAGTAATAACAATATTTATTATAAGCCCTTTCTGTGTTCTAAGGAGTGGGAATTATAACAGGTTAAGAGCTTGAACACAGTTCCAGTTCCACGAATGGCTAACAATCTATTACTCTTATATTACAAATATATATTATATTATTGTTTTATACTACAGATGAAGAAAATGAGGCTCAAAGAGTCACACAGTAGCCTAGTTTGGGAGCTGGATCTTGAACTCAGGGCTTCAGATGCTCAATCCCATGCTCATCCTATGTACATTAATACCATGGCCTAGTGGAAGGTGCACAGGATTGGAAGTCAGAAGATCAGGGTTATAATTCATTCATTCAATTCATTCAATTGTATTTATTGAGTGCTTACTGCGCTCAGAGCACTGTACGAAGCACTTAGAAAATACAATTCAGCAATAAAGAGAGATAATCCCTACCCACACTGGGCTTACATTCTAGAATGGGGGAGATAGACAACAAAACAAGAAAACAGGCATCAATATAAATAAATAGAACTATAGATATGTATATATAGATATACATAAGTGCTGTGGGGTGGGGAGAGGGGGTAGAGCAAAGGGAGACAAGTCGAGGTGATGTGAAGGGGAGTGGGAGCTGAGTTAAAGGGGGCCTTCTAGACTGTGAGCCCACTGTTGGGTAGGGACTGTCTCTATATGTTGCCATCTTGTACTTCCCAAGCGCTTAGTACAGTGCTGTGCACACAGTAAGTGCTCAATAAATACGACTGATTGATAATCTGGGAAGGCCTCTTGGAGGAGGTGAACCTTCAGTAGGGTTTTGAAGAGGGTAGAGTGATTGGAGGATTTGAGGAGGGAGGACATTCCAGGCCAGAGGTAGGATGAGGGCCAGGGTTGATGGCAGGACAGGTGAGCACGAGGTACAGTGAGAAGGTTAGCACCAGAGGAGCAGAGTGTGCGGGCTGGGATGTAGAAGAAGGGAAGGGAGGTGAGGTAGGAGGGAGAAAAGTGACGGAGAGCTTTGAAGTCAATAGTGAGGAGTTTTTGTTTGATACAGAGGTTGATAAGCAACAACTGGAGATTTTTGAGGAGAGGGGTGACATGCCCAGAACATTTCTGTAAAAAGATAATCTGGGCAACAGAGTGAGGTTTGGACTGAAATGGGGAGAGACAGGAGGTTGGGAGGTCAGAAAGGAGGCTGATGCAGTAATCCAGTCGGATAGGATGGTTAGTACTAACATGGTAGTGGTCTGGATGGAGAGGAAAGAACAGATCTTGTGATGTTGTGAAGGTGAAACCAACTGGCTTTGGTGACTGACTGAATGTGTGGGGTGAATGAGAGAGCAGAATCAAGGATGACACCAAGGTTGTGGCCCTGTGTGATGGGAAAAATGGTTGTGCTATCCACAGTAACTAGAGAAGGCAGGGTTGGGGAGGGAAGATAAGGAGATATGTCTTGGACATGTTGAGTTTTAGGTGGCAATAGGACAGCCAAGTAAAGATGTCCTGAAGGCAGGAGGAGATGCAAGCCTGGAAGGAGGGAGAGAGAACAGAGGAGATTTGGGTATCATCCACATAGAAATGATAGTTGAAGCCTTGGGAGCGAAAGAGTTCTCCAAGGGAGTAAGTGTAGATGGAAAATAGAAGGGGACCAAGAACTGAACCTTGAGGGATCCCTACAGTTAGGGGACGGCAAGGGGAGGAGGAGCCCAAGAAGAAGACGGAGAATGAATGGCCAGAGAGATGAGGAGAACCAGGAGAGGACGGAGTCAGTGAAGCCAAGGATGGAAAACATGTTGAGTAGAAGAGGATGATCCACAGTGCCAAAGGCAGCTGTGAGGTCACGGAGGATTAGGATGGAGTAGGAGCTGTTGCATTTGGCAAAGAAGAGGTCATTGGTGACTTTTGAGAATGTGGTTTCAGTAGAGTGGAGGAGGTGAAAGCCAGGTTGGAAGGGATCTAGGAAAGAGTTGGAGGAGAGGAATTGGAGTCATCAAGTGCAGATGACTTGCTCCAAAAGTTTGGAAAGCAAGGGTAGAAGTGACATGGAGCAATAACTGGAGGGAGCTGTGGGGTCAATGGAGGGATATTTTAGGATTGGGGAGAAGTGGGCATGTTTGAAGGCAGTGGGGAAGAAGCCATTGGAGAGTGAGAAGTTGAAGATGGCGGTTATGGAGGGGAGGAGGGAAGGAACAAGAAATTTTATGAGGTGCGAAGGAATGGGGTCCGATGCGCCTATGCAGTGGGTGGCACTTGAGAGGAGGAAGGAGAAATCCTGTGAAGATACTGCTGGGAAGGATGGGAAAGTTGAAAAGGGTGCCAAGAGGATGGTGGCTGGAGGAGGAGGAGGGGTGATCTGGGGGAGCTCAGACATGAGAGTGGTAATTTTCTTAATGAAGTAGATCGCCAAATAGTTGGGGGTGAGGGATCCAGCCAGCAGGGGGGCAGACAGGGGGCCTGAGGATGGAGTTAAATGTCTGAAACAATTTACAAGGGTGATGGGCATGGGTGTCAATAAGGGAAGAGAAATAGTTTTGCCGGGCAGAGGAGAGAGAAGAGTTAAGGCAAGAAAGGACAACCTTGAAGTTGACAAGATCGGCCTGATGTTTAGATTTCTGCCAGCAGTGTTCAGCGGCTCGAGCGTAAGAGCGATGGAGGTGGATAGTACAGGTGATCCAGGCCTGTTGGTTAGGGGTGCAAGAGAGGGTGGAGTTGAGAGCATCTCTCTGGTCATCAAGAGTGGGTAGAATGGGTATGGAGGCTCTGAGAGAGATGGATGGAGTCAAGAGAGCGGAGGTCTCTTTGGAGAAGGAGTGTGGGAAAGGAGGTAAGTGAGAGGGTTGTGGTCAGAGAGAGGGATTTCAGAGTTGGTGAGGGTGGAGATTGTGCAGTGGTTAGAGATGATGAGGTCAAATGTGTGTCCAACTTGGTGGAGCGGGGAGGTGGGGCGGGGAGGTGGGGCGGAGCCCAGCTCTGCCACTTATCTGCTATGTGACCTTGGGAAAATGACTTAGTATCTTTGTTTCGGTTTCATTCATTTATTCATGCGTTCACTCAGTCAAATTTATTGAGTGCTTTCTATGGTCAGAGCACTGTATTAAACGCTTGGGTGTGTACAGTACAACAATAAACAGACATATTCCCTTCCCAGAATGAGCTTAGTTTCCCTCCATTCTCTCTCCCCCTTAGACTGTGGGACAGGGGCTGTGTGTGATTATGCTATACTGCATCTTCCCCAGAGTTCAGTACATAGTCAGGGGATGAATAAATATCACAATTATTTTTTTCCACTAGAATGTAGAAGTTTTTGAAGGCAGGTATAGCCTCTCCTTTATTGTATTTTTCCAAATGCTTAATCCAGTGCTCTGCACTTTGTAAGCCCTCAGTAAATACCACAGATTGATTGATTGATTGCCCGGTCTGGTTTCATAATAAAATAATTTTCTGATTCTAAATATTGGGTATTTAGATGAAAATGCTCAAAACAGGGTCTCCACCTGGCTTGAAGCAAAACATACAGCTCACTGCAAAACTCATATGAGGATCTTTCTAGTAAGGAGTAATATCTTACGGAATGTCGAGAGAAAAACTCATTATATCACAGCTTCTCATTTGGAGAATGTCCGAATAATGAGGATAAACCTGAAAACTCCCCCAAAACTTCTAATATTACTGAATTATAAATGGAAGAAACTCATGCTAATTACATTATGGATCATAGCCAAATATCATTTCTTTTTAAATGTCATTTGTGTTAGCCTCATTTGGTTCTTTCATTTTCTATTTTATCTTATGTTTTTATTATTAATTATACTCTCTAATTATAATTTTCTAATTAAATTTGTAAGAGCAAGATGTTTCTCCCTTTAGTCCTTATTAATATTAATCACAAACCTTTTTCATTGTTGAGGCCATATTAGCAAAATTGACATATGTCAAGAATATGGATGTAGCAAAATTACGTTTTGTAGCCTGTTATGGCTAGGTGATTCTTAAAATTCCTAAAATGAGGTACCTTTTAATATTTACAACTTTATTAAAAACTAGGATAAGCACTGGAAAGAGATAGTAGGATTGACATTTTTACTGTGACAAACTCATGGAATGCTGGATTCTATTATTTTGGATTTTACACCATGCTGTAGTTTGTGAAGGCAAATACCTTTAATAGTGGTAAAATTCCCAATGTTTTTGAAGAAAAGCCAAAAATCTGAAGCTGATGGTCCAAAGAAATTAAAATTCAACTTAAAATAAGATATCCATAAAACTTAATTACAATTCACTAAAAGCTTTATTTTCCTTAATTTCTGGAAATTGACATATTTCCAATTCCAATTAATTCAAATGCTTTTTTATTTGAAAAATTTACATTTTATGGGTATTCAAATATGTCAAGAAAAATTTATCATATTGGGACATTTCTGTAAGTTTCTGCTTTTCAAAATGAAAATACTTTTGTCAATTGTGGCACAAGCCTTGGTTCTTTGAGAAATACATCCCTACTGAGGGAAAAATTGATTTATTTTGGAAGTCATAACAGATTTGGCTTGAAATTTGAATTAATGATTACCTTTGAATACTTATTTGAATTGAATCTTTTCTTAAACATCTCAGAATGATAAGGAAATATAATTTAACTCAGAGAGGGAGTATTAATGACTCTTCAGTCAAACCTAGGACTGAAGAGTAAAAATTAATTCTATTCAGTATGGCATTTTGGCCCCCCTAAAATCCTGTTATCATCCTTCAATCTTTACTTTAAGAAATTCCATATAAAAGTAAATTATTTGAGTTGTTTCCATCCTTCCCATATTACTCTAAAGAATAATAAGAGTATTTTAATGGATTTAAATGTAGTCTTCTATCAGTAAGGGATTAATCATTGTTAACTGGATTATGCTACATTGCAATTGCAAATCATCAAAGAGAGTTATATCATCATCAATCGTATTTATTGAGCGCTTACTATGTGCAGAGCACTGTACTAAGCACTTGGGAAGTACTAATTGGCAACATATAGAGACAGTCCCTACCCAACAGTGGGCTCACAGTCTAAAAGATACATATATATACAATACATATATACAACAAAATCATCGGTGTGGTTGACCACATTATAGTCATGTATTGTATTCTCCCAAGGATTTCGTACAGTGCTATGCACAAAGTAAGTGTTCAATAAAATGATTGATTGATTGATGTATATTTAAGTGGCTGTAACATACTAGTATATTTTCATGTTTAGATGAAATGATGAAACACATTGCATCATGTGCACACAGGAAGCACTCAAATAATTTTGTCATCAAAATTAATATAGTCAGGCTTTAACCCATAATGTCATTAGACTGTGAGCCCGCTGTTGGGTAGGGACTGTCTCTATGTGTTGCCAACTTGTACTTCCCAAGCGCTTAGTACAGTGCTCTGCACACAGTAAGTGCTCAATAAATATGATTGATTGATTGATTGATCAGCAGCATTTCAAACAATTAATGATATTTTTTTACAACCATTTCTACACAGATGATTCTCAAATCTACCTTTCCAGCCCTGACCTCTCTCCCTCTCTATAGTCTCACATTCTCTCCTGCCTTTAGGATATCTCCATTTGATTATCCTGCTGACACCTAAAACTTGACATGTCCAAAGAGAACTCCTCATTTCCCCACCCAAACTCTGTCCTCCCTATGACTTTCCTTTCCCATCACTCTAGACAGAGCCATCATCTTCCGTGTCTCACAAGCCTGTAACCTTGGCATCATCCTTGATGTCTCTCTCATTCAAGTCACATATTCTATCGGTCACAAAATTCTATCAGTTTTACCTGCCTCCTGTTTCTCCCCACACCAGGTTTGGATCATTAAAAGAAAAAAACCAACAAAAGAAAACAAAAAACAAAAACCTCCAGTGACTGACCATCCACCGTTGTATCAAACAAAACCCCTTACCATCAGTCAATTCATTCGTTCATTCAATCATATTTATTGAGCGCTTACTGTTTGCAGAGCACTGTACTAAGCACTTGGGAAGTACAAGTCAGCAACATATAGAGATGCTCCCTACACAACAACGGGCTCACAGTCTAGAAGGGGGAGACAGACAACAAAACAAAACACGTAGACAGATGTCAAAATCGTCAGAACAAATGGAATTATAGCTATATGCACATCATTAACAAAATAAATAGAACAGTAAGCATGTACAAGTAAAATAAATAGAGTAATAAATCTGTACAAAAATCAGTACAGTCAATCAGTTGTAGGTACCGGGCAATTACTGCATGCAGGGCACTGTACGAAGTGTTTGGGAGAGTACGAAAAACAGAATTTGTAAACACATTCCTTACCTAACCAATAAGTATTTTACAGTGTAAATACATCTGCTTTAAAGCATTCAATCATCTCACCCCCATCCACCTTACCCCACTGATTTCTTAATACAACCCAGCCTGCACACTTTGTTCCTCTAACGTCATCCTCAGGGTGGCCTAGGAAATAGACCATGGATCTGGGACCCAGAAGGTCATGAGTTCTAATCCCAGCTCTGCCACTTGTCTGCCGTGCATCCTTGGGCAAGGCACTTAACTTCTCTGTGCCTGAGTTACCTCAACTGTAAAATAGGGATTAAAACTCTGAGCCCCATGAGGGACAGGGACTATGCCCAACCTGATTTGCTTGTATCTATCCTGGTGCTTAGTACAGTGTCTGGAACATAATAAGTGCTTAATAAATGTCACAGTTATTATTATTATTATTATTATTATTATTATTATTACATATTTTACCACCAACACTTTGCCCATGTCCACCCTCCCCATTCATATATACCAGTCTACCACTCTTCCCACTTTCAAAGCCATATTAAAATCATATCCCTCCAAGATGCTTTCCCCAACTAAGCCCTCATTTTCCCCACTTTCTTCTGCATGCCTCTCGCATTTGGATTTATACCCTTTAAGCGTTCAATATTCAGCCCACCCTCAGCCCCACAGACTGTAAAGTTGCTGCACTCTCCCAAGTGCTTAATAAAGAGCATGGGCTTTGGAGTTAGAGGTCATGGGTTCAAATCCCGGCTCCGCCAATTGTCAGCTGTGTGACTTTGGGCAAGTCACTTAACTTCTCTGGGCCTCAATTACCTCATCTGTAAAATGGGGATTAAGACTGTGAGCCCCAAGTGGGACAACCTGATCACCTTGTGTCCTCCCCAGTGCTTAGAACAGTGCTTTGCACATAGTAAGTGCTTAACAAGTGCCATCA
The DNA here is from genome assembly GCF_015852505.1 of Tachyglossus aculeatus. Classification (NCBI taxonomy): domain Eukaryota; kingdom Metazoa; phylum Chordata; class Mammalia; order Monotremata; family Tachyglossidae; genus Tachyglossus; species Tachyglossus aculeatus. Next base: position 45,941,501 of record NC_052066.1, read on the forward strand.
TTATTATTATTATTACAGTGCTCTGCACACAGTAAGTGTTCAATAAATATCACAGAGTGACTGATTAATTGATTGCTTACTGCATGCAGATCACTGCACTAAGTGCTTCATAGGGAATAGAGTTGGTAGGCATACTTTGTGTCCATAAAGAATTTACAGACTCCAGGAGGAGACAGATATTTAAATTACAGATATGTGAAATGGCAGAGTGTAGGATTTGCACATAAAAGCTGTGAGGTTGACTGTGGGGTGAATATCAAAGTGCTTAAGGAGTGCTTTGCCAAGTATAAAGGGAAGGGAAGGTGAATGGGGAAGGGAGGTCTTAGTCAGGGAAGGTCTCTTGGAAGACATGTGATTTTATCGGTAGGGCTTTGAAGATGGGGAAAGTGGTGTCAGATATGAAGTGGGAGGGAATAGTAGGGCAGAGGGCCAGTGAGGGGAAGAAGTTAGCGGTGAGACAGGCAAGATTGAGGTTTAGAGGTTGGCATTAGAGGGGTGGAGTGTGTGGGTTAGGGATAGTAGGAGTTGAGTGAGAAAGGATAGTGTCGGGAAGCTGATTAACTGTCTTAAAGCCAATAGTAAGGAGTTTCTGTGTTATACAGAGAGGGGTGAGTAATCACTAGCAGTTTTTGAAAAGTGGGGAGATGTGGTCTGAATTTTATTTTAATAAAATTGATCTGGGAAGCAGAGTGAAGTGTGGTGGGGAGAGACGGTAGTCAGGAGGTCAGCAAGCAGGTAGATTCGGTAGCAAAGAAAGGATAGGATAATTGCTGGGTTCAGCTCGGTAGTAGTTTGGATGGACACTCTAGAGGGATTAAGAACGTAGAATGAGAAGCAGCAGTGTGGCTTAGTGGAAAGAGAATGGGCTTGGGAGTCAGAGGTCGTGGGTTGTAATCCCTGCTCCACCACTTGTCAGCTGTGTGACTTTGGGCAAGTCACTTAACTTCCCTGTACCTCAGTTACCTCATCTGTAAAATGGGGTTTAAGACTGTGAGCCCCATGTGGGAAAACCAGATAATCTTGTATCTACCCCAGAGCATAGAACAGTACTTGGCACATAGTAAGCGCTTAACAAATACCATCATTATTACTATTATTATTATTATTAGAATGATGGGATTTGGTGAGAGACTGAATTCATTCATTCATTCATTCAATCAATCATATTTATTGACTGCTTACTGTGGGCAGATCAAACTGAATATACAGGTTGAATGAGAAAGATGAGTTAGGAAAGCACCAAGCAGATGAGATTGTGTGACAAAAGGGATGGTACTGTCATCTTAGTGGTGGGATATTCTGAAAGTAATCAGAGTTTGGGTGGGAAGATGAGCAGTTCTTATTTGGATATATTAAGTTTGAGGGGTTTTTATGGTATTTAAGTGCTTACTATATGTCAGGCATTGTACTAAGGGCTGATGTAGATACAAGATAATCAGCTTGGACACAGTCCCTGTACCACATGGAGCTAGTTGTCTTAATCCTCATTTTATAGATGAGAAAACTGAGGGTCAGAGAAGTTAAAATACTTGCCCAAGGTCACACAGCAGACAAATGGTGGTGGTGGGATTAGAATCTATGACCTTCTGACTCCCAGATACATGCTCTATTCACTATGCTGTGCTGCTTCTCTGTTGGTAGGATACTTAAGTAGGGATATCCTGAAGGCAGAGGAGAGAGGTTGGGCCTGGAATGATAAGTTTGGAAATCATACACATAGAAGGGGTAATCGAAGCTTTTCAGCCAAAACCTCTCACCTTCTGTTTAATTTTGCATTTCCTTCTGCCTTCAGGATTGCTTTATTTGGGCATCCCACCGACACCTCATACTTAAAAGCTGAAGGGGCAAGGATTTAAATAAGGTTCAAGAGGATAGGGTTGGACGCTTAGGTGGAAGGAATAGATTTGAAGAGGAGGCAGGAAGTCTCCTCTTGAGAAACTGCTGGGTAAGATGGGAGCATCAAAGAAGGGGCAAGAGGAAGGTGGGACTGGAGAGATATAGATATTGCATTTTATCAGAAAAAAGATGGAAAGGTCACTACGGGCAAGCGATGGTGGAGTTGGGTGGATAAGGGTTTTGAGAAGAGAGTTAAAAGTCTAAAACATCCGGTTTTGGCAGTGTTTATATGAATGGTGTACAGTTACTGTTCAAGCAGGTGAAGATGAGTTTAAGATGGAGGAGGTGGATCTGATGTCGCCTTTCTGCCAGCAGCTCTCCACAGTTACTGCACAAGAGAGGAGGAAGCGATACATACTGTGGAGTTGAGCCAGGGCTGAGAGTTGGTGGTACGAATTTGATGGAGGAAGAGGGGAGCAAGGATATTATCTTCAGTGCAGACAACAGAGATGAGGATGTGGACTTGTGTGTCAAAAGAGAATAGATAAGGTAAGGAGACTAAATACGGCATGATGATTTGGGAAAATTTAAGAAAACTAATAGATTTCAAAACAAACTGAACTATTTCAGGCTTTCAATGCAGAGGCATAAATATTATATGGAGTAGTTACCATACTGATATTTATTGAACCTTCATTTGGTGTGATACACTGTACTAATTGATAGGAAAGTTCGGAGCCAAAAAGTGGCACATTCCCGGTCTACAGGGAGTTTACATTCCAACGGGGGAACAGACAGAAAAATATTTAGAAATAGAAGAGTAAGAATAGGAGACTACCATCAGGCTTTGAATGTGGGGAAAGCTGTGAACTGTATGATTTGGAGAGAAAGAGAGGAAGCTTAAAGTTGATGGAACAGCATCAACAAAAAGATGGAGGTGAGAGAATCATGGGTGAGGTACAATTAGAAGGTTCAAGGGAGTGAAATGGAGAATAAGTGGGTGAAGAGGTAAAGTTGGGTGGGTTGATGGAGAGGGTTAAAGCTAATTATGAGTTTGATGTAAAGGGATACAGAATCCACTGGAGAGTTTTTAGAGGACACATATGACCTGAGGAAAACTACAAGTAATAATTAGTACAGTGGCACGTAATAGAAATTAGAGTAGGGAGAGGACTGGAATTAGGAAGACCAGTGAGGATGCTCACACGACAATCTAGCTCTAATATGACCAAACATTGTAGGATGATAGCTGTAAGCATGGAGAGGAAAAATGCAGAGCTGGGAGATATTGTGTAGAAGGGAATGGCAAGATTTGACAGGAGACTGAGTGGAAGGGTTGAAAGGCAGAGAGGAGTGGAGAATGATGGAGGTTGTAGATTTCTGGGAGAGTGAGGATAGAACCATTACCAACAAAGATGGGAAAGTTTGGGGAGAAAGGATGATTATTTGTGTTTTAAATATTTCTCAAATATTCGGTATAACTGAATTGTCTCTTTGTATATATATAGATATATACAATATACATATTGTATAATATATACAATATAATAATATATATAAATTGGTTCTGGACCAATTTATTGCATTTATAAAAGCATAAATGTTATACTTTAGTGTAGTAAACTGAAAATGTTTCTCTTTTCAACTCTTTCCTAAAGTCTAATTTAAGTCTCTTAATAGTTAATCTTCCTGCTTGGCAACTCATAGAAACTAGGGAATGTATAATTTATTTTCAATATTTCATTTCTGAAATCCTCCAAGGTTTTAAGGGTTTTTTTTTACTATCTGGAGAGTTAATTACTACATATTAATGGAAGATCACATTAACTCAGGCTATAATTTGAATATTTCCCAATTCTCAACTATCTCTATTTTTCATTTAAAAGGGTGTATATATATATGTGTGTGTGTATGTATATATATATGTGTGTGTGCATATATATGTATATATGTGTGTGTATATATACGTGTGTGTGCACGTGTGTGTGTGTGTGTGTGTGTGTGTGTGTGTGTGTGTGTGTGTGTTTGAGAAATAGGGAAACAGCATAGCCTAGTGGAAAGAGAATGGGCCTGGAAGTAGGAGAACCTCAGCCACCTGTAAGCTGTGTGACCTTGGGTAAGTCACTTCACTTCTCTGTACCTCAGTTAGCTCATAATAATAATAATGATGATAATAAAAATAATAATTGTGATTTTTTTAAGCATTATAAAAAGCAGCATGGCATAGTGGATAGAGCACTGATCTGGGAATCAGAAGGTCATGGGTTCTAATCCAAGCTCCCCCACTCATCTTCTGTGTGACCTTGGGCAAGTCACTTCACTTATCTGTGCCTCAGTTACCTTATCTGTAAAATGGGGATTGAAACTGTGAGTCCCACATGAGACAGGGACTGTCAGACACTAAAGGCACTTAGGAGTGCTTAATAAAATATCATTATTATTATTACTATTACTAACCACTGAACTAAGTGCTGGGGTAGATACAAGATAATCAGGTCCTACATGGTGCTCACATTCTAAGTAGGAGGGAGAACATGTATTGAATTCCCATTTTGTTCGTGGGGGAACTGAGGCACAGAGAAGTGAAATGACATGCCCAAGGTCACACAGCAGGCACATGGCAGAGCCAGGATTAAAACCCAGGTCCTTGTACTCTGAAACCTGTAATCTAACATAGGGATTTAATTCTCCTCCCTCTGATTAAGACTGTGAGTTTTATGTGAGACAGGAACTGTTTCCAACCTGGTTGCTTATCTTGCATCTACCGAAACACTTAGAATAGTAGTTGACATATCATAAGCCCTTAACAAATACCTTTTTTTTTAAAAAAAAAGGAACTTGAAACTGTTGATTCTGGGATTGTGAGCCATGAGGAAAGGAAGATAAAATAATCTCAACAGATTCTGCTGGTTTATATTTAGTTTGAGCAACACAAAGATTCTTAAATCCAGATTTATTGTCTACAGGTAATACCATAGAAAAAGGGTGGGAAGATGAGAGATTACTCATGGAAAGCTTCCTGGGGGAGGCACAATTTTAAGTAGGGCTTTGAAGATGAAAAGAATGGGGGCCCATCAGATTTGTAAAGGGCAGGAGTTCCAGGGAGGAGAAAGAGTGTGAACAAGGATTTCATAGTGAAAGGAATGAGTGAGGCATGGTCAATCATCATCAATTAATTCTATTTATTGAGTGCTTACTGTGTGCAGAACACCATACTAAGAGCTTGGGAAAGTACAATATGATGAAGCTGGTAGACATATTCCCTGACCCAAAGGAACTCACAGTCAAGAAGGAAAACAGGAATTAAAGTAAATAAATGAATTATGGATGTGCACATAAGTGCTTGAAGGGTGCAGATTCAAGTTCACAAGTGACACAGAAGGTAGAGTAGGGGAAAAGATGGCTTAACCAGGGAAAGCCTTTTGAGAGAGATGTGATTTTAAAAAGATTTTGAAGTTGGGAAGAGTGGTCGTCAGGCATACATGGAGGGGGCAGGAGTCGAGGCCAGGTGGAGGACATGGGCAAGGGAAATTGTCAGCAGTGAGACAGACCAGATTGAAGTACAGTGAGTTGATAGAGCATGGGCCCGGGAGGTAAAAGGTCATGAGTCCGCCTCCGTCACTTGTCCTCTGTGTGACCTTGGGAAAGTCACTTCACTTCTCTGGGCCTCAGTTACCCCTTCTGTAAAATGAGTATTGAGCCTGTGAGCCCCACGTGAGAGAGGGACCGCGCCCAACCCGATTCGCTTGTACGCACCCCAGTGCTTAGTAAAGTGCCTGGCACATAGTAAGCACTTAACAAATACCACAATCATCATTATCACTATTATTATTGGACTGGTATTAGAAGAGCAAGGTGTACAGACTGGGTTGTAGTGAGGAGGAATGGTAGAGGGGAGAGAAAAGCTTGAGCGTTTTAAAGCCCATGGTGAGGAGGGCTTCCTGGCCCAGGCATTTCGGTGTTGTGGGCTGTGACTTTGACCCTTCATGCTGCTTGCTTGTCTCCAGTGCTAGTGATCCAGAGTCCTTTGTCCCTTCTGGCACCTTCATCGTTTGTTCGGAGAAATGCAGGGAAGAGACATTAGGGTTTTGAGATAGTAAATAGAGCCAGACACCTGTGTCAAAAGTGCCCCAGAAACCACAGCTGTCCTGGAGAATTAAGATAAGCAATAGCAATCGCTGCCTGATATGTCAAGAGGTATCTGGCAAAATGGTTTGGCATTCCCAACCTGTAGCATCCATGCCAGCAATGCCCGATGCCTGTCCTAGAACTGAATGCGTTGCCCTTCTCACGAGATCTTTCTGTGCAGATTTACACTTTCATTTATTATTTTTTTCCATTGCAAAATGTATAGGTCACAGGAACTGGTTCTCAAATATCAGGTCTCGACTATTCTCGGGCAACTATAAACACAACCTCTTACTCTCCAGCAACAATTTCAAATATCCTGAACTTTTGTTCCTGGCGTTAGATAAGGAACACAGACAGGTCACTATGGGTTTTCTCTTATCTGTTGTTTATTGTTATTTATTATCAATGAAGTGGAAAGGGAGTCTTTCTTTCCACTTCTGTCTTCATCCTTCCTTTCCCTAATTCTTGCTCATCTTAGTGCTACACTCTCCACCATATGCTCTGGGTAGCATCTCCTTGTCATTGCTACTTGCTACACTCCACCGGCATTTCCCCACCCTGAAACACTCAGGGTTCACTCAGAGACCAATGTGTGTGTATTTGTGTGGGTAAGCATCCATGCATGTTTAAAAGTACATAAAGTGAATCCAATTTTGCATGTGAAAAACTGTTTGGGTGAGGCCAAGAAGTTGGAAATCTGATATGCTTTTTCCTGTGTAAAATAAAGTTCCCTTCACACAAATTAGCTTTCTATTGACCTTTCTCAGAGAGCATAAAGGAGACCCATACTGGAAAGACCTGAAATTAAAAGACCACACAGAAGTGTCACTCACGTGAAATACTATTAGGTCAAGAGTAGAAGGAATGTAATGTTTTTAACACCCCCTCTCCCTTCAAAAAATACCCCAAGGCCAGAGTATTTAAATTAGGTTTGTTTGATAATCAAGTATTGTGCATTTTCTCCAAATTGGGACAATAAAGTGGTGTGAAACAATTACTTAAATAAAACCACAATTTTCATCTTAATTTAGGTTTTATTGAAATGAGTTTTCCTCCTGCAGTTGGAAGGACCTGTAAATGTAAATATATACTCTTGAGCCATAGAACGGAAAGGCCTGTTTTCTACTTGCTTCAAACTTGTCCATGGTTCAAGCAAAAAATTACTGGGGCAGGATTTGGCCTCATTACTGGGGTTCACTGAGACAGTCACATAGCTCTTATATGCACCTCAAGGAACCATTCAACAAACAGTCATATATGCAAGACTCCACCACTTGCCAGCTGTGTGACTTTGGGCAAGTCACTTAACTTCTCTGTGCCTCAGTTACCTCATCTGTAAAATGGGGATTAAGACTGTGAGCCCCACGTAGGACAACCTGATCACTTTGTAACCTCCCCAGCACTTAGAACAGTGATTTGCACATAGTAAGTGCTTAATAAATGCCATTATTATTATTATTATTATTATTATCATTATTAGTATTATTATTATTATTATACGCAACTACTCTCCTCATTCCAAAGCCCTCCTAAAATTGTATTCCTGCCAGGACGTCATCCCTGATTAACCCTTCAACCCCCCCCACCCCCTGGCTGCTTTTTTACTGTATTTGTTAAGCGCTTACTCTGTACTAAGGACTGGGGTAGATACAAGCTAATCAGTTTGGGAACCGTCTGTGGCATCTGTGTCTGGCATGACGCTCACAGTCTTAATCCCCATTTTACAGGTAAGGTAACTGAGGCCTGGAGAAGTGAAGTGACTTTGAAGTGAAGTGAAGAGACACAACAGACAAGTGGTGGAGCAGGGAGTGTCTTCCTCGTTAGTATAACGGTGAGTATCCCCGCCTGTCACGCGGAAGACCGGGGTTCGATTCCCCAACGACCAGGAGAGTATACATTTCTCCAGCGCTTAGAACAGTGCTTTGCATGTAGTAAGCACTTAATAAATGCCATTATAAAAAAAAAAACAACAACCCAGGTTCTTCTGACTCCCAAGCCCAGGCTCTCTCTCCACTAGGCCATGCTGCTTCTCTACTCTACTCCACTCCATCATCTAAACACTTGAGTTCTCACCCTCTATACACATAGGTACTTGCCCGCTACCCCCACCCTTATAGTATATATACATGTATACACACACACACACACACACACACACACACACACACACACATATATATGTATATATATATACATATATCTTTACACTCAGATGATCTCCCCTACCTTTAATTTATTTTCAAATATTTATGTCTCTCTGAATTCTCTCTCTGAGGGAAGGAATCATGTCTATTAACTGTATGCTAGCAGATATCCTTCCAACAGGAATCTAAGCTCCTTCAATCACTGGCTCACTGTTAGGCAGGCAACAAAGCTACCGGCTCTGTTATATTGTGCTCTCCTAAGTACTAGCTTCAATGCTCTGTACATCATCATCATCATCATCATCAATCGTATTTATTGAGCGCTTACTATGTGCAGAGCACTGTACTAAGTGCTTGGGAAGTACAAATTGGCAACATATAGAGACAGTCCCTACCCAATAGTGGGCTCACAGTCTAAAAGGGGGAGACAGAGAACAAAACCAAACATACTAACAAAATAAAATAAATAGAATAGATATGTACAAGTAAAATAAATAAATAAATAAATAAATAGAGAAATAAATATGTACAAGCATATATACGTATATACAGGTGCTGTGGAGAAGGGAGGAGGTAAGATGGGGGGGATGGAGAGGGGGACGAGGGGGAGAGGAAGGAAGGGGCTCAGTCTGGGAAGGTGTCCTGGAGGAGGTGAGCTCTCAGTAGGGCCTTGAAGGGAGGAAGAGAGCTAGCTTGGTGGATGGGCAGAGGGAGGGCATTCCAGGTCCGGGTGATGATGTGGGCCGGGGGTCGATGGTGGGACAGGTGAGAACGAGGTATGGTGAGGAGATTAGCAGCGGAGGAGCAGAGGGTGCGGGCTGGGCTGGAGAAGGAGAGAAGGGAGGTGAGGTAGGAGGGGGCAAGGTGATGGACAGCCTTGAAGCCCAGGGTGAGGAGTTTCTGCCTGATGCGCAGATTGATTGGTAGCCACTGGAGATTTTTGAGGAGGGGAGTAATATGCCCAGAGCGTTTCTGGACAAAGATAATCCGGGCAGCAGCATGAAGTATGGATTGAAGTGGAGAGAGACACGAGGATGGGAGATCAGAGAGAAGGCTGATGCAGTAGTCCAGACAGGATAGGATGAGAGCTTGAATGAGCAGGGTAGCGGTATGGATGGAGAGGAAAGGGCGGATCTTGGCAATGTTGCGGAGCTGAGACCGGCAGGTTTTGGTGACGGCTTGGATGTGAGGGGTGAATGAGAGAGCGGAGTCGAGGATGACACCAAGGTTGCGGGCTTTTGAGATGGGAAGGATGGTAGTGCCGTCAACAGAGATGGGAAAGTCAGGGAGAGGGCCAGGTTTGGGAGGGAAGACAAGGAGTTCAGTCTTCGACATGTTGAGCTTTAGGTGGCGGGCAGACATCCAGATGGAGATGTCCTGGAGGCAGGAGGAGATGCGAGCCTGGAGAGAAGGGGAGAGAGCAGGGGCAGAGATGTAGATCTGGGTGTCATCAGCGTAGAGATGATAGTTGAAGCCGTGGGAGCGAATGAGATCACCAAGGGAGTGCGTGTAGATCGAGAACAGAAGGGGACCAAGCACTGAACCTAACACACAGTAAGCACTCAATAAATAAGATTGGGTGACTGATTGATTTTTCTAAAGGACCCTGTGACTAGAAAAGGCCCCTCTCAGGGTCGCATCTGGAGAGTCTCCAGTACTCTACCAGTCTCGGCTAAGGGAGGGAAAGTCAAGCAGAGGCCTACCCATTCCATTCCAAGCTTGGGCAGTGGCTAGTGAGTGGAAGGCAATCTGCTATAAGTCAAAACTCACCTATGCTGGGAAACAGCGTCACGGGAGATAGTCGAGGGCAGAGACTCAAGTTTACTGCACGGAAGGAGGCAATGGTAAACCATTTCCATATTTTTACCAGGAAAACTCTATGGATCCACTACCAGAATGATTCCAGATAGACAGCAGGGCATTCTGGGAGAGATGTATCCATGGTGTCGCTATGGCTATGGATGAGAAGCAGCATGGCTCAGTGGAAAGTGCCCGGGCTTGGGAGTCAGAGGTCATGGGTTCAAATCCCAGCTCTGCCAATTGTCAGCTGTGTGACTTTGGGCAAGTCACTTAACTTCTCTGTGCCTTAGTTACCTCATCATGGGGATTAAGACTGTGAGCCTCACGTGAGACAACCTGGTCACCTTGTATCCTCCCCAGCTCTAAGAACAGTGCTTTGCACATAGTAAGTGCTTAACAAATTCCATCATTATTATTAGAGAAGCAGCATGGCTCAATGGAAAGAGTATGGGCTTTGGAGTCAGAGATCATGGGTTCAAATCCCACTCCACCAATTGTCTGCTGTGTGACTTCGGGAAAGTCACTTAACTTTTCTGTGCCTCAGTTACCTCATCTGTACAACGGGGATGAAGACTGTGAGCCCCCCATGGGACAACCTGATCAACTTGTAACCTCCCCAGTGCTTAGAACAGTGCTTTGCACATAGCATGCACTTAATAAATGCCATTATTATTATTATGGGTTGGAAATGACTCGACAGCATAAGACAAAACAACTCTCCTAGCATTCTGCCTCGGCAGTGCACGATAACTCTCGTAGCATTCTGCCTGGCACTCAATTAGTATTGATTAATTGATAAGTATGTTCCACGACATTGCTGGAAAAATCTCCCAAATATGAAATGACATCTAAAAAAGGTCATTTAATTGACCTTATGACTCAGCTAACACAAAAAGTATTCTCCCATCCACTTTCACAGAGAAAAGATGATTGTATTCCACCCTGGATTTATGATAGCCCTCTCCCTACCGGAGTTTGAAGCAACTTACAGAACAGCTGACCAAATGAATGGAATCTGTCGAAAAGCCTAGCCCAGAGGCATGTTCTTCCACTGACAAAAAAAAGATTTAATCTAAGACATTAAAAATGGGTCCCTTGTGAAACATGAACAAACTGCATTGTGAAATATGAACAGCATCATATAGAGATCTATACCTCTCAAGAGAATATCAGCTGTCTTCTGTGCTTCTTCGTACAAGAAACTTGCATAAAAATTAGAAATCTCCTGCAATAATTAATAATAATAATAAAGTCCAAGCACTTATCTAGGAGTTGATGATCCGATAATCAGATTCTAATGGCATGATCCCAGCCTCTGTATACTGTTCCCAAACAGACAAGAGTTACACCAGATTGGATATGGATAGATAGGCCCTCAAAAAGACAATCACTCTCTTTGGTGTCTTAAATTTGACCAGAAACATAACCCACCTACTTATGGCCCCACCTGTTTGAAAGATCTTAGCTGCCATCCTCAGGTCTTGTGCTTCTCACAGTGATGAATGCTGATGAAGAAAAGAAAGACTTCACAAAATTTGCGAAGATGAATTTACATGATGTCAACATCTGATCAATCAATCAAATAGTATTTACTGAGTACTTCCAGTTTGCAGAGAATACAAATCATCAAAGGATATTGCACTGCCTGCTTTGTCAGTGACACTGAAATGGTGGACAAAGTTCACTGGACCATATAGAATTAAAAAGTAAAAGATAGTAGTCTACTCCTAGTCAGCGCCCGTTCAGCATGTACATCAAACATCAGTTGGTAAATCATCTTCTACCCATGGAAAGAGAAATGCATGATGAATGCTCCTACTATGAGGTATGTCATGTCTTCATTTAACTGTGGCATTCAAGGGAAATAATAATGACACTTCTGCAAATGTGAAAAGTGATGTCCGTGACCCAGTTGAAAGAACATGGGCCTGTGGTGACTAGGAACCCATTTTGCGAGTGGCCCGTTTTGAACCCATGACCAACAACATGGAGGAACGAATTCGAGAAGGATCTAGGCCGTTCTGCTGCAGGGTAGATCATTGCTACAGGGTGAGCATGGAGGGAGGTGTAGCCTTCCCTCCCCGCTTTACCCATTAATGGGCTTGGAGAGAATCAGCAACCACCACGATGTCCAAAGCAGCAAATCAACAACTGCCACAATGTCTGAGGTAACGAAACATAAACAGTCATGACTCCGGAGGCAGAGGCAGATAAAGGACAACTACCTTGAGTCAGGGCCTCCAGGCCTCCCCCGCTGTTGGCACTACTGCCGGAGACGAGTCAGCATCACGACTCATCTCTGGCAGTGGTGGCAACAGTGGGGGAGGCCCAGAGGCCCCGACTCAAGGGGCCCACCATGAACCGGCTAAATAAAACTCACACCAGGAGTTCATGCCACCGCTCATGGCCATCATGAACTAGGATGGCCCCCGCAAACTGCTAAGAATCACATCGGATGCTCCCTGATGCAAGGCAGTGTGACCCCAAGAACTGTGAATTGCTACGATCGACGTCAGGTTTTCATACTGCAGCCTCTGAAAGGCAATGTGGTTGCCCCGCAGACAGATTCCTCAGATTCCTCTGATGATGTGGAATCATCTCTACGAACTTGGGGCAAGCTGTCGGAAAAGTGGCAAAGTCTGTTGTGGGGGTATGCCTGTTTCTCCATTTAATTAGGCCAAGAGCTGAATAAAGCTCTCCCCTAAACATAATGGTGATTTGGATTTCTTTTGAATTTGTCAGAGTGCCTGGTCTAGGGAACTCCTTGTCATTGCATCTGATTAGGATCTGTCTCAGACACCCTGGACCAGTTAGGATACTCCTGATCGTTTAGGTCTGTTAGGATAGTGGGCTTTCTCAGCTCGGGAGGAGGGGCTGGTTTGGAAGCCATCCAGCAGGACCTTGGGCTTTCCCAGCTCAGGAGGAAGGGCTGGTCTGGGAACCCAAAGAGCAGGACCCAAGGCTCGTGACACACAAATCGGTGACGAGGAAAGTTGTCACTTAGTAACATTCATTCATTCATTCAATCATATTTATTGAGCACTTACTGTGTGCAGAGCACTGTACTAAGCACTTGGGAAGTACAGGTTGGCAACATATAGAGGTGGTCCCTACCCAACAACGGGCTCACAGTCTAGAAGGGGGAGACAGACAACAAAACAAAACATATTAACAAAATAAAATAAAATAGAATAGTAAATATGTACGAGTAAAATAACTAGAGTAATAAATCTGTACAAACATATATAGAGGTGCTGTGGGCCCACTGTTGGGTAGGGACCGTCTCTATATGTTGCCAACTTGTACTTCCCAAGCGCTTAGTACAGTGCTCTGCACACAGTAAGTGCTCAATAAATACGACTGGTTGATTGATTGGGGAGGGGAAGGAGGTAGGGCGGCGGGATGGGGAGGGGGATTAGGGGGAGAGGAAAGAGGGGGCTCAGTTTGGGAAGGCCTCCTGGAGGAGGTAACTAGTAACTTGTCATGAGTGCTTGAGAGTATAGGTGAAGTCCAAGAACAGTGCTCTGCACATAGTAAGCGCTTAACAAATGCCATTATTATGATTAAGAGATGTGCTCATGACTGCCTAGGAATCAGAGGACCTAAATTCTAACTCTGGCTCCACCACTTCCTTGCTGGGTAGCCTTGGGCAAGTCACTTAACTCTAGAGAGTGGAGAAGCAGCGTGGCTTAGTCAAAGAGCCCAGGCTTTGGAGTCAGAGATCGTGGGTTCTAATCCCGGCTCCACCACTTGTCAGCTGTGGGACTTTGGGCAAGTCATTTAACTTCTCTGTGCCTCAGTTACCTCACCTGCAAAATGGGGATTAAGACTGTGAGCCCCACATGGTTCAACCTGATTACCTTTTATCTACCCCAGTGCTTAGAACAGTGCTTGGCACAAAGTAAGCGCTTAACAAATACCATTATTCTTAATATTATTATTAGACTGTAAACTTGTTGTGCTCAGGGAATGTGTCAATTGTTATAGTGTTCTCTCCCAAGCTCTTAGTACAATGCTCTGCACACAGTAAATGCTCAATAATATGAATGAATGTATGAACTGCTCTGTGCCTTTGTTTCCTCATCTGTACATGGGTATTAAATACCTGTCTTCCTTTTGCTTAAACTGTGTGCTAGATGAAGTACAGGGGCTGTGTCTGGCTGATTAACTTGCATCTACCCCAGCTCTTAGTACAATGCTTAGAGCACTAAGTGCAAGGTCTTAAGAACACCAGTATTATTTAACTTCTCTTGAGCAATTCATTCATATTTAGTGAGCACTTACTATGTGCAGAGCACTGTACTAAGCACTTGGGAAGTACACGTTGGCAACATATAGAGACAGTCCCTACCCAACAACGGGCTCACAGTCTAGAAATACCAGGAATAAATAGGACAAGTCACCTGGTTGTAGTGCTCAAGTTATTGCCCCTTCTCTTCTCTTCCCTTACTGTGGGCCCTATTTGGAGGGCACAATTAATGTTAAACCTAAATTATCCTGTAGCTGCAATTAGAGTATAAATCCCTAGAGACAAGGACCCAATAAATCTATAGTATTCACTGGGCTCTGCCGCTTGTCAGTTGTGTGACTTTGGGCAAGTCACTTAACTTCTCTGGGCCTCAGTTACCTCATCTGTAAAATGGGGATTAAGATTGTGAGCCCCACGTGGGACAACCTGATCACCTTGTATCCCCCCGCCCAGCACTTAGAACAGTGCTTTGCACATAGTAAGTGCTTAATAAATGCCATCATTATTATTATTATTATTAACAAATGCCATCATTATTATTATTATTTGTTGAGCACCTACCTATTTCATATAATATTAAGGACTTGGGAGAAGACAGTAGTTAATAAACATGATTTGTGCCATAAGGAGTTCATAACATAGCATGAAAGACAAACACCAGCAGATGAACTGAAGGAAGTGAGTACCAAGCCTTTCTTCATTCATTCATTCATTCATTCATTCAATCGTATTTATTGAGTGCTTATTGTGTGCAGAGCACTGTACTAAGTGCTTGGGAAGTACAAGTCGGCAACATATAAAGATGGCCCCTACCGAACAACAGGCTCACAGTCTAGAAAGGGGAGACGGGGAACAAAACAAAACATGTAGACAGGTGTCAAAATCGATATCCAGGCAGCTGGCAGCAGGAGCTGAGTAAATCCATCACCACTCTGAGGCAGCATATGAAAATTGGGTGTTCTCCTGGACCAATCAGGAAGCCTGAGTTAACGTTGTTAATGGTATTTGTTAGGCGCTTACTATGTGCCAGGCACTTTTCTAAGCACTGGGCACACAGTCCCTGACCCACATGGAGCTCACAGTTCTTAACCCTATTTTACAGATAAGGTAACTTAGGCATACAGAAATGAAGTGACCTGCCCAAGGTCACACAACAGACACGTGGCAGAGCCAGGATTAGAACCCAGGTCCTCCTGATTCCCAGGCCCGTGCTCAATCCACTAGGTCTGAGAAACAAAACCCGGTCTTTCTTGTAATTTTATAATATCCAGAACAATATTCTGGCATGATAGACACTCAAAACAGCAATCGATTAATAGTGTTTACTGAGCACTTACTTTGTGCAGAGCACTGCACTAAGCACTTGGGAAAGTACCACAGAGTTAGTCAACACAATCCCTGCACTCATGACGTTTATGGTCTGATGCAGAAGGGAGACAAATTAAAATAAAATACAGGTAAGTGGAAGAAATTGAGTATAAATATATGCACATAAGACCAATGCGGTGATGCAGGAGGGAGAGTATTCATTCAGTTGTACTTATTAAGTGCTTACTGTGTGCAGAACACTATACTAAGCTCTTGGGAAAGTACAGTTCAACAAAAAAACAGTGACATTTCCTGCCCACAAGCTCACAGTCTGGGGGTAGGGGAGGAAGACAGACATCAATACAAATAAATAAAATTACAGATATATACATGAGTGCAGTGGGATGGGAAGGTGGGAAGAGCAAGAGGAGCAAGTCAGGGTGAAGCAGAAGGGAGCGGGAGACGAGGAAAAGTGGGGCACTTGGAGGAGATATGTCTTCAATAAGGCTTTGGGGGCCCGGGGACGGTAATTTTCTGTTGGATTTGAGGAGGGAGGGCATCCCAGGCCAGAGAGAGGCAGGGGACATGGGCCAGTGGTCGGTGGTGAGACAGGCGAGATTGAAGCAGAGTGAGAAGGTTAGCACTTGAGGAGCAAAGTAAGTGGGCTGGGTTGTAGAAGGAGAGAAGCGAGGTGATGTAGAGCTTTAAAGCCAATGATGAGGCATCTTTGATAAGGAGGTGGAAGTGCTTAGGCATAAAACATGTAGATTGAATGAGGAACCTGCTGTATCAAAAAGAAGAGTTCAGATACTTTACCACTTTTGAAAAACGAAGGCAGAACTGGTAGACAGTTTCACAGCAGACAGTGGTACCCAAAAGTAGAACTTTGGGTAGATATTATAGGAATATAGCTACAAAGGGCCACACACTGATGTTTTTTGCCAATTACTTGAATGGTTAGGCTGCCTTTAGAGTCAAAGGGGGCTTTGGGTTAGCCCTTTTGAGCTGTAAGAATTAGGAAGGTCTAGGATAGCACTGCTTCTATTATTCCCTAGCAGAGACCAGAACCGAGCAGATGTCAGAGTTTGACTGACAGGCAGCTACTGGTTATACTCACAATTTATCCCATTCAATAGGGTGTTTCCAAGGGAAGAGCAGATGGTTAATGGGCTCTTATTTATTTGCATATCATTTCCATTCCAATTTTACTGATGTTCTGTTTGATACATAGTCCTCTATTTGAAGCTGTCCAACTGCTGTGACTTAGTAACTCAACCAGGAAGAGCCGAGGGATTGAGGAATGGATGTAAATTAATCTGTGCATGTGTGTGTGTGTGTGTGTGTGTGTGTAGAAGATGCATATGGCTGTGGAACGGAGGAGATGAAAGAAAGCCCTGATATGGAGGAGTAGAAGAAAGTAAAGGCAAAGATATTCATAGACATAGACCTGACTGCAGTCCTATAAGAGCAAGGAATCTCATTCTAAGAAACAGTATGAATAATTTTGAGATGTAGCTAATTTTGAGTAGCTAATTGGGATATTTGTTAAACACTTATATGGAGCCAAGCACATTTTAAGCACCAGGGTTTTTGTTGTCTTATGCTGTCGAGTTGTGTCCGACCCATAGGGACCCCATAGATACATCTCTCCCAGAACCCCCCACTTCCATCTGCAATTGTTCTGGCAGTGTATCCATAGCTTTTTCATGATAAAAATACAGAAATTGTTTATCATTGCCTCCTTCCATGCAGTAAACAAGTCTCTGCCCTCGAGTTTTGATTGTAGCAGATTGCCTTCCATTCAGTAGCCATTGCGTAAGCTAGAAATGGCGTGGGTAGGCCGCTGCTTGACTCTCCCTCCTGTAGTCATGACTGGTAGGATACTGGAAACTCTGCAGGTGCGACCCTGAGAGGGGAAGCACTAGGGTAGATAGATGCCATTTAATCAGATTAGATACCACCCTTATCCCAGCTGAACTTCACAATCAATGTAGAAGAGAGGAAGGTATTGAATCCCCTTTTTGAAATGAGGGAATTGAGTCAACTAGAAGTTAAGTGACTTGCCCAAGGTCATACAGCAGGCAGGTGGTAGAGAAGGGATCAGAACCCAGGCTCTCTTTCTCCTGGCTGGTGCCCTTCCCATCAGAACTTGCAGCTTCTCACCTCTTAGCTGATACCACCTAGAAGAGTTCAAATGAACGCTCAATGATTGAGGAACTACTTAACAAAATAAGCAATGCACAGTCATCATTTTTCAAATTCTTCCTGATTCTAGAAAGCAATTAATCTGTAATTCTGTTGAAATTTAAGGATTCTATTCCTAGGTCAAACATTGTTGAAGTGTCTGTTCATATGTACAGGTAGTCTTCAGTTAGAAATACATATACACATATATATATGCAAATATACATATGTATAGATACGTAAGTATGTACATATATGCATACATACATTTTAATCTGGTGGCTTTGCCTCATCATTTATTTTAACTGAGTGGTCACTGTTCTCAAAAGAAAATAAAAACAAACTTCTAACTATACATTGTTACAATAACCATATTTTGAACCGTCAGTTTATAATAGTTGATATAATGTGTAGATGGTATAAGAGCCAGGGCCTTTTATTTGTTTGTTTAAAACACCTGTGTTATTTTTCAGATCCACTCACACAGTGCAATGAAATTATCGCCAACTAGAGCTATGGATTGTTTGAGCCATGGCCTATCACCACCTGGCTGTCAATTGGGCAACTTTTGGAAGTTGCAGTAAACGTTTTTGGCCCTGGGTAAGTTATTGTTTCATAAGTTATTGTTCCATTGTAGTAACGTGGAGTCTCCTGATGTCCCTTCCAGAACCAGTCAGCTCAGGTGCTGACAGAACAGGCTATTTTCAATCCACAGTCAAGGATTGAATGTGGACTAAGGGGCCATTTATCAGACCAAAGCCATTCCTGAGCAACCGAATTTAAGCCCCAGCCATCTGGATTGGTCACCTGAATGGCACATCGACTGCCTTTTTAGGAATCTAAATTCAAAGGCTGTGTCACTCTAGAGGCTGTTAGCAACCCTCTCCTCAATGATATCAACCAGAATGATGCAAGCAGGGGGCAAAGCTGCTGCTAGACCCCATTCCCTTAGGGGAATGTAATGCCATTCCTTTTTAGGTTTTCACACTTGCTAGTCAGCTGCCTCTATGACCAGGTCTATTACTGCCTCTGAGATGTGCTGTTGGGGGTTGCGGAGTTGATTCTGGTGGAAGCGGTTGTCATTTTCTATCTGTTCTGGTAACCATTCAATTTAGATGGAATAGTTAGAAGGGGGCAAAAGGTTGGTCTTCTTCCTTAGGTCAACCAATCGTATTTATTGAGCACTTACTGTTTGCAGAACTCTGTTCTAAGCACTTGAAAGAACACAATATAAAAATGAACTGTCAAATTCCCATCTCTCTTCTGGGCTGAGGGGGGCTTGTACGTATTTACTATTCTATTTATTTTGTCAATGTGCATCTAGCTTTACTTCTATTTATTCTGATGACTTGACACTTGACCACATGTTTTGTTTTGTTGTCTGTCTCCCCCTTCTAGACTGTGAGCCCGTTGTTGGGTAGGGACCGTCTCTATATGTTTCCAACTTGTACTTCCCAAGCGCTTAGTACAGTGCTCTGCACACAGTAAGTGCTCAATAAATATGATTGAATGAATGAATGAATGAATGAATGCCCCCAGACTGCAACCAAAGAATATTTGAGTACAGTATTGAGTCCAGTGTTTGAATCCAAGCAGGCATCCTAGTGTTAAGTTATGGATGAGGTGTTAAATATTCACTCATTATTTACACTCCATCTCATGTTAAAGGTAACTATTCAGAATGTGAATCTACAGGCTTATTTCCTTTTTAAATTGCATAACTGTGTGCATCCGTTTAGTTCTTTAGCAAATAAAATCCTAATGAGAAAAGTTGAAACCACCTGAGCAGAATAGAGCCAGAAAGTCTAGAGCCATGGAGAAAGGAGTCTTGTTATGCTTTGTAGGGAACTGGACAACACTTATTTCACTTTACAAAAACGGGTTTTAAATTTCTATCTAGGCATAGCACTCTTGAGCCCTGATTTCTTCTAAGGTTCCCTGCACTGCCTTTTTACAGTTACAAATCGGGCAGACCCCAAAGTCTCTGTCCCACGTGGGAGCAGTGAGCAACTGCGGAGACATTTTTGAAATCTTGCTTCTGGTTTTTTACTGTTTAACACCAACTGTTGTACAAGTATTTCATGCAATCTCAGTCCAGCTCAGATCTGGGAAGTCCGCAGTCCTAGAAGCCGTTTCAGGAAAAGCTGTTTTCGATGACTGAAACTTTAGCCGCTATTGCGTACTGATCTCGCCTGAGCTCTAAGATTGCTCTGTTATTTCCCTCCTGAGAATTCAATGGATTTGGTTCAAGCACCATTGAACGTGATGCTATATTAATTGCCCTGGAGGGTAACAAGCCCTTTGAACTGTGGCTGTGAGTGATATTTTGCTGTAAGACATGTGTCAGCACTTGGCTGGTTAACTCTGGAGCTGGGTTGCACAGCATACTGGGACCAAGTATCTGGAAAACTACTTTGCATCCTAATCGTACATCTGTTTTCCATCATGCTGGGAGATTGACTGGTCGTTCTATCAGAGAAGTGTCATTCTGGAATAGTCAGCTCTCTGAGTAAAAATATTGTACTGTCAAAGGATATTAAGAATTTTCCATCATCTCTCCTACTTTCTCAAACCACCTGGCACTGAGTTGATTGGGTGATGCAGTGGATTAATTCTCTGGTCTTTCACCTTTGGAAGAATTGTCTATGCGTAAGAATTGTGACAGCATTATGACCTACCAACTCAAAGCTTGCAAAGCAAAGCATGTAAAATTGTCCAAAAATATATACATACAACCTATATTATATAATAAAGTAATATATATTATATAATAAAATTAAAATAATAAAATAAAAATTAAATTAAAAAAATACAATATAGACAAATAGCATATTCATTCATTCATTCATTCAAACATATTTATTGCATGCTTATTGTGTGCAGAGCAGTGTACTAAGCACTTGGAAAGTACAATTCGGCAGCAGATAGAGACAGTCCCTACCCAACAACAGGCTCACAGTCTAGAAGCATATATAAATATATATAAATATAATGTACACCATATTCATCTATGTCTATAAACATATATCACCCCCAGATTGTAAAACAACTGGACTGGAACCTTGACTCCATGACTACAGCGTGTTCCATAGAAACGAATATTTAAAAGAAACGAATAATTATACTTTGGTTTTTAAAACACCCTTATTCAAGGGACCAGAAAGCCCTTCACAAATATCTTATTTCTTACACAGTTTCCTGGGGAAGGAGATAGGAGACAGGGATTATAATCTCTGTTTATGCAATTGGGAATACTGAGACACAGAATGATAAATTAATGTTGTTTCACCACAAATGTTAAAGAGGCTCTGAAACATCAGTTACATTTGCTCACAGTGATATAAAATCAATGAACAAAAGAAAACAAATTGCACTGGGTTTTCCCCCACACAATACTTTGAAAACTTCCTAGGATTTGTGCCCATGTGTCTAGAGTAGCAGCGTGGGCTAGAGGATAAAGCACAGGCCTATGAGTCAGAATGACATAGGTTCTAATCTCGGCTTCCCCATGAGTCTGCTGTGTGACCTTGGGCAAGTCATTTCACTTCTTTGTGCCTCAGTTCCCTCATCTGTAAATAGGGATTAAGATAGTGAGCCCCATGTGGGACAGGGACTGTGTCCAACCTGATTTGCTTGTATCCACCCTAATGCTTAGTACAGTGCCTGGCATATAGTAAAGCTCTTAACAAATACCAGTGTTATTATTATTATTATTATATATGGATCCCTGGGGAAGGTGTAAGGATTTTTCATCAATGAAGGTATAATATGCATGAATTCCCTATGAACTGAGAGGGTTGGTATTGGATGAAGCAAAAAGCATAATAATGGCACCTTATTCATCACTAAATTGTGCTTAGGAGGGTCTTTTGCCAAGGGCAATATAAAGTTCCAAGCAATCCGGATGATATGGAGTTCACTAAACAGAAATGAATAGTGTGGTATCCCAAACACTGCCTGGGATTCATGATCCTGGGATAACTTACTACTTGAGGTTGAGTCAAAAATTTCTCAAGCTGAATGTGAAAACTTCCACAAGAGATAATAAATCATGACTACATAACAGACAACTCCTTAGATACTGTTTCAGGAACGCAGTTGACCTGAAGTGCATTACTTGATCATCCTTGAAATTCTAAAAGAGTTGAATCTCTAGAGTTTGCAAAAATTGTTAGTCTACTTCTCCCTGGTCCCCCCCCCCCCCCCCCCCATTATTTTGTTGTTTGGAAGTCCAAAGATGAATTTTATGTAATTTTGAGCTAAAAATAGGCATTTTCCCAAAAGATTATCATCATTTTGAACTATGCCCTATTTATGCAGCCAAGTCCTCAAGATGAGCAGATAGCTGGTCACCTTATCTCACCACCTCACCCATTTTCTAAGTGGTTGAAACTATATTAGTCACCAGCCTAGCTATAATATGGCAGAGCTGCAGAAGCTTGAAGTGGGACATTCCGTGAGCTCATTTCACACGTCTCTGGCCACCACCTCTGTGTCCCCTACCATGGCTCTATGCCCATGGGAGCTGGGGCAGCTGTCTCCCTGATCCTGCAGTGGCAGTAGCTGTCTGAGAGGAAATAAAAAATATTGGCACATTTCAACTATGACAAATAAACTGATGGATAAAACAGAATCACAGAAAAGCACTGAAGCACCCTCAGCCACAGACCACCTAGACAAGGCTTGAACCTACAGACTTGGCTTGGCTTTCTGCTGGATGAAAGGTTGTAAAGTCCAAAGCACCATGGTTCAAGATTGGAAAACCTCTCTTATAATAATAATAATAATAATAATAATAATAATAGCATTTATTAAGCGCTTACTATGTGCAAAGCACTGTTCTAAGCACTGGGGAGGTTACAAGGTGATCAGGTTGTCCCATGGGGGGTTCACAGTCTGAATCCCCATTTTACAGATGAGGTAACTGAGGCACAGAGAAGTAAAGTGACTTGCCCAAAGTCACACAGCTGACAATTGGCAGAGCCAGGATTTGAACCCATGACCTCTGACTCCAAAACCCGTGCTCTTTCCACTGAGCCACGCTGCTGGCCAGGCTTACCCGCCTTTCGTTTACCAACCGCCTGCCCCATCAGCTAATGCCTCTGAAAATTTCCATTTAAGTTCGGGCCCTATACCCCACTTATTCTGAGGGGTCTGGCAAAAGCAGAAGAAGGTGGGACTGAGGAATTTCCTCAAAAGGATACCATGTGCTGGGAAAAGAACGAACACGAGTCATTTTGTGTATAACAGGGGCCTCTCTAAAAAAAGGATTGTCAAAAAGTTTAAACTTGTGCGAGATTCAAAACATGCCCATTTGAGCCAAGCTTCTCCACCTTCTACTTCCCAGGATTCTCCACCTAAATGGGATATTACTCGGTTTTAGCAGAAAATGATGGTTGGCACATTTCTGGGTTAAGAATAAATGGGTGGATAAAATAGAGATACAGAAAAAGCTTTGAAACCCCCTTGGCCACCTCCCTGTTAGGCGAGCATCCAAACTACGGACCGAGCTTGGCTCTTTGTTCGTGGAAAGATCGCTGAACCCACAGTGCCACAGCTTGAGATGGCTTACAGGTTGGAAAACCTAACCCTTAAATTGTTCATATGGTAATTGCCAAGATCTTTTCCTTCTTTCTAGCCACCAGATGCATGTCAAAGACCCCCCGGACTGCCATATCTGATAAGCTGGAACAGACGTGCATTTGCTACTATGAAAATTGCCCGGATCCAGGCCCCGGCATCGACCGGTAGATGTTCCATTTAAATTAGATCCCATCTGCAGGAACCAACCAGAGGACATGATTCATGAGCGGGTTGTAAAACTACCCTTTGACCGATAGAAGTTGCCAAGGCAGCCGTAATCTGATCAAACATACCTTAGGCAATTGACATCCCTATCGTGTACCAAAATAGATGCAAAAAGACGTGTAAGTGATCATCGATACATATCAATATAACCTGCTTCTTTTATTCATTCATTCATTCAATCAATCGTATTTATTGAGCGCTTACTGTGTGCAGAGCACTGTACTAAGCGCTTGGGCAGTACAAGTTGGCAACATATAGAGACGGTCCCTACCCAACAGCGGACTCACAGTCTAGAAGGGGGAGACAAAGAACAAAACAAAACATATTAACAAAATAAAATAAATAGAATAAATATGTACAAATAAAATAAATAAATGAATAGAGTAATAAATATAACATATATACATATATACATGTGCTGTGGGGAGGGGAAGGAGAAGGTAAACTCCTTGAAGGGAGGAATTAGTCTATCAATTCTACTGCACTGTAATTTCCCCAAACACTTTGTACAGTGCTCTGTACATATTAATTGCTCAGCAAATCCCACTGACTAATTTGATTACATTAGATGCAGTGAAATCCAAACAAGTAATTATTGAATAAATTGGCAAGAGAGAGAAAAGGAGAATATTGGGCTATTAAGTCATTCAAGTATCACTGTTTGCAGATGACTGCATCTTAGATGAACAGTCCCAAGGAGACATATACGTTCTTGCAAACCGTTTCACCAAATCAATCAAGCATTATGGGCTTAAAATAACTTTATGTTCTTCTGGCTGGGAGAGGATTAGTGGGGTGGGGTGTCAGGGCAGCATGAACAGGGAAGGATTTTGATTTTTCAATAACATTTTTCTGTCTTTCTCCCAGCCTCTGTTCACCACTATGATTTCACAACTGAAATCAGTTATTCTAACAACCAGTTTCAGAAAAGAAGCCCTGCCCTTTTTAACTACTTCTATGAGGATGATTAGACTGTAAGATCTCTGTGGGCAGGGAATGTCTCTACCAATTCTGTTACATTGTACTCTTCCAAGCGCTTAGCACCATGCTCTGCATACAGCAAGTGCTCCATAAATGAGATTGATTGATTCACTGATTCTCAAAAAGCGTCATCCAGTGTAAAGCTCTGACTGAAAATATTGTCCCCAGCTCCTGGGGTCACCACTGCATTGAGTCTGCCCACCACCAAGGACGTGAGCTCTGAAGTCTTTCTAGACTGTGAGCCCACTGTTGGGTAGGGACTGTCCCTATATGTTGCCAACTTGTACTTCCCAAGCGCTTAGTATAGTGCTCTGCACACAGTAAGCGCTCAATAAATACAATTGATTGATTGATTGATTGATTGATTGAAGGAAAGACCCCAGCCCAAGCTGGGACCTGTGGCCAACATCCACCCTCCTACTTACAGCAGAATGTGAAGTGCTGTTTGGGGGTGAGGATCAATATTGAATGCCTGTGAGAAAAGGTAGTCAGAGGGAATATTTGCCTTGACTAGCACCATTCATTCATTCATTCAATCAATCGTATTTATTGAGTGCTTACTGTGTGCAGAGCACTGTACTAAGCGCTTGGGAAGTACAAGTTGGCAACACAAGTTCTTATCTTCCTGCAGGCACCCTCTCCCCTCCTCCAGGCAGATGTGAGCTCACACTGGGATGATTTTTGCAGAGGATCAGGAGTAGCTACCCAGTGAGGAGGAGCCAGGGGACTCCAAAAAGGCCGCCATCTGTTATAAGGCTCATGACGGGCCTTGAGAGAAGACTGCAAACTGTGGATAACACGGTGCTTAGCTCAGAGATGCCACCACGGCACACCTACCCTTCCCCTCCACCCCACCATGTTTCCTGTCAGCAGGACCTAATCAGAGAACACATCCCTTTACTGGCAGATGTGCCAACAAAGGAGATCCTGTTTGAGGAAACCAGTCAGAGGATGTGGTCCTTGAGTGTTTCACGAAGGAATACTCTCAAATGGTGGAATAAGATCCCCAAGACCAATCGTTTCTTGGTACTTTAGCAGGTGAAGATTTCTTGTGTACCTCCCATTTCTCATCTTGGCCCATGCTGTCTCTGACCCATAGCAACACCACAGACACATCTCTCTCAGAATGCCCCACCTCCATCTGCAATCGTTCTGGTGGCTTAACCACTTCTGTATTTTTACCTCTATGGTTATGCAGTAAACCTGAATCTCTGCCCTTGACTCTTTTTGCCCTTGACAAAGCAGCTTGCCTTCCACTCGCTATCCACTGTGCAAGCTAGGAATGGAATGGATATGCCTCTGCTTGACTCTCCTTTTCATAGTCAAGAGTGGTAGAGTACTGGAAACTCTCCAGGGTGAGACCCTGAGAGGGGACCTCTTATTTAGCTCTTTGTAATCAAGAAAGGAGTATCTCTTTTTGTAAGAATTGCAATGCAAGAATCCAAAAGCTATAACAGTGCCAGGTATTTCAGTCAATTGACTAATAAAAATATTCAAGTGCCCCCACTCTGAAGAAAGCACCTTATCAAGGGTTTGGGAGTACACACAAAAAAGTGATCTCTGCCCTTAAAGAGATTACAGTCTAGCAAGGTAGGAGTTAGACACTCAAATTGCAAATAGCAGGAATAATTGAGTATATAGGATCGTAAATAATAAATATGAGAACCCAGAAAGCAGAGTGGTTTAAAGCACAAGTCTGGGAGTCAAAGGACCTGGGTTCTAGTCCTGCACACCCCATGTCTGCTGTATGACCTTGTGCAAATCAGTTACCTTCTCTGGGCCACAGTTACTTCATCTGTAAAACGGGAATTAAGACTGTGAACCCTATGTGGGACAGGGACTATGTCCAACCTGATTAATTTGTATCTACCCCAGTGCTTGCAACAGTGCTTAGCACACAGTAAGCACTTGACAAGTACCATAATTATTATTATTAATCATTAGAAAGGAACAATCTTTGTGTTTGCACAGAGTGGTTCAGGACTTTAGGTGCTGCACTGGTGTTTTCAGCCACATACATACAGATTTACAAGAAATTTCACTGTCAGTGGCAACTTCGAATACAAAGGCAATATGCAATCAGTTCTAATTCTGGTGACTACCATTGAAATGCTACAGTTTTTTATTTTTTTAAACATACCTTTGTCTCTGTTATTAGTGCAGTAAAATAACTGTAGTATTATTTGGCATCATAGAATATCAGAACAAAGAAAATTAGCAGAAAGAGCCTGGGCCTGGGAGTAGGTGGATTTGGGTTCTAATCCCAGCTTCACCACTTATCTGTTGTACGATCATGGGCAAAGTTTTCTCGTATCTACCCCAGAGCTATGTACAGTGCCTGGCACATAGAATGTAGTTAATACAATACATACATACATAAAAAGAATAATTATAAAATCCTCTGACATCTCATGACATTAATAATACCAACTAATA
This sequence comes from Tachyglossus aculeatus, assembly GCF_015852505.1. NCBI lineage: Eukaryota > Metazoa > Chordata > Mammalia > Monotremata > Tachyglossidae > Tachyglossus > Tachyglossus aculeatus. The sequence continues at coordinate 45,968,378 of NC_052066.1, forward strand.
TTCACATTACACCTGGATTATGATGACTAACATGTAATTAAATATAAAGGGTGTGGTATTACATTTAAGGAAAAAAAACAGACTTTTCAAAATGCTGGTAATGGTTCAATGGCACAAGGTGCACTATTACTAAGAAGGACTGATGCAGCATTTCAATTTCCAACTTGAACCTGTGCCAAGGAAAATGAAAAATCTTCAGGACGGTGGCTGAGTAAATAGAGATTATTTTTCTGAAGCCCAAATTATCAGTTCCACCTCACAGTCTGCCCTATCGACCCTGATATCAACAGTCGGGCTGCTAGCATGTCATATTGTCCCTGCCCGGGCCCTATTACGCTGGTTCCAGGTAACTCCTGGGAACTAGACAGGCTGTTAGCCAAGTGAGAGGAGCATAGCAGAGTCCCCCAAATTTCTGTTGTCAATGGGGCGGCTGCTTTCAATCCATCAGCCTTCTGAACCAATTTGTGAGGCACTGGTGAGGAAGCAATTACAGTGGTTTTACACTCTGTAGACCTGGCTGCTTAGAGTTTGTAGAAAAACCAATGTTTTAATTATTAGAGCTCCCTAATCAAATAAGTGTACTGCCCACCAAAAAAAAAAAAAAAAACCAATCTGAGCTACAAAGAATTTAGTTATTTGAGAAAATCCTTGGCAATTCATCACTTGGAAAGGCAAACCTCAGTTTATGAAGTAAAAGTTATTTCTCAGGTCTTACTCATGGGACTGTCCCCCACCACCTAGGAAATTCAACCAGGGAATTCCCAAGAAAAACACTGAAAAAATAAAAATAAAAACAGTGGGAAGCTGAGAGTCTTCTACCAAACTGACTCTTCCAGGGGGAAGTAAAAGTTAATGCCCTCCAAGTAAAAAAAAACTGCTACAGCTCCTGTTTAAGGAAAAGATACAATAGGTCTTACTTCTCTTTTTTTATGGTATTTGTTAAGCACTTAGTGTGTGCCCGGCCCTGAAGTAAAAGCTGGGGTAAGTTAATCAGGTTGAACACAGTCCTTGTCCCACATGGGGCTCACACTCTTATTCCCCATTTTACATTTATTGACAGTGAAGTGACTTGCCCAACATCACACAGCAGGTAAATGGCAGAGCTGGGAGCAGAAATTTTAATCACTTTCTCAATAGTTAAAGATTGGAGTGTGAACAGTTTCCACTACTCCCCTTGCTTTCTGAATCACCTATTCACTTGAATCTATACTCTTTAAGCACTTGTTATTCTTTCTAGACTCAGGCCCACAGATCCTACGTACATATTCACCGTTTATTTATTTATCTTGATGCGTGCCTCCCCATTTAGAATATGAGCTCCTTGTGGGCAGGGAATGTATCTACCAGTTCTATTGAATTGCACCCTCCCAAGAGCTTGGTCCAGTGCTTTGCACACAGTAGGTGCTCAGTTAATATCACTGATTGGTTGGCTGATTGACTGTGTACTACTCAAAGGTTCATATACATTGCTTACAATTAGATATGGCAATTTGAAAATATGGTAGAACAGAGAGCTCCCACTCGTTCTATCATTTAACAGAAAATGAAGTGGAAAATTCAGCCAGAAATTGATATTTTGGGTAAAAAGTGCCCAAAATACTTAATTACCTGATCAAATGTGGCTGAATAAATGTAATTTTAAAATAATAGTGCTATCTTCTCTTTTACCTTTTTGCTTTACTCATTTCCCTTTGAATTCTAAAATTCAAAACAATGTAAAAATGACAGTGTCTACTAGTGATTCAGATACCTCAAATAGTTGACTCAGACAGGTTGTATGTTTGGCGTGGGTCCAGAATTTGTCTGCCAACTCTGTTGTATTGTACTCTCCCTTAGTACAGTGCTCTGTCCACAGTAAGCTCTCAATAAATACCATTGATTTATTGACTGATTGAAAAGCCAGAATTGATTTTTTCACTTTATAATGTTTGTTTCAGTAATCAACTATTGGAAAAAAACAAAGCAAAGATAAGATCTCTGACAGAGCTATCAGCATCTGAAAGGGTATTGGAGCCAGAAGACTCTCACCTTTCCAAAATTTGCTTATTCAGAGAAATTGTTTAAAACATGATAATAATAATAATAATAATGGCATTTGTTAAGCACTTACTATGTGCGAAGCACTGTTCTAAACACTGGGGCAGATACAAGGTGATCAGGTTGTCCCGCGTGGGGCTCACAGTTTTAATCCTCATTTTACAGATGAGGTAAATGAGGCTCAGAGAAGTGAAGTGACTTGCCTAAAGTCACCCAGCTGACGAGTGGCGGAGTCAGGATTAGAACTCATGACCTCTAGCTCCCAAACCCATGCTCTTTCCACTGAGCCACTAATGAAAGCAAATCTAAAATAGTCCCTAGAAATTTATGGCTTTTTTTTTCTATGAAAATAAGTTTAAGCAAAACTATTTGGGCACTCCTCTGAGGAGACACTCAATAAGTCTAAATTTGCATTGGAAACAAAACACAACTCCACCAAATCTAAACGAGTAAATCAAGGTTTAAATCAGTCATCTGCATGATTTAGCCAAGTGCTAGAGTCTGAAATATCAGGATATCTTTTTCAATCTTCTGTTTTAGGTATGTAGATATTGATTTCGATAGACTCTACTAGTATTAAACTCTGGAGTCAAACTAGTAGGAAATTTAAGCCATTAAACTCACAGCAACACACATATATAACAAAGAGGCATTCCAAGAATAATAATAATAATGGCATTTATTAAGCGCCTACTATGTGCAAAGCACTGTTCTAAGCACTGGCCACTGTTCTAAGCACTGGAAGCATTCCCTGACCTTATTTCCCAATCAATCCATCATTTTTATTTTTTATGAAATTTGTTAAGCACTTCCTACGTGCTAGTCTCTGTTTGAAGTGTTGGTGTAGATACAAGCTAATCAGGCCAGACACAGTTATTAAGCACTTACTGTGTGCAGAGGACTGTACTAAGAGTTTGGGAAAATACAGCAATATGACTTGGTAGAAGTATTTCCTGCCCATGAGTTCACAGCCTAGAGGTGGAGACATTAATATGAATAGATTATGGACACATACATAAGTTCTATGGGGTTGAGGGTAGGGTGAATACCAAATGGAGAAGCAGCATGGCTCAGTGGAAAGATCAGATCCCGAGCTTTGGAGTCAGAGGTCATGGGTTCAAACCCCGGCTCCGCCAATTGTCAGCTGTGTAACTTTGGGCAAGTCAATTAACTTCTCAGTGCCTCAGTTACCTCATATGTAGAGAAGGGATTAAGACTGTGAGCTTCAGGTGGGACGACCTGATCACCTTGTATCCCCCCAGTGATTAGAACAGTGCTTTGCTTAACAAACACTATTATTATTCTTATTATTATTATTATTATTAAATGTCCAAAGGATACCAATCCAAGTGCAATGCCGAAGAGGGCTTAATCAGAGAAGGCCTCTTGGAGAAAAAGCCCATCCTAATTGCTCTTCCTTCTGTGTTGTCTACGCACTTATATCTGAACTCCTTAAGCACTTCAATACTCACCCAATTCTTGCTCCCCAGCATGTACCCTCTTCCCCTCCCCATCCCCCCTGCGTTACCTCCTTCCCCTCCCCACAGCACCTGTATATATGTCTATATCTTTATACGTATTTATTACTCTATTTATTTATTTATTTTATTTCTACATATTTGTTCTATTCATTTTATTTTGTTAATATGTTTTGTTTTGTTCTCTGTCTCCCCCTTCCAGACTGTGAGCCCGCTGTTGGGTAGGGACTGCCTCTATATGTTGCCAACTTGTACTTCCCAAGCGCTTAGTACAGTGCTCTGCACACAGTAAGCGCTCAATAAATACGATTGAATGAATGAATGAATAAATGACCTCATTCAAAGTCATACAGCACTTCAGGGAGTTGAGAATCGGACTCTTACTTGAGTCTTCCTTGATTTACCAAAAAAAAAAAATATGTGGCTAGTGGAAAGAGCAGGGAGCCTGGGATTGGATGGACCAGCAAGGCCTAATGGCAAGAGCAGAGGCTTGGGAGCCACAGGATGATAATAATAATAATAATAATAATAATAATAATAATAATAATAATAATAATAATAATAATAATGACATTTATTAAGCACTTACTATGTGCAAAGCACTGTTCTAAGCACTGGGGAGGTTATAAGGTGATCAGGTTGTCCCATGGGGGGCTCACAGTCTTCATCCCCATTTTACAGATGAGGTAACTGAGGCACAGAGAAGTGAAGTGACTTGCCCAAAGTCACACAACTGACAATTGGCAGAGCCGGGATTTGAACCCATGACCTCTGACTCCAAAGCCCGGGCTCTTTCCACTGAGTTCTAATGTCGCTTCCACCACTTGTCAGCTGTGTGACCTTGGGCAAGTCCCTTCACTTCTCTGTGCCTCAGTTATCTCATCTGTCAATTGGGGATTAAGACTGTGAGCCTCATGTGGGACTACCTAATTACCTTGCATCTATCCCAGTGCTTGGCACAGAGTAAGCGCTTAACAAATACTATAATTATTATTATAATTCTAATATTGAATATTCACCGCTCTCGTACCACTAACCCACAGCCCTGGATCACTGCTCTGTCTGCCTCCTTCGCTCTTTTGCTCAAGCTGCCGAACGCTGCTGGCGAAAACTCTAAACACCATGCCAACCTCGTTCACTTCAAGTTTATCTTTCCTGCCTTAACTCAGCCCTCTCCTCCGCCAGACAAAAAGATTTCTCCTCCCTTATTGACACCCATGCCCATCATCCCCGTCAGCTCTTCCGTACAATCAACCTCCTTCTCAGGCCCCCGGTTCCTCCCCCTCCTCTTTCCCTCACCCCCAACGATCTGGCCTCCTACTTCATTAATAAAATTAAATCCATCAGGTCCGACCTCCCCAAAGTCACTCCCCACCCCTTCTCCAACCCCCCAGCTCTCAACACTCTCCGCTACTCTCCCATCCTTCCCAGCAGTATCCTCAGAGGAGCTCTCCTCCCTCCTCTCAAGTGCTACTCCGGCCACCTGTGCTTCTGACCCCATTCCCTCTCATCTCATGAAATCTCTCGCTCCGTCCCTTCTCCCCTCCTTATCTTCCATCTTCAACCGCTCACTCTCCACTGGTTCCTTCCTCTCTGCCTTCAAACATGCCTATGTCTCTCCCATCCTAAAAAAAACCCTCTCTGGACCCCACCTCACCTTCTAGTTATCGCCCCAAATCCCTCCTACCATTCCTTTCCAAACTACTTGAAAGAGTCATCTACACGCGCTGCCTCAAATTCCTCAACACCAACTCTCTCCTTGAACCCCTCCAGTCTGGCTTCCGTCCCCTACATTCCACAGAAACTGCCCTCTCAAAGGTCACTAATGACCTCCTTCTTGCCAAATCCAACGGCTCATACTCTATCCTAATCCTCCTCGACCTCTCAGCTGCCTTCGACACTGTGGACCACCCCCTTCTCCTCAACACGCTATCTGACCATGGCTTCACAGACTCCATCCTCTCCTGGTTCTCCTCTTATCTCTCCGGTCGTTCATTCTCAGTCTCTTTTGCAGGCTCCTCCTCCTCCTCCCATCCGCTTACTGTGAGGGTTCCCCAAGGTTCAGTTCTTGGTCCCCTTCTGTTCTCCATCTACACTCACTCCCTTGGTGACCTCATTCGCTCCCACGGCTTCAACTATCATCGCTACGCTGATGACACCCAGTTCTACATCTCTGCCCCTGCTCTCTCCCCTTCTCTCCAGGCTCGCATCTCCTCCTGCCTTCAGGACATCTCCATCTGGATATCCGCCCGCTACCTAAAGCTCAACATGTCGAATACTGAGCTCCTTGTCTTCCCTCCCAAACCCTGCCCTCTCCCTGACTTTCCCATCACTGTTGACGGCACTACCATCCTTCCCGTCTCACGAGCCCGCAACCTTGGTGTCATCCTCGACTCCGCTCTCTCATTCACCCCTCACATCCAAGCCGTCACCAAAACCTGCTGGTCTCAGCTCCGCAACATTGCCAAGATCCTCCCTTTCCTCTCCATCCAATCCGCTACCCTGCTCGTTCAAGCTCTCATCCTATCCCGTCTGGATTACTGTATCAGCCTCCTCTCTGATCTCCCATCCTTCTGTCTCTCCTCACTTCAATTCATACTTCACGCCACTGCCCAGATTGTCTTTGTCCAGAAATGCTCTGGGCATGTTACTCCCCTCCTCAAAAATCTCCAGTGGCTACCAATCAATCTGCGCATCAGTCAGAAACTCCTCACCTTCGGCTTCAAGGCTGTCCATCACCTTGTCCCCTCCTACCTCACCTCCCTTTTCTCCTTCTCCAGCCCAGCCCACACCCTCTGCTCCTCTGCCGCTAATCTCCTTACTGTGCCTCATCCTCTCCTGTCCCGCCATCGACCCCTGGCCCACATCATCCCCCTGGCCTGGAATGCCCTCCCTCCCCACATCCGCCAAGCTAGCTCTCTTCCTCCCTTCAAGGCCCTACTGAGAGCTCACCTCCTCCAGGAGGCCTTCCCAGACTGAGCTCCTTCCTTCCTCTCCCCCTCGTCCCCCTCTTCATCCCCCTTCTTACCTCCTTCCCTTCCCCACAGCACCTGTATATATGTTTGTACATATTTATTACTCTATTTATTTTACTTGTACATATCTATTCTATTCATTTTATTTTGTTAATATCTTTGGTTTTGTTCTCTGTCTCCCCCTTCTAGACTGTGAGCCCACTGTTGGGTAGGGACTATCTCTATATGTTGCCAACTTGTACTTCCCAAGCGCTTAGTACAGTGCTCTGCACACAGTAAGCGCTCAATAAATACGATTGAATGAATGAATGAATGAATGAATGAATGAATGAATGAATGAATGAATGAACCATTTGGTAGAGTTGGAATTAAAACCCAGGCCCTCTTACTCCCAGGCCAATGCTCTTTCCTCTAGGCTATGCTGCTTCTCTCATATGGTTCTCACAGACTTCTCTGCTGTATGACCTTGGGCCAATTACTGAACTTGCCTCAGTTTCCTTATCTGTCAAATGAGGATTCAATATCCGCTCTCCTTCCCGCTGAGATTTTGAGCACCATGTGTGACAGGCCCTGTGTCCAACCTGGTAATATTGAATCTACTCCAGTGCTTGGCACATTCATTCGTTCATTCATTCATTCAATCGTATTTATTGAGCACTTACTGTGTGCAGAGCACTGTACTAAGCGCTTGGGAAGTACAAGTTGGCAACATATAGAGACAGTCCCTACCCAACAGCGGGCTCACAGTCTAGAAGGGGGAGACAGACAACAAAACAAAACATATTAATAAAATAAAATAAATAGAATAAATATGTACAAATAAAATAGAGTAATAAATATGTACAAACATAAATACATATATACAGGTGCTGTGGGGAGGGGAAGGAGATAAGGTGGGGAGGATGGGGAGTGGGAGGAGGGGGAGACAAAGGAGGGGGCTCAGTCTGGGAAGGCCTCCTGGAGGAGGTGAGCTCTCAGTAGGGCTTTGAAGTACGTGATTAAGAAATACCACAGCCATATTAATATTGAAAGATCCCAGTCTAAGCTAATAAATTGCACATAGCCCTGTTGTACCATGAGGGTTCTGTTTCTGACCCTGCAGCCATGAGCAATGCAGTAGCTGTTTACTCTGACCCCGTTGCCTGATGCTGAATTGACCATCTTGCAAACTAAAAGCACTCTACCCAAAATATGTGGTGAAAAGTAAATGCAATGGTAGATCTGAGAGCACTTTGGTAGTCCATGATTACCAGTTCAAGGAAGAAGTTTGAGAAACTGCAGGAGGCCAGGATGGAAATGATAGGACGGAGAATTTTTTTGATAGCTTAGAAATCGTTACGGTGTTCAAAATAGTTTTATACTAGTAGGAATCTATAGCGATAGATACGTTTTTGTTACCTTGGCAAGGTTTTCACTTAGTCCTTTGCAAAATTGTAGGCTATTGAATCATAAAAAGGAAGACACTATCATTCCATAGAAAAGAAATGACTTCATGCTCTCTAAGTATGATATTTATATTTATCAGATTGAATAAGGAAAAATAACTGTTACCAACCATTCCAATAATATATCTTCAGAGATTTGGATTTCCATTAACGTTCTTAACACCTACACAGAATTTATAGTTCTATTTATCAACAGACATTTTCAGGGACCACTACCAAGAGGTAATTTGAGACATGAAATGATAAATAAAAACAACACACTCCATTTATCCCCATAATTGTGTGTGACCTTTACTTTCAAATTTCATTGTTAACTTAAAAATGATTATTTGTTTCTTAGACAATTTAAAATACAGTGCACTATACAAAGAGAGATATTTTCCCCATTTTGAAATACTTTCCTGGTCCTAATTTTCTAAATTGTTTATCGAACCAGCCCATCTGCTCCATTCAAATACAATGATAAAATGTTTCCAAAAGGGTAAGAATTATTTTTATTATGTATTACTGTTTTCAGACTTATTTTTGTTATGACTGAAGTGAATTATAAGAATGCTGTGCACCTTTTGACACATGTGCATTCATCTAAGCATGTGTTTCAGAAAACATGAATATTGCCTTGTAATAGTAATAAATCAACCATGCACATGTATGCCAAAATTTATATTAACCAGCCAATAAAACACCCCATTTAACAGCCTGAATATAAAAAAGTAAAATTAATGAAATGAATGTTCTTTCATCAAAAGCCCAGAACAAATGATTACTGGATTTAGGCTATAGGCAAATGGTTACCTATAAGGCTGGAAAACATTTCATTTTGCCAATGCCCTACATATAAGTCTTTTTCAGGTCCTGAAAAATCTCACATAAAATGGCTTGACATCTTTTATATAATCAGTTTAAGCAAAGGATGGCAATTATTAGCAGGTAATTAATAATTAGCAGTTAATTAACAGTTAATTGTCTAAACTAATCATCCAAAATTATTTTGTATAATGATAATAATAACAATTGTGGTATTTGTTAAGCACTTACTAAGTGCTGGAGTAGATACAAGGTAGCTGGGTTGGACACAGTCCCTGTCCCACATAGGGCTCAGACTCTTAATTCCCATTTTCCAGATGAGGTAACTGAGGCACAGAGAAGTGAAGTGACCTGCCCAAGGTCACATAGCAGACAAGTGACAGAACCAGAATAAGAGTCCAAGTCCTTCACCTTGTAACCTCCCCAGCGCTTAGAACAGTGTTTTGCATGTAGTAAGCGCTTAATAAATGCCATCATTATTATTATTACTACCAGGCACTGTATTAAACACTGGGGTCGATACAAGTTAATCATTTTGGACACATTCCACTTCCCGCAGGGGGCTCACATCCTCAATCCAATTTTACAGATGAGGTAATTAAGGTCCCAAAAAGTTAAATGATTTGCCCAAGGTCAAATTTGCCCATGCTATATCCACAAAGCCATGATGCAGATTCTCACTTATGGGGTTATAAATACACACATAAATCACACATTTTATAAAAAGTGGCAAATTACTAACAATTCTTATAAAAATATCAGCAACACAATATAAGAGCACGAGTTTGGGAGTCAGAGGATGTGGGTTCTAATGCTGGCTCTGCCATTTTGTTTGCTGTGTGACCTTGGGCAGCCACTTAACTTCTCTGTGCCTCAGTTACCTCATCTGTAAAATGGGGATTAAGACTGTGAGCCCCATGTGACACAACCTGATTACCTTGTATCTACCCAAGTGCTTAGAACAGTGCTCAGCACATAGTAAGGGCTTAACCCGTTATTGGGTAGGGACCGCTGATTTGTACTTTCCAGTGCTCTGCACATAGTAAGCACTCAATAAATATGATTGAATGAATGAATGAACAAATACCATCATTATTATTATTGTTATTATTAATAATAATAATGATGATGGCATTTATTAAGCACTTACTATGTGCAAAGCACTGTTCTAAGCGCTGGGGAGGTTACAGAGTTATCAGGTTGTCCCACAGGGGGCTCACAGTCTTAATCCCCATTTTACAGATGAGGTAACTGAGGCCCAGAAAAGTTAAGTGACTTGCCCAAAGTCACATAGCTGACAGTTGGTGGAGCCGGGATTTGAACCCATGACCTCTGACTCCAAAGCCCACGCTCGTTCCATTGAGCCACGCTGCTTCTCCATTACTACTACTTATTAGTAGTAGGATCATCATCAATGATATTTATTGAACACTTACAGTGTGCAGAGCACTGTACTAAGTGCTTGGGAGAGTACAACAGAGTTGGCAGATAAATGCAAATGATCATCATCATCAATCGCATTTATTTAGTGCTTACTATGTGCAGAGCACTGTACTAAGCGCTTGGGAAGTACAAATTGGCAACAAATAGAGACAGTCCCTACCCAACAGTGGGCTCACAGTCTAAAAATGATGATATTTGTTGCAAGAACTTCTGTGGAGTAATAGGGTTATCGGTATAAGATAGTAAGGGAAGAGCAGGAAAAGAGCTGGAGAGGGTGTTGTCTGTCTCCCCCTTCTAGACTGTGAGCCCATTGTTGGGTATATATGTTGCCGACTTGTACTTCCCAAGCGCTTAGTACAGTGCTCTGCACACAGTAAGCACTCAATAAATACGATTGAATGAATGAATTAGATGGAATCAATCAATCGTATTTATTGAGCGCTTACTGTGTGCAGAGCACTGTACTAAGCGCTTGGGAAGTACAAGTTGGCAACATATAGAGACAGCCCCTACCCAACAGTGGGCTCACAGTCTAGAAGTGCTCTGTGAAAGCCACTTCACAGGAAGTGGAATTTGTCAGATTATTATGGAACCTTCCTGGCATTCTCCCCAGGAACAAAGATATCTTTTTTCACCCCCCCGATAAAGATGCTTTCAAGTAAGCCCAATGTTACCCCCGGAACTTGAGAGTAATTTACAGAAGCAGCGTGGCTCAGTGGAAAGAGCGCGGTCTTTGGAGTCAGAGGTCGTGGGTTCTAATCCTGCTCCGCCATTTGTCAGCTGTGTGACTTTGGGCAAGTCACTTCATTTCTCTGTGCCTCAGTTACCTCATCTGGAAAATGAGGATTAAGACTGTGAGCCCCATGTGGGACAACCTGGTTACCTTGCATCTCCCCCTGTGCTTAGAACAGTGCTTGGCACATAGTAAGCGCTTAACAAATACCAAAATCATTATTATTATTATTGCAAACAAAAGACACTGCTTTTGAACGCCATGCCTAATAAACAGTGTATAAAAAATAATAGCACTAGGTTCAGCAGGTTTAGGATAAATTAAAGGATAAGAAATCTGTGATTGATTACTAGGGAGGAAATTAGAGATGGAGAGGGCTGAAGGGTGGGGAATGTTAGATGGCCCATCCATAAACATCCGCGTGGATGTCGAAGAAGGTGACGATTATACAAATCCTTCAGATTCTCCTGCTGCCAGTGACAGGGGAATTCTGGGGAGGATGGATCCAGTAATGACACTGTTTATTTTCTCATGCTCCTGAGTAATAACAAGGTTTCCTAGGTGTAGGGAGAGGAAACCCAGACTTTTTAATGGTATCTGTTAAAGCACTTACTATGTGCCAGGCACTATACTAACTGCTGGGGTAGATACAAGCTAATCAGGTTGGACACAGTCCCTGTCCCACATGGGGCTCAGAGTAGTAATCCCCATTTTATAGATGAGGTGATCGAAGGACAGATAAATTAAGTGATTTACCCAAGGTTACACAGCAGAGAAGTCTTAGAACTGTAATTAAAATCCAATCAATCAATCAATCATATTTATTGAGCGCTTACTGTGTGCAGAGCACTGTACTAAGCGCTTGGGAAGTACAAGTTGGCAACATATAGAGAAAGTCCCTACCCAACAGTGGGCTCACAGTCTAGAAGGGGGAGACAGAGAATAAAACCAAACATATTAACAAAATAAAATAAATAGAATAGATATGTACAAGTAAAATAAATAAATAAATAAATAAATAGAGTAATAAATATGTACAAACGTATATACAGGTCCTTCTGGCTTCCAAACCCGTAACCATTAATAATAATTATGGTACTTGTTAAGTGCTTGCTATGTGACAAGCACTGCTCTAAGCACTGTGGTAGATACAAATTAAAAATCAGGTTAAAAATCAGTCCCTGTCCCACATGGGGCACACATTTTTAATCCCCATTGTACAGATGAGGGAACTGAGGCAGGGAGAAGTTAAGTAACTTGCCCAAGGCCTTTCAGAAGATGTGTGGTGGAGCAGGCATTAGATCCCAGTTTCTTCTGACCCTCTTTCTAGACTGTGAGCCCGTTGTTGGGTAGGGACCGTCTTTATATGTTGCCGACTTGTACTTCCCAAGTGCTTAGTACAGTGCTCTGCACACAGTAAGCACTCAATAAATGCGATTGAATGAATGAATGAATGAATGAATGACTCCTAGGCCCTTGCTCCATCCAACGAGCCACGTTGCTTCTGATTCTCTGCCTTCTTTGCCCTTCTTCCCCTTTCCTTTTACAGACACTTTGATGTGATTGCTCCTGTCTGGACACAGTTACAGCCACAGTGGCTCCTTACTCTTCTTCATAATTCAGAAAAGTGCTATCTATCCACCAGTTTTCCATAAATAGTAAAGTAGAACTATTAGATACAGTGCTCTGCTCATGGAAAGTGGTCAAAAAATGCTATTGAAGATGATAGTGAAAGAGGTAATGAGAAATCAGAGAATACTGCAATAGAATCAGCATAGCTCAATAATCCTAGTTCCCATCCACCCTGCCCCAAACTGGGGTAATGCATCCCTCTAATAATAATAATGATGATGGCATTTATTATGCGCTTACTATTTGCAAAGCACTGTTCTGAGCACTGGGGAGGTTACAAGGTGATCAGGCTGTCCCAAAGGGGGCTCACAGTCTTCAGCCCCATTTTACAGATGAGGGAACTGAGGCCCAGAGAAGTGAAGTGACTTACCCAAAGTCACACAGCTGACAACTGGAAGAGCTGGGATTTGAACCCATGACCTGACTGCAAAGCCTGGGCTCTTTCCACTGAGCCAAGAAGTGAAGTGACTTCCCCAAGGTCACACAGCAGACAAGGGGCGGAGCCGGGATTCAAACTCACGACCTTCTGACTCCCAGTCCCACGCTCTACCCGCTCCGCCATGGACTCACTCCACGAGTCCTCTAGACTGTATACTCACTGTGGGCAGGGAATGTGTCCTCTTACTGTGGAACTGTACCCTCCCAAGCGCTTAGTATAGTGTTCCAAACACAGTAAAAGCTCAATAATTATAACTGAATGAATGTTTTGCACTTACAAGTGAGATTGTCAAAAGCAGAGCAACCTACCTAAGTTTGAGGGAGTTGCTATTTTCTCCCACCACCTACACAGGACACTCAGCTAACTGCCCAACAAGTGGTTGAGCATCATCATCATCATCATCAATCGTATTTATTGAGCCCTTGCTATGTGCAGAGCACTGTACTAAGTGCTTGGGAAGTACAAATTGGCAACATATAGAGACAGTCCCTACCCAACAGTGGGCTCACAGTCTAAAAGGGGGAGACAGAGAACAAAACCAAACATACTAACAAAATAAAATAAATAGAATAGATATGTACAGGTAAAATAAATAAATAAATAGGGTAATAAATATGTACAAACATATATACATACATACAGGTGCTGTGGGGAAGGGAAGGAGGTAAGATGGGGGGATGGAGGGGGGACGAGGGGGAGAGGAAGGAAGGGGCTCAGTCTGGGAAGGCCTCCTGGAGCAGAACTCCTCACCTCTTTCACAGAGGCAGAAGCGTCTCCAGTGTCTTTGGAGATTAGAAAATCAGGTGGCAACTAGGGCAAAACCAATGAGTAACTGATGGGAAGTGTGTTTTCTCAAGCCAACAGTCTCAAGGTCTGGGAGCACGTAGCACAACTATCGCCGTCCATCTCTTAAAGGACTCTTTCCTCCTCTGACACTCCTCTCCCCCTGAGCCAAGAAAATATAATAATAATAATAATAATGGCATTTATTAAGCACTTAGTATGTGCAAAGCACTGTTCTAAGCTCTGGGGCAGTTACAAGGTGATCAGGTTGTCCCTCATGGGGCTCACAGTCTTCATCACCATTTTACAGATGAGGGAACTGAGGCCCAGAGAAGTGAAGTGACTTGCCCCAAGTCACACAGCTGACAAGTGGTGGAGCTGAGATTTGAACCCATGACCTCTGACTCCAAAGCCCGTGCTCTTTCCACTGCGCCACAATATCTTCCAAATACCTGCCTGAGGTGATCAGAATCACTATTCTCATTTTCAGAAGGAGCTGGCTAGTGCCACACAATAATAATAATTGTGGCATTTGTAAAGCACAAATACTGTACTAAGCGCTGGGTGGATACAAGCAAATCGGGTTGGACACAGTCCCTGTCCCATATAATGATAATAATAATAATGATGGAATTTATTAAGCACTTATTATGTGCAAAGCACTGTTCTAAGCGCTGGGGAGGTTACAGTGTGATCAAGTTGTCCCACAGGGGGCTCACAATCTTAATCCCCATTTTACAGATGAGGTAACTGAGGCACAGAGAAGTTAAGTGACTTGCCCAAAGTCACACAGCTGACAAGCGGCGGGGCCAGGATTTGAACCCATGACCTCTGACCCCAAAGCCTGTGCTCTTTCCACTGAGCCACGCTGCTTCAATCCCCATCTTATAGATGAGGCAAATGAGGCACAAAGAAGTGAAGTGACTTGCCCTGAGTCATACAACAAACAGGTGGTGGACCGGGGATTAGAATCCATGACCTTATGACTCTCTCAGGCTCAGGTTCTATCTAATAAGCCCCAAACTAGAAATTCAACAGAGTCAGAGAAAACACACTCTCTTTTTTTTGTTTTTTTTTGGCTCATTCTTTCTCTTTCTTTCATGTTGTTCTTAAAAGACAAAGGTGGAGAGGCGGGCTTCAGATGCACCTGGGTAAATTGGGATTGAAGTTAAAATAGTAATTACCTGATTTGGAGATAGCTTTGAAGTCTATAAATATTTCATTATGTAGTTTGCATTTAAAAGTAAACTGGAAAAATGGGATGCTTGCTCTAACCCTAACAAATTATGTCTACATCAACAATTTAATAGAGATAATAAAGCGTCAATTGAAACTGATTTAGAGGGTTTCTGCTATTTCATAGCCAATTGGTTCCTCTAAATGCAAATATTACTCCTTTTTTGTAACTTGGCATTTTGAAGACTCAGGGTTTAGCGAAAGAGGACAGGCCAGGGAATCAGAGAAACTGGGTTTTAATCCCACATTTACTACTTGCCTTATGTGACTTTGGCAAGTCTTTTAACTTATTTGTGCCTCAGTTTCCCACATCCAGGAGCCTGAAGGACCTGGGTTCTAATCCTAGCTCTGCTATTTGTCTGCAGTGTGGCCTTGGGCAAGTCATTCAGAGCTTAGAACAGTGCTTGACACATAGTAAAGCACTTAAATACCATCATTATTATTTAGCTTCTCTATGCCTCTGCTACCTCATCTGTGAAATGAGGATTAAGACTGTGAGCCCTGTGTGGGACAGGAACTGTGTCTGACTTGATTAAGTTGTATCTATCCCAGTGCTTAGTGAAGTGCAGGGCACCAAGTGCTTAACAAATAATACAAAAGGTTCAATAAAATGAGGATTACATAGCTCTTCTCCATCCTCTTTGTGAGCTCTGTATGGCACAGGGACTGTGTCCAACCTAATTATCCTGTATCTGCCCCAGTACTGGGTACAGCTATAGTAACGGCTTAACAAATACCAAAACCATTATTTAAATCATTTGAAGGGTAGTAATAGTTTTCAAATACGCTTGGTCTCTCCAAAATTTTATTTAGCTTAGGTTGGTTCTTCTGACATTACTAGGGGATTTCATCCTTAAATACCAGCTGGAATAGCCCCCGTAGTCACTTTAACAATAATAATAATAATGGTACTTGTCATGCGCTTACGATGTGCCAAGAAGTGTTCTAAGCATTCATTCATTCAATCGTATTTATTGAGCACTTACTGTGTGAAGAGCACTGTACTAATCAGTCGTATTTATTGAGCACTTACTGTGTGCAGAGCACTGTACTAAGCACTTGGAAAGTACGAGTTGGCAAAATATAGAGACGGCCCCTACCCAACAGCGGGCTCACAGTCTAGAAGGGGGAGACAGACAACAAAACAAAACATATTAACAAAATAAAATAAATAGAATAAATATGTACTACTACTACTACTACTACTAATAATAATGGCATTTATTAAGCACTTACTATGTGCAAAGCACTGTTCTAAGTGCTGGAGAGGTTACAAGGCGATCAGGTTGTCCCACCGGGGGCTCACAGTTTTCATCCCCATTTTTACAGATGAGGAAACTGAGGCCCAGAGAAGTTAAGTGACTTGCCCAAAGTCGCACAGCTGACAATTGGCAGAGCCAGGATTTGAACCCATGACCTCTGACTCCAAAGCCCAGGCTCTTTCCACTGAGCCACGCTGCTTCTCTAATACAAATAAAATAGAGTAATAAATATGTACAAACATATAAATACATATATACAGGTGCTGTGAGGAGGGGAAGGAGGCAAGGCGCGGGGCATGGGGAGGGGGAAGAGAGGGAGAGGAAGGAGGGGGCTCAGTCTGGAAAGGCTTCCTGGAAGAGGTGAGCTCTCAGTAGGGCTTTGAAAGGAGGAAGAGAGCTAGCTAAGCACTGGGGTAGATACAAGGTAATCAGGTTGTCCCACTTGGGACTCAGTCTTAATCCCCAATTTACAGATGAGGTCACTGAGGTGCAGAGAATTTATGTGACTTGTCCAAAGTCACACAGCTGACAAGTGGGGGAGGTGGAATTTGAACCCACGACTTCCGACTTCTAAGCCCATGCTCTTTCCACTAGGCCACAATAAGAGCCCCTGGACCCTGTTAGGTCCCATTTGGCCCTACAGGTCCTCCCATCCTTCCATTTCCAAGATTGGCAGATTGCCCAGTGTGTAGCCCAAGTCCCTCTACCCTTTCTGCTGCCACCACCCTTCATAAGCAGCTGGCCACAGAATCTTGCCAACTTGTACTTCCCAAGCGCTTAGTACAGTGCTCTGCACACAGTAAGCGTTCAATAAATATGATTGAATGAATGAATGAGTGCTTCCACCAACGACCTCTCTGGTCTGTGCCTCTGTCTACCCCCAGGACTTTCTCCTCGGGCCCTGCCGCAGGCAGACACCAAGATGTGAGATCTCAATAACGTTTAAATGATACCCTGAATTTGGTAACAATAAATAGAATTCTGGTTCAAACCTCCTTTCATCCATTCATTCATTCAATGGTATTTATCAAACACATACCGTTTGCAGGGTACTGTACTAAGTTCTTGGGAGAGTACAGTTTAACAATAAACAGACACATTCCCTGCCCACAACAAGCATACAGTCTACAGCTTACAGTCTAGAGCTCTAGAGATTAGAACTACCATGTTAGCTCTTCAAAGTCTGCCTTCCACTCATTCATTCATTCATTCAATCCTATTTATTGAGTGCTTACTGTGTGCAGAGCACTGTACTAAGCGCTTAGGAAGTACAAGTTGGCAACATATAGAGACGGTCCCTACCCAACAACGGGCTCACAGTCTAGAAGGGGGAGACAGAGAACAAAACAAAACATGTGGACAGGTGTCAAGTCGTCAGAACAAATAGAATTAAAGCTAAATGCACATCATTAACAAAATTAATAGAATAGTAAATATGTACAATCAATCAATCAATCGTAGTTATTGAGCGCTTACTGTGTGCAGAGCACTGTACTAAGTGCTTGGGAAGTACAAGTTGGCAACATATAGAAACAGTCCCTACCCAACAGTGAGCTCACAGTCTAAAAGGAGTAATAGATCTGTACAAACGGGTCATGGGTTCAAATCCCAGCTTTGCCAATTGTCAGCTGTGTGACTTTGGGCAAGTCACTTCACTTCTCCGTGCCTCAGTTCCCTCATCTGTAAAATGGGGATTAAGACTGTGAGCCCCCCGTGGGACAACCTGATCACCTTGTAACCTCCCCAGCCCTAAGAACAGTGCTTTGCACATAGTAAGTGCTTAATAAATGCCATTATTATTATTACAAACATATATACAGGTGCTGTGGGGAGGGGAAGGAGGTAGGGCAGGGGGGATGGGGAGGAGGAGAGGAAAAGGGAGGCTTACCAAACTCCATCCCATTTACTCCTCCTCTAAACTCACCCTCCAAACTCAAAATGGGTTGTAACCCCTGCTCCTCCACTTATCTGCCGTGTCACCATGGGGAAGAGAAGCAGCGTGGCACAGTGGAACTAGCACAGGCCTGGGGGTCAGAGGTCATGGGTTCTAATCCCAGCTCCACCGCTTGTCTGCTGCGTGACTTTGGGCAAGTCACTTCATTTCTCTGTGCCTCAGCTACCTCATCTGTAAAATGGGGATTAAGATGGTGAGCCCCAGGTTGGACAACCTGATTACCTTGTATCCCCCTCCCCCAGCGCTTAGAACAGTGCTTGTCACATAGTAAGTGCTTAACAAATACCATCATTATTACTTCACTTCTCTGGCCTCAGTTACCTTATCTGTGAAATGGGGATTATCTTCTAGACTGTGAGCCCGCTGTTGGGTAGGGACCGTCTCTATATGCTGCCAACTTGTACTTCCCAAGCACTTAGTACAGTGCTCTGCACACAGTAAGTGCTCAATAAATATGATTGAATGAATAATGACTGTGAGCCCCATGCGGGACAGGGACTGTGTCCAACCTGATTTGCTTGTATCTCCCCCCAACCCTATATATATGTATATATGTTTGTATGCATTTATTACTCTATTTATTTTAATTGTACATATTTATTCTATTTATTTTATTTTGTTAATATGTTTTTTTTTGTTCTCTGTCTCCCCCTCCTAGACTGTGAGCCCACTGTCGGGTAGGGACTGTCACTATATGTTGCCAGCTTGTACTTCCCAAGTGCTTAGTACAGTGCTCTGCATACAGTAAGCGCTCAATAAATACAATTGAATGAATGAATGAACCTCCAACACTTAGTACAGTGCCTGGTACATAGTAAGCGCTTAACAAATACTACAATTGTTATTATTATATGCTAAGGGGCCACCCTTGCCCTCTGAAGCCAAGCTTGCCCTGAGGACATCCTGCAGGTTAAAGTCTAGGTTAAAGTGGTCCTCTGCTCACCCAAAAGAGAGAAACTCATTGTTCAGAATTTTTCAGCTCTAGCAGATCATGGAAACTTTAATTCCATTTCTACTTCTGTCAGCAATAACTTCCAATAAATCAATTTTCCAGTCGACCCTATACCTCTATCTACCTTTAAACAAAAGCTTCCCCGGGAGTTTCGCTTGCCATCGAGGGTAATTCTCCCCTGGATTCAATTGGCCTTCTTCTGAAAATCACTTTAAGAATAGGGCAAACATTTTAGATCAGATCATTTCAAATCCCAGGTTGAGGTTTTTGAATTTCTTCAAAGAATCAACCAGAAAATGTTAAATATTATGTAATAAATCAAAAAAGGTCCAGGGAGTTCATTTTATAACTTGGTAAAAACATATTCTGAACTGATCATGTTTTAAACAAATTTCAAATATCAGCTAGAATTAGGGTAATCTAATAGAGGTTGACTAAATTTTTAATATAAGGGGCTTACCATTCTCTATCCCTTGTGATTTCAGGCTTATAGATACTACGTTGACCTGATCTCTAACTCACTTTTTTTTTTACTTTGATTTGATAGTGAGTGAAAATTGAGTTTTCCTTTTAGGACTAACCAGTATTTCAAGTCGGCGTGGAAATAATTCTGTAATTCACCTTCCCTGGCTAAAATAGATTAAAAAATTGAAAAGACATGGAATAGAGTCCACTCTATACTATATTAAGGTAACAGTTTTGAAAGTATTTCATTTAGTAGGTCAAGAAATTAGTAATGATGGATCTAAAATTATGAGGAAAATGGTTATGCAGAGGACACTCAAAAATTGAAACAGATTATCAAATTTCAAAACAATTGGTTAAAATGAAACTACTTCTAGAGTATTAGCCTTTCAAATTACATTTTGATAATAATAGGTGCTCCCTGGGAATCAGAAGGACCTGGGCTCTAATCCCTGGCTCTGCCACATGTCTTCTGTGTGACCTTGGGCAGGTCACTTAACTTCTCTGTGCCTCAGTTACCTCATCTGTAAAATGGGGGTTAGGAGTATGAGCCCCATGTGGGACAGGGACAGTGTCCTTCCTGATTAACTTGTATCTAGGCCAGCGCTTAGAACAGTGCTTGGCACATAGTAAGTGCTTAACAAGTAGCATTATCATTATTTTCAGTACAATTATCATTACTATTAAAATAACCTTTGAGTTTAAACATTTTTATAAATGCTAAATACATGAAATTACCCCAAATCTAATGATCCTTAAAACACTGAATAGTATAGTGAATAGAGCATGGGTCTGGAAGACATCAGGTCATGGGTTCTAATCCTGGCTCTGCCACTTGTCTGCTGTGTGACCTTGGACAAGTCACTTCACTTCTCTGGGCCTCATCTGCAAAATGGGGATTGAGACGGCGAGCCCCACATGGGACGGGGGCAGTATTCATTCATTCACTCAATCATATTTATTGAACGCTTACTGTGTGCAGACCACTCTACTAAGTGCTTGGAAAGTACAGTACAGCAATAGAGAGAGACATTCCCTGCCCACAACGGTCTCACAGTCTAGAGGGGGGGAAGGCAGACATCAAAACAAGTAACAGGCATCAATATAAATAAGTGGAATTATATATGTATCAGCACTTAGAACAGTGCTTGGAATATAGTAAGCACTTAAAAAAATACCATCATTATTCTCTCCTTGACCCCCTCCAATATGGCTTCCAACCCCTCCACTCCACCAAAATTACCCTCTCAA
Organism: Tachyglossus aculeatus; assembly: GCF_015852505.1. NCBI lineage: Eukaryota > Metazoa > Chordata > Mammalia > Monotremata > Tachyglossidae > Tachyglossus > Tachyglossus aculeatus. Next base: position 45,989,270 of record NC_052066.1, read on the forward strand.
AGGTCACCAATGACTTCCTTCTTGCCGAATCCATTGGCTCCTACTCCATCCTAATCCTCTTCGACCTCTCAGCTGCCTTCGACACTGTGGACCACCCCCTTCTCCCCAACACACTATCCAACTTTGGCTTCACAGACTCCATCCTCTCCTCCTTAATAATAATAATAATAGGCATTTGTTAAGCACTTACTATGTGCAAAGCACTGTTCTAAGCGCTGGGGAGGATACAGGGTGATCAGGTTGTCCCACGGGGGGCTCACAGTCTTAATCCCCATTTTACAGATGAGGGAACTGAGGCCCAGAGAAGTTAAGTGACTTGCCCAAGATCACACAGCAGACATGTGGCAGAGTCGGGATTCTCTCCGGCTGTTCATTCTCAGTCTCCTTTGTGGGCTCCTGCTCCCCCTCCCATCCCCAGTGGCTGCCAGTCAACATATGCATCAAGCAAAAACTCCTCACTCTCAGCTTCAAGACTCTCCATCACCTCGCCCCCTCCTACCTCACCTCCCTACTCTCCTTCTCCAGCCCAGCCCGCACCCTCCACTCCTCTACCACTAACCTCCTCACTATACCTCATTCTCGCCTGTCCCGCTGTCAACCCCTGGCCCACATCCTCCTCCTGGCCTGGAATGCCCTCCCTCCACACATCTGCCAAGCTAGCTCTCTTCCTCCCTTCAAAGCCCTACTGAGAGCTCACCTCCTCCAGGAGGTCTTCCGACACTGAGCCCCCTCCTTCCTCTCCTCCTCCCCACCCCCCCCGCCCTACCTCCTTCCCCTCCTCACAGCACCCATATATTTGTTTGTACAGATTTATTAATCTATTTATTTTACTTGTACATATTTACTATTCTATTTATTTTGTTAATGATGTGAATCTAGATTTATTTTTATTTATTCTAGTGACTTGACACCTGTTCAAATGTTTTGTTTTGTTGTCTGTCTCCCCCTTCTAGACTGTGAGCCCGCTGTTGGGTAGGGACCGTCTCTGTATGTTGACAACTTGTACTTCCCAAGCACTTAGTACGGCAGTCTGCACACAGTAAGCACTCAATAAATACGATTGAATGAATGAATGAATGAATAAGTGCTGCGGAGGGGGAGAAGGGGGGAAGAGTGCAGGAACCAAGTCAAGGTGAAGTGGAAGGGAGGGGGAGCTGAGGAAAAGGGGGCTTGGATTTACTTGTATCCACCCCAGTGCTTAGTACAGTGCCTGACACATAGTAAGTGCTTAACAAATTCCATCATCCTTATTGTTATTATTATCTCACAATGTTGGGCATAGGTGTCATTGGTAGGTACAGTTATCATGGTCGTAAAAGTTTGGACAAGCAGTGGCTCTCTATATTTTCAGTTTATCTGAATCCTGATACCAGAATCCTGTCCCACTCTGCTGGTCTTCTAAAGGATATGCTAGTCTTTTGGATTCAGTTCTAGGCCTTTTTTCTCCCTCTAGTATGTAACCTCCTTATGGGTAGGAATCATGGCTTCTACTGTCTTATATTTCACTCTCCCAAGTGGCTCTGCACACAGTAAACCTTCAATAAATATAATTTATCATTTGATTGGTTTCTCTTTGCATTACTGGGCATCACACTTTCTGTGTAGAAAGATTCAGTGACAGCATTTAGCACAGTGCCACCCATGAATCCTATTCATACTTGACCACTTATAGCAAGTTTCTGAAATCTCCTGGGATATTTGTTTTACAAATCTCTCAAAGTTCTTCTGAAACACTCTTCATATCCATCAGTTTCCCTTGCAAGTCGAAACTGGAGTTTTCCAGCAGAAGAATGAAGACCTGGTAAGCTACTACAAACACGCTAACTGGATAACTACAGGCAGTAAAAATCCCAGCCCACTCTCAACTGACAGTAGGGAGTATATTATATCACATCAATCATCTGAAGAATTCTTAGGCCCAATGAGTTGAAATAATTGGTTTGGGAGGTTAAAACTTCTCAAATTCTATGATGGAATTCCCTTCTCTATTAATTTGTCAAAAAGAAAAGAATCCTAAAACTTTTCATCCATTTATCAAACACATAGCTTCGCTTCCCTTTTCAATCCTGGAAAGATTAAAGTATTTGATTTTCTTTCTTAGTCCTTTTAGAAACTCATTCAATAGCTGCATTTTTTGAGGAGGGGGAAGGGAAAGAAGATCTCTCCAGCTGAAATGCAACTTTGAAGTTCCATATCTTGTTAGTAGTACCTGCTTCCTCTGGAATTTCTCTCTAAATCCTCCTAAAGAATTAAGTACTTGAATCTTTTGTTCTGCAAAACCTCTCCACGATGGGACAGATGATTCTGTACCAATTTTGGATGCTGAGGGATTACATTCTTGGCCTGTTCAGCCAGACACCAGTCAGGTGTCGCAAGACTGTAGACAGCAAAAGCCACCCACACCTCCTCCAGTCTAAACCTCATCAGACAGCCTCAAGGAATGACAGTCACCCCTTTTCTGGAATGTTAATGTTCACATGTGCCAGTATTCAAGAGATAGGGACATATAAACAAGAAGGAGAAAAGATGGCTCGGATGTCTAAAAAAGTCCGATAAGCTTGCTTCTGCCTGATTAGAACAACCTTGTTTTTTTATTTTTAATTAAGAATAAGTTCATGGTATGTTTCTTCCATTTATTTAACGTGTTCTTAAGAAAAAAGACATTTTTTCCACAAAAGGGATTCTCATCCTTACTGATTCTTAATGATGCAGACTTCTCCTGCTTAATTTTCAATCTGACTGCTTCTACCTCACTGTTTTCAAACATGCCCTTGCCTCCCCTGTTGTTAAAAAACCCTCCCTTGACCCCATGTCTCCCTCCACTTATCACCCCATTTCCCATTAACCATTCCTCTCCAAACTTCTTGAGTCAGTTGTCTATACCCACTGCCTCAAATTCCTCTCCTCCAATTCTCTCCTTGATCTTCTCCAATCTGACTTCCAACCCCTTCACTCCATGGAAACTGCCCTCTCAAAGGTCACCAATGATCTCTTTCTTGTCAATTCTAATGGACTCTATTCTTCTACCCTAGTCCTTCTCAACCTCTCAGCTGCCTTGAACACTGTGGGACCACCCTCTTCTCTAGGAAATGATAATAATAATAATAATAATGGCATTTAGTAAGCACTTACTATGTGCAAAGCACTGTTCTAAGTGCTGGGGAAGATACAAGGTGATCAAGTTGTCCCACGGGGGGCTTAAACTCTTAATCCCCATTTTACAGATGAGGTAACTGAGGCACAGAGAAGTGAAGTGGCTTGCCCAAAGCCACACAGCTGACAATTGGTGGAGCTGGAATTTGAACCCATGACCTCTGACTCCAAAGCCGATGTTCTTTCACTCAACCTTGACTTCACTGATTCTCTGCTCTACTGGTCCTCATTTTATCTCTCCAGCCATTCATTCTCAGTCTCCTTCATGGGCTCCTCCTCTGTCTTCCACCCCCTAACTGTGGGGGTCCCTCAAGGTTCAGATCTGGGTCCCTTCTATTCTCCATCTACACCAACTCCCTTGGAGAACTCAATCGCTTCCATGGCTTAAACTACCCCTCTGTGCAGATGATACACAAATCTACAAATCCAGCCATGATCTCTCCCTCTCTGCAGTCTCGCATTTCCTCTGTCTTCAAGACATCTCTATCTGAATGTCCTTCTGTCACCTAAGGGTTAACATGTCCAAATTACAACTCCTTATTCATTCAATCATATTTATTGAGCACTTACTGTGTGCATAGCACTGTACTAGGCACTTATCTTCCCATCCAAACCCTGTCCTGTTCCTGGCTTTCCCATTACTGTATCATCATCATCATCATCTATCGTATTTATTGAGCACTTACTGTGTGCAGAGCACTTTACTAAGCGCTTGGGAAGTACACGTTGGCAACATATAGAGACAGTCCCTACCCAACAGTGGGCTCACAGTCTAAAAGGGGGAGACAGAGAACAAAACCAAACATACTAACAAAATAAAATAAATAAAATAGATATGTACAAGTAAAATAAATAAATAAATAGAGTAACAAATATGTACAAACATATATACATATATACAGGTGCAGTGGGGAAGGGAAGGAGGTAAGATGGGGGGGATGGAGAGGGGGACGAGGGGGAGAGGAAGGAAGGGGCTCAGTCTGGAAAGGCCTCCTGGAGGAGGTGAGCTCTCAGCAGGGCCTTGAAGGGAGGAAGAGAGCTAGCTTGGCGGATGGGCAGAGAGAGGGCATTCCAGGCCCGGGGGAGGACGTGGGCCGGAGGTCGATGGCGGGACAGGCAAGAGCGATGTACGGTGAGGAGATTAGTGGCGGAGGAGCGGAGGGTGCGGGATGGGCTGTAGAAGGAGAGAAGGGAGGTGAGGTAGGAAGGGGCGAGGTGATGGAGAGCCTTGAAGCCCAGGGTGAGGAGTTTCTGTCTGATGCGCAGATTGATTGGTAGCCACTGGAGATTTTTGAGGAGGGGAGTAATATGCCCAGAGCGTTTCTGGACAAAGACAATCCGGGCAGCAGCATGAAGTATGGATTGAAGTGGGGAGAGACACGAGGATGGGAGATCAGAGAGAAGGCTGATGCAGTAGTCCAGACGGGATAGGATGAGAGCTTGAACGAGAAGGGTAGCGGTGTGGTTGGAGAGGAAATGGCGGATCTTGGCAATGTTGCGGAGCTGAGACCGGCAGGTTTTGGTGACGGCTTGGATGTGAGGGGTGAATGAGAGAGTGGAGTCGAGGATGACACCAAGGTTGCCGGCTTGTGAGACGGGAAGGATGGTAGTGCCATCAACAGAGATGGGAAAATCAGGGAGAGGGCAGGGGTTGGTAGGGAAGACAAGGAGTTCAGTCTTGGACATGTTGAGTTTTAGGTGGTGAGCAGACATCCAGATGGAGATGTCCTGAAGGCAGGAGGAGATGCAAGCCTGGAGAGAGAGGGAGAGAGCAGGGGCAGAGATGTAGATCTGGGTGTCATCAGCATAGAGATGATAGTTGAAGCCGTGGGAACGAATGAGGTCACCAAGGGAGTGAGTGTAGATCGAGAACAGAAGGGGACCAAGCACTGAACCTTGGGGAGCCCCCACAGTAAGGGGATGGGACGGGGAGGAGGAGCCTGCAAAAGAGACTGCAAAAGAGACTGTAGTTGGCACCACCATCCTTCCTTCCTGTCTCATAAGCCTATAACCTTGGTATTATCCTTGACTGCTCTCTCTCATTCAACCAACACATTCAACCCATCACCAAATCCTGTCGGTCCCACCTTCAAAACCTTGCTAAATTCCATCATTTCCTCTCCATCCAAACTGTTACCATGTTAATACAATCACTCATCCTATCACTCCTGTATTACTGCATCAAACTCCTTGCTGATCTTGCAGCCTCCCTGTTTCTCCCCACTCCAGTCCACCTCCACATCAAACAAAAACTTCTCACCATTGGCTTTAAAGCACTCCATCACCTTACCCCCCTCCCACCTCACTACTCTCCTTCTACAACCCAGCCCACACACTTCACTCCTCTAACGTTAACCTTCTCATTGTGCTGCCATCTCACCTATCTCACTGCCAACCCCTAGCCCATGTCCTGGATCTGGCCTGGAATACCCTCCCTCCTCAAATCTAACAGACAATTATTCTCCCCACCTTCAAAGTTTTACTGAAGCTACTTCTCCTCCATGAGGCCTTCCCAGACAAAGCCTCTCATTTCCTCTTATCCCATCCCCTCTTCTTCCCCCTGATTTGCTCCCTTGATCCTTCCCTGCTCCCAGCCCACAGCACTTATGTACATGTCTGTAGTTTATGATGGCATTTGTTAAGCATTTACTCTGTGCAAAGCACTGTTCTAAGTGCCGGGTGGATACAAGGTGATCAGGTTGTCCACGTGGGGCTCACAGTCTTAATCCTCATTTTACAGATGAGGTAACTGAGGCTCAGAGAAGTTAAGTGATTTCCCCAAGGTCACACAGCAGACATGTGGCAGAGCCAGGATTAGAACCCACGACCTCTGACTCTCAAGCCCGTGCTCTTTCCACTGAGCCACGGTGCTTCTCTGGTTTTGCCATTCTCACATGGACCAGTTTGGAGGTATTTCTTCTGTTATTTCTGATATGTAGACAACTTCAATTTCAATTTTAAAAAGGGAAACAACACACAGTAATAATAGCAGTATTGGAATGAAGCTAGAATGCACTCAACTAAACACTTGGGAAGGGCAAAACGAGAAACTGGCATATCCACCACCCACAAGAAATTCACACACTAAATGGAGAAGCAGATGTGTGAAAACAGAAATAATCAACATAATAACTGAATGCATGACTAAATAAACATACATTTATAGGTAAGTGCTGAGAACGAGTATATGTAGAAAGAACGTAATTGGTAGAGTGTAAAATTCATTCACGGTTTTCCAAAGAATAGTTCTGATTACATGCTCACAAGGAAATGAATGACCACTAGAGTTCATTACTAAAACTGAATTATAGATATTCCTAATTAACAAGGGTCTTCACATGGAAAAAATGGCAATCTGAAAGTGACTAACACAAAGCCCACTGTATAAGAAGATCAGTTCAGACTGCTCCCAACCAGGCTCCCATGCCTCAGACAGCAAGTATGATTTTAATTTAGTTACATTTTTGGAACAGGTACTGTAATAAACATGCTCTTTTTCTTCCTGCAGTTATATAAGGGGCATAAAACAGACTTATTCTGGTTACCTCTACTATTCAGAAAACTTTCTCAGAAAACTATGTAAATTATAGAAACAAAAAGGTCAGAACCTCAAGTATATGGGAATTTCACCAGGTGATAGTTCTAGAGACATTGTTGACCTCATTTCCGTTTACCAATTACTTAATTAGTCCCTAAAAAGTGTTACATTTGCAGGAGGAACTGGAGCAGGGATTTCATTAGAAAAGAGAGAAATAAGGAAACAAAAAACACCCTAGGATTTTTCACTCAAAATTTGTCACTGGAAACTGAGGGACAGCATGGAATGCACATACTACTCAATACCATTTGTACCCACCATAAAAACCTGAAAAAGAAGTTTAAGATTAAAAATAACATATGTAGATAAATTGCAATCTGATTGTTTTAAGAACTTTAATCTAAATGCTGCCTAAACGATTGGCGCTATTCAGTGATGTTGCAACAAATCACTGATATTCAAATAACAACAAATCCGTAGCAGGTGACACAGAAATCTGTGATTCTTGTATGAGGAATTTGAACATATGGAAAGTTCAGGAGCAAAAACCAGAAGATGTAGTTTGTTAACTTGGATGAAAAATTTGAAATACAAATTCTGATACTGAATATTCCAGTCCAAAGAGTTTCCTGTAAACCCTAATATAAAATGAACAATAACATCACATCTTCTCCAAGAATTCCTTCCTTAATAGACTCTTATCTCCCACCCTATTCTCCCTGCTTCTGTATTACCTATTAACCCCCTATTTCCTTGGTACAAAGCCTCACCTCCGCAACACTTATGTACATGTTCTTATACTCAGCTCCTTCAACTACATGTAATTTATTTTAACAGCTCTCTCACTGACTAAATTGTAAACTCCTAGATGGCAGGGATCATATCTGGGTTCAAATCCCAGCTCCTCCAATTGTCAGCTGTGTGACTTTGGGCAAGTCACTTAACTTCTCTGTGCCTCATTTACCTCATCTGTAAAATGGGGATTAAGATTATGAGCCCCCCGTGGGACAACCTGATCACCTTGTAATCTCCCCAGCACTTAGAACAGTGCTTTGCACATAGTAAGTGCTTAATAAATGCCATTATTATTATTATATCTATAAATTCTACTATATTGTACTCTCTCAAGTACTAAGTATAATGCTTTGTATGCAGACAATAAGTGTTCAGTAAAAACCATTAACTGATTGATTGACTGCATAAAGAGAAGCAGCATGGTTTAATAGAAAGAGCCCAGGCTTGGAAGTCAGAGGCTGTGGATTCTAATCCAGGCTCTGCCACTAGTCTGCTCTGTGACCTTGGGCAAGCCACTTAACTTTTCTGTGCATCAGTTACCTCACCTGTAAAATGAGAATTAAGACTGTGAGCCCCACGTGGGATAACCTGATTATCTTGTATCTATCCTGGTGCTTAGAACAGTGCTTGGCATATAGTAAGCACTTAATAAATACCATAATTATAAGTGCATAGTTCAGTGCTCTGCACACAGTATGAGCTCAATAAATACGATTGAAAGAATAAATGAGGCTATTTTCCTATTTAATGAAAAAAATAATTTTATATTTTCTTTAATCAAGAAAATTTCAGCTGAGAAGTCGGATTTATATCTGAGATCTCTGAAGCAGAAGACTTACTGGAAAGAGCATGAGACTGGGAGTTGGTGAGCCCAGAATCTAATCCTGGATCTATGTCTCCTCTGCTATCCTGGGCAGGTCACTTATGTTTTCTATGTCTCACTTCCATTATCTGTAAAATGGGGATTCAATACATATTCTCCTGCCTAGTTAGATTGTGAGCCCCTTGAGGGACAGGAACTGTGTCCAACCTGAGAATCTGGAATCTATCCCAGCTTTTAGTGTCATACTTGACACTTAATAATAATAATAATGATGGCATTTGTTAAGCGCTTACTATGTGCAAAGCACTGTTCTTAGTGCTGGGGAGGATACAAGGTGATCATGTAAATAAAATAATATTTTATTTTATTTTATTTTGTTAGTATGTATGTTTGTTTGTATGTTTGGTTTTGTTCTCTGTCTCCCCCCTTTTAGACTGTGAGCCCACTGTTGAGTAGGGACTATCTCTATATGTTGCCAATTTGTACTTCCCAAGCGCTTAGTACAGTGCTCTGCACATAGTAAGCGCTCAATAAATATGATTGATGATGATGATGATGATGTGGGGCTCACAGCCTTCATCCCTGTTTTACAGATGAGGTAACTGAGGCCCAGAGAAGTGAAGTGACTTGCCCAAAGTCACACAGCTGACAAGTGGCAGAGCCGGGATTTGAACCCATGACCTCTGACTCCCAAGCCCGGACTCTTTCCATTTAGCCACGCTGCTTGAGCACTTAAAAAATATCTTTATTAGAAGTAGTAGTAGTAGCATCATCTCCATTTGAGAATAGTTCGGTTTACACCATTATTAGCAAGGAAAAAATAATTGAATATATAATCTATAATTACTTTCTATAAGTAATCATGCTACTTATTCCGTTAAAGTCAAGAGGTAGCAAATGGCTTAGTTGATAGAGCACAGTCCTGGGAGTCAGAAGGACTTGGGTTCTAATTTTGGCTCCATACATGTCTGCTGTGTGACCTTTGACAAGTCACTTCACTGCTCTGGGCCTCAGTTACCTCATCTGTAAAATGGGGATTAAGAGAATGAGCCCCATGTGGGACAGGGAACAACTGTGGGCCCCACGTGGGACAACCTGCTTACCCAGCGTGGCTCAGTGGAAAGAGCGCAGGCTTTGGAGTCAGAGGTGATGGGTTCAAATCCCGGCTCTGCCAAACTGTCAGCTATGTGACTTTGGGCAAATCACTTAACTTCTTTGTGCCTCAGTTACCTCATCTGTAAAATGGGGATTAAAACTGGGAGCCCCCCGTGGGACAACATGATCACCTTGTAACCTCCCCAGTGCTTAGAACAGTGCTTTGCACATAGTAAGCGCTTAGCAAAAACCATTATTATTATTATAGCCAACCTGATTAACTTATCTCTACCCAACTGCTTACAACAGTGCTTGTTGTTCCTCAGAGGAACTCTCCTCCCTCCTCTCAAGTGCTACTCCGGCCACCTGTGCTTCTGACCCCATTCCCTCTCATCTTATGAAATCTCTTGCTCCATCCCTTCTCCCCTCCTTAACTTCCATCTTCAACCGCTCACTCTCCACTGGTTCCTTCCCCTCTGCCTTCAAACATGCCCATGTCTCTCCCATCCTAAAAAAACCCTCTCTTGACCCCACCTCACCTTCTAGTTATCGTCCCATATCCCTCCTACCATTCCTTTCCAAACTCCTTGAACGAGTTGTCTACACGCGCTGCCTAGAATTCCTCAACAACAACTCTCTCCTCGACCCCCTCCAGTCTGGCTTCCGTCCCCTTCATTCCACGGAAACTGCGCTCTCAAAGGTCACCAATGACCTCCTGCTTGCCAAATCCAACGGCTCATACTCTGTCCTAATCCTCCTCGACCTCTCAGCTGCCTTTGACACTGTGGACCACCCCCTTCTCCTCAACACGTTATCTGACCTTGGCTTCACAGACTCCGTCCTCTCCTGGTTCTCCTCTTATCTCTCCGGTCGTTCTTTCTCAGTCTCTTTTGCAGGCTCCTCCTCCCCCTCCCATCCTCTTACTGTGGGAGTTCCCCAAGGTTCAGTGCTTGGTCCCCTTCTGTTCTCAATCTACACTCACTCCCTTGGTGACCTCATTCGCTCCCACGGCTTCAACTATCACCTCTACGCTGATGACACCCAGATCTACATCTCTGCCCCTGCTCTCTCCCCCTCCCTCCAGGCTCGCATCTCCTCCTGCCTTCAGGACATCTCCATCTGGATGTCCGCCCGCCACCTAAAGCTCAACATGTCGAAGACTGAGCTCCTTGTCTTCCCTCCCAAACCTTGTCCTCTCCCTGACTTTCCCATCTCTGTTGACGGCACTACCATCCTTCCCGTCTCACAAGCCCGCAACCTTGGTGTCATCCTCGACTCCGCTCTCTCATTCACCCCTCACATCCAAGCCGTCACCAAAACCTGCCGGTCTCAGCTCCGCAACATTGCCAAGATCCGCCCTTTCCTCTCCATCCAAACCGCTACCCTGCTAATTCAAGCTCTCATCCTATCCCGTCTGGACTACTGCACTAGCCTTCTCTCTGATCTCCCATCCTCGTGTCTCTCTCCACTTCAATCCATACTTCATGCTGCTGCCCGGATTATCTTTGTCCAGAAACGCTCTGGACATATTACTCCCCTCCTCAAAAACCTCCAATGGCTACCGATCAATCTGCGCATCAAGCAGAAACTCCTCACCCTGGGCTTCAAGGCTCTCCATCACCTCACCCCCTCCTACCTCACCTCCCTTCTCTCCTTCTACAGCCCAGCCCGCACCCTCCGCTCCTCCACCACTAATCTCCTCACTGTACCTCGCTCTCGCCTGTCCCGCCATCGACCCCCGGCCCACGTCATCCCCCGGGCCTGGAATGCCCTCCCTCTGCCCATCCGCCAAGCTAGCTCTCTTCCTCCCTTCAAGGCCCTGCTGAGAGCTCACCTCCTCCAGGAGGCCTTCCCAGACTGAGCCCCTTCTTTCCTCTCCCCCTCGTCCCCCTCTCCATCCTCCCGTCTTACCTCCTTCCCTTCCCCACAGCACCTGTATATATGTATATATGGTTGTACATAGTTATTACTCTATTTATTTATTTATTTATTTATTTTGCTTGTACATTTCTATCCTACTTATATTATTTTGTTGGTATGTTTGGTTCTGTTCTCTGTCTCCCCCTTTTAGACTGTGAGCCCACTGTTGGGTAGGGACTGTCTCTATGTGATGCCAATTTGTACTTCCCAAGCGCTTAGTACAGTGCTCTGCACATAGTAAGCGCTCAATAAATACGATTGATTGATTGATTGATTGATTGATTGGCACATAGTAAGCACTTAACAAGTATCATAATTATTACTATTATAATCGATTACCTATTCACCAATTATTTTCTGCTATAAACATGATTTCACCCAGAAACTGAACATGTTATGAATTCCTTTTACTTTTCAAGGCATCTAAAGGTGAATTTGGTTACCTTGGTTACTAGGTGCTCAATAAATAATACCGATTGACTGATCGATTGATCCACCACAGAATAAAACCTACTTTTACATTACCATGTAAATCACTCTTGCTCTACAGAAAGCCTACAGGAATAACTAAATCCACTGATAAGTGTTTACTTTGGACTTTACTCTCAGTAGATAAGAACAGAATGCTAAAAGGAGTTTGTTTATATCACACAACATTCACAGAGGTTATATGGGTGTAGCTGATACCTCGTTATGGAAACCCCAAGATTTAGTTTACAAGTTAGGGTTGGGAATTCCAACAGGCTCCTTCCGTTGGCTTTAGGCCACACTATCACCAGAAAAAAGACACTGAGGTAAGGACTGTCGGAACCACTAGACATGTGTGCAGAGAAAGGATACATTTCCCAAGATTTCTGGAAAACCTGCTTTCCTGCCTGTTTCTCCCTATAAAGAGGAAGAAACAAAAAGCCTCACTGAGACGCATTGGGCCATCAAGTAGAGTGGGGCAGGGTATGGGCCTACCAACTATCTTATATTATACTCTGCTAAACAGTACAGTGCACTGCACATGGTAAACACTGAATAAATACGACTGAATTAATACAGTGCTTTCCATACACTAAGGGCTCAATACATAACACTGATTGTGTGCATTCTTGACTGTGCTTGGTGACAAGAAAAACAAAGCCCAACCAGCCCACACCCGCTGGTCTCCACAAAAGCTCAGGATTCCCAAATGGACATTATCTTTTCGGCACTGAAATTTTGGAGATCTGCCACCTTCACACATTAAGCATTCAATGTGATTTGTTCGGTGAAAACTGAGTTGAATCATAACAGATTGCAAATGAAATATAGAGAGGCGTGTTTCAGAGCATTAAGTTCTTAATCCATCTCAGTGTTCCCAGATGCAAGGTGCTGATCGGAATTTAGCCCATCAAGGGGAACTGTTTGGCTTTTGTCAGATCAAATGAATACCCACTGTTTTTTTTTTAACCAATGTAACAACATGTAAAATATTACCGCTACGTGGTAATGCATAGTGTCATGGGTTAAAATAGGTTAATTTTATAATTGGTTAATATAGAAAATTTTATCTTTATACTTAGGATAATCACTTAAGAAACAAATGGCTCATTTCAGAACTCATAGCCTAGTGGAAAGTCCACGGGACTGAGAATCAGGAGACCCTGATTAAAATCCCTGTTCCATCTCTGTCATTGTGTGTGAACTTGGTCAAATCATGTAACCTCTCTGTGACTCAGTTTCCCAGCTGTGAGCCCTGGTTAGGCCAAGGATTGTGTCCAATCTGATAGGGTGACCTCAGTAAGCACTTAATTTCCATAGTTAATATTTATTGTAATTATTATTTTCACTGTGATCATAATTTCATCAACATGTTCTATTGTAAGAATATTCTTAAATTTTCCAAGTGGGGAAATAGCCTTTACAGTCCTAAAAATCAATTGACAATTTAATTTTCCTTCCAGAAGGCATGCCATCAGGCCCCATCCTGGCCTCTCCAATGAAGCAGGGCAAGGACAGATGACAGCGTGAAACTTACCCCACCAGGACATATCGGAGAGACATCTCGGGGGCTCCTCCTTCCCTCTGTACCACAGTAGATTGATGCCAGACTGCCTGGCATTTTGGACAGAGAACGGGCCTGGGGATCAGAAGGTCATGGGTTCTAATCCTGTTTCTGCCGCTTGTCTGCTGTGTGACCATGGTCAAGTCATTTCACTTCTCTGTGCCTCAGTTACCTCATCTGTCAAATGGGGATTGAGACTGTGAGCTCCAAATGGGACAGAGACTGTGTCCAACACGATTTGCTTCTATCCACCCCAGTGCTTAGTATAGTGTCTGGCACCTGGTGCTTAATAAATGCTGAAAAAATACTGTAATTATTATTATTATTGTTATTTTAGAATGCTGGATGTGAGGGACTTGCTTGGTAGGTTAGAGGCTTGCTAATCTATTACTCCTACAGTAAATGACAGGTTCCAGGGTAACTTTTGTTTAGTTCATATTTTATTAATTAAAACCAGTTTATGATATTACCCTCCCACGCCTCTGATTGAGTCACCTAGGCAGGACCTGATGGGTGGGAAAATTTGTTGGTTGAGTCCTAAACACCGGTAGGGTGTCTAGAAGGTGTATGGAGCTGGGATGAGAGAAGAGTGGGTCCAGATCGCAAAGACTGTAAGCTCACTGTGGGCAGGGAATGTGTTTAAGAACTCTGTTATTATATGTACACTCCCAAGTGCTTAGCTCAGTGCTCGGCTCACAGTAAGTGCTCAATAAATATAATAATAACAATAATAATAATGACATTTGTTAAGCACTTACTATGTGCCGGACACTGTACTAATCACTGGGGTAGCTATGAGATAATTGGGTTGGACACAGGCCCTGTCCCACACAGAGCTCCACAAAGGTCATGGGTTCTAATCCCAGATCCACCATTTGTCTGCTTTGAGACCTTGGGCAAGCCACTTCACCTCTGTGCCTCAGTTACCTCATCTGTAAAATGTGGATTGAGACTGTGAGTCCCTCGTGGCACAGGGACTGTGTCTGACCTGATTTGCTTGTATCCACCCCCAGAGCTTCGTACAGTGCCTGGCACATAGTAAGCGCTTAAAAAATGCCACAGTAGACACGTCAGACACAAAACCTGCCCATAAGGAGAGTACAGTGTAGTAGAAAAGAGGAGGTGTTAATCTCTTGGGAAATGTAGCTTGTTCCCACTCTGAATCCTGGACCTCCCCTCCCCAATCTGCATAACCTCACCCAGCCCTGACTGAGCTCGGCTTCTGTCTCTAGACTGGCAGGTGTTAGGTGGAGGGCAGGAGGTAATCTGGACCTTCGTTCAGGGAAATGTTGCCAATTTGTACTTCCCAAGTGCTTAGTACAGTGCTCTGCACATAGTAAGTGCTCAATAAATACGATTGATGATGATGAAAGGGCAGGGAATGCAGGACAGCTGCTCAGAAAGCAGCATGGCTTAGTGGAAAGAGCATGGACTTGGCGGTCGGAGGACGAGGGTTCTAATCTTGACTCCTCTACTTGTCTGCGGGGTGACCTTGGCCAAGCCACTTCTCTGTGCCTCAGTTACCTCATCTGTAAAATGGAGATTGAGACTGTAAACTCCACGTGGGACAACCTGATTAGCTTGTTTCTACCCCAGCGTTTACAGCAGTGCTTGGCAACTAGTAAGCGCTTAACAAATACCAAAATTATTATTATTAAGGGGAATAGTTGCTTTGATTAGCTGGCTCATTCTACAGCCCAGCCCGCACCCTCCGCTCCTCTGCTGCTAACCTCCTCATTGTGCCTCGTTCTCGCCTGTCCCGCCGTCGACCCCCGGCCCACGTCGTCCCCCTGGCCTGGAATGCCCTCCCTCCGCACATCCGCCAAGCTAGCTCTCTTCCTCCCTTCAAAGCCCTACTGAGAGTTCATCTCCTCCAGGAGGCCTTCCCACACTGAGCCCCCTCCTTTTTCTCCCCCTCCTCCCCCTCCCCATCCCCCGCCTTACCTCCTCCCCTCCCCACAGCACCTGTTTATATGTATATATGCTTGTACATATTCATTACTCTATTTATTTTACTTGTACATTTATTCTATTTATTTTATTTTGTTAGTATGTTTTGTTTTGTTGTCTGTCTCCCCCTTCTAGACTGTGAGCCCGCTGTTGGATAGGGACCATCTCTATATGTTGCCAACTTGTACTTCCCAAGTGCTTAGTACAGTGCTCTGCACACAGTAAGCGCTCAATAAATACGATTGAATGAATGAATAAACTGTCAACCTCTGAGTAATTCACCAAACAGGAGTAATTCTGTGCATAAAGTCAGATTGACTTTGTGGTAACTGTTGGGGTGCTGTGTGCTATCTGTTGGGGTGCTCCTGCTCCAGCCCAGCCCCACACTCCAATCCTCTAGTGCCAGCTTACTCACTGTCACCCCATCTTGTCTATCTTGCCATCGACCCTTTCCCAATCAATCAATCAATCATATTTATTGAGCACTTACTGTGTGCACAGCACTGTACTAAGTGCTTGGGAAGTACAAGTTGGCAACATATAGAGACAGTCCCTACCCAACAGTGGGCTCACAGTCTACATCCTCCCACATCCTCCCCTTAGCCTGGAACTCCCTCCTCCTCTACATGAGCCAGCCCACCACTCTCCACCTTCAAAGCATTACTAAGGTCACATAATAAAAATAATAATGATAATGGTATTTGTTAAGCGCTTACTATATGCAAAGCACTGTTCTAAGCACTGGGGAGGTTACAAGGTGATCAAGTTGTCCCACTGGGAGCTCACAGATTTTTTTTTAATCCCTATTTTATAGACGAGGTAACTGAGGCACAGAGAAGTTAAGTGACTTGCCCAAAGTCACACAGCTGACACTTGGCGGAGCTGGGATTTGAACCCATGACCTCTGACTCCAAAGCCTGTGCTCTTTCCACTGAGCCATGCTGCTTCTCCAGCAAGAGTCTTTCCCTTATTAAACCCTCTTTTCCCTGGCTCGCTCTCCCTTCTACATCAATCTGTGACCTTTGGACACTTGATAATCTCCCCAACCTCAACCCCACAGTATTTAAATACATATTTTTGAATTACAAATTATTTATTCGTATCAATGTCTGTCCAGACTGTAAGCTCTTTATGGGCAGGGGACGTACCTTCTAATTCTGCTGTATTGTACTCCCCCAAGTGTTTAGTTCAGTGCTCGGCACATAATAAGCACTCATTAAATACAACTGACCGATTATGGTTATGGCTATTGTGACTGTTGGACTCCAAACACTGCCATTCTACTTGGGCAATAAGTAGCATGAAACTGCTCCTTCAGACACAATGTTGTGTAGCTACTATGGTGTTCATTCATTCATTCAATCGTATTTATTGAGTGCTTATTGTGTGCAAAGCACTATACTAAGCATTAGTGTTTATCTTGTCCTTGGCTTTTTGTGTGTTTCCACTGTTTCATCTTGCCTTATTTGCTCATCAACAACTATCTTCTCCTTATTTATAGGTTACTTGTGCGTAACTCTCATTCATGTATTTTTTCCCCAGATGTTAGTGCAGTATTTTGCTCACAGTGGGTACTGAATGAATATTATTATTATTACTTCTCCTTGCCAGATAAAGTCTTCTGAAAAGAAAAGCAGATGATTTTATTTAACTAAGCTGCCGAAGAGTTCCTAGTACAAATAGGAATCTGAGATGATGCCATATCCTATCTTTAACCATAAAGGAAAGGTTTGAAATGAATCAATTTTGTATTTGCTTATCAAGTTCCAAAAATGACTGTTATTATAGAGGCCAAAATAATATGATGATACTACTACTACTACTACTACTACTACTACTACTACTACTACTACTACTACTACTACTACTACTACTACTACTACTACTACTACTACTACTACTACTACTACTACTACTACTACTACTACTACTACTACTACCACCATTTGTTACTTTTCTAAGCACCGGGGTAGATACAAGTTATTTGGGTCAGACACAGTCTCTTTTCCACAAGGGACTCATAATCTAAGTAGGAGAGAAAACAAATACTGAATCACCATTTTTAAAGCTGAGAAAACTGAGGCAGAGAGAAGCTAAATGACTTGCCCAAGATCACACATAAGTGGTACATCCAGGATTAGAACTCTGGTCCTCTAACTCCTAAGCTCATGCTTTGCCATTAGACCACTCTGTTTCTGATCTTTAAGAGAATCCTCCAGGCTAAAGTGAGACCACATAAATCAGAGATATTTTTCAAAGCACTCTATGGTCACAAATCCAAATTAAGGGAGAACTTATAAAGGACCCAGTGTCTTTTGCCCAAGGTCAAACAGCAGACAAGTGGTGGAATTGGAATTAGAACCCAGGTTCTTCTAACTCCCATGCCTGTGCTCTATTCACTGGACCATGCTCCTTCTCTTCCTTCCCTTTCTGTGTCTTCCACTTAAAACATATAACTTACTGAATGCTTTTTGCCATAAATACTTGAGCAAAAAAGCCAGAAAAATATCTTATTTACTCCTGTAGTTCAAACACCATTCAAAATATCTGTTTGTGTATTCCTTGAGAAGTTTTTGAAGGAACAGAATTCATATCTTAAAATAAAACTTGTCTTCACAGAGATAGACAATGAAATTCCCTGATAGGCAGAGAAATAGACAAACACTGGAATGAGATTCAGAACAACTGAGAGCTATGCTCAGTTCTATGACAAGCTACTTCTATGTTTCTGGAGAAATTACTTCACTCTGCGGATAGGTCTCCTTACATGTAAATTGGAGGTAATAATCCCTATCCCTCCCTATCACACAGAAGGGTTGAGATGATGAATAAGAAAACAAATGAAATGTTTTGGATTCCTCAAACGGAATGAGCTATAGGCCATAAATACTTCAGCATTTTGAAGCTGAAATGAAAATGTTTGAGAGAAAATAATGATGTTAATATACCCAAATCAGAATCATTGCTTTGGAACTAAGGGAGTTTTTCACCCATAATAGTACTTCCCACAGACATTAACTGAGCAAATCCAAGATGCTATTGTTATTTCAAAGAATGAAATCTATGTTTTTTAAAAGAAATGACTCAGGAATTAGGAGAGATATGTTTTTATAGGATAGATTGTTATTTTTGGTAGAAAAAAGGAAAAATAGATTTTAAAATTCTACCTCAATTAGGACTCTCCCCTGGAATAATAGTGGGCCCCTCTCATTTTACCATAATTCTTTGTAAACCAATTGGCACTGGTTCTTTTTTAGCAATTCAAATTTCTAAACACGGTTTGGTTTGCAGCCTCCTATTAGGTGATGGAATGCAATGTGGGCTATTCATTCAACATTCATTCAGTTGTATTTATTGAGCACTCATTGTGTGCAAAGCATTGTACTAAGCGTGTGGAAAGTACAATTTGGCAACAGATAGAGACAATCCCTGCCCACCAACCAGCTCACATTCTAGAAGGGGGAGACAGATAACAAAACCAAACAAGTAGACAAGGATCAATAACATCAAAATAGATAACAGAATTATAGATAGATACACATCATTAATAATATAAATAGAATAATGAATATGTACAAATATACACAAGTGTGGTGGGGTCGGGAAGAGGGTAGAGCAGAGGGTTGGAGTAGGGGTGATTGGGAGAGGAGGAGGAGCAGAGGAAAAGGGGGCTCAGTCTGGGAAGGCCTCCTGGAGGAGTTGAGCTCTCAATTGGGCTTTGAGGGGGGAAAGAGAGCTAGTTTGGTGGATGTACGGAGGGAGGACACTCCAGGCCAGAGGTAGAATGTGGAACAGGGGTCGATGGCGAAACAGGAGAGAATGAGGCACAGTGAGGAGGTTAGCGGCAGAGGAGCAGAGTTTGTGGGCTGGACTGGAGAAGGAGAGAAGGGAGGTGAGATAGGAGGGGGCAAGGTGATCGAGTGCTTTGAAGCCGAGAGTGAGGAGATTTTGCTCCATGCAAAGGTTGAAAGGCAACCACTGGAGATTTTTGAGGAGAGGGGGGTGACATGCCCAGACCATTTCTGTGAGAAAGATAATCTGGACAGCAGAGTGAAATATAGACTGAAGTGGGGATAAACAGGAAAGTCGGAGATCAGAAAGGAGGCTGATTGAGTAATCCAGTCGGGATATGATAAGAGATTGTACCAACAAGGTAGCAGTTTGGATGGAGAGGAAAGGGCAGATTTGGCAACGTTGTGAAGGTGAGACCGGCAGGTTTTAGTGACAGATTGGATGTGTGGGGTGAATGAGAAAGCAGAGTCAAGGATGACACCAAGGTTGCAGGCTTGTGAGATGGGAAGGATAACAGAGACACTAGAGGCACCTAGATATGGAGGGGGGGTGGAGGTTGGAGGGAGGAGGGACTAAGAGGGAAGGGAATGTGCCAGAAGCAATAGTTCAGGCTGCATCTATTTGAGTATAATTTCTTCTGTACAAAACCTTGCAGTTTATTGGCTTGTTCTGGTTTGGATTTGGTTCAACAGAGCTTTTGCGGAAGCATTACAAGGGTTTCGACTAATACACTGTGAGCCCATCGAGGGACAGCGTGTAAATCTAACTGTCACCTGTGCACTCTTTTCCAGCACTTAGTACAGTTCTCTGCCCATCGAAAGTGCTTAATAGATATTATTACTACTACTGTCAGTACTAAAAAAAGTCCTAAATTTGTGCCCAAAGCAAAAAGCCTAGTTCAGTGATCCAATAAACTTTAACCTTTTTAAATAGGAAAATTGGTCCTGCAAACTCACCCCCACACCACCCAACCAATTCTAAATTTAAAGCAATGAAAGAAAAGAGATTTGTCGACCGCAATAAATTTATGCCGATATTACGTTGCCGATTTATACTTCCCAAGCACTTAGTACAGTGCTCTGCACACAGTAAGTGCTCAATAAATATGATTGATTGAATGAATGAATAAATGGTTCAGCTCCTAAATATCAATTATCCAATGATTTAGGCACGATGATCAGATCATTTCAATGAATGCCTCCAAATTTAAGGATCTCTCCTGTCTCCCATTTTGAATCTGTGGGGTTGCTTTTCCTCTGGCCATTTGAGTTAATGGTTCTACTCAGCCAAAGGGTGAGACTTAGACTTTCTAGAGACTAGGTAGACAGAACTAAACTTCCCACTTCTAGACTGTGGGCCTGTTGCTGGGTAGGGACTGTCTCTATATGTTGCCAAATTGTACATTCCGAGCACATAGTACAGTGTTCTGCCCACAGTAAGCACTCAATAAATATGACTGAATGAATGAATGAAAGGCAGCATGGAGAGAGAGTTGCTGGGGTGTTTAATATAATTTGTCAATCCCTAGCTATGGGTCTCCACATTGGGTTTATTTGTTTCCTGCAGATAGCCCAGTCTGAGAATTCAGATCAACAAATCCATGTTTAGATTATGGAAAAGAGGAGGTAGGATCAGTTCCATAAATCCATTTGATTCATCAAGTCTATGACAAAGTGAATTATTCTCCTTTAGCACTAGGAGCAATGTGGACTAGTGAAATGAGCATAAGCCTGGGAATCAGAGGACCCAGAGAGGCTTAGTGGAAACATGTCCAAGACTGAACTCCTTGTCTTCCCTCCCAAACCCTTCCCTCTCCCTGACTTTCCCATCTCTGTTGGCAGCACTACCATCCTTCCCGTCTCACAAGCCCGCAACCTTGGTGTCATCCTCGACTCCGCTCTCTCGTTCACCCCTCACATCCAAGCCGTCACCAAAACCTGCCGGTCTCAGCTCCGCAACATTGCCAAGATCCGCCATTTCCTCTCCATCCACACCGCTACCCTTCTCGTTCAAGCTCTCATCCTATCCCGTCTGGACTACTGCATCAGGCTTCTCTCTGATCTCCCATCCTTGTGTCTCTCCCCACTTCAGTCTATACTTCACTCTGCTGCCCAGATTATCTTTGTGCAGAAACGCTCTGGGCATGGTGCTCCCCTCCTCAAAAATCTCCAGTGGCTGCCTGTCAACCTACGAATCAAGCAAAAGCTCCTCACTCTCAGCTTCAAGGCTGTCCATCACCTCGCCCTCTCCTATCTCACCTCCCTTCTCTCCTTCTCCAGCCCACCCTGCACCCTCCGCTCCTCTGCCGCTAATCTCCTCACCGTACCTCGTTCTCACCTGTCCCACCATCGACCTCCGGCCCACGTCATCCCCCGGGCCTGGAATGCCCTCCCTCTGCCCATCCGCCAAGCTAGCTCTCTTCCTCCCTTCAAGGCCCTACTGAGAGGTCACCTCCTCCAGGAGGCCTTCTCAGACTGAGCCCCTTCCTTCCTCTCCCCCTCATCCCCCTCTTCATCCCCCCCATCTTACCGCCTTCCCTTCCCCACAGCACCTGTATATATGTATATATGTTCGTACATATTTGTTACTCTAATTATTTATTTATTTATTTTACTTGTACATATCTATTCTATTTATTTTATTTTGTTAGTATGTTTGGTTTTGTTCTCTGTCTCCCCCTTTTAGACTGTGAGCCCACTGGTGGGTAGGGACTGTCTCTATGTGTTGCCAACTTGTACTTCCCAAGCGCTTAGTACAGTGCTGTGCACACAGTAAGCACTCAATAAATACGATTGATGATGATGATGATGATGAAGAGCCCCGACTTGGGAGTATCAGAGGTCGTGGGTTCTAATCCTGACTCTACCACTTATCAGCTGTGTGACTTTGGGCAAGTCACTTAACTTCTCTGTGCCTCAGTTACCTCATATGTACAATGGGAATTAAGACTGTGAGCCCCACATGGGAAAACCTGATAACCTTGTGTCTATCCCAATGCTTAGAACAGTGCTTGACACATAGTGAGCACCTAACAAATACCACTATTATTATTATTATTATTATTATTAATCCTGGATCTGCTACCTACCTCTTGTGTTATCTTGGGCGAGTCCCTTAACTTCTCTGTGCCTCAGTTACCTCATCTGTAAAATGGGGATTAAACCCTTCTCCCTCCTACTTAGACTGTGAGCCCATCATGGGACAGGGACTGTGTGTCTAACCTGATTAACTTGAATCTACTCCAGCACCTAGTATAGTACTTGGCACATGTAAGCACTTAACAAGTACATCATCATCACTGGGAATTCTGGGGGCACAAAGTAAAGAGAGTCCTCGCTCTATCCATTCCCCAAAAATCCAATTCTGTAAAGCTCATGCTTGTTTATAAGTGGGGTTTGCTCTTCAAATGAGTTGCTCCCAGAAAACTGCATTTTTGCAGTCCTTCCAAAGGGCCCCAGGAAAACTCTGACCTTTAAACAAAGGAACAACAAATGTGATTGGGAGACTATACATTTGTTCCCCTGACCTTGGTGGGCACTAATCAAAAGATGTGGGACACAAAAACAGAGTTCTTTTTTTGTCCGATGAATGTGCATTCTGATCACCTTGCTTCATTAGAAGTTCTATCTTACTTTACACTGTTTCAAAGCAACGATATGACTAATCCTTATGCATCATCATCTGTGCTTTAAATATTGTACATCTTTTGAGTGAGTTATATTCCTAACCTTCTGTAGTTCAATTTATGAACTAGTATCTTTCATGTATTTATATTTTGCTTCATATTCTGAATTAAACATCTAAATGGTTTCACAGCAAAAAGTAGACCTGTAAATTTCCCTAAAAGAGGAAGGAAGTGTCATAAAAAGACGGGGTAATTTTATGGACACTAATAACATCCGAGCTATGCAAGCCAAGAAAACGGTAAGGCTAATCAGGTGTCATATTTTGAAGCATAAATGAGTTTCCGGAGAAGTTTAAAAGTTATTTCCCATATGTGATACAGGGAGTGGAAGAGGGTTAAGAAGAGAGAAGTGAGAGGAATGAAAATTCTTATCCAGAAAATCTGTCAAGGAATGTTAAACTTCTATTTCCTTTTTATTTCTCTATAGAGCCTATTTCCTGCACTCTGGAAATATTTATTTATTTATTTTACTTGTACATTTCTATCCTATTTATTTTATTTTGTTGATATGTTTGGTTCTGTTCTCTGTCTCCCCCTTTTAGACTGTGAGCCCACTCTTGGGTAGGGACTGTCTCTATGTGTTTCCAATTTGCACTTCCCAAGCGCTTAGTACAGTGCTCTGCACATAGTAAGCGCTCAATAAATACGATTGATTGATTGATTACAAGTCAGCAACATATAGAGACCGGCCCTACCCAGTAACAGGCTCACAGTCTAGAAGGATAATAATGATGGCACTTGTTAAGCGCTTACTATGTGCCAAGCACTGTTCTAAGCACTGGGGGAGATACAAGGTAATCAGGTTGTCCCACATGGAGCTCACAGTCTTAATCCCCATTTTACAGATGAGTTAACTGAGGCACAGAGAAGTGAAGTGATTTGCCCAACGTTACGCTGACAAGTGGAGGAGCCGGGATTAGAACCCATGACCTCTGACTCCTAAGACCAGAGTCTTTCCACTGAACCACGCCGCTGATGATAAATCAGTATTTACAACCAACTATTCTTTTATTATAAGGTTTTTGAAATTAGACCCCGGGAATGACTTCATTAAGCCACAATTTCTGCAAAGTAGTATTTACTATTTTGTGCAAACATGTTCTCAGAATTTTGGGACCTGAAGCCAAAAACTTTGCACAGAGCTTATAAATGTTTCCTGAAGGGCAGATTGCCCTCACTGAAAGTAATGGAGAGTGTTTGATTGGCTTAATATTTGGTTTTTAACAATCTTAATGAGGCTCAAGAAATTATTCATTGCAGCAGCAAAGATTAAAAATGGATTATCCTTTGATATGTTTGTTTACAAAACAATTTAATTTGGCAATAAGCTTTTTGGCTATTTCAGTAACGTGGGATTGAATGTTTTCTTTAAAAAATAAAACCTTTGATATAAGCATTAGAAGTATTTTCTTTTCCTTTTAACAGTTTTTAAAGATCACTGAAACACAGAATGCATCTGTCACAGTCACATGAGGACTCCGATTTATTTTGAGAGGGAATTGACTGCTTCTTTTGTTTACTATTTGTCCTTCCCTTCTCATTGAAGGTCGACCCACACCTTGCTATGGTTGGGAGCCAGAATTAAAGGAGTGTCATCTGGGACGACGCAATTAGTGCTAAAGATTTCCAACTAGAGAATCACCTGGGGTATCTCGTGAAGCGGATAGGATTAAGGGGAATTATAAAAATAGCTGGCTAACTTGGGCAGCAAAGATGGCATAGTGGGTAGAGTCAGAAGGCCATGGGTTCTAATCTCAGCTCCCCCACTTGTCTGCTGTGTGACCTTGGGCAAGTCACATCACTTCTCTGGACCTCAGTTACCTCATCTGTCAAATGCGGATTGAGACTGGGAGCCCAATATGGGACAGAGACTGTGTCCAACCCAATTTGCTTGTATCCACCCCAGTGCTTAGTACAGTGCCTGGCATCAAGTACTTAACAAATACCACGATTATAATTATTATTATTATTACAGCCATTGTACATTGCACAGTACCACCACTGTGATGTGGTCACTTCATGAACTGGAAATATGTCTACCGACTGTTGTATTGGCCACTTCCAAATGTTTATCACACCGGTAATTTATTACAGGAGGCTTTCTATCATTATTATTTTGCCATTATTATTGCATTTGTTCAACACCTACTATGTGTCAACTGCTGTTCTAAGTGTCATTTTCCTTCCAAGCTGGGAAAGTCCTTTCATTTGTTTTTACAGATCAATCAATACTTATCGAGTGGTAACTGTGTGCAGGGCAGTGAACAAAACACTTGGAAAAGTACAATATGATAAAGGTGATAGATATGATCTTTGCCCTCAAGGAGCTTTTAATCTAAATCTTAAAGCTGACTCCCCTTCTGTTCTCCATCTACACCCATTCCTTTGGAGAACTCATTTGCTTCTATGGCTTCAACTAGGAGGATGATTCCCAAATCTGCATTTCCAGCCTTGACATCTCCCCTTTCATGCAATCTCCCCTTTCCTCCAGCCTTTAGAACATCTCTACTTGGATGTCACGCTACCACAGAGACTTAACCTGTCCAAAACAGAGCTCCTCATCTTCCCAACCCCACCCTGCCCTCCCACTGACTTTCCTATCACTGTAAGCAGCACCACCATCTTCTCTGTCTCATAAATCCTGAGCTTTGGCATTATACTCATTATCTCATTAAGCTCATGTATTCAATCTGTCATAAAATAATGTCAGTTCTTATTTCATCACATCCCTAGAATCCACCCTTTCCATCTCCATCCAGATGTTACCATGCTGACTCAAAGCATTTTTCATATTCCACTTTGATTACTGCATCAGCCTTCTCCCTGACCTCCCTGCCTACTGTCTCTCCTGACTCCAGTCTATACTTCATCTTGCTCTCAAGTCATTTATTCATTCATTCATTCTTTCAATCATATTTATTGAGTGCTTACTGTGTACAGAGCACTGTACTAAGCACTTGGGAAGTACAAGTTGACAACATACAGGGATGGTCCCTACCCAACAACGGGCTCACAGTCTAGAAGGGGGAGACAGGTAACAAAACAAAACATGTTGGCAGGTGTCAAGTCATCAGAATAAATAGAAATAAAGCTAGAGGCAAAAAAAGCTCAGTCTCCCGACTCTTCCAAAACCTCCAGTGGTTGTCCATCCACTTCCACATCAAAAAGAAACTTTCTACAATTGGCTTTAAGTCAGTTAGCTCCCTCTTGCTGATCCCTTACTAAAACCCAACTTGTACACTTTGCTCCTCTAACACCTACCTAACTCTCTGTACCTCAAACTTGTCAATCTCCCTGCCGACCTCTTGACCACATCCTTCCTCTGGCCTGAAACTCCCCAGCCTCAAATAATCACAATAAATAACTATGGTATTTGTTAAGCACTTACTATATGCAAAGCACTGTTCTAAGCGCTGGCGAAGTTACAAGGTGATCAGATTGCCCCACGGGGTGCTCACAGTCTTAATCCCCATTTTGCAGATGAGGTAACTGAGGCCCAGAGAAGTGAAGTGACTTGCCCAAAGTCACACAGCTGACAATTGGCGGAGCCGGGATTTGAACCCATGACCTCTGACTCCAAAGCCCGGGCTCTTTTCATTGAGCCATGCTGCTTCTCCATCCTATCTCACCTGGATTACTGTATCAGCCTCCTTCCTCTCCCCCTCGTCCCCTTCCCCATCCCCCCATCTTACCTCCTTGCCTTCCCCACAGCACCTGTATATATGTATATATGTTTGTACGTATTCATTACTCTATTTATTTATTTATTTATTTTACTTGTACACCTGGCCCACGTCATCCCCCGGGCCTGGAATGCCCTCCCTCTGCCCATCCGCCAAGCTAGCTCTCTTCCTCCCTTCAAGGCCCTACTGAGAGCTCACCTCCTCCAGGAGGCCTTCCCAGACTAAGCCCCTTCCTTCCTCTCCCCCTCGTCTCCCTCTCCTCCCCCCCATCTTACCTCCTTCCCTTCCCCACAGCACCTGTATATATTATATATGTTTGTACATATTTATTACTCTGTTTATTTATTTATTTATTTTACTTGTACATATCTATTCTATTTATTTTATTTTGTTAGTATGTTTGGTTTTGTTCTCTGTCTCCCCGTTTTAGACTGTGAGCCCACTGTTGGATAGGGACCATCTCTATATGTTGCCAATTTGTACTTCCCAAGCGCTTAGTACAGTGCTCTGCACACAGTAAGCGCTCAATAAATACAATTGATGATGATTTATTTTATTTTGTTAGTATGTTTGGCTTTGTTCTCTGTCTCCCCCTTCTAGACTGTGAGCCCACTGTTGGGTAGGGATGGTATATGTTGTCAACTTGTACTTCCCAAGTGCTTAGTACAGTGCTCTGCACACAGTAAGCACTCAATAAATATGATTGACTGATTGATTGATTGCTGACCACCCAGCTTCCTATCTCTCTCCACTCCAGTCCATAATTCACTCTGCTGCCCAGATCATGTTTCTACAGAAAAGTTCAGGACATGTTTCCCACTCAAGACACTCCAGTGGTTGCCCATCCACCTCCGCATCAAACAAAAACTCCGTACCCTTGGCTTTAAAGCACACAATCACCTTGCCGCCTCTTACCTCACCTCACTACTCTCCTACTACAACCTAGCCCACACACATCACTCCTCTAGTACTAACCTTCTAACTGTGCTTTGATCTCGTCTATCTCACCTCTGACTCCTCATCCACATCCTGCCTCTGGCCTAGGATACCTTCCCTTCTCAAATCCAACGGACAATTACTCTCCCTGCCTGTTCTCACCGATCCCGCTGGCCCACGTCCTCCCCCTGGCCTGGAATGCCCTCCCTCCGCACATCCGCCAAGCTAGCTCTCTTCCTCCCTTCAAGGCCCTACTGAGAGCTCACCTCCTCCAGGAGGCCTTCCCACACTGAGCCCCCTCTTCCTCTCCCTCTCGTCCCCCTCTCCACCCCCTCTGTCTTACCTCCTTCCCTTCCCCACAGCACCTGTATATATGTGTATATGTTTGTACATATCTATTACTCTATTTATTTTACTTGTACATATCTATTTTATTTATTTTGTTACTATGTTTTGTTTTGTTCTCTGTCTCCCCCTTCTAGACTGTGAGCCCACTGTTGGGTAGGGACTGTCTCTATATGTTGCCAACTTGTACTTCCCAAGAGCTTAGTACAGTGCTCTGCACACAGTAAGTGCTCAATAAATACGATTGATTGATTGATTGATTGAAGACACATCTCCTCCAAGAGGCTATCCCTGACTAGGCCCTCCTGTCCTCTTCCCCCACTCCTTTCTGCATCACCATGACATGCTCTTTTATTCATCCCCCTTCCAAGCCCCACAACATTTCTGCACATATCCATAATTCATTTACATTAATGTCTGTGTCCTCTTCTTGACTGTGAGCCATTGAGGGAAGGGAATGTGTCTGTTCATTAGAATACTGTACTCTCCCTAGTGTACTCTCTCTAGTGTACTCTGCACACAGATAGCATTCAGTAAATGTGATTGAATAAATCTGGGGACTTTTCAGGTCAAATGGGGAATAATAATCAGTCAATCAATCAATCATATTTATTGAGTGCTGACTTTGTGCAGAGCACTGTACTAAGCGCTTGGGAAGTACAAGTTGCTAACATATAGAGACAGTCCCTACCCAACAGTGGGCTCACAGTCTAAAAGGGGGCCTTTTAGCAAATGATGGCATTTGGTAAGTGCTTACTATGTGCCAAGCACTGTTCTAAGCTCTGGGGTGGGTGGGGGTGAGGGACAAGGTGGTCTAGTTGTCCTATGTGGGGCTCGCAGTCTTCATCCCCATTTTACAGATGAGGTAACTGAGGCTCAGAGAAGTTAAGTGACTTGCTCAAGGTCACACAGCAGACATGTGGCGTAGCCGGGATTAGAACTCATGACCTCTGACTCTCACGCTCGTGCTCTTTCCACTGAACCATGCTGCTTGTCTCAGGAACTCTCAGGTGTTATCAGAGACAGGAAATGAGCAGATCTGGAAGTCCAGCTTACAAAGTGCTTACTTACCATTGTTTTGCTTTATGCTAAACACTAGGAAAGACAGAAAATAGGCAGAAATTTTATGGTACATGGGTGAAAGGGCCTACTCACAACACCACAAAAGATCAAAGAAGAGTGTGGACCTGTGCAGCTATTGTAAAGGATTTGCTCTCTGGCTGGGAGAGATTGATTGAAAATTCTGTAACTGGCTGCCATCAGGCAAACAAAAGAACAGCATTCAGGGATGGCAACAAAACTATCCTTCCTTCAGGAAATGTCTGAACAAATGGGAGAATCAAGAAAACTAAATAAGATCCTCTTCCTCTACTCTTGGTAAACTTGATTTTCTGAAACATAAGGGAGAATGGAGACCTCTGTTTCAAGTGTATAGCCGACTGGTCTGGTTTATGTACCTAGCCTGGATAGCCGATCCTATTTATTGATTGACCTCTGGGTGCAGGGAATTGTTCTAAGCACTGAAACCTTCCCCAGACAAAACCAAAACACAAATAGTTCAAGTCACCATAGTTCATGGTCAGATTAAAAGTGTTAACAAATCAGTTAGAAAAATTTAACAGTTTAGTTACCTCTTTGTCAAAAATACCTACTGCACTGTATGCTTTTTCCCTTCATAATTCAGGAATAAATCGTTTGCATCCTTTATAGTTCCAGAAGCATTCTTTGCATAAGGTAAACAGTCCCCCATGATAGATTTAACTGTCTGATTGCAAAATAACCAGGTGGCAGGAGAAGAATCCAGATGTTTTCATAACCTGTAGACAAGTAGATGAATTCCCCCAGAGGTTAAATGAACCCTGCTTGCACTCGGAGATCCTTGATTTCCTAATTCATCACAGTAACTATTAGTTTCAAATAATCTGCCAAATGGCATAGGAGAGCTGTCTGAGATCTTTCCCGACACGCAGAGGACACATTGTGAGAGGCTACACTCGCAGGTTCAGATAGGAATCCCCTGTACTTGAGCTTAATTTCAGACACATTTTTCATTAGAAAAATAAAGCTGGAAAAATGGCATCTGAGCCATGTAACTACGGGAGCATTTTTCAGCCAGACGTGTCATTCAGTGAGTCATTCCGTGAGGCCAGCATGGAAATGAAAGCAGTCAAGTTCAGTAATGGCTATCGCAGAGCCTGTGTGCGCTTGTGTGTGCTTCGATAGCAGGCTCACTAGGTTATTCATTTGGCAACCGAGCAAGGGATGATAGAGCCAATGAGTTGCTGCATTAAACCGTGATGGAGGTGCTGGAGGGCTCCTTCATCCTCTGCCCCAGCCTCTCCCTGGCTCTGCACACAGTAAGCGCTCAATAAATACGATTGATTGATTGATCACCATCATTCTCAGGGGGACATTCTGAATTGGGTCCAGACTTCCTGTCTTTGACAGCACTGCATCAGGGTGGGAAACACTCACGGGAGCAAGGATTTGGGGCCAGTATGTCTTCCAGGGGGCATAATGGTGCAGAAAGATAAGCAACCTTCTATTATACTGTACTCTTCAAGTGCTTAATACAGTGCTCTGCACCCAAAAAGTGCTCAATAAATATGATTGATTGATTGATTGATTGATTGATCACCATCATTCCCAGGGGGACATTCTGCATTGGGTCCAGACTTCCTGTCTTTGACAGCACTGCATCAGGGTGGGAAACACTCACGGGAGCCAGGATTTGGGGCCAGTATATCTTCCAGGGGGCATAATGGTGCAGAAAGATAAGCAACCTTCTGTTATACTGTACTCTTCAAGTGCTTAATACAGTGCTCTGCACCCAGAAAGTGCTCAGTAAATACAATTGATTGATTGGTCAGATCAGTGGAGATTCTTCAATTCAACCACTGCATAGATCAATCAGTACTATTTATTCAGTGCCTCCTGGGTGTAGTTCAATCAATTGTATTTATTGAGCGCTTACTGTGTGCAGAGCACTGTACTAAGCACTTGGGAAGTACAAGTTGGCAACATATAGAGACAGTCCCTACCCAACAGTGGGCTCACAGTCTAGAAGGGGAGACAGAGAACAAAACCAAACATACTAACAAAATAAAATGAATAGAATAGATATGTACAAGTAAACTAAATAAATAAATAGAGTAATAAATATGTATAAACATATATACATATATACAGGTGCTGTGGGGAAGGGAAGGGGAAGGGAAGGATCCTTCTCAGGATCACACCTGGAGACTTTCCAGTACTCTACCATGCTCAACTATGGGAGCGAGAGTCAAGTGGAGGCCTACCCATTCCACTCCTAGCTTGAACACTAGCTAGTGAGTGGAAGGCAGTCTACTAGTCTTCTAGACTGTGAGCCCACTGTTGGGTAGGGACCGTCTCTATATGTTGCAAATGTGTACTTCCCAAGCACTTAGTACAGTGCTCTGCACACAGTAAGTGCTCAATGAATATGATTGAATGAATGAATGAATACTACAAGTCAAAACTCACCTATGCTGGGCAGCAGCAGCATGAGAAAGAGTCGAAGGCAGAAACTCAGTTTTACCGAGCGGAAGAAGGCAATGGTAAACCACTTCCGTATTTTTACCAAGGAAGCGCTATGGATACACTACCAGAATGATTGTAGTTGGAGAGTGGGACATTCTGGGAGAGATGTGTCTAAGGAGTCACTATGGGTCGGAGGCACCTTGGCAACTTGAGATAAGAGAGGCCGGGTGTAGAGTAATAATAATAATTCATTCAATCATATTTATTGAGCACTACTGTGTGCAGAGCACTGTACTAAGCGCTTGGGAAGTACAAGTTGGCAACATATAGAGACAATCCCTACCCAACAGCGGGCTCACAGTCTAGAAGAATAATAATAATGATGATGGTATTTGTTAAGCACTTACTATGTGTGAAGCACTGTTCTAAGCCCTGGGGGGATACAAGGTGATCAGGTTGTCCCATGTGGGGCTCACAGTCTTAATCCCCATTTTACAGATAAGGTATCTGAGGTACAGAGCAGTTAAGTGGCTTGCCCAAGGTCACACAGCTGACAAGTGGCAGAGCTGGGATTTGAACCCATGACCTCTGACTCTCAAGCCCGTGCTGTTTCAACTGAGCCACGCTGCTTCTGACAATACTGGGTATTGTCACTAAGTACTTGGGAAAATATAATCAAGTTAGAATAATAATGTTGGTATTTGTTAAGCGCTTACTATGTGCCAAGCAATCAATCAATCAATCTTATTTATTGATCACTTACTGTGTGCAGAGCACTGGACTAAGCACTTGGGAAGTTCAAGCTAGCAACATATAGAGACAGTCCCTACCCAACAGTGGGCTCATAGTCTAGAAGGGGGAGACAGACAACAAAACAAAACATATTAACAAAATAAAATAAATAGAATAAATATGTACAAATAAAATAGAGTACTGTAGTAGTACTGTAGTCTCCTAAGTATGGACTATCGTGCTCTGCACACAGGAAGTGCTCAATAAATATGATTGACTGACCAATCCCAGCTCTGTCCCTCATCTATGCTGTGACCCTGGAAAAGTCATTTAACTTCTCTGTGCCTCAGTTTCCGCAACTGTATAATGTGTATTCAATAACTGTCCCACCTCCTACTTAGATTACTACTTAGAACCCCATGTGGGACAGGGTCTGGATCCTACCTGATTGACTGGAATCTACCTCTGCACTTTGAAAAGTGCTTGACATATAGTAAGCATGAACAAATATAATAATGATGATAATAATAATAATAATAATCATATCAACAACAATATTGTTTCATGTTCTACCCAGGTAAAGATGTGCTATTAGAATAATGGTCCCTAATTCCTTAATAATGTTCCATCCAAAATGCATATTTTAACATCTATTATGGAAATATGGATTGTATAGAAAACATCAAAAAAAAAAAGAAAACCAAAGACAAGGCCCTGATACAATACACACTTATCATGTGGGGAAGAATTTCTTGAATAACCTTTCCACAGAAAGGTTGAAAGGTCTTTCGACATTCTTCCAAAGATAGGGTAGCATAAAAAAAGACCGAGCCATTTAAAAATAAATTGAATCCCTCATTTCCCTTCTCTTTCTCCATACCTATGCACTTGAATACCTTTATTTTCACCCCACCCTCAGCCCCACAGCACTTATTTATACAGACATTTTTTTTATTGTGTGTCTCCCCCACTGGACTGTAAGTTCCTTATGGGCAGGGATCCCATCTATCAACTCAGTTGTATATTGCGAACCCAAAGTACTTAGTATAGTAGTCTGTACATAGTAAACACACAATAGGTACATATTGATAACATTGAAATTCCCAGTTTGTTATTAGAACGTACATATCCTTGGCCAATATGTCACCTTACATTTAAGAAAGCTGATTCATTCATTCATTCAATCAATCATATTTATTGAGCGCTTACTGTGTGCAGAGTACTGTACTAAGCGCTTAGGAAGTACAGCTACTTCCTAGCTACTCTACTCAGCTAGACTCACTTGCTCCCCTTTCCCTTCGCCGCTCTCGCACCACTAACGCACAGCCCTGGATCACTGCCACTGTCCGCCTCCTTCGCTCTTATGCTTGAGCTGCCGAACGCTGCTGGCGAAAGTCTAAACACCATGCCAACCTCTTTCACTTCAAGTTTATCCTTTCCTGCCTTAACTCAGCCCTCTCTTCTGCCAGACAAAACTATTTCTCCTCCCTTATTGACACCCATGCCCATCACCCCCGCCAGCTCTTCCGTACATTCAACTCCCTTCTCAGGCCCCCGGTTCCTCCCCCTCCTCCTTCCCTCACCCCCAACGATCTGGCCTCCTACTTCATTAACAAAATTAAATCCATCAGGTCCGACCTCCCCAAAGTCTCTTCCCCCCTTTCTCCATCCCCCCGGCTCTCAACACTCTCTGCTACTCTCCCATCCTTCCCAGCGGTATCCTCAGAGGAACTCTCCTCCCTCCTCTCAAGTGCTACTCCTGCCACCTGTGCTTCTGACCCCATTCCCTCTCATCTTATGAAATCTCTCGCTCCATCCCTTCTCCCCTCCTTAACTACCATCTTCAACCGCTCACTCTCCACTGGTTCCTTCCCCTCTGCCTTCAAACATGCCCATGTCTCTCCCATCCTAAAAAAACCCTCTCTTGACCCCACCTCACCTTCTAGTTATCGTCCCATCTCCCTCCTACCATTCCTTTCCAAACTCCTTGAACGAGTTGTCTACACGCGCTGCCTCGAATTCCTCAACGACAACTCTCTCCTCGACCCCCTCCAGTCTGGCTTCCGTCCCCTTCACTCCACGGAAACTGCCCTCTCAAAGGTCACCAATGACCTCCTGCTTGCCAAATCCAACGGCTCATATTCTGTCCTAATCCTCCTCGACCTCTCAGCTGCCTTTGACACTGTGGACCACCCCCTTCTCCTCAACACGCTATCTGACCTTGGCTTCACAGACTCCGTCCTCTCCTGGTTCTCCTCTTATCTCTCCGATCGTTCTTTGTCAGTCTCTTTTGCAGGCTCCTCCTCCCCCTCCCATCCTCTTACTGTGGGGGTTCCCCAAGGTTCAGTGCTTGGTCCCCTTCTGTTCTCAATCTACACTCACTCCCTTGGTGACCTCATTCGCTCCCACGGCTTCAACTATCATCTCTACGCTGATGACACCCAGATCTACATCTCTGCCCCTGCTCTCTCCCCCTCCCTCCGGGCTCGCATCTCCTCCTGCCTTCAGGACATCTCCATCTGGATGTCCGCCCGCCACCTAAAGCTCAACATGTCGAAGACTGAGCTCCTTGTCTTCCCTCCCAAACCTTGTCCTCTCCCTGACTTTCCCATCTCTGTTGACGGCACTACCATCCTTCCCGTCTCACAAGCCCGCAACCTTGGTGTCATCCTCGACTCCGCTCTCTCATTCACCCCTCACATCCAAGCCGTCACCAAAACCTGCCGGTCTCAGCTCCGCAACATTGCCAAGATCCGCCCTTTCCTCTCCATCCAAACTGCTACCCTGCTCATTCAAGCTCTCATCCTATCCCGTCTGGACTACTGCACCAGTCTTCTCTCTGATCTCCCATCCTCGTGTCTCTCTCCACTTCAATCCATACTTCATGCTGCTGCCCGGATTATCTTTGTCCAGAAACGCTCTGGGCATATTACTCCCCTCCTCAAAAATCTCCAGTGGCTACCAATCAATCTGCGCATCAGGCAGAAACTTCTCACCCTGGGCTTCAAGGCTCTCCATCACCTCGCCCCCTCCTACCTCACCTCCCTTCTCTCCTTCTACTGCCCAGCCCACAACCTCCGCTCCTCCACCGCTAATCTCCTCACTGTACCTCGTTCTCGCCTGTCCCGCCGTCGACCCCCGGCCCACATCATTCCCCGGGCCTGGAATGCCCTCCCTCTGCCCATCCGCCAAGCTAGCTCTCTTCCTCCCTTCAAGGCCCTGCTGAGAGCTCACCTCCTCCAGGAGGCCTTCCCAGACTGAGCCCCTTCCCTCCTCTCCCCCTCGTCCCCCTCTCCATCCCCCCATCTTACCTCCTTCCCTTCCCCACAATACCTGTATATATGTATATATGGTTGTACATATTTATTACTCTATTTATTTATTTATTTATTTTACTTGTACATTTCTATCCTATTTATTTTATTTTGTTGATATGTTTGGTTCTGTTCTCTGTCTCCCCCTTTTAGACTGTGAGCCCACTCTTGGGTAGGGACTGTCTCTATGTGTTGCCAATTTGTACTTCCCAAGCGCTTAGTACAGTGCTCTGCACATAGTAAGCGCTCAATAAATACGATTGATTGATTGATTGATTGATTACAAGTCAGCAACATATAGAGACCGGCCCTACCCAGTAACAGGCTCACAGTCTAGAAGGATAATAATGATGGCACTTGTTAAGCGCTTACTATGTGCCAAGCACTGTTCTAAGCACTGGGGGAGATACAAGGTAATCAGGTTGTCCCACATGGAGCTCACAGTCTTAATCCCCATTTTACAGATGAGTTAACTGAGGCACAGAGAAGTGAAGTGATTTGCCCAACGTTACGCTGACAAGTGGAGGAGCCGGGATTAGAACCCATGACCTCTGACTCCTAAGACCAGAGTCTTTCCACTGAACCACGCCGCTGATGATAAATCAGTATTTACAACCAACTATTCTTTTATTATAAGGTTTTTGAAATTAGACCCCGGGAATGACTTCATTAAGCCACAATTTCTGCAAAGTAGTATTTACTATTTTGTGCAAACAACATGTTCTCAGAATTTTGGGACCTGAAGCCAAAAACTTTGCACAGAGCTTATAAATGTTTCCTGAAGGGCAGATTGGCCTCACTGAAAGTAATGGAGAGTGTTTGATTGGCTTAATATTTGGTTTTTAACAATCTTAATGAGGCTCAAGAAATTATTCATTGCAGCAGCAAAGATTAAAAATGGATTATCCTTTGATATGTTTGTTTACAAAACAATTTAATTTGGCAATAAGCTTTTTGGCTATTTCAGTAACATGGGATTGAATGTTTTCTTTAAAAAATAAAACCTTTGATATAAGCATTAGAAGTATTTTCTTTTCCTTTTAACAGTTTTTAAAGATCACTGAAACACAGAATGCATCTGTCACAGTCACATGAGGACTCCGATTTATTTTGAGAGGGAATTGACTGCTTCTTTTGTTTACTATTTGTCCTTCCCTTCTCATTGAAGGTCGACCCACACCTTGCTATGGTTGGGAGCCAGAATTAAAGGAGTGTCATCTGGGACGACGCAATTAGTGCTAAAGATTTCCAACTAGAGAATCACCTGGGGTATCTCGTGAAGCGGATAGGATTAAGGGGAATTATAAAAATAGCTGGCTAACTTGGGCAGCAAAGATGGCATAGTGGGTAGAGTCAGAAGGCCATGGGTTCTAATCTCAGCTCCCCCACTTGTCTGCTGTGTGACCTTGGGCAAGTCACATCACTTCTCTGGACCTCAGTTACCTCATCTGTCAAATGCGGATTGAGACTGGGAGCCCAATATGGGACAGAGACTGTGTCCAACCCAATTTGCTTGTATCCACCCCAGTGCTTAGTACAGTGCCTGGCATCAAGTACTTAACAAATACCACGATTATAATTATTATTATTATTACAGCCATTGTACATTGCACAGTACCACCACTGTGATGTGGTCACTTCATGAACTGGAAATATGTCTACCGACTGTTGTATTGGCCACTTCCAAATGTTTATCACACCGGTAATTTATTACAGGAGGCTTTCTATCATTATTATTTTGCCATTATTATTGCATTTGTTCAACACCTACTATGTGTCAACTGCTGTTCTAAGTGTCATTTTCCTTCCAAGCTGGGAAAGTCCTTTCATTTGTTTTTACAGATCAATCAATACTTATAGAGTGGTAACTGTGTACAGGGCACTGAACAAAACACTTGGAAAAGTACAATATGATAGAAGTGATAGATATGATCTTTGCCCTCAAGGAGCTTTTAATCTAAATCTTAAAGCTGACTCCCCTTCTGTTCTCCATCTACACCCATTCCTTTGGAGAACTCATTTGCTTCTATGGCTTCAACTAGGAGGATGATTCCCAAATCTGCATTTCCAGCCTTGACATCTCCCCTTTCATGCAATCTCCCCTTTCCTCCAGCCTTTAGAACATCTCTACTTGGATGTCACGCTACCACAGAGACTTAACCTGTCCAAAACAGAGCTCCTCATCTTCCCAACCCCACCCTGCCCTCCCACTGACTTTCCTATCACTGTAGGCAGCACCACCATCTTCTCTGTCTCATAAATCCTGAGCTTTGGCATTATACTCGTCACCTCCTTAAGCTCATGTATTCAATCTGTCATAAAATAATGTCAGTTCTTATTTCATCACATCCCTAGAATCCACCCTTTCCATCTCCATCCAGATGTTACCATGCTGACTCAAAGCATTTTTCATAATCCACTTTTTGATTACTGCATCAGCCTTGTCCCTGACCTCCCTGCCTACTGTCCCTCTGACTCCAATCTATATTTCGTCTTGCTTTCAATTCATTTATCTATTCATTCATTCATTCTTTCAATCATATTTATTGAGTGCTTACTGTGTGCAGAGCACTTTACTAAGCCCTTGGGAAGTACAAGTTGGCAACATATAGAGATGGTCCCTACCCAACAACGGGCTCACAGTCTAGAATGGGGAAACAGACAACAAAACAGAACATGTTGGCAGGTGTCAGGTCATCAGAATAAATAGAAATAAAGCTAGATGCAAAAAAAGTTCAGTCTCCCCACTCTTCCAAAACCTCCAGTGGTTGTCCATCCACTTCCACATCAAACAGAAACTTTCTACAATTGGCTTTAAGTCAATTAGCTCCCTCTTGCTGGTCTCTTACTAAAACCCAGCTTGTACACTTTGCTCCTCTAACACCTACCTAACTCTGTGTACCTCAAACTTGTCAATCTCCCTGCCGAACTCTTGACCACATCCTTCCTCTGGCCTGAAACTCCCCAGCCTCAAATAATCACAATAAATAACGATGGTATTTGTTAAGCACTTACTATGTGCCAGGCACTGAACTAAGGGCTGGGGTGGATACAAGCACATTGGGTTGGACGCAGTCCCTGTCTCATATGGGGTTTGTAGTCTCAATCCCTGTTTGCCAGATGAAGTAACTGAGGCCCAGAGAAGTGAAGTAACTTGCCCAAGATCACACAGCAGACACGTGAGGGAGCTGGAATTAGAACCAATGATCTCTGACCCCCCAGTCCCATCTTCTATTTACTACATGATGCTGCTTCTCAAAGTGCACCTAAAATCACATCTCCTCCAGAGGCCTTTCCTGATTAAGCATGCATGCTCTCAGATCTGTACCACTTTTGTACTTGATATTCATCCCATTTCTGCTCCACAGCACTTTCGTTTATATTTATATTATATTTATATTCTTAAACTCTGACATTTCCCCTATCTGTAATTTATTTTATTGTTTGTCTCCCCCTTTAGAAGGTAAACTCATTTTGGGCAGGGATTGTATCTACCAATTTCATTTTAATGTGCTTTCCAACAGGCTTAGTTCTGTTGATAGTAATTACAGTAATTATGGTATTTGCTAAGTGTTTACTAAGTTTCAAGCACTGTACTAAGCACTGGGGTGGATACAACCAAATTGGGTTGGACACGGTCCCCCTCCCACATAGGGCTCCCGATTTCCACATGAGGTAACAGCCACAGAGCAGTGAAGAGACTTGCCCAAGATCATACAGCAAACAAGTGATGGAGCCAAGATTAGAACCCTGGTTTAGTGGAAAGAGCGTGGGCTTGGGAATCAGAGGTTGCGGGTTCTAATCCCAGCGCTGCCACTTTTCAGCTGTGTGACTTTGGGCAATTCGCTTAATCAATCAATCGTATTTAACTTAACTTCTCTGTGCCTCAGTTGCCTCATCTGTAAAATGGGGATTAAGACTCTGAGCCCCATGTGGGACAACTTGATTACTTTGTATCTACCCCAGCACTTAAAACAGTTCTTGGCACATAGTAAGCCCTTAACCAACACCAATATTATTATTATGTTCTCTGCATACAGTAATCACTTAATCAGTACCATTGATTGATTTGAATCTGAACTAAAACTTGAGCATCTAAGACAATTCTAACAAACACTATCTAGGATGTTTGGCTAGGAAGATATGCATATATGCACCTCTTTTTGGGTTCCAGGAAATCACTGCTGACCTTTTCCTCTTCCAAACAGTGATCTGTAGAATACCATTGAATCATAAGCCCCTTAGACATAAGGGCCTTGCCTTTTGCTGCTAGTGTAGTCTCCCAAGTGCTCTGAACCCAAGAGATGTTCGCTAAATACTACCAATTGATTGACTGACTGAATGATAGTTCAATCTTAGTTGGGGACGAAATCAAGATGTGAACTATGGTTTTCTAGTGTTAGCTTATTGTGGACAAGGGAAGTGTCCACCAATTCTGCTGTGCTCTCCCAAGCACTTAGTACAGTGTTTTGCTCACAGCAAGTGCTCAGTAAATGCAACTGATTGATTGATTGTATGATGTTAGAGAAGGGATTCGAAGGAAGTTGGAGAAGGGATTTGACAAGGGCCCTGTGTGGGTGGAGTGTCGGAAAGCAGGAAAATGATGTTAATATTTCCAGGAAAAGCCACCACCTCAACCTGAATATGCCCCCAGGATTACAAGGTGATCTTCTGATGCCAACCCGAACAAACCTTTATCTCACACTCATGGAAACAGACCCTGCAGCTCGATCGGTCACTAATAAAGGGTAAGGGGAAGAAGGAGTTTCCCAAGTTTT
The DNA here is from genome assembly GCF_015852505.1 of Tachyglossus aculeatus. NCBI lineage: Eukaryota > Metazoa > Chordata > Mammalia > Monotremata > Tachyglossidae > Tachyglossus > Tachyglossus aculeatus. The sequence continues at coordinate 46,029,345 of NC_052066.1, forward strand.
CACTATACAATGCCAACTTTACATAAAGTTAGTTTGCTCCCCTACTATATTTCAGTATAGGGGAAAAAAGGAACATCTTTTGGGAAAGTGATATAGTGTGTTTTGATGTATATTTATGTAGATCAGCCTTAAAATACTTTAATTGTAAATAAATAAAATTATCCCAACTGTTTTTCCTAAGATTTTAAATATAGTAGTTGTGACTTTTTAGATGATGCAGTTGGAAGTTTAAGAAAAAGCTTTAAAGCATTCTACTGTAAAGGCAATATCCTGTATTCACCATCAAATTTCATCCTGTCATGGAATTGAAACCAACAGTCCATATGACTGGCCTTGAATCGTTGATATGACGGGTTTCTGTGACACAGATAACCTTATGTTTAATATGCTGTAAAGAAACTATAAAGTATCCCAAATGGTAATGATCGTAAAGACCTGTGAAATTGATTTCCCATGTGTCTAACGAATCCTTAGTGATCCGAATATACTGCTTGACTTGACACTCTTCCCTCCTTCCAAGCCCAAGCAATTTTAAAAATGAAAACCACATTTTATTAATAGTTTAAGTACAGGAAGAATACAACAACCTTTCCTAGTGATGTAATTGGAACTGATGATTTGAATTAAGGATACGCTAACATCTGGTACTACAAAAGGTTTCATATTGGTGCTGGGAAAAAGCAATTTTGTAACATATTCATCTTTTTATAGTTTCCATATTATGATGTCTGATTCTCAACAAAAAATGTACGCATATTTCAAAATCGTAGAGTATCATGCCCTTGAAAACAGAGCAATGATCAACCTTATCAATACTGACGACCGTGTTAAAGAAGCAACATAATAGACCAGTCCTCTTTAACAGTAATGAATAACAAATGGGTAATATCCTTTCCTGACATTTTATCAGCATGGGTCTAACAGATCTGAATTAAAGTAATATATATTTCATCAGAAATCAGAATGAATTCACAAGGCTTTGGGAAACGGTACAATAAGTAGGCAGGCAGTGAAATTGAGATAGGGACCTTAAATAAATATTATAATAAGGCATTATTACCTAGAAATCCTTAGATCTAAAAGGTGCTAAATTACACAGTGCCAGGTTGTGAAACGTTTACGTTAGATATAGATTGAAAAACGGAAATGAACAGCAAATCTAAACTTGATTCTGTTTCACTTTATGAGAGAGGATTATCAACAAAAAGCCAAAAAGACAATCAACTGAAAGCTTTCTTTGTTCCAAAATGTACAAATGGAAAAGGTAAAGATAAGCAAATAACAATTTGTTAGACAGATAGATAATTGCTTTCAGACCTGGAAATGACAGAAATCAATTGTCCGGAGAATGAAGACTAAATCCTAGACTTTTCAAAAGGATAGCAAATAAGTACAAAAAGTGGAAAGTCCTCAGTGACAGCATTTTTTGCATCAGGGCGAGTAGAGATACCAACAGAGGTGAGGCCAATATTATAGGGTGCCATCAAATACAGGCCCCCAAAATTAACAATGCACTTTTTTCCATTTGAACTTGTCCTGACAGCCACTGTGGAAAGAGCACGGGCTTTGGAGTCAGAGGTCATGGGTTCAAATCTCGGCTCCGCCAATTGTCAAGCTGTGTGACTTTGGGCAAGTCACTTAACTTCTCTGCGCTTCAGTCACCTCAGCTGTAAAATGGGGATTGACTGTGAGCCCCCTGTGGGACAACCTGATCACCTTGTAACCTCCCCAGCGCTTAGAACAGTGCTTTGCACATAGTAAGCGCTTAATAAATGCCATTATTATTCTTATTATTATTTGTCAGTGTCATTTCCAAAGCTGCTATGGCCAGTGAGAACTTTACTCCGAACCCCTAGGATCACTGAACCTCACCAGTCTCCCAGCATCTTCTACATGAGACTTCCTGGGACAGATCCAACTACGGGCCTTGAAATGGAACATTTCATATAATGCTGGGACAGCTAAGGCAGAAAGGAGGGTCAGAAAAAGTCCTGCACAACTTCTACATTAGTGGAATCAGGAAAAACTACCACGGGACCACACTTTGGCTTCCTTACAACAGCTAGGCTGCCTTCTGGCTCAAGGCAACATATGGCCTTCTGGGCCAGAGACACTCACCACACTTCTTGCCTTTTTGGGATGCACAATAGAGCTGTTTTTTCTTCTGCCTCCTGGTCTGTGTTTCCGTGGCATTTAGCGAAAGCTGATAAATCAAGCTTACGGGGATGGGACTTAAGAAAATTCCATTGTACTGTAATTTAAGGCATCTGACAAACACACAGAACTGGAAGAAGTTCAGTTTAGTGCTCAGAAATAGAAAGGGGAGAAAAATTAGCCAGATCCAAATGTTTTCACACCCTCAGATATATAGTTTTCAACAACACAAAGCGTTATAACTTTGGATATAAAAGATGTTGATGTTTGTCAAACCCACCAAATCAATTTGCAAAAGGTTGAAATAGAATCTACTAGATGGGAGCCATCAATCTGACTTTGTAAGGAACAAATCCTGTCAGACTTGTATATTATCTTCCTTAGAATTGTTTAATATCATCCGTGACAGAAAGACTTAAGAAGTATGGAACCAAACTATTGTTGGTTAAAGAGTTTTCTTAATGAGCCAACTGAAGCAGCCTTCTTTTCAGTTAAACTGATGGGAAATTTGTGACTGTCTTCATAATCATTTTGGGGGGACTGTCTGAAAGCCATTTGTTTCAGGACCCGCTGTCAGATTTTATTTTCTACGTGACTGTCGTCCCTTGCTTGACTCCTGATTGTCCCTGGATTATCTCGTGCAAAAGGTGCCAGGGACTAAGAGAATCCAATGACCAATTGATACTGCCAGTCCATGCTGCCATCTTCAATCCATTTCCGTGCTGCCTCATCATTTAGAAAGGGTTGTGGAAGTTCAACCGGCCCCTTTTCTGACCTCTGGAAATGATGCTGAAATTGCTATTTGAGCTTCAAATATCACACGTACCTGTCACCCAAACATCATCCATCCTTCAAAAGAAAATGGTCCATCAGTCAATCGCATTTATTGAGCACTTTCAACGTGCACAGCACCGTACTAACCACTTGGGAGAGTGCAATATAACACAATCGGTAGAGACACTGCCTGCTACAAGGAGCCTGTTCACTCTGTATCTCCCTCTATGCACTCCAACTGAGAGGTGGTCCAGACAATAATGGAGGATTTGGGTGAGGCCTATATTTTACCACCCAAAAGCTGATGAGAAATAATAAATAACAATGTTATTTGTTACGTGCTTACTATGTGCCAAGCACTGTTCTAGAGAAGCAGCGTGGCTCAATGGAAAGAGGCCGGGCTTTGGAGTCGGAGGTCATGGGTTCAAATCCCAGCTCTGCCGATGGTCAGCTGTGTGACTTTGGGCAAGTCACTTCACTTCTCTGGGCCTCTGTTCCCTCATTTGTAAAATGGGGGCTAAGACTGTGAGCCCCCCATGGGATAACCTGATCACCTTGTAACCTCCCCAGTGCTTAAAACAGTGCTTTGCACATAGTAAGCACTTAATAAATGCCATCATTATTATCATTATTATTATTCTAGGTGCTGGGGTAGAGGCAAGCTTATCAGTTTGGATGCAGTCCCTGTCCCACGTGGGGGTCACAGTCTAATTTTACAGATGAGATAACTGAAGCAAAGAGAAGTAAAGTGACTCACCCAAGGTCACACAGCAGACAAGTGGCAGAGCCGGGATTAGAACCCAAGTCCTTCTGGCTTCCAGGACCATGCTCTATCCTCTATGCCACACTATGTCTCTGGGGCTCCTGTCTCAATAACCCTTTCATTTATTCATTCAATAGTATTTATTGAACGCTTACTGTGTGCAGAACACTGTACTAAGCACTTGGGAAGTACAAGTTGACAACATATAGAGACGGTCCCTACCCAACAGCAGGCTCAAAGTCTTTCAGAATTCCCTAGTGACCTACTTATATGACCCGATCTGCAATTTAAGAAACGTCGGTCTAACTCTACCTTAAAGAATTGTTTGACCAAAAGGGAAATGACAAATTTTACATAGCCATAATTTGACTACATTGAAATGTCTCTTACCTACTTTCTGAGCATAGTGCTTACTTTGCAGCCAGTCAAGTTAGGACTAATCCATCTGGAAGGTATACCTAATGCCACAGTTAACTGAAGTAGCTGTTCCCCAGTTTTTGTTCCTTGTGGCCTGTCTTGCTTGTTCTCTGAGAAATTCTCCAGGTCTTACTGGTCCACCTTTTCCTTCATTCAATCAATCAATCATATTTATTGAGCACTTACTATGTGCAGGACATTGTACTAAACCCTGGGAACGTATAATATAATAGAGTTGGTAGGCAAGTTACCCACCAACAATGAGCTTACAATCTAGAGAGGGGAGACAGACATTATAAATATATTAATATAAATATAAAATTCTAGACTGTGAGCCCACTGTTGGGTAGGGACCGTCTCTATATGTTGCCAATTTGTACTTCCCAAGCGCTTAGTACAGTGCTCTGCACACAGTAAGTGCTCAATAAATACGATTGATTGATTGATAAATAAAATAAATTATGGATATATACATAAGTGCTGGATAGAAGTAAAACGGGTTGGACAAAGTTCCTCTCCCACACGGTGTTCACAGTCTCAATCCCCATTTTACAGATGAAGTAACAGGCACAGAGAAGTAAAGTGACTTACCCAAGATAATTCAGCAGAAAAGTGGTGAAGCTGGGATTAGAGCCCATGACCTTCTGACTGTCAGGCCCGAGCTCTATCCACTATGTCATGCCACTTCTCATAATTGTGGTATTTGCGGCTTACTTTGTGCCAGGCACTGTACTAAGTGCTAGGGTGGATACAAGGAGATCAGATTGGACACAGTCCCTGTCCCACATGGAGCTCACAGTCTCAATCCCCGTTTTAAAGATGAGGGAACTGAGGCCCAGAGAATAATAGTTATGGTATTTGTTAAGTGCTTACTAAGTGCCAAGCACTGTTCTAAGCACTGTGGCAGATACAAGATAATTAGGCAGTCGACTTGCGGTTCAAACTCTTAATCCCCATTTTACAGATGAGGTAGCAGCATGACCTAGTGGATAGAGCACAGGCCCGGGAGTCAGAAGGTCATGGGTCCTAATCCTGGCTCTGCCACTTGTCTGCTGCATGACCCTGGGCGAGTCATTTCACTTCTCTGGGCCTCAGTGACCTCATCTGTAAAATGGGGATTGAGACTGTGAGCCCCATGCAGTACCCCCTCCTTCCTCTCCGCCCCGCCCTACCTCCTTCCCCTCACCACAGCACCTGTATGTACATTTGTACAGATTTATTACTCTATTTATTTTACTTGCACATCTTGCACATATTTACTATTCTATTTATTTTATTTTGTTAATATGCTTTGTTTTGTTGTCTGTCTCCCCTTTCTAGACTGTGAACCCACTGTTGGGTAGGGACCATCTCTATATGCTGCCAACTTGTACTTCCAAAGTGCTTAGTCCAGTGCTCTGCACACAGTAAGCACTCAATACATATGATTGAATGAATGAATACAGGAATTTTATCCAGCCCGATTTGCTTGTATCCATCTCAGTGCTTAGTACAGTTTCTGGCACATAGTAAGTGCTCAACAAATACCACAAGTATTATCATAATTATTAAGTGGCTTGCCCAAGATCACAAAGCAGACAAGTGGTGAAGCCGGGATAAGAACCATGCCCTCTGACTCCCAAACCCGTTGCGCTTTTCACTAAGCCACGCTGAAGTGACTTGACCAAGGTCACACAGCAGACTGTGGCAGAGCCGGGATTAGAACCCATGACCTTCTGACTCCCAAGCCACCTAGCCATGCACAAACCCTGTCCCTCAAGGGGCTCAAAATTTATCAGAACTTGCATGGCGTAACGGAATGAAAATGGGCCTGGAAGATAGAGTACGGGGTTTCTAATACCAGCTCTGTCGACCTCTCTGTGTCTCATTCCCCTCATCTGAAAAATAGAGATTCAATAGCTGGTCTAACTCCTATTTAGATTCTGAACCTCAGGTGGGACCTATTTTGTATCATCCCCAGCACTTAATAAAGTGGATGGCACAGAATAAACATTGAATAATTATTATTGTTATTATTAATATCATTACTGTTATCATTACCATTAGCAGGGACCTCTGCCTATTAAGCCACAGAAAAGCCTAAAAAGAGCCAGGAACCACAGATGAGATTCTCCTAAAAAAAAAAAATATGCTCTTCAGTGATCCCACATAATAGGAAAGCTAAAACCCAGTAGACTGTTTTTTCTCCGATCTCTCAAGAGTCTTGTTGGAGAGAGAATATTAGGGGGAAAATTAGTGACCCTTCTCCCCTGCAGCCCCTAGTTTTATGAATCAAACCTCCTTGGTTTCAGAGCATCAAGGTAGGAGTCAAAAAGAAGAGAAATGGGGCAGGGAGCAGGAAAGATGAAAAGGATGAAAACGATTATGCTAAATATGGAATGGAGCAGAAAATAAGGAATAGAAGACTGGAGCTAGCTTGCCTCAAGCTCCTAGAAACCAATACTTCCCTTCCTCCCTATTCTTCTTCTTCCTGCCACTTCCCCCCTCCCCACCAAAAAGAAACTGGGCCTTTGTTCTTATGATATTTAGACTAGTTTAGCCAGAGGAAATGAGTACATGAATGACCATTTCACTATCTAAGATGAGGTGTTGCAGTATAAATAGAAATATCACACAATAGTACTCCATTTTTTGGTGCCTTTGAAACTGTGAGATGGCTTTTGTTACTCTTCTTTAGGCTTAGCAAAGAAAAATAGTTTTCTCTGATGGGAGCCCTTTGATGTTCATTCAGCATGCCTACTTGAGATCCTTTCATCAAAAACTTTGAAAAGCATTTGAGGCCGGCTAGCTAGCTGCTACCGGCACTGTGCCTTGTAAGATGTCCTTTTATTAAGAATCAGTCCATATCATTAGCAAATATTTGGTAAAGCAGAGTTCAGCCCTCTCTCCTTTAGCAAAGCCTGAGGAAAATCACCTAATTTCCTGTTAGCCAAATATTTCTCACTGAGGTTCACTACCAATTAAAGCACTGTCAATTAGGAAAAGTCAGAAGTTACATAGGGAGGAGAGATCTGGGTCTCTATCATGATGTACAGTCTTATGCAAGAGAGCCCCCCTGCATACACACACACACACACACACACAAAGATGCACAGAAGTGCAAACAACAAAAAACAAAGAACAATAGAGTAATAATCATAGTATTTGTTAAGTGCTTACTATGTGCAGGCTTACAAAGCACTGGGGTAGGTCATAACAAAAATAATAACATTTATTAAGCACTTACTACGTGCAAAGCACTGTTCTAAGCACTGGGGAGGTTATGGGGGGCTCACAATCTTAAACCCCATTTTCCAGCTGAGGTAACTGAGGCCTAGAAAAGTGAAGTGACTTGCCCGAAGTCACAGCTGACAATTGGTGGAGCCGGAGTTTGAACCCATGACCTCTGACTCCAAAGCCCAGGCTCTTTCCATTGAGCCACGCTGCTACATGTTGCCAACTTGTACTTCCCAAGCACTTAGTACAGTGCTCTGCACACAGTAAGCACTCAATAAATACGATTGATTGATTCTCTAGGTAATAATAATAATAATAATAATAATGGCATTTATTAAGTGCTTACTATATGCAAAGCACTGTTCTAAGTGCTGGGATACATACGAGGTGATCAGGTTGTCCCATGGGGGGCTCACAGTATTAATCCCCATTTTACAGATGAGGTAACTGAGGCCCGGAGAAGTTAATTGACTTGCCCAAAGTCACACAGCAGGCAATTGGCAGAGCTGGAGTTTGAACCCATGACCTCTGGCTCCAAAGCCCAGGCTCACTCCATTGAGCCACACTGCTTCTCTAGGTAGTAATAGTAATAATGATGATGGCATTTATTAAACACTTACTATGTGCAAAGCACTGTTCTAAGCGCTGGGGTACATACAAGGTGATCAGGTTGTCCCATGGGGGGGCACACAGTCTTAATCCCCATTTTACAGATGAGGTAACTGAGGCACAGAGAAGTTAAGTGACTTGCCCAAAGTCACGCGGCTGACAATTGGCAGAGCTGGGATTTGAACCCATGACCTCGGACTCCAAAGCCTGTGCTCTTACCACTGAGCCACGCTGCTTCTCTGTAGTACAAGATAATTGTGATGGATACAGTCCCTGTTCCACACAGGGCTCACAGTCTTAATCCCCATTTTGCAGATGAGGAAATTGAGGCCCACAGAAGTGAAATGACTTGCCCATTAAGTTAGCTAAGAGAAGAGAAGAAGAGAAGTTAAGACAAGGGGCAGGCCTGGGATTAGAACCCATGTTCTTTTAACTCCCAGACCTACGCATTTTCCCACTAGGCCATACATATAACCACCTTTCAGGTTCAAATATGGAACTCATTATTGTGTGACTTTTTTATGTCGATGAGTGTTCTGTCCCTGATAACAATAATAATAATAATAATAATTATAAGTATGGTATTTGTTACATGCTTACTTTGTGCCAGGCACTGTACTAAGTGCTTGGGTGGATAGAAGCAAATCGGGTTGGACACAGCCCCTGTCCCATCTGGGGCTCACAGTCTCAATCCCCATTTTACAGGTGAGGTAACTGAGGCACAGAGATGTAAAGTAAGTTGCCCAAGGTCACCTAGCTGACATGTGGTGGAGCCGGAGTATGGCATGTAGGTAATAATAATAATAATAATAATGGCATTTATTAAGCACTTACTATGTGCCAAGCACTGTAAGATAGTCATTCCTTGTGCACCCTGTACAGATTGTGTCCTGTTGCAATGTTGCATTTGTTAACTACAATATCCAGCACTTTTTATTTCTCTCAGGGTCACAGTTTTCCAGAAGTCTCCGCATCAAGGCAGTAACTCCATATCGGAGCACGGCAGAATTCCAGGCTAACTTATTTTCTATTACCATCTCTCAACTGCTCCCTGAAATGTCAGTGGACTGATATTGCTTCATTATTCCTTTGACAGGTTTCTTCTACACACTGTGTTTACAGTTACTCTTACATAAGAGAAGCTGTTTGGGTAACCTCTTGTCATCCATTTTCTTCAAATGACTGGTCCGGCCAAGGTGTGATGCGATGAGTGTTGCATTTCCGCTGGTGGTCTGTCCGCATTCCGTAACCTTAATGTTTGTGATCCTGTCATGCCACGTGATGATAAAGCTTGTTTGTAGCTTTCCTGGTGGCACTGCTCTGGAATTTGAATTGAACATCTGAGGGATGCATTTATCAAGGGTTCCAAAATTGCCCTCATATACAGAGATGCCACCACTCTCCCCAGTGTCCAGTCCGCCTTGGGTTTCCAACTATAGTGGAAGCAGAATAGCCTAGTGGAAAGAGCATGGTTCTGATAGTAAGAGGACCTGGGTTCTAATCCCAGCTCTGCCTCTTGTCTCCTCTGTGACCTTTGGATAAGTCACTTAATGTCTCTCTGCCTCAGTTCCCTCATCTGCAAAATGTGGATTCAATACCTGTTCTCCCTCCTACTTAGACCATGAGCCCCATCTGGGATCTGATTATCTAGTATCTATTCCAGGCCTTAGTACAATGCCTGACATAGAGTGAGCATTTAATGAATATTACTACTGTTATTATTATTAAAAGTATTATAATAATTATTATTATTCTGAAGCTATTGTTTGGGTACCCAAAACATCAGGGGTTAGACTTGCAGCCACACTCAAGCAAGCTTTAGTAACTCAGGTCTGAAAATAACAAGAACCGGATTTTTCCAGCGTATTAACTCTTCACAGTCTGCCTGCCACTTCCATGGCTGAGACTACACTCTGTCTTTATGTCTTCATAACAAATCCCACTTATCTTTATGATTCTTATGAGTTCTAAACTGTGAGCCTGCTTTCTAGACTGTGAGCCCGCTGTTGGGTAGGAACCGTCTCTATAAGTTGCCAACCTGTACTTCCCAAGCACTTAGCACAGTGCTCTGCACACAGTAAGCGCTCAATAAATATGATTGAATGAATGAATGATTGGTATTATTATTGTCATCATCATCAAAGGACATATTATCCTACTTAATGTGGTTTCCTACCACCTTATCTATCCTTGTGTCATTAAACAATTATTATTACGGCATTAAGCGCTTATTATTTATCAAGCACAGCTCTAGGAATAGAGGTAGATCCAAGTTACAGATACAAGTTAATCAGGTCAGATGCAGTTCCTGTCCCATATGGAGCATCCTAAGTGGGAGGAAGAACAGGCATTAATTCCCCATTTTACAGATGAGAAAACTGAGGGACAAAGCCATTAAGTGACTCGCCCAAGGTCACACAGCAGACAACAAGCAGATTTGGAATCAGAACCCACATCCTGTGATTCCCAGGCCTATACTGTTTCCATTATGCCACGCCGCTCCTCAGTGTGAGAAGCAGCTGGCCTGGGGGAAAGAAAACAGGCTTGGTAGTCTGGAGAACTGGGTTCTACTCTTGGTTCTTCTACTTGCCTGCTGTGTGACATTGGATAAATTACTTAAATTATCTGTGCCCCAGCTTCCTCATGTTTCCCCTCTCCCTGAGAGTTTGAGTCACAGGTAAAACAGGACAAGTCCAACCTGATTGTTTTATATATACACCTCCGTGTGTAGGACAGTGTTAGCCTATAGTAAGTGCTAAATACCACAATTATTATCAAATAGTCAATCAATTAATCAATGGTATTTATGGAGCACTTATTGTGTACAAAGCACTGTACTTGGGATAATTTTGGGATTATCTTATGGTTACTGGTTCTAATTCCGGCTCCACCACTTGTCTGCTTTGACAAGTTCTTTGTGCTTCAGTGACTTCATCTATAATATTCATTCAATCGTATTTATTGAGCACTCACTGTGTGCAGAGCACTGTACTACGTGCTTGGGAAGTACAAGATGGCAACATATAGAGATGGTCCCTATCCAACAGTGGGCTCACAGTCTAGAAGGGATTGAGACCATGAGCCCCATGTGGGACAGGGGACTGTGTCCAACTGGATTTGCTTGTATCCACCCCAGTGCTTAGTACAGTGCCTGGCACATAGTAAATGCTTAAAAAATGTCAAATAAATAATAATAATTATTATTATTACAAAAAAATAGAGTTGATAGACACAATTCCTGAACACAAGGAGTTTACAACATTCAGTGATGTGTGAATTCCATGTGGGACAGGGACTGTGTCTAGCTGGATTTCTGTGTCTCTCCCTCAGCACTTAATACATTACTTACCAGACAGTAAGCTCTAAACAAATATAATTCTCATCATTCAATCAATCAATCAATCATAATTTGGGGGCACTTACTGTCAACTCTGTGTTGCTGATAGAGACGGTTGGTTGTGGAGAGGTTTGACACGTGCAGACCTGGAAATAATTCCATCTTCAGATGAATTAATTGCCTAGCCTCGGTGCTTTACTACTTGTGAGAAACAGTTCATACCATCAGTATGAATTCCTTCCATGTCTGTACTTCCAAAGCATAATTGTGTGTGGTATAAGAACTCTTAAATGAGTAATTTAAAGATCTGTTAATATTCTGAGCCTTTTGAAGTGAATGTGTTTTCCAAGGGATCAGAATCATATTCTGAGGTGGGCTTCAAGATTCCTTTTGCAGTTTCAAGCATGGCTGCATGGAAAAGCTCAAATGGATCGGACACAAGATGCAGCCTTCATTATCTCCATTGTTTATGGGGAAAAGATTCATCCATTCATTCATTCAATCATATTTACTGAGAGCTTGCTGTGTGCAGAGCACTGTGCATATAGCTTTAATTCTATTTGTTCTGACGATTTTGACACTTGTCTACATGTTTTGTTTTGTTGTCTGTCTCCCCCTTCTATACTCTTTAGACTGTGAGCCCACTGTTGGGTAGGGACTGTCTCTATATGTTGCCAACTTGTACTTCCCAAGCGCTTAGTACAGTGCTCTGCACACAGTAAGCGCTCAATAAATATGATTGATGATGATGATACTAAGACAGGACCAGCAGGCTGTTTGTGAAGACCAAGAACAGTCAATCAATTGCATTCATTGAGCACTTGCTGTGTGCAGAGCATTGTTCTAAGTCCTTGGGAGAGTACAGTGTAGCAGAGCTGGGTAGATATGTTCCCCTTCCAAAGTTGTTAATGATTTTATAGTTAGGAATTAAAGACAGAGGAGAGGTATTCTTCTCATCTGTGGTTTGCAAATGGTATTTCTATTTATCCTTGGAAATCTTTATTGTTAAGTCCAGTACCCCTGGGGAGAAATGGAAACACTGGAAGTTTAGTTATTCAAAAACAGGACATATTTCTGGTTGAGACATTTGATATACCCAATTGTGCATATCCTTTCTGACCAAACCAAGAGGCATATTAAAAAAATCCTATTTAGTGGACTCTATAATTAAGTCTAAGAGCAGTATCACCGAAAAAGAGACTTTCACAAAGTCCCCACAATCCAATTCTACTATAAATCGTGGAAGAATGCTACATAATGGACTTTAACATTTTAAATGTCCTTTGTAAATGTTTGTGGTATTGAAATAGTTTGGCAATTTTTCTCTAAGATTATTTTATTTAAAATAATTAAATTTGTTTGCCTATTATAGAATACCAAGGAAATACTGTGTAAATGTTTAAAGAATTGGTTACATGTCCTTTCTTTCTCTATGGCAAAAAAATGTGATTTGGCACATCAGCAACTGACATGCCAATTTACTGAGAAAGAAAAACGTTCCATTATCTAGGTCACAGAGAAAAAACATGCCAGTGTTGACCTCTAGAAATTTAGTTATGAAAGTCAGTGAAGCAGGGTCTTCCCACTCAGAAAAAGAAGGAATCTTCAGACAAGAAAGAAATTCAGCTGGATCTATAGGATGGTTGACAGATGTTAAGCAGTTTGAGGATGGGGATCAAACATCCTCTATTTTGATTAAAGTTAAAACACAAATACAGTCCAAAAATGGTTTTCTTTTTCTAGACTATAAGCTCCTTGTGGGCTGGGAATGGTTCATTCATTCATTCAACCACATTTGTTGAGCGCTTACTGTGTGCAGAGCACTGTACTAAGCGCTTGGGAAGTACAAGATGGCAACATATAGAGACGGTCCCTACCCAACAGTGGGCTCACAGTCTAGAGTGGTTCTACCACCTCTGCTGTACAGTGAACAGTACAGTGCTCTGCACACAGTAAGGCTCAATAGATAACAGTGATTGATAGCAGTGGCAATAATATTTATTAAGCCCTTCATAAGTACAGAGCACAGTCTTAAACTCGGGGAGAGAATTCCCCGGGTGGAAATTAGACATGGTTCCTGTCCCTCAGGGGATCCTCACATTCAAAGGGTATAAGTGGGGAGAAGGAACTGGAGACAAGTGTATCAGGAACCACTTTCACATCGAATGAGTTTGATTCCCCCACCTGCTGAAGGACATGCTAATTCAACTTTGCAGGATTGTCTGGAACATAAGTATCAGGAAACCCACAAATCATCATTACACTGTTGAGACAACTTTGTTCCACCTCCGACTCGATTTCTGGGAATTAGATTCATTTCAAAATATGGTAGAATCAAGCCAGCTCACTGACTTACAGGAGTTTATTCTACTCCAACGTTTTTACTTTGAGAACGGGCCATTTTATTCATTCTTTAGTTTTATACACAGGTGCTTTAATGTGGCAACCAAGTGTCATGAAGGCATAACCTTCAGACCTGTTATTTTACTAATATAAATGGAAACTGAACAGATAGGTGGGAAAGGCTTTCATGTGGTAAGTTTATATGTTATATATACATGCATGTTATATGTTTATTCATTCATTCAATCATATTTATTGAGTGCTTACTGTGTGCAGAGCACTGTACTAAGCACTTGGGAAGTACAAGTCGGCAACATATAGAGACGGTCCCTACCCAACAACGGGGCTCACAGTTTAGAAGGGGGAGACAGACAACAAAACAAAACATGTAAACAGGTATCAAAATCATCAGAACAAATAGAATTAAAGCTATATGCACCTCGTTTACAAAATAGAGATAGGTGTAAAGATACGTGCGTATGCCTATATACAGATACATGTATGTGTACATTGACACCTGTCTACTTGTTTTGTTGTCCGTCTCCCCCTTCTAGACTGTGAGCCCGTTGTTGGGAAGGGACCATCTCAAGATGCTGCCAATTTGTATTTCTCAAGCACATGCTTAGTACAGTGCTCTTTACACAGTAAGTACTCAATAAATATGATTGAATGAATGAAAGGAATTATGAAATATTAAAACCCAACACAGACAAATATGAACACAAAAACCTTAAATCAGTAGGGTGCTCTGGCTAGAGGAGCAGAATTTCAGGCTCACAGTCCAAGGCATATCTACACCCATATCAGTCAGTCCAGCAACTACCAGTTTTCCCAGGGTTCAGTCACTGAATTGGACATTAGTAAGTATGGGAAAGTCAGCTAAAATATATGTCTCAAGCTTAAATGATTTTCATATTACAAAATTTGATTAAATAACTGGCCCCTTGTGTAATAGTGCACAAGCCTGAAAACCTATGCCATCTCCGTGTTTCAAAAAAATACAGGAAATTTAGTTCTCACACTATTACTTCTCCAACAACAGAAATACAATTCTTTGTTTTAAAGAACAAGAGCCAACCCTGTAGTGAAACAGACCTAGGGAGACAGAAATACTGAGATAGTGATATGGAGGGCAGGTGGGTTCAAGCACTTGTCTCATCTTGTCTCAACTACAGCATCAACCTCCTTACTGATCTCCCTCCCTCCAGCTTCTTCCCTCTCCAGCTCATACTTCACATAGTTTTTCATTCATTCATTCATTCGTATTTATTGAGCGCTTACTGTGTGCAGAGCACTGTACTAAGCTCTTGGGACGTACAAGTTGGCAACAAATAGAGATGGTCCCTACCCAACAGTGGGATCACAGTCTAGAAGGGGGAAATGATTTATTTAAGAAATTGTTGTGCTCGTGTCCCCCACTTCAAAAATCTCCAATGGTGGTCCTTTTATCTCAAACAGAAACTCCTCACCAAAGGCTTTAAATAATAATGACATTTATTAAGCTCATACTATGTGCAAAGCGCTTTTCTAAGTGCTTGGGGAGGTTGCAAGGTGATCAGGTTGTCCCAAGGGGGGCTCACAGTCTTAAATCCCATTTTCCAGATGAGGTAGCTGAGGAACAGAGAAGTGAAGTGACTTGCCCAAAGTCACACAACTGACAATTGGTGGAGCTGGGATTTGAACCCATGACCTCTGACTCCAAAGCCCGTGCTCTTTCCACTGAGCCATGCTGCTGCTCTTAAATCACCCAGTCTGCTCACTCTCCCCTTTATCACACACTTCATTCCTATTGTACCAACCTACTCACCTTGATGTCTCTTGTCTCTCACCATCAGCCCCTTGTTCAGGGTCTCCTACTTCTGGAACTTCTCCATCTTCATATCCATCAGACCACCACTCTCCCCACCTTCCAATAACAACATTGCCTAGTGGGAGCAGTTTTGCCCTGGAAAGCACACGGGTGTGGAAATCAGAGTTCCTGGGTTCTAAAACTTGTTCCATCACTTTCTGCTGCATGACCTTGGGCAAGTCAATTCACTTCTCTAAACCTCAGTTATCTCATCTATAAAATGGAGATTTTTTAGGGGGGGCAGTATTTGTTCAGCACTTACTATGTGTGCAGAGAAGCAGCACGGCTCAGTGGAAAGAGCATGGGCTTTGGAGTCAGAGGTCATGGGTTCAAATCCCGGCTCCACCACTTGTCATCTGTGTGACTTTGGGCCAGTCACTTAATTTCTCTGTGCCTCAGTTACCTCATTTGTAAAATGGGGATTAAGACTGTGAGCCCCCCATGGGACAACCTGATCACCTTGTAACCTCCCCAGTGCTTAGAACAGTGCTTTGCACATAGTAAGCACTTAATAAATGCCATTAGATTATTAGTGTTATTACTGTGCTAATCAGTGGGGTATTTACAAGCTAATCAGGTAGGATGCAGCCAGTGTCCCACAGGGGGCTCATATTCTTAATTCCCATTTAACACATAACAGGCACAGAGAAGCTAAGTGTTTTGCCCTAAGTCACACAGCAGACAAGTGGTAGATCCAGGATTAGAATCGAGGTCTGTCTGTCTGACTCCCAGGCATTTACTCAAGGCCCTACTGAGAGCTCACCTCCTCCAGGAGGCCTTCCCAGACTGAGCCCCTTCCTTCCTCTCCTCCTCGTCCCCCTCTCCATCCCCCATCTTACCTCCTTCCCTTCCCCACAGCACCTGTATATATGTATATATGGTTGTACATATTTATTACTCTATTTATTTATTTATTTTGCTTGTACATTTCTATCTATTTATTTTATTTTGTTGGTATGTTTGGTTTTGTTCTCTGTCTCCCCCTTTTAGACTGTGAGCCCACTGTTGGGTAGGGACTGTCTCTATATGTTGCCAACTTGTACTTCCCAAGCGCTTAGTACAGTGCTCTGCACATAGTAAGTGCTCAATAAATACGATTGATTGATTGATTGATTTACTCTGACCACTAGGCAACACTGCTTCACAGTTAAATCCTCCTCCTTCCAATTTAGACTGTGAGCTCATAGGGACTGTATCCAAGTTCTTTAATTTGAACTCTATCCCAGTGTCTTATACAGTTCTTAGAACATAATAGGTACCTAACAAATACCACAATAATTGCTCAAAGTCCTCCTAAAATTGCTTATCCTCTAGAAAGCCCTCCCAGACTAACTTCCCAACTCCCAAACCTACTTTCCCATCCCAAGTGCATCAACTATGCCCTTGAGTCTATACCTCCTAAAACCTATGTTCTCACCTCACCTCCACCACACTTACTTCAACCAAGGGTATTTGTTGCAATCTCAATATATTCAAACACTGTAGTAAGCGCTTGAGACAGAAAAATACATGTCCGCTGACTGCAATGAGCTTGCACTGTAGAGGATATGCCTTTACACTCAATTGTTTCTCTTTTCTGTAATAAATTTGAATTGATTGTGCCCCTCTCAGGGTCACACCTGAAGAGTTTCCAGTACTCTGCCAGTCTTGGCCATGGGAGGAAGAGTCAAGCAGAGGCATACCCGTTCCATTCCCAGCTTGGCCAGTGACTAGCGAGTGGAAGGCAATCTGCTACAAGTCAAAACTCATCTGTGCTGGGCAGCAGTGTCACGGGAGAGAGTCGAAAGTGGAGACTCAAATTTACCGTACGGAAGGCAGCAATGGTAAACCACTTCCATAGTTTTACCAAGAAAACTCCACGGATACACTACCAGAACAATTGCAGATGGAGAGTGGGGCGTTTTGGGATAGATGTGACTGTGGTGTCATTACTCTATTTTACTTGTACATATGTACTGTTCTATTCATTTTATTTTGTTAATATGTTTTGTTTTGTTGTCTGTCTCCCCCTTTTAGACTGTGAGCCCACTGTTGGGTAGGGACCGTCTCTATATGTTGCCAACTTGTACTTCTCAAGCGCTTAGTACAGTGCTCTGCACACGGTAAGTGCTCAATAAATACGATTGAATGAATGAATGAATGAATGGACTACAGGTCACAAATGACTCGACGGCATAAGGCAAGACAGTTTAGATTGTGAGCTCCCCAAGAGTGGAGATCATGTTTACTTAGTTGTACTCTCCCAAAGTCTTATTTTAGGGCTCTGTACATAGTGAGCACTCAGTAAATTACATTGATTGATTTGTCTGCTGTGTGACCTTGGGCAAGTCACTTCACTTCTCTGTGCCTCAGTTACCTCATCTGTAAAATAGGGATTAACACTGTAAGCCCCATGTGGGTTGGGCAATGTGTCCAACCTGATTATCTTGTATCTATCCCAGAGCTTAGAACAGTGCCTGGCACATAAGTGCTCGTTGTGGGCAGGGAATGTTATTGTTTATTATTATAACATACTCTTCCAAGTGCTTAGTATAGTGTTTTGCACACAGTAAGTACAAAATAAAAATGATTGAATGAATTAACAAATACTGCACACACAAATAAAAGTTTCTGTCTGAGTAATTAAATGCTTACTTTTTTGATAGCCTTACTGAACTTTTAGAAAAAGC
Source organism: Tachyglossus aculeatus (assembly GCF_015852505.1). Lineage (NCBI taxonomy): Eukaryota > Metazoa > Chordata > Mammalia > Monotremata > Tachyglossidae > Tachyglossus > Tachyglossus aculeatus. Next base: position 46,047,476 of record NC_052066.1, read on the forward strand.
ATGAATGAAGACACATAGCAAGAACTAGTCTTTTTACAATCAAACAGGAAGTTTAGTTCAGGAAATAGTTAAGTCTTAATGGTTTGCTTCCAGAATTGATATTAATCTTCCAACTCAATAAACCTGAGTCAATTGGGATTTGCAGGAAATTTCAGGAACTCTGGCCCAGTTTTTTAAAAAATGTGTTGCTTTCTTAACCAGATATGGCATTGTGGTGGGAGAGACAAGTTCCTGAGCCTGTCATAGCACAACTTGTAGACGGAAGCTAAAGAGAGCATTTGTTGTCATCAAATGAAGAGTCAATTTGTCAAACTTTCCTCTTAATTCTCCCTTGGTGTCCATCATTTTATGCATTAACATGATTTTAAATCAAGAATTTTAAACTTTAAATGATTTAGATTTCTAAATTGAATAAAAGTGAGCCCGTTGTTGGGTAGGGACCATCTCTATACGTTGCCGATTTGTACTTCCCAAGTGCTTAGAACAGTGCTCTGCACACAGTAAGGGCTCAATAAATACTATTGAATGAATGAATGAAAACAATGCAGTTTTTCCATGTGAATAAAAATGCTGGTCTTGCAGTGAGCCCTAAAAGACATAGTCAAGTGCCCTTGAATGGTCTGAAAGAAGAAATTCAGAAACCTGGACACTTCGTGGAATGTATTGCTGGTCTATTCTTGAGGCTGGCATGAAAAACTTTCAGGAAAAATGTACATAGAATGCAAGGCAGATTGACAGCAACACAATTTGTGTAATTCAAAAAAAGAATTTCATCAGGCATTTCTCATATTTGAAACTGGGCCGTATTAGTTGTGGCTTTGGAGAGGAGTAGAGATTAGGAAACATGACAAGAAAGCAGTGTGGCATAGTGGATAGAGCACAGGCCTGTTTTCTGGCTTAGACAAAACATTTTAAGGACCTGTGTTCTAATCCCAGCTCCGCCACTTTCTGCTGTGTGACCTTGGGCAAGTCACTTCACTTATCTGTGCCTCAGTTACCTCATTTGTAAAATGGGGATGAAGACTATAAGCCCCATGTGGGACATGGACTGTGTCCAATCTGATTACCTTGTATCTACCACAGTGCATAGAATAGTGCCTAGCATATAGTAAGTGCTTAACAAACACCATTAAAAAAAAGAAAGAGTTCCAAGACTGTGGCAGTTCCCAAATCATTGATAACTACTCCCTTTCATCCCCCAGTGGGGTAACTAAAACTAGGTGTACAGAAAATTGATCTACTTTTCCTGTGATATTTAATATATATTCAATTGAGAAGTCAATGCACAGCTCTCTTTCTTCCCCACTCCCCCCACTCCCTTGCTATACAAAAATCCCTTCTTGAACCTCTTTTTTGCAATGGCTTGGGAGCTATACACTGTTGATTCTTTTAAGATGTAGTGTATTACAGGATTTCTCCCTCCTAAGATTTTTGGGTAGATCACCCTTACCCAAAAAGGGGTGTAGGTAGAAAGAAAAAAATCATTTATTTAGAAATAGAGCCAACAGTTAGCAAATGGAAAAAAAAAACTTGACATGAACCTCTAATTTTCCAAAATAGATGAACAAATACAAAAAGGACTGTGTGGTTTTATGATTCAACCTCATTCACACAGATCCCACCTGTTTTCTGGCTTAGAGAAAACATTTTAAGCCTGAATAAATTCAATGAACCCCTTCCCATTTAAGAAGGGTATAATCTCTCTGAGAATGTGAATTGTATGGACCAGAAAATAACGAACTAATGCTAGTCAGGCAGAAGATTCAATCATCCATAATTACACCTATGAAGACCAGGATCATTTTGAAGAAATGAAATGTATTTAATATGAATTTTTTGCTCTACCTCATGGAAAGCGCAGGGCATATCACAGTCACCCTCTTCTCCAAAATGCAAGTAACTTCCTAAAATTGCTGTTTGGGAATTAATAATGCATATGGGAAAATAATGAGAACTAGCATATTTGGGACAGGTTACATCTGTTAGCAAAGTCAATGTCGAGAATTGAGGCAATTTTCCAAATATCTCCAACAAAACTACCACTTTCCCCTTCATTTATTAGTGTGTGAGTTATTCAGGTACAGTGATTATGTCTATGTTCCCTTTGCTTTGTAATTGCTTTAAACATTTGTAGCTTCTTCCCAGAAAAAAAAAAAAAAACAGCTTGGACTGTGGCCTCATAACAGGGAACTGGCAATTAATCAAATGTATCTAACTGTGGGTTGCCAAAGCGTTCTGCCTCTTTGTTCATCTATTTTCCGTCTCTGTTTCAAAACATTTGTTGTGAGGAGAGTATTCTAGACCAAGGACCTGAATGTCAATTAGTCAATATCCTATCCTGTCTCTTTTCAAGTTTGGAGTCAAGGAAAGAGTGTGAATAGAGTAACTCCAGGTATATATTTGGAAGAGCATAATGATCTTAGCAAGAAAATCCTATGTGGTCTGGCTCAAGATACTTCTCCCCTTTCTTCGTCAGTCATTGGCCTAGAAGATGGAATTTTAATGGGAATTGAAACTCGAATGGCATGAATTTTGCTAATAGAGTTTTCTAAGAGCTAGATGGATTGTCCTCAGCTCACATATGAAGTGAATTACCAACAAATTCACTGAATTTGTGCTGAAAATGTGCTCTTTGTTGCCCCTTTGTACCAAAGAAAAAGAACTGGGCGATCATTGCGGGCGGTTGTTGTCTCTCCCAAATCTGTCATATTGCATTCTCCCTGGAACTCAGTACAGTGTTCTGCACACAGAAAGAGCTCAATAAATACCATTGATCGATTGTTCAATGAAGACGCTTGCTAAGGCAATGCAGCAATCCCTCATTAACACCAGCCTAAGAATTCAAAGAATGGTTTAGTTTACTTGCTTTTATTCCAAAATGATATCATCTTGAAGGGAATGGAAAAGCTGCACCCACATATGGTAAGAAAGTTATTAGGTGGGGCTAGTATCATGTCATCTTCTTCTGACTGAATGGTAATCATTATGTGATAATAATAACAACAATAATGACATATTACTTGTAAATGTATGTCTCTCACCTCTAAGTGCTACCTCTGAAGTAGAATGCAGGGTAGTTAAGTAGCACACCACAGAGAAGAACAAGGTAGAATAAAGAATATGTACATTTGAAGGCACATGTGAAATTTACTGCCCACAGATCCTGGCAGGGTTATTTACTCTCTGGTGATGGCTTTGGCACATAGCCTTGAGCTAATGGAGCCACAAAAAGGAAAAAAAAAAGCATCAAATCACGTACTTTAACTTCCGCAATTTCCTCACTTATCCAACGGGCTAAACAGGAGGTTTTAATGAAAACGGATGAACCCAGAGGGTCAGAAATCAAAGTATTGAGATGAACAATGCTACTGGCCTGGCGAATAGAAATTAACTTGTATTCAGATATCCCTTTCCACAGGAAGCCAGCTGACAAAATAAGAGATTGGAATGCCGAAGAATGTTCACATGGACCACCTGGATTTTATGTTTTCCTGGAAAATGAATACCTCTCTGTAATAGTGGGTAGGCAATGTCCAACTGTCAGTAGATAGTGTGCGTCTGTTGTTTTTTTTCCATGAGTGGTGATAGTAGTGCTGTAAAAATTTACATTCGCTTCTCGTCCTTGTGTAACAAACTGCATATTGCAGAAAGATTAGCTGAGTTTAGGGGTGCAGTCCAGTTGTGAACAGAACATCTAGCCAAATCCAACGGCCTCTAGTGCATCCTAATCATGCTCAACCTCGCAGCTGCCTTGGACACTGTCAACTATCCACTTCTCCTGGAAAAATTATCCAACCTTGACGTCACTGACACCTCTCTTCCGCGGGTTCTTCTGCTATCTCTCTGGCCTCTCACTCTCAGTCTCTTTCAGGCTTCTCCTTTGCCTCCCACCCCCTAAATGTGGGAGTCCCTCATAGCTCAGTTCTGAGTCCCATTCTATTCCTCTCCTACACCTACTCAGAGAAGCAGCGTGACTCAGTGGAAAGAACACAGGCTTTGGAGTCAGAGGTCATGGGTTCAAATCCCGGCTCCGCCAACTGTCGGCTGTGTGACTTTGGGCAAGTCGCTTTACTTCTCTGTGCCTCAGTTACCTCATTTGTAAAATGGGGGTTAAGACTGTGAGCCCCCCCAGGGGACAACCTGATCACCTTGTAAGCTCCTCAGTGCTTAGAACAGTGCTTTGCACATAGTGAGCGCTTAATAAATGCCATCATTATTATTATTATTATTACTCCCTTGGAGAACTCATTCGCTCTCATGGCCTCAACTACCACTTTCATTCATTCATGCATTCAATCATATTTATTGAGTGCCTACTGTGTGCAGAGCGCTGTACTAAGTGCTTGGAAAGTACAATTCAGCAATAGAGTGAGTCAATCCCTGCCCACACCGGGTTTACAGTCTAGAATGGGGGAGACAGACATCAAAACAAGCAAACAGACATCAATATAAATAAACAGAATTATAAATATGTACATTTATACATATTTACATGTGTAAATATAAATATAAATAAATATTTAATAAATAAACAAATAATAAAGACTGTGAGCCCCCCGTGGGACAACCTGATCACCTTGTTACCTCTCCAGCGCTTAGTACAGTGCTTTGCACTTAGTAATCGCTTAATAAATGCCATTATTATTATTATATACATAAGTACTGTGGCGGGGTGAGAAGTGCAAAGGGAGTGAGTCAAGGTGACAGAGAAGGGAGAGGGGAAAAGAGGGGCTTAGTCTAGGAAGGCCTCTTGGAGGAGGTGAGCCTTCAGTAGGGCTTTGAAGGGGGAAAGAGTGATTGTTTGGTGGATGTGAGGAAGGAGGGCATTCCAGGCCAGAGGTAGGACATGGGCCAAGGGTTGATGGCAGGACAGGCAAGAATGAGGCACAGTGAGAAGGTTAGCACCGGAGGAGTGGGGTGTGCGGGCTGGGATGCAGAAGGAGAGAAGGGAGGTGAGGTAAGAAGGGCAAGGTGATGGAGAGCTTTGAAGCCAATAGTGAAGAGCTTTTGTTTGATACAGAGGTTGACAGGCAACCACTGGAGATTTTTGAGGAGGGGGGTGACATGCCCTGAACGTATCATAGAAAGATAATCTGGGCAGCACTTCCATGCAGATGATTCCCAAATTCATACCTCCAGCCCTGATCTCTCCTTCTCTCCAGTCTCGTATTTCCTCCTGCCTTTCAGACATCTGTACTAGGATGTCTCACCAACACCTCCAATTTAACATATCAAAAACGGAACTCTTCATATTCCCACAAAAATCCTATCATTCCCCTGAATTCCCCATCACTGTAGACAACACTACCATCCTTCTTGTGTCACAAGCCCATCACCTTGGCATTGTAGACTCATCTCTTTCATTCAACCCACATGTTCAATATGTCACCAAATCCTATTGGTTTAACTTTCACAGCATTGATTAAATCTAGCCTTTCTTCTCCATTCAAACTGCTACAATGTTAATCCAAGCACTTATCGTATCCCACCTTGATTACTGCATCAGTCTTCTTGCTAACCTATCTGCCTCCTTTCTGTCCCCATTCCAGTTCATTCTTAACTCTGCTGCCTGGATCATTTTTCTACAAAACCATTCAGTCCATGTTTCCCCACTCCTTAAGAACCTCCAGTGGTTGCCCATCCACCTCTGCAACAAACAGAAACTCTTTACCATCAGCTTTAAAGCAGTCAATCCTCTTCCTTCCTCTTTCATTCATTTATTCAATTGTATTTACTGAATGTTTACTGTGTGCAGAGCACTGTACAAAGTGCATGGGGGAGTACAATAAAACAATAAACAGACATATTTCCTGCCCTCAATGAGCTTATAGACTAGAGGGAAGGAGACAGACATTAATATAAATTAATAAATTATAGTTTTGTACGTAAATGTGGTGGGGTTTGGGGGATGGGGATGAATAAAGGGAGCAAATCTGGGTGATGCAGAAGAGAGTGGGAGAAGTGGGAAGGAAGGCTTCATCAGGGAAGAACTCTTGGAGGAGATGTGCCCTCAATAGGTTTTGAAGAGGGGAAGAGTAATTGTCAGTTGGATTTGAGGAGGGAGGGCATTCCAATACAGAAGCAGGGTAATAATAATAACAATGATAGCATTTATTAAGTGCTTACTATGTGTGAAACATTGTTCTAAGCACTGGGGAGGTTACTAGGTGATGAGGTTGTCCCACGGGGGGCTCACAGTCTTAATCCCCATTTTACAGGTGAGGGAACTGAGGCCCAGAGAAGTAAAGTGACTTGCCCAAAGTCACACAGTTGACAAGTGGCAGAGCCAGGATTTGAACCCATGACCTCTGACTCCAAAGCCCCTGTTCTTTCCACTGAGCCATGGGTGAGAGGTCGGCGACAAAATAGATGAGATAAAGGTACAGTGAGAAGGTGAGCATTAGAGGAGCAAAATGTAGGTGGATTATAGTAGGAGAATATTGAAGTGAGTTAGGAGAGGGCAAGGTGATTGAGGGCTTTAAAGTCAATGTTGAGAAGTTTTTGTTTGATGTGGAGGTGGATGGGCAGCCACTGGACTTTCTCGAGGAGTGGGGAAACATGCTCTGAGTGTTTTTAATAGAAAAATGATCTGGGCCACACAGTGAAGTATGGATTGGAGTGGGAAGAGACAGGAGGCTGGGGGGGTCAGCAAGGAGGCTGATGCAATAATCCAGGTGAGATAGGATGAGTGATTGTATTAACATGGTAGTGGTTTGGATGGAGAGGAACAGACAAAACCTAGTGATGTTTTGAAGGTGGGACCCACAGGATTTAGTGATGGACTGAATACGAGGGTTGAATGAGAGAGAGGAGTCAAGGAAAATACCAAGGTTACGGGCTTGTGAGACAAGAAGGATAGTGGTGCCATCTACAGTGATGAGAAAATCAGGGGGAGGACATGGTTTTGGTGGAAAGATAAGGAGTTCTGTTTTGGACATGTTAAGCATGAGGTGATGGGAAGAAATCGAAATAGAGATGTTCTGAAGGCAGGATTAGATGCCAGACTGAAGAAAGGGAGAGAGATCAGGGCTGGAGATGTAGATTTGTATATCATCTGCCTAGAGGTAGTATTTGAAACCATGGGAGCAAATGAGTTCTCCAAGGGAGTGGGTGCAGATGGAGAATAGAACGGGACCCAGAGTTGGTGACCTTTGAGTGGGTCGTTTCTGTGAACTGAAGAGTATGGAAGCCAGATTGGAGAGGGGGAAGGAGAGAATTCTTTTACCTTAATTCCCTGTTTCCTACTACAATGCAGCCCACACACTTCACTCCTTTAATGCCAATCTCATTTATCTTTACATCACCTCACCCACATCCTGCCTCTAACATGGAACTCCCTCCCCCTTCGTATCTGACATATGATCACTCACCCCACCTTCAAAGCGTTACTGGAGGCACATCTCCTTCAAGAGGCCTTCCCTGACTGAGCCTTCATTTCCTCTTTTCCCTCTCCCTTCTGTATCACCTTTGCACTTGGATTTGCACCCTATATTCACCCCTCCTTAAGCCTCACAGGACTATTTACATATCCATAATATATTTATTCATATTAATTTCTGTCTCCCCCTGTAACTGCAAAATTGTTGTGGGCAGGGAACGTGCCTACCAACTCCAAATTATTGAACTCTCCCAAGCACTTAGTACAGTGCTCTACATGTATTAAGCACTCAATAAATATCATCAGTTGATTGACTGGGGGATTTCTTTGGCTACTTCAAATGTTGCTGTTGAGAAAGGAGATCATATCTGGGAGAGAAGCTATTAAGGTTTCCAATATTAAGCTAGTAGCAGATGATCTAAAAGTACTTGAATGGTTGTTGGCATTGGCTGTTTTTCATTTCATTTCTCTTGAGAACTTGAAATTATTCTATGCAAGTATTTAATCAAAGATAAAGGTTGTAGTTGCTGAAGAGACACTAACAATATTCAACAACATCCTAAGTGTTTGAGCAGCTCTATTTAGGAACACACAGGCCCACCCTAAATGAGTAAGGGGCTAATTAAAACACTCTAAACCTTGCTGCCTTCAAATAAACAGGGCTCTCCAAAGAGTTGTGAATCATCAACTTATTTTCTGTAGAATAAAAACTAAGAGAAAATCATGTGATACCAAAGAAATAACCATTTGAACACGGAACGTCCAGATACTAATTGATAACAAAATAGAGTCTCTAATGAAAAATGGTTTAAATTGCAGTTCTCCAGCTCATAAAGAAAGGGGTGCAGTACATTTTTGCCCAGAAAGCTGCTCGCCCAAAAAAGTATGATTACCTGGCATTAATTTTTCACTTTTCTCAGGACTCCCTTCTGTGACAAAAGTTAGCCAGCCTTTTGCCTACCTGTTAAATGAAAGAACTAGGTCTAAGATGGCAATTTCCCCTAAATTTACAAATTTAGGAGAAAATACCTTGCAATCATCTTGACAAACTGTTTGCAACAGTACTAATAGTAGTCAAGCTTATCGTAACAGAATCAGTCAATCAATCAATGTTGTTTATTGAGTGCCTACTGTGCTCAGAGCACTGTACTAAGCATTGGGGAAAGTATAATTCAAGATTTCAATGCTAGGATAGCAGTGATGCCAAAATATGGGGAAATGTCACTGTGTTACAGGTTTGGAAAGTTCAGTAGCAATGCTCTGCTCAAGATGAGCAACTCTGATATTGAGTAAGCACTCAAAAAATGTGATTGATTGAGTTCTACATTAGCCTCCTAGCTGACCTTCCTGCCTCCTGTCTCTCCCTACCCCAGTCTATAATAATAATAATGGCATTTATTAAGCGCTTACTATGTGCAAAGCACTGTTCTAAGCGCTGGGAGGGGGGAATACAAGGTGATCAGGTTGTCCCACGCAGGGCTCACAATCTTAATCCCCATTTTACAGATGAGGTAACTGAGGCTCAGAGAAGTTAAGTGACTTGCCCAAGGTCACAAAGCAGACATGTCTATATTTCCCTCTGCTGCTAAATAATGTTCAGTCCACATCTCCCCACACCCAAGAACCTCTAGAAATTGCCCAGCCACCTCCACATCAAACATGAACTCTTAACCATTGATTTTAAAGCACTCAATTAGTTCACCCCCTCCTACTTCACTGATTTCCTACCACAATCCAGTCATGGTACTTCAGTTTCATTGATCTCACTACCTACCCCTTGCTCACAACCTCCTTCCATCCTGGAACTCCCTCTTCAACTATATACGACAGATCAACCCCCTTTCAGTGCTTAGAACAGTGCTCGGCACATAGTAAGTGCTTAACAAATACCATCATTATTATCTTCAAAGTCTTATTAAAATCATATCTTCTCCAACAGGCCTTCCCTGACAGCTTTCTTTTCTCCTACCCCCTCTCTCTTCTGTGTTGACTATGCATTTTGATCTTCAGCTTTCGTTATTAATAATAATAATAATATTTGTTAAGCACTATGTGCCAAGCACTTTTCTAAATGCTGGGGTAGATACAAGCTAATCAGAATGTCCCACATGAGGCTCACAGTTTTAATCCCCATTTTACAGATAAGGTAACTGAGGTACAGAGAAGTTAAGTGACTTGCCCAAAGTCACACAGCAGACAAGTGGTGGAGCCGGGATTAGAACCCACCACCTCCGACTCCCAAGTCCATGCTCTTTCCACTAAGCCATGCTGCTACACCCCACCCTCAGTCCTCAGCACTTATACATATTTATTTATGCCACCTGCCTCTCTCTGACTAGACTGTAAACTCCTTGTGTGCAGGGAATGTGGCTACCGACTCTATAGTCCAGTGCACCACACACAGTAAACACTCAATGAGTATCATTAATTGACTGGGTAAATCCCTCAATCAAATGGATTCCACAGATGTCTGGAAACCTATTGTTGGGTTGCATCTAAGGAGACGTGGAAAAAAAATCAAGCTCTCGGAAAATGAAGATCTTATGTTTGGAGGGTGTTAACAGAATCCCGCAATGTAATTGTGAGGAAGCAATCAACACTATGGACATTAACGAGCATCATCAAGATGAGTATAATTAAAATGATCCAGCTGATGCAAGCAATGCATCGTCAACAGTTTACAGGACCTCATGATCCCGACAAAGGCAGGCCTCCAAGTGTTCCACCAATGATGCATGCCTAATAGGAGATTGCAAATCTAAGCAAACAGCCACTAAACTAGTGGTCTAGTGGCTACGCCTCTAAAGAGAGTGAGTGATCTCCCTTCAGAAGAGACATAAAACAGCATCTGGATGTATTAGCAATTTTTCCTTTGTATGTCATAATTTGCACTGGGAATGAAGTGCTACAGAGGCAAGCAGTATGGCTTAGTGGAAACAGTAATAATAATTATGGAATTTGTTAAGCACTTACTGTATATCAAGCACTGTTCTAAGCGCTGGGGTAGACAAAAATAAATCAGGTCAGCCAGAGCCTCTGTCCCCCATGGGCTCACAGTGGAGGGATAACAGGTAATGAATCTGTATTTTACAGGTGAGGAAACTGAGGCATTGAGGAGTGAAGTGATTTATTGAAGGTCACACAGCAGGGACGTGGCAAACCTGAAATTAAAACCCAAGTCCCCTGACTAACAGCCCATCCTTTTTTCATTAGGCCATGCTGCCTCTCAAAATGCAGAGTCAAGGCCTGGGAGTGAGAGGAGCAGAGTAGTAATTTCTGCTCTGCCACATGATTGCTGTGTGAACTTGTACAAGTCACTTACCTTCTCTGTGCCTCATTTTCTTCTTTGGTAAAATGGTAATTCAATATCTGTACTCCACCCTCCTTAGATGGCAAGGCCCATGTGCATAATAATAATAATAATGATGGCATTTGTTAAGCACTTACTATGTGCAAAGCACTGTTCTAAGCACTGGGGGGATGCAAGGTGATCAGGTTGTCCCATGGGGGGCTCACAGTCAATCCCCCTTTTACAGATGAGGTAACTGGGGCACAGAGAAGTTAAGTGACTTGCCCAAAGTCACACAGCTGACAATCGGCAGAGCTGAGATTTGAACCCATGACTTCTGACTCCAAAGCCCATGCTCTTTCCACTGAGTAATGCTGCTTCAAGGACTGTATTGACCTTCATGTATCTACCTCTGCACTTAGTACAGTGCTTGAGACATGCTAAGTACTTTAAAAATGCCACTGTTATTATAAATTATTATTACTATTATTACAAAATGCAAATAGCTTGAAAATGTGAAGAGTTGGCTTTCATTTCTACTTTGAAAAAGTTAACCATATCCATTAGATTTGTGAAGATCGGTAAAAATTCTCGAATCTGATGTCATGCTTGCTGAAATCTCTAAGGAAGAAGAGATTATATTGCTTAGTAATCTGCATGAGCTTTTTCTGAAAAAATGGATGAAAAATTAAATTCTACTGGACTTCCAATTTGCCACCAGTATTTCTACCTTCAAGAAACAAATAGAGAATGCTACTGTGGAACTGCTGGGGGACTTGCTGTTCTCCATTGCTGACAAAATCCTAAACTTGTATCTTGGCAAGCTGCTGAAAACTATTTTTAATCACAATGCGGCTTTAATCCTAAATCACTATGTGGATTTAAACTGCAACACGGCACGGGGAACATGAGCTTTGCCTCACATTAGTAACAGAAGTGCAGGGAGCAATATAAAGCTTCGATAACATGTTTGTTGAAACTACAAAGGTATTTGACACCATCAGTAGAACGGGCTCTGTCAGCTTCTAAACAAAGTTGGATGCCCTGAGAAGTGCAGTCCCAATGCTTTGACTGGAATAAAGATATCTCATCTGACCTTCTCTCCATCGCTAATGGATTAAAGAAGGGTGGGGTGAAAGTATTTTCAGATGCACCCACACACAGATAAAGTTCATAACGGTTGACAGCATTGTCCCTGTCGCTGAAGCTTGCAACCTTGGTATTATCCTTGACTGTGTTACCACCTTCTCATTCAGTCTGTGGCGCAATCTTGTTAATTCTTCCACCTAACCATTTCCCAGATCCATCCCTGCTTTTCCATTCACTGCAGGTAATTTATTCATTCATTCAGTCATATTTAGTAAGTGCTTAGTGTGTGCAGAGTACTAAGCACTTGGGCAAGTACAATGCAGCAATAAAGAGTGACAATTCCTGCCCATAGCGAGGTCAAAGTCTAAAGCCGGGGAGACAGACATGAATACAAATAAACAGACATAAATATAAATAAATAAAATTACAGATATATATATATGCATATATATATATATAAGTGGTGTGGGGCAGGGAGAGGAGGGAAGAATAAAGGGAACAAGTCAGGGTGACTCAGAAGGGAGTAGGTAGGAGGAAAAGCGGGGCTTGGTCTGAGAAGGCCTCTTGGAGCAGATGTGCCTTCAGTAAGGCTTTGAAGCTGGGGAGAGTCACTGTCTGGTGGATTTAAGGAGGGAGAGTGTTCCAGGCCAGAGGTAGGATGTGGGCCGAGGGTCAGCAGTGATACGAGCAATCAGCATATTCCATCTAGACCACAGGCGTAACCCCGGAATATAGTTGGGATATGTTTCCCAAAAACGTGAATAATAAATGCATTTTGTGGGATCTATTTTCCCATAGATTTTTAATGGATCAATCAGTAGCATTTATTGAGTTCTTACTATGTGCAGAACACTGTACTAAGCGCTTGGGACAGTGCTGACCTCCCACCCTCCTGCCTCTCCCCACTTCAGTCCATACTTCATTCTGCTTCCTGGGTTATCTTTCTACAGAAACGCTCAGGGCATGTCAGCCCCCTCCTCAAAAATCTCCAGTAGTTGCCTATCACCCTTCATATCAGGCAAAAACTCCTCACTATTGGCTTCAAAGCTCTCCATCACCTTGGCCCCTCCTACCCCACCTCCCTTCTCTCCTTCTACAGCCCAGCCTCCACACTTCGAACCTCTGGTGCTAACCTTCTCAGTATGCCTCATTCTCACCTGTCTCACCACCAACACCTAGTCCACATCCTACCTCTGGCCAGGAACCCCCTCCCTCCTTAAATCTGCCAAACAATCACTCTTCCCCTTTCAAAGCCCTAATGAAGGCTCATCTCCTCCCAGAGGCCTTCCCAAACTAAGCCCCCTTTTCCTCAGCTCCCCCTACCTTCAGCACCGCCTCGACTTGCTCCCTTTGTTCTCCCCCTCCCGCCCCACAGCACTTATTCATATATGTATATATTTATAATACATATTGATACCTGTTTACTTGTTTTGATGTCTGTCTTCCTCCTTCTAGAGTGTAAGCTTAGTGTGGGCAGGAATTGTCTCTCTATTGCTGAACTGTACTTTCCAAGTGCTTAGCTCAGTGCTCTGCACACAGCAAGCGCTCAATAAATATGATTGAATGAATGAATACAATACCACAGAATTGGTAGACATGATTCCTGCCCACAAGGAGCTTGTAGTCTACAGGAAGCGACAGCCATTGAAAATGATCAGTTTGGTCAATCAATCATGGCAAAATCAGGCAAAAACTCCTCACTATTGACTTTAAAGCTCTCCATCACCTTGCCCCCTCTTACCTCACCTCCCTTCTTTCCTTCTACACACCCAGCCCGCAACCTCCGCTCCTATGCCGCTATCCTCCTCACTGTACCTCATTCTCACCTGTCCCGCCATCGACCCCGGGCCCACATCCTCCCCCTGGCCTGGAATGCCCTCCCTCTGCACATCCACCAAGCTAGCTCTCTTCCTTCAAAGCCCTACTTAGAGCTCACCTCCTCCAGGAGGCCTTCTCAGACTGAGCTCCCTCCATCCTCTCCCCCTCCTCATCCCCTCCGTCCTACCTCCTTCCCCTCCCCACAGCACCTGTATATATGTTTGTACAGATTTATTACTCTATTTATTTTACTTGTACATATTTACTATTCTATTTATTTTATTTTGTTAATATGTTTTGTTTTGTTGTCTGTCTCCCCCTTCTAGACTGTGAACCCACTGTTGGGTACAGACTGTCTCTATATGTTGCCAACTTGTACTTCCCAAGTGCATAGTACAGTGCTCTGCACACAGTAAGTGTTCAATAAATACGATTGAATGAATGAATGAATGAATCATGTTTACTGAGCTCTTACTCTGTGCAGAGCACTGAACTAAGTGCTTGGAAGAGTACAATATTGAATGTCTTTGTTATATTGTATTCTCCTAAGTGGTTAGTACAGTGCTCTACACGCAATAAGCACTTAATAAACATGATTAAATGAATAAATGCATGAATAATATAACCAACACATTCCGTGTCCACAACCAATCTAGGGAGAAAGGGGGTGTAGTAGAGAATAAGCATATTAACCTAAGTGTTGTGGGACTAGGGTAAATATCAAAGTGCTCAAGGGGTACACAGACAAGTTCACAGTTGATGCAGAGGGGATGGTGAATAGGGGAGTAAGTCTGGTAAGGCTTCTTGGATAGGATGTGATTTTAGGAGGGTTTTGAAAGTGGGAAGAGTGGCAGAATATTGGATATGATGGGGGAGGGAAGAGGCAGGAAGGAGAATATGGGTAAAGGGCCAGTGGTTGGTGTTAGAGTAACACAGTATGTGGGTTGGGTTGAATGGGAGATCAGTAAGGTCATGTAAGTGGAAGAAAGCTTATTGAGTTCCTTAAAGTCAAAGGTAAGGAATTTATGTTTGATGTGGAAGTGGATAGGCAGTCACTAGAAGTTTTGAGTAGTTTGGGGGATGCACGGACTGAGTTTTTTTTTTTTTCTTTTCAAAAAAGTGATCCAGGCATCTGAATGAGAGGGGAGAGACAGGGGGCAGGGAGGTCACTGAAGAGGCTGATGCAGTAGTCCTGGTAGAAAATGACCAATGCTTGCATCAGCATGACAACTATTTGGATGGAAAGAAAGGGATTATAGAGACTTTGCATAGACAATCGCCTATAAGAAATCCTCTTTAAGGATAACCTCCTCAAGAGCGATGTAGTATCCAGGTATATCTTTTTCTTCCTCTGAAATTTTCCACCACACTCGGTACCCTATTTGCACCCTCTGGGTGGAAAATAGACTCCATTTTGAACAATTCCACATATTTGGTTTCAGTGATATCGTCAGGATATTCAATATCTGGTTGACACCAATAAGTATCAATGACATACTATCAGGGTGGCCAATGTGGTAAGATTTTGTAACTGGACACATATGTGCTGCTATGTATATGAATGTAAAATGCACAGAATGATAAGCACACATTCAATATTATCCACATGGGAGCAGGAAAACTGTTATAGCAAGCAAAGGGACATAAGCTATTTTTCTAAGGGGAATCATGTGCTGCAAATTATCTGTAGCAATAACTTCATTTTGTTACCAACATTCTGAACTGTTTCAGCTTACATTGATTTTTATTCTGTATCATTTGCCAAAAGTGTCTGAGAGCCATTTATATTTCACTCTTCAAAATGGACATGCCAGCTTAGGTTGCAAGGCTGAAATTCATGAACAGTCTTTTTAGTACTTGAACTGAAAAGAAAAATCAGTCATCTGTAGATTATATGTGTTGCAGAAAAATGTAATTTTTCCTTCTTAAAACTTGTTTATGGTTGTTAAGTTGTCTTGATTGCCAAGAGAAATTTGTTCTTTGGAGGGCAGACTTCCCTGACTTAAAATGACAGGTACTTTCTCCCCCCACACTCTTAATTCAGAAACTGAGTTGACTCTTTCTTAGGTTAAAAATAATAATTTCCTGAAAAATTAAAAGCCTGGCACAATGCTGAAATGAAAGTCCATTTATCTTGTCCACTTTCATAAAACTGTTTCAGTTTCTGGCTAAATTCCCAATTTAGGTAATAAAGTCTCCAAGGACATTTGGCATCTGAGGTTCTTTGTTCCTTCATCCTGAAAATATTCCTGAACTTCCTCACTTGTGATTAAAATTGCCCACAGTTGGTTTTAATAATTTTAACTTATTACCACCAAGAAGAAAAGAGCAAGGTAAAAAAAGTGCTTTATATGCATGATATCATAAAACCTATTACTATGAAGAATTTTTCTTCAGTACTCTGAGGCCTAAAACCTCAGTTACCAAACATGGTATCTTCCTGACTGGGCTGTGAAATCAGGCAACATTAAATCTGTTGAATGAACATTTTTTTAATGATATTTGTTAAACGCTTGCTATGTGCCAAGCACTGTACTAATCAATCAATTGTATTTATTGAGCGCTTACTGTGTGCAGAGCACTGTACTAAGCACTCAGCACTGTACCAAGTGCTTAGCACTGTACTAATGTACTAAGCTCTGAGACAGATACATGATAATCACATTGGAAACAGTCCATGTCCCACATGTACTTCCCAAGCGCTTGGTACAGTGCTCTGCACACAGTAAGCACTCAATAAATACGATTGAATGAATGAATGTGGCTGAGTCCTAATCCCCATTTAACAGGTGAGGTTACTGAGCCACAGATAAATTAAGTGTCTTGCCCAAGGTCTCACAGCAGGCAAACGGCAGAGGAAGAATTAGAACCCAAGTCCATCTGACACCAAGGTCTGTGCTCCACTTACTGGCACATGCTGCTTCTCTAATTCAAAAAGCTGATGGCATAAGAGTTCTACATAGAGCAGAATGGCTGATTTACTCTCCTCCAACCATCCATAGCTTGTTAGCATACCTAATTATCTCAGTGTAAACCCAGCTAATCCTTTCACTTGCCTGCAGGAAATCGTGATTGCCCTTGTTTATTTCTGGCCCTTAGTATTCGGTAATTTTCCTCCCGTTCCCTCTCCTCATCACAGTCATCAGTGGCTCACCCAATTCTAAACAGTATTTCAGGTCTTCCAATCTAGGGCTTGATTAGTGTTTCCTGTAGATGTGAAGTTTGACATTCAACCAGGAAAATTAGAAGTGTTGACTCACTTATGGCTCCAAGCAGTAATAACAAAATTATTACACCAGCCCTGCTCATCTTTCATGGTTTTATAAAGAAATAGGTTGTGATCAGTTCTGTGCTTGAAACTTTTTTTTTTTTTTTTTAGCAAACTGAGTGCTCTGGCAGATGTGATTTCTGAACAGCTCAACAAGATTTTATGTGATGTTTCCTTTCCCATTTTACCACAACTCTATGAAGAAGGCCCAAATAGTCTTCCCCTAGAATTGGATATGTTAATATAAAGCCACTTTGTTGGCCGTACAATCAGTGTTCATTTTACCTCAATTATCCACTAATCAATGGACTGTGTATATTCCTCATGAACTGAAATGTCATTTCATCTGGGCATTCCTTACATTGTGGCTATCTATACCAAATTCTGGTGTGCTTGTAGAATTAGATTTTTCACTATTACATTTTGAATATTGAAAGATTTTTCTTTATTACATTATGCCATATTAGGAGAGTGAAAGTCTTCTGATGCATGACCAAAGGTACAGGTCCATCTGTTTTATTTTTCTTATTTATGGCATGCATGGCTTCATTTTAAGCAGTGCATGCATTTCACTCGAAGTCTACTTTGTTTGTCAGGATAATAAAAACAATAATTGTGGTACTTGTTAGGTGCTTGCTATGTGTGAAGCACTTTTCTATGCACAGGGGTAGGTTTAAGATAATCAGGTTGGACATGGCCCCTGTCCCATGTCGGGCTCACAGTCTCAATCCCCAACTTGAGCACAGAGTAATGAAGTGACTTGCCCCAGATCACCCAACAGATAAGTGGCAGAGCAGGGATTAGAACCCAATTCCTTTGATTCCCAGGCCCGAGCTTTTTCCACTAGACCATGCTACTTGAGAATGCTGACAACACATCACATAATCTCTGACTTTGCAAAAAAAAATGCATAAAATGAAAACACCTTTTGTAAAGATAGGGAAAAAAGGAATTGAAGGCCCATGGGGCTCAAAGTCGGAAATATAGGCTTCATTATTGGTCAACACTTTAAAATGCCACTGCATGATATAGAATAACAGAGAACTTGTGAGCAGTTGTGTCTAGTTGTAATTGAGTAATCGTGGTCTAGTGGACAGCTATGTCAAAATCCCAAAACTAGTACAGAAATGGACAGTTTTCCATTCTCTTGAGTTAGGGACAAGGCCAAAGATGATGAATGGGTTCAAACAGTGAACATCCTTCTAGACCTTAAAGAAGGTCTGCGTTTATTAGGGTTCACTCTGAAGGATGGAAGCTTCTACTTGTGAAACTCTTTTCCACCACTCAGTTAATACAAGTAAAAATGATAACTGTGGTTTTTAAACACTCACTAAAGTGCTTAAAAGAAGGTCTGTGTTCATTAGGGTTGGAAGCTTCCACTTCTGAAACTCTTTTCAACCACTCAGTTAATACAAGTAAAAATAATAACTGTGGTTTTAAAGCACTAACTATGTGCCAGATGCTGGGTTCAAGTGCTTAGTACAGTGCTCTGCACACAGTAAGCACTCAATAAATATTATTGAATGAATTGAATGATAGAGTGTATACTGATCAGACCGTCTTTGCCCTACATGGGGTTCGCAGACTATGTAGGAAGAAGAACAGTTACTGAATCCCCATATTACAGATGAGGAAACGGAGTTACAGAGAAGTTAAAAGACTTGCTCAAGGTCACACAATAATAATAATGTTGGTATTTGTTGAGCGCTTACAATGTGCCAAACACTGTTCTAAGTGCTGGAGTAGATACAAGCTAATTAGGTTGTCTCCCATGGGGCTCACAGTCAATCCCCATTTTATAGATGAGGTAACTGAGGCACAGAGAAGTTAAATGACTTGCCTAAAGTCAGCTGACAAGTGGCAGAGCTGGGATTAGAACCCATGACCTCTGACTCCCAAGCCTGTGCTCTTTCCACTAAACCACGCTGCTTTAGGCAAGGTGTGGAGGTGGAATTAGAACCCACATCCTCCGACTTCTTAATCTGTAACCCTTTCGACTAGGCAATGGTATCCCTCTGAGGAATTCTATTCCTATTGACAATAAAAATATTCTCATCTTTTGCTCAAGAATATTACAGATTGTAATTTCTAATGATGATGATATTTTTTGCTCCAAGAAGTTTCACATCTGTTAAGGGTTCATTTCCTGTGAAGTGTTGCTTGTTTTTAACACACCTTATTTCGTCCTCAACTTGTGGAATGTGAATGGTGCATTTAGAAAGATTGATTTATGACTCTTTTGCAGTTCTTACCTCTAGAAGTGCAGATATTGTGCAGTTCTTCTTTTGCAGTTATTTGCTGTTCTTCCCTCTAGAGGAACATGATCCACACAAAGTAAGTGCTCAATGAATAGGACAGATTGATTGATTTTAAAGTACATGGCTTGCACTCTTGTGTAGCCTATCATTAAGGGATATTTGCGGTGTTCTGATCAACCATCCTGATGCCACATGCAATTTCTTCTGTGAAGAGGCGCACCAAGCCAAAAGTATAGATCATATTGTTGGAAAGAATGTTCTCTAATTTCCTAATCCCATTCTAGCCAAACGTGTATCGAAAACACGTGTTCTGGCAAAGCAGAGTGTTCAAGTCTTCTTTAAAGCTTGAAGGAGGTAATGTGAAGTACCTTCCAAGGGAACTTATTTCAAAAGCCTTTTATGAAACTTGTTTTGCTTCCATTCAAAGACACATGTTCTTCTAACATTTCCTTTTAGCTCAAATGAAGTAACTTTTTATTATGAAGATGAAGCATCTGCCAATGGGGAATTTTCATCTATTTCCATTTTATGCTGATTAGGGTAACGTTCAAATTCTATCCCGGTAAATTGCGGATTAGCTATTTTCCAGCCAAATGAAGAGCAGCAGAATTCTCATTTACATGCCTGTCCATTCAGCTGAAGATGTCTATCCTTTGGGTTCTGAAAGGACATCCCTGTAAATTATAGAGGGAATCTATGCAAATGAAAAGTCAATCTCATCATGTAGTTAGACTTTACTGCTCCCATTCTTCTTTCAGCTATGAATCAATGGTACTTCTTGAGCAGTTACTGTATTCAAAGCACTGTACTAAGTCCCTGGAAGAGAACAATAGCACAAGTAGTCGCAAACATTTTAAAATTTGGTAGGGAAAAACAGACATTGATATAAATTATAAGTAGGGGAAATCACTAATTATAAAGACAAGTCTATAAGTGCAGTGAGGATTGTGGAGATGGAAAGTGCCTAAATGCTTTGGGGAGCAGATTCAAGGGCATAAGTGACAAGGTAAGGAGGGAAAACAGGGAGGGAGGGATTAGTCAGAGAAGCCTCCCTGGAAGAGATGGTTTTATTCAGGCTTTGAAGATGGGGAGAGTGTGGAGCTATTGAATGTGAAGATGAAGGTAGTTCCAGGTAGGAGGAGCAAGGGGTTGACAGTGAGAGAAGTGAGATTGAGGCATACTGAGTAGGTTAGTTTTAGAGGAGCAAAGTGTGCAAGTTGGATTGTGGTGGGAGAGGAGTGAGAAAGGAGACAAAGCTGATTGAATGCCTTAAAGCCAATGAGGAGGAGTTTCTACTTGGTGTGGAAATTGATGGGCCATCATAAGATTTCAAACAAAATATACTTCTGCTTTCCAAAATGATATTTCTCCTTCAGAATGATCATCTGAAATATGCCAACGAAGGGACTAGAATAAATCAAAAAGTAGGAACAGTATGATTTGCATGCCTGATTTTTATTCCGAATTTTAGAGTCCAAGATGAGAAATGAGGCATTTTGGGTGAAGGAATTAATACCCCAAAATTATGACCACCTCATGCAATGTGGTACCTCTGGTCACCTAATCCTTCTTCTGTTCATTCAATGATAGTTTGGCTCTTGTATAAGGGAGAGGTAAAAAGCACATAGTAGGTAAGTGGTAGGTGATCAGAAGAGCAGAGTACTGGAACCAAGTCCATTGGTTTCATTTAGAAAAAAAGAAGAACTAGTTACCCACAGGTCAAGAAGTCTTCTGTCCCTTTAGCTTCTACCCAATAATTTGTTTTCCCTTTGGAGGTTTGTGTCACAATATGGTTTATGAATAAGAAATTGGTACCTCAGTTGCAAAATAGTCCTGAATTTGTAAGGCAACTCTGCTTGCATCTGGTCTACTGGTTCTAGGAATTCATTCATTCATTCATTCAATCATATTTATTGCATCATTGTGCAAATAAAGCAGTACGGAAGGATCGACAGCAGAGCTCTTTCCTTGTAATACAAATCATTTCCTGATCCATTACTCTTTCTTGGGTTCCTATAAATAATTGAGCACATTGTACAGAAACCGCTCTTGTCAACTAGTGAATATGCATATTGCTTGTCTGTACGATTCTGTATGTCTGTGAGAGGTCTGCTAAGATAGCAGTGTAAGTTGGTGTAAGTTGGCCTGCTCTAAGCTTCCAGTCTCAACTGCCTCAATCTGTAAATGTGTTCGACAGCCGTAAATTAAAGCGTTTTAATGGGGTTTATACAGATGTTAATAAATTTCATTTACAAAGCAGGCTTTTTCAAAATTATAAAATCTGGATACTAGCCTTCACATCTTACACCTGTTCTCATTATAATAAACATTTACATTTGCTTGATAAAAACATTCCTTAGTGGTGGAATAATTAAATATCATGTTTCATTCATTCCATTTTGATCATTTAGTATTCCCTTGTGGCAATAAAAACATAGTGCTATAAATGACACAGCTATGACTGGTGAGATTACATTTCACTCTGAAAAATAAGTGATTTTGCAAATATGCTTTATAGAATGTTCATAAATATGAAATCCTATAATTCATAAAAAGCTAAAAAAAACAGCATGCATAAATAACATATATTAACTTGAGCCTTTCTTATTGTGTATATTCATCATACCATTATATAAATTTGTTTGAAGATATAGACTGTTTCAGCATTAGCAAAATACTAATTTTTACCCATGTAAGTATATTTTCAATATACCCCAAAGAAAATGGCAGGGAGTGTAGGTTGCAATTTCTTGCCAGATACACTGTATAACATGTGAGCACAAGATCGCTTTTTGAGGCTAAGTTTTACGTAAATGATTGTTTATGCGTTTGCCCTGGGATGGGACAAAACCTACAAATTGTACTGACTAAATGATCCTAGAGAAGTAAATTGAAATAGTTTTATGAATGATTCAGAGAAAAAGATAATTTTCACCTGAACTAGATAAATGAAGTGGGAAGTTTTTAAGCATGACAGATAACTGTCTCAGTTCTCTACCTCACTTTGGGATAGGGACCCAGTCTCAGAAAGATTGGGGAGAAGACTAGACCAAATGTAACGGAGTTCCTACCTAAGTGGTCATTTGGATTTAACTATCAATAAAATTGGTATAGTTTGAATCCCTCTTTCTTGTGTGGTCTGTCCACATAGTCGATACATATTGCTACCATATACAACTGTTTACTCTCCACTGTTTTTTCCTGCACTGTTTTCAAATATGCTCATGAATCCCCCACCCTAAAAAACCCTCCCTTGACCCCACAACTCCCTCCAGTTACCACCTTCTGACCATTTCTCTCTAAACCCCTTAAGCATGTTTCTACACTTGCTGCCTCGACTTGCTCTCCTCTAATTCTTCCCTTGAGTGTCTCCAATCTGGCTTCCATTCCCTTAAGTCCTCTGAAACTGTTGTCTCAGAAATTACTGATCATCTCCTCCTTCACAATCCACACAGCCTCTGTCTTGTCCTATGCTGTCGAGTCATTTCTGACCCATAGTGACACCCTGGACCAGAACGGCCCGCTCTCCATCTGCAATCGTTCTGGTAGTGTAATCCTAGAGTTTTCTTGATAAAAGTATGGAAGTGGTTTACTATTGCCACCTTCCATGCAGTAAACTCGAGTCTCCACCCTCGACTCTCTCCCACGCTGCTGCTGCCCAGCATGGGTGAGTTTTGACTTTTAGCAGACTGCCTTCCACTCACTAGCCACTGGCCAAGCTAGGAATGGAATGGGTAGGCCTCTGCTTGACTCTCCCTCCCGTAGCTGAGACTGGTAAAGTCCTGGAAACTCTAGGTCCGTCCCTGAGAGGGGGGACAGCCTCTACTCCATCCCAATCCTTCTCAACCTCACAGCTGCCTTCAACACTATAGATCACTTCTCCTGGAAACATTATCCAACATCACAGTGACAGACACCTGTCCTCTATTGTTCTCTTCCTATCTAACCTCTCATTCTCAGTCTGTCTCGCAGGGACCGCCTCTGCTCCCCACGCCCTGACTGTGGGAGCCCTCAAGGCTCAGTTCTGGGACCCCTTCTATTCTCCATTTACACCAACTCCTGTAGAGAACTCATTCACTTCCATGGTTTCAACGACCATCTCTATACGGATGATTTCCAAATATACATCTCCAGTCATGATCTTTCTCCTTCTCTGCTGTCTCACATTTCCTCCTGCCTTCAAGAAATCTCTACTTGAATGTCCTGCCAACACCACAAACTTAATACATCCAAAACAGAGCCCACACCCAAACCCTGTCTTCCCATCACTATAGACAACACCATCATCTGCCCTGTCTCACAAGTCTGTTACCTTGCTTTGTCCTTGACTCATCTTTTTCATTCAGCCCACATCAGTGCTTAAAACGGTCCTTGGCACATAGTAAGTGCTTAGCAAATACCATCATTATTATCATTATTATTATGTTCAATATGTCTCCAATTCCTGTCGGTTCAGCCTTCACAACATCGTTAAATCCACCCTTTCCTCTTTATCCAAACTACTACATAAATCCAAGGACTTAAGCTATCCCATCTTGATTACTGCATCAGCCTCCTTACTGACCTCCCTGTCACCTATCTTGCCCCCATTCAGTCCATACATCATGCGGCCAGGATCATTTTGTGACAAAACCATTTAGTCCATGTTTCCCCACCTCTCAAGAACCTTGAGCAGTGTCCTATCTACCTCTACAACAAGCAGAAACTCCTTGCCATTGGCTTTAAAGCACTTTACCACATTGCCCCATGCTACCTTACCTCTCTGATTTTTTTTTTTTTTACTACAACCCACCCACATACTTCTCTCCTAATTTCAACCGACTCACTATACCCCAATCTTGTCTAATTTGCCACCATCTCACCCACATCTGGCCTCTAGCCTGGAACTCCCTCAGCCTTCGTATTTGACAGACGATCACTCTCCCCACCTTGAAAGCCTTATTCAAAGCATATCCTCTCCAAGAGGGCTTCCCTGACTGAACCCTCATTTTCTCTTCTTCCACTCCCTTCTGTATCACCCTTGCACTTGTATTTGCACCCTTTATTCACCCCTCCCTGAGCCCCACAGCAGTTATGTACATATCCGTAATTCATTTCTTCATAGTAATGTCTGGCTCCCCTTCTAGACTGTAAGCTTCTTGTGGGCAGGGAACAGGTCTACCCACTCTCATATTATACCCTCTCAAGCACTTACTGCAGTGTTCTGCACACAGTAAGTGCTTGATAAACATGAATGATTGATTGCAATAGAATATTTGTATAATAGAAATTACATTCTTGAATATGCGAGGTTAAAATTTGTCTTCATTAAATGCATGCAATTAGATGGCCCACATACTATGAATCATAGGCTAAATTAAATCAATTACCAAAGATTGGGTTCTATTCTCCCACTTGAATTTGTCACGCAACAAAATTGTATCACCTAGCTATTACATTGACTCTAGGTAAACCTTACTGACTGATTGACCAGTCCCATTAAAAAGTTCAATTTTAGTCACAGAGCCCAAGGTCACCATCTATCAAATACATCAAAGTTGTGCAGTGTGGATGAAAACAATTGGGAGTAATGCATCACTGGTCCTACTTCCCTAAGAATAATAGTATCTGCACTTCTCCTGATAGACAAAAGCGTTTCAGATATTATTGCCCACAGCCACAATAGGTCCAGTTTTCCCCCAATAGCAGGGCCAGCAGAAATGAATCCCCTAGCCGTCCCTCTAAAATGGTCAGTTGAACACTCTAAAAGATCACCTTCAGTACTTGTAGTGGGACGTCTCAAGAATCTGAGGGGAGGGTTGCAGCCTGTAGTGGCGGCAGCAGCATCGGGAGAAAATGAGAGAAGAGAGTTTGCAAATCTGCCTCTTCTATGGCCCTTTCTTGCCTCCGTTCTCCCAGCTGCCATGACAACTTCCATAGTGTGTTCCCTGAGGATTTCCAGAATTACAGAAGCCATGTGCAGGGCTGTCAGGAAGCATCAGAAACCTCCAAGGAACAGCTTGCAGGAGCTGAATGGTAGCAGCTGCAGCAGCTCTTAGAAGGCTGCTACTTCTCTCTTACTTTATATCCTACTGCCATGGTCAGTTGTGCCAATCAGGAGAGCATCATGCTGAGCGCTTCTCAGTTGTAGGGGGGTGGAGGTGTATGAGTGGGAGTGCTTTGGGTAGAATGTGTGTATATCTGAGCCACTTGGGGTATATGAGTGCTAGCCTCTTTGGTCATCATCATCATCAATCGTATTTATTGAGCGCTTACTATGTGCAGAGCACTGTACTAAGCGCTTGGGAAGTACAAATTGGCAACATATAGAGACAGTCCCTACCCAACAGTGGGCTCACAGTCTAAAAGGGGGGTCCTTTGGTCCTTTCCTTTCCACTACCTTTCTCTCCTCCAAGAGTCCTTTCCTGACTAAGCCCTCCTTCCCTCTTCTCCCATTCTCTTCTTGCCCTGCCTTGCTTCGTTTATCCAACCCTCTCCCAGCCCCACAGCACTTATGCACATATCCGTAATTTATTTATATTAATGTCTGTCTCCCCCTCTAGTCTGTAAACTTACCATGGGCAGGGATTCATTCATGTATTCAATCATACTTATTGTATTACTTCTGGTATTACAAATACCATAGTTATTATTATTACTGTACTGAACGCTGGGAAAAGAATATGTCTGTTTATTGTCATATCGTGCTTTCTCAAGTGCTTATTGAAGTGATCTGCACACAGTAAGCGCTCTATAAATACGATCGAATGAACGAATGAATCAGGGGGAATCGGGTGTTTGCATAAGTCTATTTTTTTGTCCCGTGTGCAGAGGAGAAGCAGCCAGAGATGAGGCCAAGATGATGTCACCGTATATTATCATCAATTGCATTTATTGAGCGCTTACTGTGTGCAGAGCACTGTACTAAGCGCTTGGTCCACTTGGTATATTCCGTGGTCCACCTCCAAACCCAGGTATGGTGGCCCTTAGCCCAGGCAGAATTCGAACTCGAGTCCTGGAGATCAGAGGGGCTCTCTCTATTTCCCGCTGTTCTCTGCATCCTCCCAAGCTCATGGGAAGCAGCATGGTGTAGTGGATAGCGCACAGGCTGGGAGTTAGAAGGTCATGGGTTCTAATCCCAGCTCCGCCACTTGTCTGCTGCGTGACCTTGGGCAAGTCATGTCACTTCTCTGGGCCTCAGTTCCCTCATCTGGAGAATGGGGATAGAGACGGTGAGATCCACGTGGGACAGGGACTCTGTCCAACCCGATTTGTTTGTATCTGCCCCAGTGCTTAGTACAGTGCCTGGCACATAATAAGCATTTAACAAACACCGTAATTATTATCATTATTATATCTTGCTCTCAACCTTCCCCCCTCCCCATCCCCCTGCCTTATCTCCTTCCCCTCCCCACAGCATCTGTATATATGTATATATGTTTGTATGTATTTATTACTCTATTTATTCATTTATTTTATTTGTACATATTTATTCTATTTATTTTATTTTGTTAATATGTTTTGTCTTGTTGTCTGTCTCCCCCTTCTAGACTGTGAACCCACTAGCCCACTGTTGGGTAGGGACTGTCTCTATATGTTGCCAACTTGTACTTCCCAAGCACTTAGTACAGTGCTCTGCACACAGTAAGTGTTCAATAAATACAATTGAATGAATGAAACCAGTCCACCCACAGCGTGTCCCCTCCTCAAAGCCCACCTGTGATCTCAACATTTTTTTTTTACAGTATTTGTTAAGCACTTCCTATGTCGGTCAGTCAGTTGTATTTACAAAGTGCTTAGTTCACTCATTCGTTCAATCGTATTTATTGAGCGCTTACTGTGTGCAGAGCACTGTAATAAGTGTTTGGGAAGTACAAGTTGGCAACAAATAGAGACAGTCCCTACCCAACAGCGGGCTCACAGTCTAGAAGGGGGAGACATAGAATAAAACATATTAACAAAATAAAATATATAGAATAAATATGCACAAATAAAATAAATAGAGTAATAAATACGAACAAACATATATACAGGTGCTGTGGGGAGGGGAAGGAGGTAAAGCGGGGGGATGGAGGGGAAAGGGGGAGAGAGTGTGTGCAGAGCACTGTAACAAGCACTTGGGAGAGCACAGTAGTGCAATAGAACAGACTCATTGCCTGCCCACAAGGAGCTTATAGTCTAGAGGGAGAGACGGACATTAATAGACATAAATAAATGAGGGATATGGACAAAATGGTGAGGGGCTGGGAGGGGGGATGAATAAAGGGCGCAAGTCAGGGTGATGCAGAAGGGAGTGGGAGAAGAGGAAAAGGAGGGGCTTAGTCCCTTAGAGAAGCAGCGTGGCTCAGTGGAAAGAGCCTGGGCTTCGGAGTCAGAGGTCATGGGTTCAAATCCCTGCTCTGCCAACTGTCAGATGTGTGACTTTGGGCAAGTCACTTCACTTCTCTGGGCCTCAGTTCCCTCATCTGTAAAATGGGGATTAAGACTGAGCCCCCCCGTGGGACAACCTCATCACCTTGTAACCTCCCCAGCGTTTAGAACAGTGCTTTGCACATAGTAAGCACTTAATAAATGCTATCATTATTATTATTATTATTATTATTATTATTGAGCACTTACTGCGAGTAGAGCACTGTACTAAGCTCTTGGGAAGGTACAATATAACAATAAACAGTGACATTCCCTGCACACAGCAAGCTCCCAAGCACTTAGTACAGTGCTCTGTACACAGTACGTGCACAATAAATACAAATGACTGGCTGCTTGACTCTCTCTCCTTGTTGAGGTGTTAGTGTGACATCCAAGTCTGGGAAGCAGGAGGAGATGAGAGATTGTAGAAGAAGTGAAAGATCAGGGCAGGAGGGGTAGATTGGGACATCAGATGGTTGAAGCTGTGAAAGCAGATGTGCTCCCCAGAGGAGTGAGAGAATAGGAGGTCTGTGAAGGAAGCCTTTTTATCTCGGCCCTCTGGAGACCAATATTAGGCCCACCACCTGAAAGATGAGTTGCAGCCACTACTCTCCCACCGTCAGACTTTCCACCTGTGTTTGTTCAGGTCTTGGCACAGAGTACATGGTCCACTTGGAGAAAAAAAAAATCAATTCCTTCATCCATCCATTCAGTCGTATTTACTGAGCACTTACTGTGTGCAGAGCACTGTACTAAGTGCTTGGGAGAATACAATATAACAATAAACAGACACATTTCCCCCCATCACAATCACCCTGCAGTCATCAGACCTAGCAATTCTTTCATTCCCCTGGGGAGCACATCTACTCTCATAGTTTCAACCATCTGATCCCCCAATCTACCTCTCCTGCTCTGAACTTTCTCTTTTTCTACAATCTCTCATCTCTTTCTGCTTCCCAAACATCCCTACTTGGATGCTGCACCAACACCTCAAACTTAACAATACAAAACATCTCATCTTCCCACCCAAACTCTGCCTTCCCTGCAATGTTTTGATCATGGTAGACAACGCCACCATCCTCCAGGCCTCACAAGCCTGTGACCTTGGCAATATCCTCAACTCATCTATCTGATTCACCCTATGTACTGAGTCAGCCACCAAATCCTGCTGGCTCTACCTTCACATCATCTCTAGATTTTACCCCTTTTCCTCCATCCAAACTGCCACCGTGTTGGTCCACGCATATGTCACATTCCTCCTCGATTACTGCATCAGCTTCCTCAGTGACCTCCATGCTTTCAGCCTCGTCCTCATCTATCCCTTTTCCCAGTGTTATGTCTAACATGACCAAAATTGAACTCATTTTCCCTTCCAAATCTGCTCCTTTCCCTAACTTTCCCATCACTATTCCCATCCTCCCAGCTGTCAAGCCTGCAACCTGGCATTACTCTTGACTTCCTTTCAACTACTTTCTCCTTCCTATCCTGTCCCACCTTGATTACTGCATTAGCCTCCTTGCTGAACTCCCTGCCTCCTTTCTCTCCCCACCCCAGTCCATATGTGACTCTGCTTTCTGAATCATTTTTTTCCAAGTTCAGTCCATGTTTTCCCATTCAAGAGTTGCACATTTTCCCCATTACAGTTTCCCTATTCCAACAGTTGCACATCCACCTCCACATCAAATTGAAACTCCTCACCATTGGCCTTAAAGCACTCAATCACCTTGCTCCCTCCTATCTTACCTCTCTGATTTCCTATTACAACCCAGTATGCCCACTTTGATCCTCTAACAGCAACCTACTCACTCTACCTCGATCTTGTCTAGCTCACGGCTGACCTCTCCCACATTCTGCAGATCCCTCCCTCTTCATATCCAACAGACCACCACTCTCCTCCCCTTCAAAGCCTTATTAAAATCACATCTCCTCCAAGTGGCCTTCCCAAACTAAGCCTAACTAAACTTAACAAATGGTATTTGTTAAGTGCTCAAAATAATCAGATTGGACACAGTCCCTGTCCCACGTAGGGCTCACAGTCTTAATCCCCATTTTATAGATGGGGATCCCCATTTTGCAGATGAGGTAGCTGAGGCACAGAGAAATTAAATGACTTGCCCAAAGTCACACAGCAGACAAGTGGAGGAGCTGAGATTAGAACCCAGGTCCTCTAACTCTAAGGCCCGTTCTCTTTCCACTAGGCCATGCTTCTGCACTTGGATTTATTCCTTTTATTCAACTTACCCTCAGCTCCCAGCTCTCCCGTATATACCCATACTTTGTTTCTTTGGATTATTCATTCATTCAATCGTATTTATTGAGTGCTTACTGCATGCTGAGTACTGCACTAAGCACTTGGAAAGTGCAATTCAGCAACAGAGACAACCCCTGACCACAATGGGCTCACAGTCTAGAAGGGGGGAGACAGACATCAAAACAAGTAAACAGGCATCAATAGCATCATTATAAATACAATTATAGAGATATACTCATCATTAAAAAAATAAAATTATAATTATAAATATGTTCATATATACACAAGTGCTGTGGGGAGAGGAAGTGGGGTAGAGGGAGCATGTCAGGGCAATGGGGAAGAGAGGGGGAACGGAGAAAAAGGGGGGCTTAGTCTGGGTTTCATTTCAGTCTCTGCATCTCAGGCACCCTGTTCCTCCCCCTCCTCCATCCCTCACCCCCAGTGATCTGGCTTCCTACTCGTTAGTAAAATTAACTCCATCAGGTCTGAGTTCCCCAAAGTCACCCCTCCCCCTATTCCATCCCCCCGGCTCTCAACCCTCTCTGCTACTCTCTCATCCTTCCCGGCAGTATCTTCAGATGAGATCTCCTCCCTCCTCCATCTACCTATGCCTCAGACCCCATTCCCTCTCATCTTATGAAATCTCTCTTCCCTTCCCTCCTCCTTAACAACCACTCCCTCTCCACTGGTTCCTTCCCCTATGCCTTCAAACATGCCCACGTCTCCCCCATTCTAAAAAAATCCCTCTCGACACCACTTTCCCTTCCAGTTATTGCCCTATCTCCCTCCTACCCTTCCTTTCCAAACTCCTAGAATGGGTCATCTACACTTGCTGCCTCAAATTCCTCAACGCCAACTTTCTCCTTGACCCCCTCCAATGTGGCTTCTGTCCTATACACTCCACCGAAACTGCCCTCTCAAAGGTCACCAGTGACTTCCTTCTTGCCAAATCCAATGGCTCTTACTCTACCCAAATCCTCCTCAAACTCTCAGCTGCCTTCAACACTGTGGATCACCCCCTTCTCCTCAACACACTATCCAACCTTGGCCTCACAGACTCCCTCCTCTCCTGGTTCTCCTCTTATTTCTCTGGCCATTCATTCTCAGTCTCCTTTGCAGGCTCCTCCTTCCCTTCCCATCCGCTTACTGTAGGGGTTCCTCAAGGGTCAGCTCTTGGTACCCTTCTGTTCTCAATCTACATTCACTCCCTTGGTGAACTCATTTGCTCCCACGGCTTCAACTATCATCTCTACACTGATGAAACCCAAATCTACATTTCTGCCCCTGCTCTCTCTCCCTCCCTCAAGCTCGTATCTCCCTCCTGCCTTCAGGACATCTCTATCTGGATGTCTGCCCACCATCTAATACTCAATATGTCCAAGACTGAACTCGTTATCTTCCCTCCCAAACCCTGGCCTCTCCCTGACTTTCCCATCACTGTAGACAGCACTACCATCCTTCCCATATCACAAACCCACAAACTTGGTGTCATCCTCTACTCTGCTCTCTCGTTCACCCCACACAACCAATCTGTCACCAAAACCTGCCAGTCTCACCTCCACAACATCACTAAGATCCACCCTTTCCTCTCCATCCAAACCACTACCTTGCTGGTTCAATCTCTCATTCTATCCCTACTGGATTACTGTATCAGCCTCATCTCTGATCTCCCATCCTCCTGTCTCTCCCCACTTCAGTCTATACTTCACTCTGCCGCCCGGATTAACTTTGTACAGAAACGCTCTGGGCATGTTACTCCCCTCATCAATAATCTCCAGTGGCTGCCTGTCAACTTACAAATCAAGCAAAATTCCTCACTCTTGGCTTCAAGGCTGTCCATCACCTTGTCCCCTCCTACCTCACCTCCCTTCTCTCCTTCTACAGCCCAGCCTGCACCCTCCTCTCCTCTGCTGCTAATCTCCTCACCATGCCTCATTCTCGCCTGTCCCACAGTTGACCCCTGGCCCATGTCCTTCTCCTGGCCTGTAATACCCTCCCCTCCACACATCCACCAAGCTAGCTCTCTTCCTCCCTGCAAAGCCCTACTGAGAGCTCACCTCCTCCAGGAGGCCTTCCCAGACTGAGCCCTCTTTTTCCTCTCCTCCTCGCCATCCCCCCGCGCCCTATCTCCTTCCCCTCCCCACAGCACTTGTATATTTGTACAGATTTGTTATTCTATTTGTTTTACTTGTACATATGTACTATTCTATTTATTTTCTTAATGATGTGCATGTAGCTTTAATTATATTTGTTTTGACAATTTTGACCCCTGTCTACATGTTTTGTTTTGTTGTCTGTCTCCTCCTTCTAGACTGTGACCCTGTTGTTGGGTAGGGACCGTCTCTATATGTTGCCGACTTGTACTTCCCAAGCACTTAGTACAGTGGTACAGTGCTCTGCACACAGTAATTGCTCAATTAATACGATTGAATGAATGAATGAATGAATGTACACTGTAAGCTGCTAATGGGCAGCGAATACATCTACCAATTTTGTTGCACTGTACTTGATTAATTTGTATCCCCCTAGCCCTTTGTACCATGCTTTTTCTTTTTCTCTTTTAAATGGTATTTGTTAAGTACCTACTATGTTCCAGGAACTGTCCTAAACACTGGGGTAGATACAAGGTAATCAGATTGGGACAAATCCATATCCCACGTGGGGTTCACAGTCTTAATCCCCATTAGGCATATGAGGTAACTGAGGCACAGGGAAGTGAAGTGACTTGCCCAAGGTCTCCTAGCAGACAAGTGACAGAGCCAGGATTAAAACCCAGATCCTTCTGACTCCCAAGCTCATGCTCTATCCACTAAGCAACACTGCTTAACACGTTATTACTAGTATTAATATTATCTCATCTATCTTCAGTTATCTATCACTATTCCCTTATTCTTGACTGTGATCCCCTTTGAGGGGTCAGTGACTGGTTCTGCTTCTGATCTGTGTAATTTTTTTTTCTACAGCTTATTTCACTGCTTTGTATGCAAAAGGCCCTTGATACTATTAAAATGGATGGATGAGACACCACTCCCCTGCCTCATTTTGAGCTCTGGGAAATATGGTTATTTAACATTCCAGTCATCTGTGGAAGATGAAGGATACTTTTGAGGCCTCAGGGCAATTTTCAGTGTCTTGTAAAGCTGGTGGTATTGTCCAGGTGTGGACAGGGACTAGG
This sequence comes from Tachyglossus aculeatus, assembly GCF_015852505.1. Taxonomy (NCBI): domain Eukaryota; kingdom Metazoa; phylum Chordata; class Mammalia; order Monotremata; family Tachyglossidae; genus Tachyglossus; species Tachyglossus aculeatus. The sequence goes on from NC_052066.1 coordinate 46,080,390, forward strand.
ATTCTGAGCATTAGCTCTCAATTTAGACAATTTCCAGGACAAGGAAACTATACCATTGAGCTACTCTCTTACCTCCACAAACTCCAACTTATGGTTTCCAGGCAAAATCCATCAATTGCCCATTCTTATTTCTCCAAATTGAAATTAAATTTGGATGAATACAGATATGAAGAAGCAGGCTTTTGGATTTTTTTTTCAGTTAGATGGGACAAGTTCATTCATTCAATCATATTTATTGAGCACTTACTGTGTGCAGAGCACTGTACTAAGCACTTGGGAAGTACAAGTTGGCAACATATAGAGACGGTCCCTAACCAACAATGGGCTCACAGCCTAGAAGGGGGAGGCAGGGAGGCAGACAACAAAACAAAACATGTAGATGGGTGTCAAAACCATCAGAATAAATAGAATTATAGCTATATGCACATAATTAATAAAATGAATAGAGTAGTAAATAAGTACAAGTAAAATTAATAGAGTAATAAATCTGTTCACACATATACAAGTGCTGTGGGGAAGGGAAGGAGGTAGGGCAGAGGGGGGATAGGGAGGAGGAGAGGAAAAAGGGGGCTCAGTCTGGGAAGGCTTCCTGGAGGAGGTGAGCTCTCAGTAGGGCTTTGAAGGGAGGAAGAGAGCTAGCTTGGTGGATGTGCGGAGGGAGGGCATTCCAGGCCAGGGGAAGGACGTGGGCCAGGGATCGATAGTGGGACAGGCAAGGATGAGGCACAGTGAAGAGGGTGCAGACTGGACTGTAGAAGGAGAAAAGGGAGGTGAGGAAGGAGGGGTCGAGGTGATGGACAGCCTTGAAGCCCAGGGTGAGAAGTTTTTGCTTGATTCGTAAGTTCACCGGCAACCACTGGGGATTTTTGAAGAATCATTTTGAAGAACAGTTATGAATCAGTATTTCATTTTAAATAATACTTAAAATATTTCTTGAAAGGATGGAAATCCTTTGTAAATTTCCCGATCTCTGTAATATGGCATAAGTGAATTATTTTCTAAAAATAAATCCATTTGTAGGATACATATTTAACTGAAGTGCCTTATTGAAAAGTCACAAACCTACAATATTTCTATGTTGTGTGCACATACATTGACAGAGCAGTGGGAGTAGCTCCAAAGCCCCACCCATTTGCATCAGATTGAACGACTGATAAATATTTCAAACGAATCAGATCACGTCTGCAGGAATCAATCAGAGGACATGGCTCATTAATGGGTCTTCAAACACCCAAGCACACCCATAACCTAACCAAATGCATTTTAACACTGGGGTAGATACAAGGTAAGCAAGTTGGATGCAATCCATATCCCACATTCACAGTCTTAATCCCCATTATGGGGGAAGCAGCGTGGCTCAGTGGAAAGAGCACAGGCTTTGAAGTCAGAGGTCAGGGGTTCAAATCCCGGCTCCACCAATTGTCAGTTGTGTGACCTGGGCAAGTCACTTAACTTCTCTGTGCCTCAGTTACCTCAGCTGTAAAATGGGGATTAAGACTGTGAGCCCCCCTGTGGGACAACCTGGTCACCTTGTAACTTCTCCAGTGCTTAGAACAGTGCTTTACACATAGTAAGCACTTAACAAATGCCATCATTCTTATTATTTTGTCTATGAGGTAAATGAAGCACAGGGAAGTGAAGTGATTTGCCCAAGGTCTCACAGCAGACAGTGGCTGAGCCAGAATTAGAACCCAGGTCCTTCTGACTCCCCAGCCCACGCTCTATCCACTAGGCAACACTTTCATTCATTCATTCAGTCGTATTTATTGAGCGCTTACTGTGTGCAGAGCACTGTACTAAGCGCTTGGGAAGTACAAGTTGGCAACATATAGAGACGGTCCCTACCCAACAGTGGGCTCACAATCTAGAAGGGGGAGACAGAGAACAAAACCAAACATATTAACAAAATAAAAAATAGAATAAATATGTACAAATAAAATAAATAGAGTAATAAATACATACAAACATATACACATATATACAGGTGCTGTGGGGAGGGGAAGGAGGTAAGGCAGAGGGGATGGAGGGGGGATAAGGGGGAGAGGAAGGAGAGGGGGCTCAATCTGGGAGGAGGGGGCTCAGTCTTAACATGGCTTAACACACTATTATTAGTATTATTAGCGCTATTATGTGCACCCCTATCATTTGCGTGTGGATGGTTGAAAATATTCACATGATATATTCATTAATAATACTAATAATGGTACTTTAAAGCACTTAATATGTGCCAAGCACAGTTCTAAGCACTAGGGTAGATATGAGTTAATCAGATCGGACACAATCCCTGTCCCACATGGGGCTTACACTCTTATCCCCATTTTACAGATGAGGTAACTGAGGCCCAGAGAACTGAAGTGAATTGCCCAAGGTCACACTGCAGACATTTGGTGGGGCCAGGATTAGTACCCAGGCCCTTCTGACTCTGAGGCCCGTGCTCTATCTACTAAGCTAAGAAGATGACCACATTTATTGGTGGATAAGATAGACTTGAAAGCACTTTTCTCTTTCAGCTTGATTGTGTGACGGTAGCTAAGAAAAAAAGATCTTGAAACTGAAGGAAAATCAACAGTGTTTATGACATGCATAAGATATACTGTACGCGGTTTACATAATGCCTAGATGAGTTTTCCCATCAGAAGCTATCATTTATGTACCATAAGGTAGGTAGTACACGTCACAACAGCAATTTCCCTTTCAAAAGTAGAACATATTATGGTAATCGCACCTTTTGGGATTTATTATGAGATCCAAACCCTAAGGGGAAAAAGCAGTGTAAAACTTGTGAAAGAGTCTGTCAGCACAAATTAGAGTAATTGATATACTTTGAGCATGTTGTGATGGTGTGCAACACTGAAACCTCCCTCTTATTTGTTGAACCTTCCCAAGAGGATTTTCTCTGTGACCCTGAATGGCACAAAACCCTCACACTCAGCTCCCTATTGAAGAATTATTTTTCTAATCTGCATCCACAGATCCTGGCTCTACCTGAGAAGACTGCCCAAGTAGTCAAAACCTTGCCCATCCAGCCCAAGGGGTTTATAGAAATGAAAGGGTGCATGTTAAGAGTTGCTTACAAAGACATGAACAGACACTCTTGGTAGTCAAAAGTGATAACTTCTGAGGTGCATTTTTCCTTTTCATATATATTTTAAACTTGAATTGAAACCAATCTCCTAAATTCCATTCAGATCACCTTCTAGAGTGTAATATCCTTATGGGCAGGGAACATGTCTACCGACTCTGTTGTAGTCTACTCTCCCAAGTGCTTAGTACAATGCTCTGCACATAGTAAATACTTAATAAATACTTTTATGGGCCAGGCACTGGCTCTTAATGATTATCCTTTTACATTTTTCCATAATTTTCAATGCTTTACAATGTTCTTCAACAAGATTACAAGTACTAAACGCTTCATATTTTTCTTTTCCATTTAACTCCCATAATCAGTTAGATCCACCTCTTTCTCTCAACCTTTGTGGTAACCACTCTGATTCAAGCCTTCTTCACCTCCCATCTGGATTAACAACCTTCTTACTAATCCAGCCTCAAAGTGCTCAACTCTTCAGTCTGTCCCACACACAGGCACGAGTAATACCTCTTATAAAATTCCATTCAGGACCCATAGCAGGTAAGGACGAATTTAAAGTGGCCAAAGCTTGCTTGATGCCTGGACTTTCACCAACAACATTCTGCAGCACTACCAGAGGGGCAGAGGAAGGATACTACAGAGGTTGTAGAAGGTAGGGGTTTGTGGTGAGGCAGAGAAGTTGAATTCATTGGAGATTGCAGAGCTGAAGAAGTGGATCTGTGGAGGTTAAATGGCAAACTCAAATGGGTCATCATAGACTGGGATAAGAAGAGGTCTATGGAAGGAGAGAACAGTTTTGCAAGGAGGGAGGACATGATGAGAAGGCAAGGTGAGGAGATTGACATCAGAGAGTGCTAATTCAGATTTGGAGAGGTTGGAGATGGCGCAATTTCTTTGTGTTGATGGAATCCATTGTGTGTCCAAGTCGGTGAAAATGTAGGAAGAAAGATGTCATGAAGTTGGGGAGTGAGAGAAAGCAAGGGAGGAAGGGGACATCAGCATCATCCACTGATGATGAGGGGAAGGCAGGGGGAAACTCCATCACTCCCGGAGATTCTCCTCCTCTCCTAAAACTATAGGGTTTGTAAGATCCCTATTGTCAATCATAGTTATTGAGCACTTACTGTGTGCAAAGCTCTGTGCTACGCACTTGGGAGAGTACAATACAACCACAAAAAGGCACATTCTCTGCCCATCCCTATGGAGCGTGAACTGGTAAAGTAGTCCCAAGTCTTATTCAAATAATAGAGCCAGGGAATACTCATTAGGGAACAGGCAGGAATTGGGCCAGACTGAAAAGGTTTTTGCTTTCATCAGAATCTTACTTCTTGTGTGACCTCAAAGTGGAGCCTTAAAATGCAGTTCAACTCATACCATTTCAAAACAAAACAAAAAAACTTGTTTCTTGGGCAGAGGTTGCAAGGACAGGACAAGGACATGATCTAACAGTATTCTCACTGTATGATTTCAAAATCTGTGATTCTGTTGGGGATGAAGATGACTGTTCTCTGACAAATGGGATACTGTCAAAGAAACAAACGACCACTTTAAAAATAAAAAGGGAAAGCTTTTACATTGTCTCATGAATCAGCACTGAAACTCACACCTGACACCACAAGAAACATGCATAATAATGACACCGAAAAAAACAGTCAACAGACATCTTAAGGTGTTATTCTCCTAAGCAAGCTTGTCCAAAGGCTGATGTAGATAATAATAATAATAATAATATTGGTATTTGTTAAGCGCTTACTATGTGCAAAGCACTGTTCTAAGCGGTGGGGTAGATACAAGGTAATCAGGTTGTCCCACGAGGGACTCACAGTCTTCATCCCCATTTTACAGATGAGGGAACTGAGGCCCAGAGAAGTGAAGTGACTTGCCCAAAGTCACACAGCTGACAAGTGGTGGAGCTGGGATCTGAACCCACGACCTCTGACTCCAAAGCCCGGGCTCTTTCCACTGAGCCATGCTGCTTCCCAATAAGAATAATGATGGCATTTGTAAAGTGCTTAGTATGTGTTCTAACCACGGGGGGAGATACAAGGTCACCATGTTGTCCCCCGTGGGGCTCACAGTCTTCATCCCCATTTAACAGATGCAAGGGGAATGGTAATACAGCCGTCACAAACCAAACTCCTCACCCTTGGCTTCAAGGCTGTCCATCACCTCACCCCCTCCTACCTCACCTCCCTTCTCTCCTTCTCCAGCCCAGCCCGCACCCTCCACTCCTCTGCCACTAATCTCCTCACCGTGCCTCATTCTCGCCTGTCCCGCCATCAACCCCCGGCCCACGTCCTCCCCCTGGCCTAGAATGCCCTCCCTCCGCACATCCGCCAAGCTAGCTCTCTTCCTCCCTTTAAAGCCCTACTGAGAGCTCACCTCCTCCAGGAGGCCTTCCCAGACTGAGCCTCTTCCTTCCTCTCCCCCTCATCCCCCTCCCCATCCCCCCCACCTTACCTCCTTCCCCTCCCCACAGCACCTGTATATATGAATATATGTTTGTATGCATTTATTACTCTATTTATATATTTATTTTACTTGTACATATTTATTCTATTTATTTTATTTTGTTAGTATGTTTTGTTTTGTTGTCTGTCTCCCCCTTCTAGACTGTGAACCCACTGTTGGCAAGGGACCATCTCTATATGTTGCCAACTTGTACTTCCCAAGCGCTTAGTACAGTGCTCTGCACACAGTAAACGCTCAATAAATATGATTGAATGAATGAATGAAGTAGGCCCTCAATGCCACTGAATGAATGAATTTGCTTGTGTCCAACTCCAGTGCTTAGCACAGTGCCTGACACACAGTTAGCACTTAAATACCCCAATTATTATTATTATGAAGATACTGTGTCTTACTTATCCCTGCAAATCAGTCAAAAGATGGCAGTTAATTCAGCAGAGGAGAGACTAAAAGAAAAGCTCAAAAAAATAAACTGGCTACCTTAACCATTCTATTTATTTTTCCTTTGGTCTCAGACTCTCAGATGATCTTGATTCTTCCAGAAGGAGCCACTGCAAAATCTCCTACTAGTGTTCCTCTCCCAAGTGGAGTAGACTTTGGAAAGGAGATAAAGAATCTCTCTCCCGACAGTACAATAGCCTCTCAGAGCCAGTGGGCAATGGTGCATGGGGTAAAAAAGTATCACCTGGCACAAACAATCCCAAGCAACTTGTCTTGCCATATGCTGTTGAGTCATCTCTGACCCATAGCAAAGCTATAGACGCATCTCTCCCAGAACACCCTGCCTCCATCTGCAATCGATCTACTCCATCTGCGATCTGGACTACTGTATCAGCCTCCTCTCTGATCTCCCATCCTCTTATCTCTCCCCAATTCAATCCATACTTCACGCCGCTGTCCGGATTGTTTTTGTCCAGAAACGCTCTGGGCATGTTACTCCCCTCCTCAAAAATCTCCAGTGGCTACCAATCAATCTGCGCAACAGGCAGAAACTCCTCACCCTGGGCTTCAAGGCTGTCCATCCCCTCGCCCCCTCCTCCCTCACCTCCCTTCTCTCCTTCTCCAGCCCAGCCCGCACCCTCCGCTCCTCCGCCACTAATCTCCTCACTGTACCTCGCTCTCGCCTGTCCCGCCATCGATCCCCGGCCTACGTCCTCCCCCGGGCCTGGAATGCCCTCCCTCTGCCCATCCACCAAGCTACCTCTCTTCCTCCCTTCAAGGCCCTACTGAGAGCTCACCTCCTCCAGGAGGCCTTCCCACACTGAGCCCCCTCCTTCCTCTCCCCCCTCTCCACCCCCACGCCTTACCTCCTTCCCTTCCCTACAGAACCTGTATATATTTATATATGTTTGTACGTATTTATTACTCTATTTATTTTACTTGTACATATCTATTCTATTTATTTTATTTTGTTAATATGTTTTGTTTTGTTCTCTGTCTCCCCCTTCTAGACTGGGAGCCCACTGTTGGGTAAGGACAATCTCTATATGTTGCCAACTTGTACTTCCCAAGCGCTTAGTACAGTGCTCTGCATACAGTAAGCACTCAATAAATACAATTGATTGATTGATCGATCTAGTAGTGTATCCAAAGGGTTTTCTTGGTAAAAATATGGAAGTGGTTTATCATTGCCTTCTTCCGCACAGTAAACTTGAGTCTCCACCCTCAACTCTCTCTCTCCCATGTCGCTGCTGCCCAAAAGACTCACTGCGCAGTGCACAAGCTAGAAATGGAATGGATATGCCTCTGCTTGATTCTTCCTCCTCTAGTCAAGACTGATAAAGTACTGGAAACTCTCCAGGTGCAACCCTGAGGGGCACCCAAGCCACTAGTTTCACAATAACATAAACATAACATAGAGAAGCAGCGTGGCTCAGTGGAAAGAGCACGGGCTTTGGAGTCAGAGGTCGTGGGTTCGAATTCCGCCTCTGCCAATTGTCAGCTGTGTGACTTTGGACAAGTCACTTAACTTCTCTGGGCCTCAGTTCCCTCATCTGGAAAATGGAGATGAAGACTGTGAGCCCCACGTGGGACAACCTGATTACCTCGTATCTACCCCAGTGTGCTTGGCACATAGTAAGCACTTAACAAATATCAATATTATTATTATTATTATTATTTCCAGCCTTGTTATGATGAAATTAATGAAGTATTTGCAATGTTACTTTCCATCAAGTTTCTATTAATCTAGCTGATATCCATTTTGTTGTGGTCTTTCTGACAGAGCTTGTTTGTCCAGAATTTGAATCCTGGGGCAAAACCTTTGATTGACCTGGTGGCCCTCACATTTTTTATTTTTATTTTTTGCATTTGTTAAGCTGTTACTATGTGCCAAGCACTGTACTAAGCACTGGGGTAGATATAGGATGGACTCAGTCCTTGTCCCACATGGGGTTTATATTCTTAATCCTCATTTTACAGATGAGATAACTGGGGCCCAGAGAAGTTAAGCAACTTGCCCAAGGTCACACATCAGACAAATGGCAGAACCAGAATTAGAACCCAGGTCCTTCTGATTTCTAGGCCATGCTCTACCCATTAGGCCACACTGCTTCTTTCCCAATTAACAGTTGGTGTTCAAGGATAATGACAGTTGACCCAAACTCAGGGGTCTAGCTCAGAGCCCCGAAGGTGGGGGTTGAAAAGCCGTAAAAGAGCCTAGGGCAGGGAGCTGGAAATATTCAAAATGGTATTTATCAACCAGCCCGACATCCAGGACCGGTGCCTCCAAAACTGTTTTCTTCATGGTAAAGGAAGACTGCATTTATCGCTTTCAAATTCACATCTAACATGGATATTTTCACTAAGAATACTCCCTCAAAAACTACACTTAGCCCCAGCAGACAGTTCAACTGCTCCTTGTCCAGAGAAAGAAAAACATATTTTCCTCCACTTTGAAAAATGATCACCTCACTGGCATCTAAACCATTTCCCACTAAGGAGATGAGTGTTTAGTTTTTAACAATAAATAGCCACCTCATAGTCTTTAACAAGCACTAAGCCAAAAAATGTAAGTGTATAAAGCTTTGCCCTCTTTGTATTTTAGCTTTTAAATATTCATAAACTGTCACTAGTTGATACGGCAAGTCCAATAGAGACAGATCCCTATTTCCTTGTTAATTGAGCCTCCTTACATAAATAAATAGGACATTTGCTTTTCTAGGCTTGTTTACATATTTTGTCAGATGAATGTGCAACCTATGACCTCTAACTAGAGATTTCCAGCTGTAAGTAGAAAGCTTGATACGCACAGCTTGAGAGCTTGAAACATGTTTAAGACACAGCTACTGCTGATCTTAAAATAGTATCAAAAGTTAGTGATGTGAAAATTCACCATAAAAAGGGGTCTGAAATTTGGGAACCCTTTGAAGATCATAGGATTGAAAGGAACCTTAAAATTAGAGGCAGATGTTCAGCAGAGGTGCCTGTATGGTCTTGTGAAAGAGCACAGGAAAGTGCATTCTAATTCCGGCTCTGTCACTTGCCAGCTGTGTGACCTTGGGCGAGTCACAACTTCTAGATGCCTCTGTTTCTTCATCTGTAAAATGGGAATTAAATGCCTGTTCCTACTCAAATCCAATGTCTCCTACTCTATCCTAATCCTCCCTGAACCTCTCAGCTGCTTTTGACACTGTTGACCATGCCCTTCTCCTCAATGCATTATCCAACTTTGGCTTCACGGACTCCATCCTCTCCTGGTTCTCCTCATATCTATGGTCATTCATTCTCAGTCTCCTTTGTGGGCTCCTCCTCCCCCTCCCATCTCCTAACTGTAGTGGTTCCTCAGGGGTCATTTTCTTGGTCCCCTTCTGTTCTCCATCCATACTCACTCCCTAGGGGAACTCATTCACTCCCACAGCTTCAACTATCATCTCTATGCAGATGACAGCCAAATCTATATCTCTTCCCCTGTTCTCTCTCCCTCCAAGCTCATATCTCCTCCTGCCTTCAGGACATCTCCATCTGGATGTCCACCCACCACCTAAAACTCAACATGTCTAAGACTGAGCTCCCTATCTTCCCTCCCAAACCCTGTCCTCTCCCTGACTTTCCCATCACTGTGGACGGCACTACCATACTTCCCATCTTACAAGCCCACAACCTTGGTGTCATTCTTGACTCCACTCTCTCATTCACCCCACACAATCATCTGTCCCCAAAAGCTGCCAGTCTCACCTTCACAACAATGCCAAGATCCGCCCTTTCCTCTCCATTCAAACCGCTACCTTGTTGGTACAGCCTCTCATCATATCCCAACTGGATTACTGCATCACCCTCCTTTCTGACCTCCCAACCTCCAGTCTCTCCCCACTTCAGTCGATACTTCACTCTGATGCCCGGATTATCTTTCTACAGAAACGTTCTGGGCATGTCACCCACTCCTCGAAAATCTCCAGTGGTTGCCTATCAACCTTCATTTGAAGGGAAACTCCTCATCATTGGCTTCCAAGCTGTCCATCACCTTGTCCCCTCCTACGTCACCTCCCTTCTCTTCTTCTACAGCCCAGCCCACACCCTCCGCTCCTATGCCACTAATCTCCTCACTATGCCTCGTTCTCGCCTGTCCCGCTGTCGACCCCCGGCCAACGTCCTGCCCCTGACCTGGAATGCCCTCCCTCCACATATCTGCCAAGCTAGCTCTCTTCCTCCCTTCAAAGCCCTACTGAGAGCTCACCTCCTCCAGGAGGCCTTCCCAGACTGAAACCCCTTTTCCTCTGCTCCTCCTCCCTTCCCCTTTGCCCCTACTCTCTCTGCCCTTCCCCCTTCCTTCTCCCCACAGCACTTGTGTATATTTGTATATATTTATTCTATTAATTGTATTAATGATGTATATATATATATATATATCTATAATTCTATTTATTTTGATGCTATTGATGTCTATCTACTTGTTCTGTTTTGTTTTCTGTCTCCCCCTTCTAGACTGTGAGCCTGTTGTTGGGTAGGGATTGTCTCTACCTGTTGCCAAATTGTTAACCAGGTTGGACATAGTCCTTGCCATACATGGGGCTGACAGTCTAACTAGGAGAGAGAACAAGGATTGAATACCCATTTTACAGATGAGAAAACTGAGGCACAAAGAAGTTAAGTGATTTGCCCAAGGCCATACAGCAGGCACCTGGCAGAGCCAGAATTATAAAACAGGTCTTCTGACTCCCAAACCTGTGCTCTTTTCACTAGGCCACACTCCTCCTGGTCTTATTGTTATTATTATCATTATTATTATTACATGGAAACTCAAGGGAAAAGATGGTCTTTACAGCTCCAACCCTTCAGCTGCCCTGCCACCCAGCAAATTTCTGCTTCCACCTGTCTGCCTTCCACCATCATCATCAAGCCATTATCTGATGATATGGCATATTTGTGTCAGAAGAATAAAAGTGCTAATATGCAAGGTAGGGTAACTGAAAACAAGCAGCTATTGGGAAGAGTCCCTGCTCTCCAGCAAAGGAAAGGAAACACAGTAGAGGTGAGGCCTAGTAATGAGTTGGTGTCACAGAGAGAGAAATGTTTAGGCATGGCCTTCCTTGGAAAATCATTCAATCTTTCTCTTCATTTACAGGAAGAACCATCCTAGGAAAATAAGATTGTCTCCGGTTCGTAAAGACACAGACTTGCCAAAGCTTCTTGACATAACCAAAACAGTCTACCTTAAATCTAAGGACTTGTCTCTTTTTCCCACCTCCATACTCACCGTCACACACTCGGTCGGTTCTCTCTTTACAACATCTCCAGAATCTGCTCTGTCCTCTGCATCCAAAATGCCACCACTTAGTCCAAGTACATACATTTCATGTCCCAATGCAACAACTGCATCAGCCTTCCCACAGACCTCTCCATCTCCAGCCTCTACCCTCTCCAGTCCCTACTTCAGTCTGCTGCCCTGATCCTTTTTTTTTAATGGCATTTGTTAAGTGCTTACTATGTGCAAAGCACTGCAAAGCAAAGCACTGTGCTAAGCCCTGGGGGGATACAAGGTGATCAGATTGTCCCACGTGGGGCTCATAGTCATCATCCCCATTTTACAGATGAGGTAACAGGCTCTGAGAAGTTAAGTGACTTCCCCAAGGTCACACAGCAGATGTGGTGGAGCAGGGATTCGACTCCATGACCTCTGACTCCAAAGCCCGGGCTCTTTCCACTGAGCCATGCTGCTTTATGTTGCAGACATCTCCCCACCCCTGAAAATCTTCCATGTGCTGCCCAGTCAAGGAGAAACTCCTCTAAGAATAATTATGGTACTTGTAAAGTGCTTCTATGTGGTAGGTACCATACTAATCACGGGTTTGTTGTACTCTCGTATTATAGTGTACTCTCCCAAGTGCTTAGTACAGTGCTTTGCACACAAAGTGGGATCATTACAATCCTTCATGTTTAAGTAGCCCTCGCTTAGACCACGTGCAGAAAACAACTTGGAAGAGTGGGACTAAAGGTGCCTGACTTGTACGGAGTTTTTTAATTTTTTTCCTGTCTTCTCTACGCTATACCTCTCTGGGAGTGGTAGCACAGTGCTTGGCACATAGTAAATGCTTAGCAAATATAGTAATAATAACGATGATGATGATGGCATTTGTTAAGTGCTTACTATGTGCAAAGCACTGTTCTAAGCACCGGGGGTGATATAAGGTGATCAGGTTGTCCCACGTGGGGCTCACAGTCTCAATCCCCATTTTACAGATGAGGTAGCTGGGGCTCAGAGAAGTTAGTGACTTGCCCAAGGTCACACAGCAGACATGTGGCGGCACCAGGATTAGAACCCATGACCTCTGACTCCCGTGAATGAATTAATTAAACTATACTATTGAATACTCAGCCCCCACCGTTCCCCACTTTAACAATTTATCTTTAAACCTGTACTGTGTCTTAATGACTGTCTATCCCTCTAGAATATAAACAGGGAACAAGTCTACTAACTCTCTTGTATTTTCCCAAGCACTTAGTACAGTGCTCAGCACAGTTACCAAACAAATACTACTGATTGATTGGAACATCATCATCATCATCATCATCAATCGTATTTATTGAGCGCTTACTATGTGCAGAGCACTGTACTAAGCACTTGGGAAGTACAAATCGGCAACATATAGAGACAGTCCCTACCCAACAGTGGGCTCACAGTCTAAAAGGGGGAGACAGAGAACAAAACCAAACATACTAACAAAATAAAATAAATAGAATAGATATGTACAAGTAAAATAAATAAATAAATAGAGTAATAAATATGTACAAGCATATATACATATATACAGGTGCTGTGGGGAAGGAAAGGAGGTAAAATGGGGGGGATGGAGAGGGGGACGAGGGGGAGAGGAAGAAAGGGGCTCAGTGTGGGAAGGCCTCCTGGAGGAGGTGAGCTCTCAGTAGGGCCTTGCAGGGAGGAAGAGAGCTAGCTTGGTGAACGGGCAGAGGGAGGGCATTCCAGGCCCGGGGGATGACGTGGACTGGGGGTCGACGGCGGGACAGGCGAGAACGAGGCACGGTGAGGAGATTAGCGGCAGAGGAGCAGAGGGTGCGGGCTGGGCTGGAGAAGGAGAGAAGGGAGGTGAGGTACGAGGGGGTGAGGTGATGGACAGCCTTGAAGCCCAGGGTGAGGAGTTTCTGCCTGATGAAATATCAGGAACATGAAATATTACTCAAGGGCTTCGGTCATGCCTTCACTGTTCAGTCCAAATGAGTGGCTAAGATTAATAGCCAAATGAAGCAGCATGACCTAGCGGGAAGAGCACAGGTTTGGGAGTCAGAGAACCTGGGTTCTGATCCCAACTCTGCCATTTCCCTGCTGTGTGACCTTGGGCAGCTCACAACTTCCCTGTGTCTCAGTTTCCTTATCTGCAAAAGGGGTAATCAATTCCCTCTAGACTGCAAGCTCGCTGTGGGCAGGGAACATGTCATTCAACTCTGTCATATTGGATTCTCCCAAGCACTTAGTACAGTGCTCTGCACACAATAAGTGGTCAATATGATTGGTTAACCATACTCCCTCCTACTGGGACATGATTATTCTGTATCAACACCAGTGCTTTTTAGACTGTGAGCCCACTGTTGGGTAGGGACTGTCTCTATATGTTGCCAACTTGTACTTCCCAAGTGCTTAGTACAGTGCTCTGCACACAGTAAGAGCTCAATAAATATGATTGATTGATTGATTAGAGTGCTTAGCACATACTAAGCACTTTCACACAAAAAAATGAATGTAGGCTACAAAAGAAATTGATTATTGCTGCTAACATAGTATGTTCATTCCACTCTTCATTTTTGCAAGTCGGCTTTCATCATGGGGAGATGCTGCTTCCTGGACTAATAGAAAGGCTAACTAAAGTCGTGTAAAGCCTAAAAAGACGCACTCTAAAATGCTTGTCAATGCAGATTTCATCATTAGAACCTCGAATAAATGAAGTAACAGGTTAAAACTAAATCAGTAATTGCTTTCATCCCTTTGCTTCAAACTGAGTTTAGGCTTGGGTATCATTAAGAGAAACAGTGTGGCTCAGTGGAAAGAGCACAGGCTTTGGAGTCAGAGGTCATGGGTTCAAATCCCAGCTCCACCAATTGTCAGCTATGTGACTTTGGGCAAGTCACTTAACTTCTCTGTGCCTCAGTTACCTCATCTGTAAAATGGGGATTAAGACTGTGAGCCCCCCATGGGACAACCTGATCACCTTGTAACCTTCCCAGCGCTTAGAACAGTGCTTTGCACATAATAAGTGCTTAATAAATGTCATTATTATTATTATTATTAGCCCACATACATTTGCAAGAGGGAGGCATCATGAATTACCTTGCTAGGAAATACTGGATGCTGTAGGCTTAGAGAAGCAGCATTACATAGTGGAAAGTGCAAGAGTCTGGGGATCAGAGGTCCTGGGTTCTAGGCCCAGTCTGCACTTTTCTGCTGAGTGACCTTGGGCAAGTCACTGAACTTCTCTGAGCCTCAGTTTTCTTATCAGTAAAAATGGGGATTTAAATCCTAATCCTTCATATCTATACTGTGAGCCCTTTATGGGACAGGGACTGTGTCCAAATGGATAACTTTGTAGGTACCCCAGTGCTCAGAACAGTGCTTGGCACATCATAAGCACTTAACAAATACTATTATTATTATTATTATTATTATTATTATCATTAAGTATTTTGGCTCTATTCTACTTCTATTTTCAGCACACTTTTAAAAAGAACCAGATCACTATCAAGCACAAATGGGACTATCCCAAGAAAAGATAGATATGAGTTCCATCAAATTATCCTTTTCTTCCAAGATACTAACCTCAATAATTCAATTTTTGGCTATGTGCCTGCAACTGAACTTTTGTTAAATTTTTAATCACTCTTTCTGCTGTAAAATTGATGGGGCCATTTAAATAAAAGTAACGTGCAGGATAATTGTAGACTATTGAGGGTTTTCTTGTTGCTTGCAATGACAGTGTCCACTTAAAATATTTTCAGATCTGGGACTGATGGGCTATTTTGCGGCCAACTTTCACTAAGGATGCAGAAATCCCAAGTGCTTAGTACAGTGCTGTACACACAGTAAGCACTCGGTAAATATATTGAATGAATGAGTGATGAATAAAATGACTGTATTGTGAAGAGTTGACTCCATGGTTATTCATTCAATCGTATTTATTGAGCACTTACGATGGGCAGAGCCAAGCACTTGGGAAAATACCATACAACAATAAACAGACACATTCCCTGCTCACAATGAGCTTAAAGTCTAGAGGATCAGGTTTTCATTTAGAATATAGGGGTGAAAAGGGAATAGGGACTGTAGTGGAGGTGAAGATTAGTACTAGTCATATTAGTACTAGTAGTACTGTAATACTAACTGTACTAGTAGCAACAGCTGTAGCAGCAGTAATAAGTGAGTTCTAATCCCAGCTCTACCACTTGCCTGTTTGTGACCTTGGAAAAATCATTTAATTTCCTTGTGCCTCAGTTTTCTCATCTGTAAAATGGGGATTTGACACCTTTTCTCCCTCCTACTTCAACTATGAGCCCCATATAATAATAATAATAATAATAATAATAATAATAATGGCATTTGTTAAGCGCTTACTATGTGCTAAGCACTGTTCTAAACACTGGGGTAGATACAAGGTAATCAGGTTGTCCCTCGTGGGGCTCACAGTCTTAGTCCCCATTTTACAGATGAGGGAACTGAGGAACAGAGAAGTGAAGTGACCTGCCCAGAGTCATGCAGTCGACAAGTGGTGGAGCTGGGATTAGAACCCATGGCCTTTGACTCCCAAGCTCGAGCTCTTTCCACTGAGCCATGCTGTTTCTCAATGAGAAGGGATGATACTTATCCTTCAAAGGGCCCCTATCTAAGAATACAAATTCATTCAATTGTATTTATTGAGCGCTTACTGTGTGCAGAGCACTGTACTAAGCACTTGGGAAGTACAAGATGGCAACATATAGAGATGGTCCCTACACAACAGTGAGCTCACCGTCTAGAAGGGGGAGACAGAGAACAAAACAAAACATATTAACAGAATAAAATAAATAGAATAAATATGTACAAGTAAAATAAATAGAGTAATAAATACATACAAACATATATACATATATACAGGTGCTGTGGGGAAGGGAAGGAGGTAAGGCGGGGGGATGGAGAGGGAGAGGAGGGGGAGAGACTGACGGACAGAAACATAAAGCAAAGAGAAAGAGCAAATTTTAAACCAATATCAAGGACTATTAATGATGATGATGATGATGACTAGGGCCAATGCAAAATATAAGGGATGACCTTCAAAGACCTGTAGGTTGGAAAGCCACTGGGTTTCTCTTTGTTTTTGCTTTTTTAATTTCATTTTTTACTGGAAACCCTCAGGCCTGGTCAGACTCATGGGCAAATAAGTCTGGGATCAAGGTCAAATAGCTGTGAAGGCAATTCATTTATTCAATAGTATTTATTGAGTGCTTACTGTGTGCAAAACACTGTACTAAGTACTTGGGAGATTCATTCAATTGTATTTATTGAATGCTTACTGTCTGCAGAGCACTGTACTAAGCACTTGGATAATAAACAGACACATTTGCCACCCATCACTCTCGGTGCCACATGGAGTGGGAGCTAAATCTGGGAGTTTGTGTTCCCATGAAAGTACACTCAATTAGTCAGGATACACTACAGAACCAACCCTGACAGGACAACTGAGCCCCACAACCAAGTAAAGATTACAGTGGAAACCTTGTTGTTTCCCCCCACATCCTGTCCTTCCCTTCCCCTGTTCTTAGCAGCTTTCCTGCTCACGCCCAACCTGAAACAAGGCCCCCTCCTGTGTCTCCACATTTCTGATCACCTCCCATGCTCCAGATTTGCTTTTCCTTAGCACTGAATTGGAATTATACAGCATTTATCATTCATGCATTCATATTTATTGAGTGCTTACTGTGTGCACAGCACAGTACTAAGCACTTGGGAAGTTCAAGTCGGCAACATATAGAGACGGTCCCTACCCAACAACGGGCTCACAGTCTTGTGGCTGCGACTGCTGTCACCAGGCCCATCTTGTTGCTCCTCCCATTTCTATCCTCCTTCCCCTCCCGGCTTGTAGCTTCCCCCTGATCTGTAAAATGGGGATTAAGACTCTGAGCCCCATGTGGGACAGGGACTGTGCCAACCTGTTACCTTGTACCCAGCTCAGAACAGTGATTGACACATAGTAAGCACTTAACAAACCCCATTATTATTATCATTATTATTATTATGTGGCAGAGCCAATGGGCAGGTGGTCAGCCAGCCACTGGCCATGCTGTTTCTCCCAGAGAAAGTCGACATGGGTCCAGGAGAAGAATGGGGTGCATGGTCCTGGAAGAAGTCTGGTGTGGGAGTGACTCCTATGTGGACACTCCTTTGTTCCCGCTCTTCCTCCAGGCAAGGCATGGCCTCCAGGCTTTCCTAGGAACCTCTGGGGCTCGCCCCACTGCAGCAATTTCAATGTCTTGCTTCACTTCCCGGCCCCCACGCTCCCGCACAACACTGGATCTTATCCAAACGGGCAGGCATTAAAGGAGCCAGGGCCTTGCCCCCCTATAAATATCAGGATGAGCCAACTTTAACTCTCACCTTTGGGGATGGGAGGGAGTCTGGGAACAGAGGGGCGTGGAATAGGAGAAACGCAACGGGAGATGAGAGTGGAAAAGCTCCTGGAGGGCAGAGATCATATCTGACAACTCTACTGTTTTGTACTCTCTCAAACTGTTGGAACAATGCTCAGCAATCAAGCAAGTGTATTTATTAAACACTTAGTGTGTGCAAAGCACTGTGCTAAGCACTTGGAGAATACAGCAGAACAGAGTTGGTAGACACTTTCCCTGCCCATGAGCTTACAGTCTAGAGGAGGAGACTGTGTTTATATTTATAAATAATAATAATAATAATGGCATTTATTAAGTGCTTACTATGTTCAAAGCACTGTTCTAAGCACTGGGGAGGTTACAAGGTGATCAGATTGTCCCACGGGGGGCTCACAGTCTTAATCCTCATTTTACAGATGAGGTAACTGGGGCCCAGAGAAGTTAAGTGACTTGCCCAAAGTCACACAGCTGACAACTGGAAGAGCCGGGATTTGAACCCATGACCTCTGGCTCCAAAGCCCAGGTTTATTCCACTGAGCCACGCTGCTTCTCTAAATAATCACATAAATAAATGTTTATATAGAGCACACAGCAAGCACGGGAATGTGTCTGCTTATTAATTGTACCTTTCTAAGTGCTTAGTACAGGGCTTTGCACATAGTAAACACTAAATAATGTGGCTTAATGAATAGAGCATGGACAAGAGAGTCAGAAGGACTGGGTTTTAATTCTGACTCCGCCACATGTCTGATGTGTGACTTTCGGCAAATCACTTAACTTCTCTGCTCCTCAGTTTTCTCATCTGGAAAACAGGAATGAAGAGTGTGAGCCCCATGTGGGATAGGGAGTGTGACCAACCTGATTAATTTGTATCTACCCCAGGTCTTAGAACAGTGCTTGGCACATAGTAAATGCTGAACAAATACCATACGTATTATTATAAATATGATTGAGTGAACAAACAAATAAATATCATTGATTGAAGGAATTTACTTCTAATGATTGAATAGTAAGAACTTAACAAATACCACAAATATTATTATTATTAGGGTTTAGGTAGGGGTAAATCAACAACTCAGCCATTCGGGCTCCTGGCACTGGAGGGTGGGGCATGCCTGAATTTATCACAATTCCAGTGAACAGATGTCTCATTGTGAATCGGAGGAGGATCCCCACCAAGGTAGATTTTCGTCTACCTTTAAACAACTGAAAGGGTATTTTGCCTGGTTTTATTTGGCCCCTTTTGCTCATTTCAAATCCTAGGGCACTTTTCATAAACATAAAGCTGCTAACCCCAGTTTGCTACCAAATTCCAGCTTAGGCAATTAAATTTCATCTAAATTTCCTCTATAACTGAAATGAATTATTCCTCATTTCCCTTCCTAAAATGATTTTGTATTGTTGCCATGCATGCCATTCCTTCCTCTCTTTGAAAGGATATTAATTACAGTTCACACACATTGTCTCCCCTAACTTTAAAATTAGAGGGCTCTAACCTCGTAAATCAAAGTACATGTACTTTGAGAAAACACCAGATAAACCAGTTTAACTCCAAGGTATGAAACTTCAAACCATGACTCCCATCAAAGAACAATATGGCAATGTTAATACCATAAATATACCATTGAAAGGAATATACTTCAATGTGTTCTTCCAACTTAGAATCTGTACTCTGTAAGATCAGGAAGGAGTTTCATCTTTAAAGTATCAGAATTTGCTCAATGTTTGCAGTTTTGCAGTTCTCCCACAAGGCATTAGAAAGCATGCCGATTCCACTTTACAAAAATGCAAAGAGTAAAGTTGTAAATGCATACGCAAATTACTAATGCATTTTAGTTTAATTTAACTCATCTTCCCTGCATCAGCCCATCCAACTGATCTCATAAGCCTGGTAGAAATGAGCTTGGAAAATTAGTTATTCACCCTACAAAGGGGGAGCCAGCCTGGATAAATCCATGGGCACAGAACTGGGATTCAATATAACAACCACAGCAATAATAATTTTTGGTATTTGTTAAGCACTTACTATGTGCCAAGCGCTGGGGTAAACATAAGATAATTCAGTTCAACATAATTCCTGTCCTACTTCATTCTTATAGTCTGAATTGGAGATAAACAGGTATTGAATCCCATTTTCAATGAGAAACCTGAAGCACAGAGAAATTAAGTTAGCTAACTAAGGACACACAGCGTGGCTTAGTGGAAAGAGCACGGGCTTGGGAGTCAGAGGTTGTGGGTTCTAATTGTGGCTCCGCCACTTGTCAGCTGTGTGCCTCCGCCACTTCTCTGTGCCTCAGTTGCCTCAGCTGCAAAATGGAAATTAAGACTGTGAGCCCCACATGGGACAACCTGATTACCTTGTATCTCCCCAATGCTTAGAACAGTGCTTGACATATAGTAAGCGTGTAACAAATACCAATATTTTTATTATTGCTGTCTCAGGGTGCAGGTTCAGAGAGGGGAGGTTGAAGGTAGTTAAAAATGCATCCGTTTAGTTTGGTGCTCTGCATACTGTAAGCACTAAATAAATACGACTGATTGATGTTGGAAGTCCAAATTTTGTTAACAGGGATCTGGGAGGGACACAAATGACTCTGAAAAAACACTCTAGGTTCAGAGGTTCAATTGAGCTGTTGCATGACATCACATGGAACATTGCTTGCACCTGCCGGAGCACTTAGTGACAGCACACAGAATATCGGGTGCGCACACAGGACAATTTGAGGGAGGGATTTTTTTTTCCTGAATCAGTCAAGTGTCTGAAGGCCACCCTACACAGCCCCACCAATTCTTGTGCTGAGACATCTGCAAACCCTGAAAATAACTACACACATTTTAAAGCCGAATTTGACAATCATTGATTTAATTTGTACAAATCTTTTTTTTTTCCCTTGTGGAATCTCTGGAATTTCCTTCCATAAGTACATGTAAGGTTAACGGCTCCTTGAAATGGATAAACACAATCAAAATGTGCAGCTTCCGTTGAGAAGGTATTCTGAATTACCCGTTGTCAAATTGACCCAGCATGAGTGAATTACTTTTAAAATCACTCTTCCAGACCTTTGATCTGTTCCTGACAGGCTACACAGGCAGTTTTAGGCTTTGCCTTGAGAATTATTGTGCCAAGACAGAGTTCAAGGGATTGGCCCTTCTCTTGATTATTCAGGAAAGATAAAGTGAAGTTTCCTTAATGCATCCCTAGGAGACTAGGGGATTTATTCTTTCATTCAATCATATTTACTGAGCACTTACTGTGTGCAGAGCACTGTACTAAGTGCTTGGGAAGTACAAGTTGGCAACATATAGAGGCGGTCCCTACCCAACAGCGGGCTCACAGTCTATAAGGGGGAGATAGACAACAAAACATATTAAAATAAAATAAATAGAATATATACAAATAAAATAAATAAGTAGAGTAATAAATATGTACAAACATATATACATATATACAGTTGCTGTGGGGAGGGGAAGGAGTTAAGGCAGGGGGGATGGGGAGGGGGAGAAGGAAGGGGCTCAGTGTGGGAAGGCCTCCTGGAGGAGGTGAGCTCTCAGTAGGGCTTTGAAGGGAAGAAGAGAGCTAGCTTGTTGGATGTGTGGAGGGAGGGCATTCCAGGCCAGGGGGATGAAGTGGGCTGGGGGTCGACAGCGGGACAGGTGAGAACGAGGCATGGTGAGGAGATTTGTGGCAGAGGAGCAGAGGGTGCGAGGTGGGCTGTAGAAGGAGAGAAGGGAGGTGAGGTAGGAGGGGGCGAGGTGATGGACAGCCTTGAAGCCCAGGGTGAGGATTTTTTGCCTGATGCGTAGGTTGATTGGTAGCCACTGGAGATTTTTGAGGAGAGGAGTAACATGCCCAGATCGTTTCTGCACAAATATGATCCGGGCAGCAGCATGAAGTATAGATTGAAGTGGGGAGAGACAGGAGGATGGGAGATCAGAGAGAAGGCTGATGCAGTAATCCAGTCAGGATAGGATGAGAAGATCCGTTTTAACAATGGCAACCATGTCCTTAGAGCTGAATTTTCAATCCTGAGATTCTCTAAGCAAATGTGTAATGAGAAGCAGCATGATGTATTGAATAGAGCACAGGCCTGGGAGTCGGAAGGTCATGAGTTCTAATCCTGGATCCACTACCTGTCTGCTGTGTGACCTTGGGCAAGACGCTTCACTTCTCTGTGCCTCAGTTACCTCATTTGTAAAGTGGGGATCAAGACTGTGAGCCCCATGTGTGTCAGGGACTGTGTCCAACCCGATTACCTTGTAACCACCCCAGTGCTTAGTTCAGCACCTGTCACACAGTAAGTGCTTAACGAATACCAAAATTATAGTTATTATTATTATTATTGTTAATAATGATGAATATGGTTGAGGAATTTTATGATTACCTACATTAATGAAGAATTTATAAAAGCCTATGTGTATGACCAAAGGAACTTTTAAATAAAATATTTAAAACATGAAAGAAAATGTGTCTCCAAGTTGGTAGAAGTGGGTAAAGTGGGGTGGTGCAGGACATCAGTGGAGTTGAGGAGTGATAGAAAGTGGATAGTGGAAGTGTCAGCAAGAATATCTATGTGGATATTGAAGTCCCCAAAGATCAATGCAGGGATGGAGAAGGAGAGAAAGAAAGTGAGAAAGGGACTGAAACGTTTCAAACAGGTGGAGGTGGGGCCTGGGGTGATGGGGGATGGTAGGTGACCTGCCTAGTAATTGGGGCGAGTGGTAGAGTTTGATGCTATGGGTTTCATAGGAAGGGAAAGAGGGCTGGGGAAGGTAGACAGGTGCAGAAATGGCACTGGGGAGCAAGAAGATAGCTGACTCCTTCCCCTTTCCCTGTGAGTCTGGGAAACTGGGAGAAGATGAGGCCAAATATGTGTGAACTATAGGGAATCACCTTTTCCAGGACGGTCTGGCCAACAATTGCAAGCTCATTGAGGGCAGGGAACATGTCTACCTACTCTGTTATATTGTACTCTCCCAAGCGCTTAGTACAGTGTGCTACACACAGTAAGCACTGAATAAACACAACTGATTGATTGACTGTAAGCTCCTTGTCGTCAGGGACTTTGTCTACCAATCCTATTGCGTTATACTCTTTCAAGCACTTAGTACAGTGCTGTGCACTCTGTATGCATTCCATAAATACCATTGATGGATTTTTCAAATATCATAGGGCCCCAATTTAGCAAAGTAGTTACACTGTATTTATTCAGAAAATTCAAGACAAAAACTTATTCACATGAATTATTCAGGTAATTAAGGTAAATAACTATTTGGCATAATTGCTTTTAGTTCTTTGCTTCTCTTTCCCCCCTTTTTTTGATGATAAGTGCTTACTATGTTCCAGGCACCGTACTAAGCAAGCGTGGCTCAGTGGAAAGAGCCTGGGCTTTGGAGTCAGAGGTCATGGGTTTAAATCCTGGATCTGCCACTTGTCAGCTGTGTGACTTTGGGCAAGTCACTTCACTTCTCTGTGCCTCAGTTACCTCATCTGTAAAATGGGGATTGAGACTGTGAGCCACCCCATGGGACAACCTGATCACCTTGTAACCTCCCCAGTGCTTAGAACAGTGCTTTGGACATAGTAAGCACTTAATAAATGCCATTATTACTATTATTACTACAAGCTAATCATGTAGGACACAGTCCATGATCCACATGGGGCTCAGAGTCCTAATCCCCATTTTATAGATGAGGTAACTGAGGCACAGAGAAGTTAAGTGATTTGCCCAAGGTCACACAGCAGATAATGTGGTGGAATCGGGATTAGAACCCAGTTCCTTCTGACTCCCAGAACTGTGATCTATCCACTCACGAAGGCCTGGCTTAAAATATCAATATGCTTCTACTCATTTCCTTTCCAGGCTCAGTCCAGGCTTCTCTAGTCATCTTGTTCTGCACTCACATTTTCAGGGATTCCATCTACTCTCGTGGTTTTAGTGACCACCCTTCATGTAGATAATTCCCAGATCTCTCTCACCAGCCCTGTTCTCTGACCTGCTGTGAAATCTTGTTTCTCCTCGCCCCAGCCTTCGGGACATCATCCTCTGATTGACCCACTAGCACTTTAAACGCTTTAAACTGCACTTTAGTACAGTGCTATGCACACAGTAAGTGCTCAATAAATACGATTGATTGATTGATTTAAACAACGTGTCAAAACTGCATTCATCTTCCCTCCTAAACCTTCTCCTACTCCTAACTCATTGTTGGTAACCCAGTATTCTGTTGGCCTTATTGTATCCTTCTTTAAGGCACTGTTTGAATGTATTAACTCTGAAGTGCTAAATTCAGTTTTATGCACAGAATAAATTCTCAATAAATACCGTTGATTGACTGATACCATAAACATTTTACCATTTCAGGGTTCGAACTTCATCCTCACCCTAAAGAGTCTCAAGACTTATTTGGCTTTTCTTCACTTTGCCATTCACTGAAAACTCACAATATTGGAGACATTGTAATAAGTACTGGAAAAAGTTATAAGGATTCAGACAATCTCTAGTTGCAGGGAAAGGCAACGATTAATCAGTCAGTACTGTGGTATTTGTAAAAGGTTTAGTATACGTCAAGCATTGTACTAAGGTTTCTCTCATCAGGCTCACAGCCCAAGTAGGTGACAGAACATGTCTTGAATCCCAGCTCCGCCACATGTCTGCTGTGTGACCTTGGGCAAGTCACTTAACTTCTCTGAGCCTCAGTTACCTCAGCTGTAAAATGGGGATTAAGACTGTGAGCCCCATGTGGGACAACTTGATCACCTTGTATCCCCCCAGCACTTGAACAGTGCTTTGGACATAGTAAACTGTACTAAGTGCTTGGGAAGTACAAGTTGGCAACATATAGAGACGGTCCCTATTGAGTGCTTACCGTATGCAGAGCACTGGACTAAGTGCTACCCTCCTTCCTCCTTTCTCTCCCCCTTCCCATCCCCCCCACCTTACCTTTATTTATTTTACTTGTACATATCTATTCTATTTTGTTAATATGTTTTGTTTTGTTCTCTGTCTCCCCCTTCTAGACTGTGAGCCCACTGTTGGGTAGGAACCGTCTCTATCTGTTGCCAACTTGTACTTCCCAAGCGCTTAGTACAGTGCTCCGCACAAAGTAAGCGCTCAATAAATACGATTGATTGAGTAAACGCTTAACAAATGCCATCATTATTATTATTATTATTATTATTATTATTATTGAATCTCCACTTTATAGATGACAAAGCAGGCACAGAAAAGTAAAGCATCTTAACTCAAGGTCACACAGGAGGCAAGCAGAAGAGTTTGAGAATAATAATAATGTTGGTATTTGTTAAGTGCTTAGTATGTGCCGAGCAGTGTTCTAAGCTCTGGGTAGATACAGGGTAATCATGTTGTCCTGCGTGGGGCTGGCTCACAGTCTTAATCCCCATTTTACAGATGAGTAACAGATACCGAGAATTTATGTGATTTGCCCAATGTCACACAGCTGACAAGTGGAGGAACGGGGATTAGAACCCCGACCTCTGCAGAGTGGTCTAGTGGATCAAGCATGGGCCTGGGATGTAGAAGGTCCTGGGTTCTAATTCCAGTTCTGCCACTTGTCCGCTGTGTGACCTTGGGCAAGTCACTTAACTTGTCTGTGCCTCAGTTACCTCATTTGTAAAGTGTGGACTAAGACTGTGAGCTCTTCGTGGGATAGGGACTGTGTCCATCCTGATTACTTTGTATCTGCCCCAGTGCTTAATACGGTCCCTGGCACATAATAAGTGCTTAACAAAAATTATATTAATTATTAGAGCTGGGATTAGAACCCAGGTCCACTGATTCCCAAGAACACACTTTTCACAAAGCCGCTCTGCTTTTCTTCCATCTACATTTCTTCCCTATCACCCACTCTTTACTCCCACCACACCCAAATGAACATTATTTGTTCCTCTCAAGCCAACCCACTTACCATGCCTTGTTCTCATCTCTCTTGCCACTCACATTTTGCTCCCAGCTCTACCCACCGTATTAAACTTCCTCCTTCTCCATAGGAGAGACCACATCTCTTTGCCCTCCTGAAGGCTTCCATCTCCTCCAGAAAGACTTCCCCAGTTAATTTCATATCTCCCCACGGGTTTTCCCCCAGCTCCCATGTCAACACTTAGTCACATCTAAAAATGAAAATACAACCTCTGTAATATTTATGTACATATCTCATATAATCTATCAATCAGTGGTATCTTTTGAATGCTTGCTGCGTGCAGAGCACTATACCCAGTACTTGGGAGAGTGGTAATAATAACGATATTTATTAAGTACTTATTATGTGCCAAGCACTGTTCTAAGTGAAAGGGTAGATAAAAAATAATCAGGTTGTCTCATGTGGTGGGCACAGTCTTAATCCCCATTTAACAGATGAGGTAACTGAGGTACAGAGAAGTTAAGTGACTTGCCCAAAGTCATACAGCTGACAATTGGCAGAGCCGGGATTTGAACCCATGACCTCTGACTTCCAAGCCCATGCTCTTTCCACTGAGCCACGCTGCTTCTATTACAACAAAGTAGAAACATTTCCTGTCCAAAATGAGCAATATTTAATTACTTTAGGGTCTGTCTCTCCCACTAGGTTGTAAACTCCCTAAGGACATTGATCATATCTACCATTAATAATAATAATATAATGATGGCATTTATTAAGCACTGTTCTAAGCACTGGGGAGGTTACAAGGAGATCAGGTTGTCCCTTGGGGGATTCACAGTCTTAATCCCCATTTTACAGATGAGGTAACTGAGGCACAGAGAAGTGAAGTGACTTGCCCAAAGTCACACAGCTGACAGTTGGTGGAGCCGGGATTTGAACCCATCACCTCTGACTCCAAAGCCCATGCTCGTTCCACTGAGCCATGCTGCTTCTATTCTATTATACTCCCCCAAGCTTTTAGAATAGTGTTCTGCACACAGTAAGGACTTAATAAATACTCTTGATTGATTGATCGATATACTCAGGGAAATAAAAATGGAAAATTAAGTATTAAAACAATTTAACAAAAGAACAAATTAACAAACACTGCTGTATTGGAACCATTCAGATTCCTCATCCCTCCAGGTAGAATCATGTTCTGACCACCTTTCGGCTTCTTTATCACTGTCCCTACTTCATTCCTTCAGTAATATGAATCAAGTACAATCTGTGCAGAGCACTGTCTTAGGAATTTGGAAACATGGAATTAAAGTAAAACAATTGACCACCTTTTGGCTTCTTTATCACTGACTTCATTCATTCAGTAATGTGAATCAAGTACTATCTGTGCAGAGCACTGTCTTAGGAACTTGGAAACATGGAATTAAAGTAAAACAACTGACCACCTTTTGGCTTATCACTGTCCCTACTTCATTCATTCAGTAATATGAATCAAGTACTATCTGTGCAGAGCACTGTATTAGGAACTTGGAAACATGGAATTAAAGTAAAACAACTGACCACCTTTTGGCTTCTTTATCACTGTCCCTACTTCATTCATTCAGTAATATGAATCAAGTACTCTCTGTGCAGAGCACTGTCTTAGGAACTTGAAAACATGGAATTAAAGTAAAACAACTGACCACCTTTTGGCTTCTTTATCACTGTCCCTACTTCATTCATTCAGTAATATGAATCAAGTACTCTCTGTGCAGAGCACTGTTTTAGGAACTTGAAAACATGGAATTAAAGTAAAACAACTGACCACCTTTTGGCTTCTTTATCACTGTCCCTACTTCATTCATTCAGTAATGTGAATCAAGTACTATCTGTGCAGAGCACGGTCTTAGGAACTTGGAAACATGGAATTAAAGTAAAACAACCAATCTTTCCCCTCAAGAACCTTACAAATATACTTCCAAACTTTACCATATATAGCTCTATGCATATCACTCCCATTATAATAACTGAGGTATTAAGTGCTCACTATGTACCAAGCCCGCTCTCAGGGTCATACCTGGAGATACTCCACCAGTCTCAGCTATGGGAGAGAGAGTCAAGCAGAGGCCTAGCCACTCCATTCCTAGCTTGGGCAATGGCTAGCAAGTGGAAGGCTTTCTCCTACAAGTCAAAACTCACGCATGCTGGGCAGCAGCAGCAGGGAAGAGAGTTGAGGGCAGAGACTCGAGTGTATGTACGGCACGGAAGGAGGCAATGCTAAAACAGTTCCATATTTTTACTAAGAAAACTCTAAGGACGCACAACCAGAATGATTGCAGATGGAGAGTGGGGAGCTCTGGGAGAGATGTGTCCGTGGTGTTGCTATGTGTCAGAAATGACTCAACGGCATGAGACAAGGCAAGAATGTACCAAACACTGAACTGAGCATGGGGGTAGACGCAAGATAATCAGTTCTGATACAATCCCTGTGCCACATGGGTCTCAAAGTGAAATCAGTGGGGAGAAAGGGGATTTAATCAATCAATCAATTGTATTTATTGAGCGCTTACTGTGGGCAGAGCACTGTACTAAGCACTTGGGAAGCACAAGTTGGCAACACATAGAGACGGTCCCTACCCAACAGTGGGCTCAAAGCCTAGAAGAGGGAGACAGAGAATAAAACAAAACATATTAACAAAATAAAATAGAATAGATATGTACAAGTAAAATAAATAGAGTAATAAATATGTACAAACATATATACATATATACAGATGCTGTGGGGACGGGAAGGAGGTAAGGCAGGGGGGATGGAGAGGGGGAGGAGGGGGAGAGGAAGGAGGGGATAATACCCATTTCACAGATTAGGAAACAGGCACAGATCAGTTAAGTGACTTGTCCAAGGACACAGAGCAGGCAAGTGGTGAGCCAGGATTCATTCATTCTTTCAATCGTATTTATTGAGCGCTTACTGTGTGCAGAGCACTGTAGTAAGCGCTTGGGGAGTACAAATTGACAACATATAGAGACAGTCCCTACCCAACAACGGGCTCACAGTCTAGAAGGACTAGAACCCAGGTCCTCTGATTTCCAAGCCTGGGTGCTTTCCACAAATCTATTAATCATTATCACATTTACTGATCACCATTCTGTGCAGAACACTATACTAGACATTTGGCAACATATAATTCATTCATTCAATCGTATTTATTGAGCGCTTACTGTGTGCAGAGCACTGTACTAAGCGCTTGGGAAGTACAAGCTGGCAATATATAGAGACAGTCCCTACCCAACAACGGGCTCACAGTCTATAATGGAAGTAAAAATTGTGGTCTCTGACCTCTAGATTACAATCTAATATTGGGTGTGAAATTGGTGCACTTGTCAAATGTATAATAGATAAAAATGAGAGACTAGATTCAAATGGAGGTGTACAGGGACATGATTTAGCTGATCTGAATGCAGTGGTAGCTGAAGGGAAGGGAAAAGATGAAAGAAAGGGGTCAGTGTCAGGAAAGTCATGAATGAGGTTCAGTGGGGTTAGGATGGAAAAGTGAAGAGCATGAGCAGGGAGATCAACAGGAATTTTCATTCACTTAGTACAGCATTCTACATATAATAAGTGTTCAATAAATATGTAGTAAGCATTCAGTGATTTAAAAACTGGATAATGACTAGACCTAACCATCATTAAAATGAAACTTTTCACGGAGACCAGAGGAGACTCTGTAAGTAAATGAAGCATTCTTTGAAGCTTAGAGAAGAATCAAACTCCTTGTTTGATAGTGTTTTAATATGAAGATGCTACAAAACATGATTTTCTAAGGTGTGCTTTATGGAACCTTCCCTCTCCCTCCTCCCCCACGTTCAAACGAGAAATAAAGCAAATGAAAAAAATTAGAATCCATTAATAATCTGTGAGCTGGAGTCTGATAAACTTATGACTACTGGATGTGTGTGGGAGGCAAACAGGAGAAAGAGGTTTTATCACACACATTTGGTCTATTAATTCAGATTCCAGTTCTTAACCCTGTGGCATAACTCCTTCCTTCCCCAAATCTATCAGACTACATCTTCCCATTTATTCAAAGCCCTCCAAAAATTCAACCTTTTCCAAAAAGCCTATCCGGTTAACTCCTTAACATCTCAATTTGTGTAAATCCGCCAGCGAATTTGTTTATAAATGCTTATTAAATTGTACATTCAATGTCATAGTTTGATTATGCCAGTTGTAAATACTTTCGTGTTTGTCTCCCTGTTGGAGTCCTATTGTCAAGGGAGATGTCACTTCTCCCATCCTTCCCAGCAGTATCCTCAGAGGAACTCTCCTCCCTCCTCTCAAGTGCTACTCCGGCCACCTGTGCTTCTGACCCCATTCCCTCTCATCTTATGAAATCTCTCGCTCCATCCCTTCTCCCCTCCTTAACTTCCATCTTCAACCGCTCACTCTCCACTGGTTCCTTCCCCTCTGCCTTCAAACATGCCCATGTCTCTCCCATCCTAAAAAAACCCTCTCTTGACCCCACCTCACCTTCTAGTTATCGTCCCATATCCCTCCTACCATTCCTTTCCAAACTCCTTGAACGAGTTGTCTACACGCGCTGCCTAGAATTCCTCAACAACAACTCTCTCCTCGACCCCCTCCAGTCTGGCTTCCGTCCCCTTCATTCCACGGAAACTGCGCTCTCAAAGGTCACCAATGACCTCCTGCTTGCCAAATCCAACGGCTCATACTCTGTCCTAATCCTCCTCGACCTCTCAGCTGCCTTTGACACTGTGGACCACCCCCTTCTCCTCAACACGTTATCTGACCTTGGCTTCACTGACTCCGTCCTCTCCTGGTTCTCCTCTTATCTCTCCGGTCGTTCTTTCTCAGTCTCTTTTGCAGGCTCCTCCTCCCCCTCCCATCCTCTTACTGTGGGGGTTCCCCAAGGTTCAGTGCTTGGTCCCCTTCTGTTCTCAATCTACACTCACTCCCTTGGTGACCTCATTCGCTCCCACGGCTTCAACTATCATCTCTACGCTGATGACACCCAGATCTACATCTCTGCCCCTGCTCTCTCCCCCTCCCTCCAGGCTCGCATCTCCTCCTGCCTTCAGGACATCTCCATCTGGATGTCCGCCCGCCACCTAAAGCTCAACATGTCGAAGACTGAGCTCCTTGTCTTCCCTCCCAAACCTTGTCCTCTCCCTAACTTTCCCATCTCTGTTGACGGCACTACCATCCTTCCCGTCTCACAAGCCCGCAACCTTGGTGTCATCCTCGACTCCGCTCTCTCATTCACCCCTCACATCCAAGCCGTCACCAAAACCTGCCGGTCTCAGCTCCGCAACATTGCCAAGATCCGCCCTTTCCTCTCCATCCAAACTGCTACCCTGCTCATTCAAGCTCTCATCCTATCCCGTCTGGACTACTGCACTAGCCTTCTCTCTGATCTCCCATCCTCGTGTCTCTCTCCACTTCAATCCATACTTCATGCTGCTGCCCGGATTATCTTTGTCCAGAAACGCTATGGACATATTACTCCCCTCCTCAAAAACCTCCAATGGCTACCGATCAATCTGCGCATCAAGCAGAAACTCCTCACCCTGGGCTTCAAGGCTCTCCATCACCTCGCCCCCTCCTACCTCACCTCCCTTCTCTCCTTCTACTGCCCAGCCCGCACCCTCCGCTCCTCCACCACTAATCTCCTCACTGTACCTCGCTCTCGCCTGTCCCGCCATCGACCCCCAGCCCACGTCATCCCCCGGGCCTGGAATGCCCTCCCTCTGCCCATCCGCCAAGCTAGCTCTCTTCCTCCCTTCAAGGCCCTGCTGAGAGCTCACCTCCTCCAGGAGGCCTTCCCAGACTGAGCCCCTTCTTTCCTCTCCCCTCGTCCCCCTCTCCATCCCCCCGTCTTACCTCCTTCCCTTCCCCACAGCACCTGTATATATGTATATATGGTTGTACATATTTATTACTCTATTTATTTATTTATTTATTTATTTTACTTGTACATTTCTATCCTACTTATTTTATTTTGTTGGTATGTTTGGTTCTGTTCTCTGTCTCCCCCTTTTAGACTGTGAGCCCACTGTTGGGTAGGGACTGTCTCTATGTGATGCCAATTTGTACTTCCCAAGCGCTTAGTACAGTGCTCTGCACATAGTAAGCGCTCAATAAATACGATTGATTGATTGATTGATTGATTCTTTTGTGTTTCAAAGCTTTCTTTTGTTTTACTGTGTTTTTACCCTGTCTTTAAAACAAAGGTTCAGGCAATCCCAGCTGAAAACTGGAAAAACTAGACCATCACGGTGCACTGCTATCAAGAAGGGAGTGACTTTTTGGATCAAAAGCTTCTCTGGGAAAGAGGCATGGAAGCAAAAGACAAAACAGCAACATGCACTACAGACATTAGCTACAACAATAATGAATGAAAAAATATTTACATATCCAATATGGCAGGGTTGTAAGCTCTTTGAGGGCAGAAGACATAGCTAAACAACTCATTTATTATTATTATTATAGTTGTTAAGCACTTACTATGTGTCAAGCACTGTTCTAAGCTATGGGGTAGATATAAATAGGTCAGGTCAGACAAAGTTCCTGACCCACATGGGGCTCACAATCTAAGTAGGAGGAGGACAGATAATAAATCCATGTTTTACAGATGAGGAAACTGAGGTACAGAGAAGATAAGTGACTTGCCCAAGTCTACACAGCAGGTAACTGGCAGAGCTGGGATTAGAATCTAGGTTTTCTTACTTCAGGGCCGGTGCTCTTTTCACTAGGCCATGAAGCTTCCTGCAGTGAACTCTCCCAAGCATTTAGTAGAGGGCCCTGCACGTGGTAAGATCTCACTATAGTATTTACTATATAGTTATTTTTATTTATTATTCATTTAATATTTACTGATTGATAACTCTGGGTCCCTCAATGGCCATTTTAGCCACACATACACTCATAAATAAATTTCAAAGTCACCGGTATCTGCTTCAAATACAAAGGACACTCCATGCTTATGCATACATATATGTATGTGTATACATACATACCCTCTGCTCCTCAGCCACTAAAGGAGAAGCAGCGTGGCTCAGTGGAAAGAGCCCGGGCTCTGGAGTCAGAGGTCATGGGTTCGAATTCCAGCTCTGTCAGTTGTCAGCTGTGTAACTTTGGGCAAGTCGCTTAACTTCTCTGGGCCTCACTTACCTCATCTGTAAAATGGGGATTAAGACTGTGAGCCCCCATGGGACAACCTGATCACCTTGTAACCTTCCCAGCGCTTAGAACAGTGGTTTGCACATAGCGCTTAACAAATGTCATTATTATTATTATTAAACTCCTCACTGTGCCTCATTCTCGCCTGTCCCGCCATCGACCCCTGGCCCACGTCCTTCCCCTGGCCTGGAATGCCCTCCCTCCATACATCCACCAAACTATCTCTCTTCCTTCCTTCAAAGCCCTACTGAGAGCTCACCTCCTCCAGGACGCCTTCCCAGACTGATCCCCCTTTTTCCTCTCCTTCTCCCCATCACCCCCACACCCTACCGCCTCCCCCTCTCCACAGCACCTGTATATATTTGTACATATTTATTACTCTATTTTCTTGTACATATTTAGTACTCTAATGATGGGCATATAGTTATAATTCTATTTATTCTAACGGTTTTGACATCGGTCTACATGTTTTGTTTTTTCTGTCTCCTGCTTCTAAACTATGAGCTCATTGTTGGGTAGGGACCGTCTCTATATGTTGCTGACTTGTACATCCCAAGCGGTTAGTACAGTGCTCTGCACACAGTAAGTACTCAATAAATATGATTGAATGAATGAATCAATCAATCATATTTATTGAGCGCTTACTGTGTGCAGAGCACTGTACTAAGCGCTTGGGAAGTACAAGTTGGCAACACATAGAATGAATATACTCACTTTCCTAAATGTTTAGTACAGTGAGCACTCAAAAACTACCACCGCTACTACTACTACTATAATTTAGTACTGATACTATCATCTAAGTTACCTTATATATTTCTACATTACTGAAAAGTTCCCTTAACACTCCCCTTAATTTTGGGGATTGACTCACACATCGCTCTTTCTGAGTTTCAAATCCATGTACTTGTTCCACTGTATTCCAATAGAGAGCAAAAATCTGCTCTTATCGTTAACTCAATGAAAGGACATTTAGAACTGTTATAACCACTGGTTAATTACTTTCTTTTGTACATAGTTAATAGGGCTCTTTTGCCAACATCAAGCGGCATAGCTCAATGGAAAGAGCATGGGCTTAGGAGTCAGAGGTCATGGGTTCAAATCCCCGCTCCGCCAATTGTCTGCTGTGTGACTTTGGACAAGTCATTCCACTCATTCACCCCTCACATCCAAGCCATCACCAAAACCTGCCGGTCTCAGCTCCGCAACATTGCCAAGATCCGCCCTTTCCTCTCCATCCATACCGCTACCCTGCTCATTTAAGCTCTCATCCTATCCCGTCTGGACTACTGCATCAGCCTTCTCTCTGATCTCCCATCCTCGTGTCTCTCCCCACTTCAATCCATACTTCATGCTGCTGCCCGGATTGTCTTTGTCCAGAAATGCTCTGGGCATGTTACTCCCTTCCTCAGAAATCTCCAGTGGCTACCAATCAATCTGTGCATCAGGCAGAAACTCCTCACCCTGGGCTTCAAGGCTGTCCATCACCTCGCCCCCTCCTACCTCACTTCCCTTCTGTCCTTCTCCAGCCCAGCCCGCACCCTCCACTCCTCCACCGCTAATCTCCTCACCGTACCTCGTTCTCGCCTGTCCCGCCATCGACCTCCGGCCCACGTCATCCCCTGGACCTGGAATGCCCTCCCTCCCGCCCATCCGCCAAGCTAGCTCTCTTCCTCCCTTCAAGGCCCTACTGAGAGCTCACCTCCTCCAGGAGGCCTTCCCAGACTGAGCCCCTTCCTTCCTCTCCCCCTCGTCCCCCCCTTCTTACCTCCTTCCCTTCCCTTCCCCACAGCACCTGTATATATGTATATATGTTTGTACATATTTATTACTCTATTTATTTATTTTACTTGTACATATCTATTCTATTTATTTTATTTTGTTAGTATGTTTGGTTTTGTTCTCTGTCTTCCCCTTTTAGACTGTGAGCCCACTGTTGGGTAGGGACTGTCTCTATATGTTGCCAATTTGTACTTCCCAAGCACTTAGTACAGTGCTCTGCACATAGTAAGCACTCAATAAATACGATTGATGATGATGATGATGATGATTTAACTTCTCTGTGCCTCAGTTATCTCATCTGTAAAATGGGGATGAAGACTGTGAGCCCCTTGCGGGACAAACTGACCACCTTCTACCCTCCCCAGCGCTTAGAATGGTGAACAGTGTTTTGCACATAGTAAGTGCTTAACAAATGTCATTATTATTATAACATCAAGAATAAATAGTGATCACCCAGAGGTTTACAGATCTACCTCCTACCCTGGATACTGTAATGAAGATGATGGTATTTGTTAAGCACTTACTATGTGCCAAGCACTGCTCTAAATGCTGGGTGGATACAAGCTAATTAGGTTGGACACAATTCCCGTCCCACATGGGGCTCACAGTTTTCATGCCCATTTTACATCTGAGGTAACTGAGGCCCAGAAAAGTTAAATGACTTGCCCAAGTTCATATGGCAGACAAGTGGCGGAATCAGGATTGGAACCCAAGTCCCTCTGTCTCCTAGGTCATGCAGCAAGGTGGGTACAATCAGGGCATGTCTAACAAAGGACAAACTGTGGTCTCAGAACCGTTATTTACAATTCCAGGAATCCAACACTGCTGTAAACTGTCCAGGAGAAAATATTGAAATTACTAGGTGGAGGCCCTAGTTACTCTTCAGAAATATATATTTTTTAATACAGCTATAATTCTGCTGTTCGCTGCTGAGATCTTTATCAAATATCTCATCTAAGGATGGTAAATTCACATTCTGAATTGACTCCTGACTCAGTGCTGGATTGCTTGTGTTTGAAGATGGTCAAAGCAGACTATTAATAAACAATTATTCAAGCCCATTGTTCTGTGCTTGCATGTATGCATTTTCTTTGGACGCTTGTCCCACTATAATGCTATTTTTACTGCAAGAAAATCAGCCAACTATCAAATAACCTACATGATGAGAGGTGATGTTTATGGACTCACTCGTCAATTTTCATTCTTACCATGGAGTTTTTTGTTTTTTTCCAGCAGTTATTTTATTAGTTGCAATTCATTTTTACAGGAAGAAATAAAAGCATACTATCCAGTCTTGAGAGATGTTGAAGCAAGAAGCTAGCAGTGAAAAGTAATATAAATGCAGATGCATAATTTTATTGGCCTTGTGATCTTCGTAACACTCAAATTTACAGTCTCAAGTTCAGAAATGCTATAAAATTTGACTAGTGAGTAACCCAGAGCAGTGTCCTGGAAGCTTCATCTTCAAACCAATAGTGTAAAACCTTGTTAATTCAAACCAGAGCCTAATCTAAAGCAAGTGCCTTGCCTCTAGCCGATTGGGTAGTTTTCCCATTGGAATTATAGGGGTAATTAAAATGATGGTTCATGGGTGATTCAGAGGAGAAATGTGGCTTAAGCTGTATACCCCTAAATCCACTGGTGAATCAGAAGGGTTGCAAAGGGTTGTATATATGTATATATGTTTGTACATATTTGTTACTCTATTTTACTTGTACATATCTATTCTATTTATTTTATTTTGTTAGTATGTTTGGTTTTGTTCTCTGTCTCCCCCTTTTAGACTGTGAGCCCACTGTTGGGTAGGGACTGCCTCTATATGTTGCCAACTTGTACTTCCCAAGCGCTTAGTACAGTGCTCTGCACACAGTAAGCGCTCAATAAATACGATTGATGATGATGATGAAATACAGAATCGTGTGTGCTACAACCCTGCTGGCACACTTCTCTCCTCTAGTGCTAACTTCCTCGCTGTGCCCACAATCTCATCTATCTCACCGGCGACCTCTCACCCATGTCCTACCTCTGTTCTGGAATGCCCTCCCTCCTCAAATCCAACAAACAATTACCCTCTCCCCTCCAAAGCATTATTGAAGATACATAATAATAATAATGTTGGTGTTTGTTAAGCGCTTACTATGTGCAAAGCACTGTTCTAAGCACTGGGGGAGATATAATCAGGTTGTCCCACGAGGGGCTCACAGTCTTCATTCCCATTTTCCAGATGAGGGAACTGAGGCCCAGAGAGTGAAGCGACTTGCCCAAAAGTCACACAGCTGACGAGTGGCGGAGCCGGGATTTGAACCCATGGCCTCTGACTCCAAAGCCCGGGCTCTTTCCACTGAGCCACGCTGCTTCCCATCTCCTCCAAGAGACCTTCCCTGGTTAAGCCCTCCCTTCCTCTTCTCCCTCTCCCTCCTGTGTCACCCTGACTTGCTCCCTTTATTCAACCCCACCCCTAGAGAAGCAGCATGGCTCCATGGAAAGAGCATGGGCTTGGGAGTCAAAGGTCATGGGTTCGAATCCTGCCTCCACCACTTGTCAGCTGTGTGACCTTGGGCAAGCCACTTAACTTCTCTGTTACCTCATCTGTAAAATGGGGATTAAGACTGTGAGCCCCATGTGGGGCAACCTGATCACCTTGTACCCACCCAGCACTTAGAAGAGTGCTTCACACATAGTAAGCGCTTAACAAATGCCTTGTAGGCTGTAAGCCCACTGTTGGGTAGGGACCGTCTCTATATGTTGTCAACTTGTACTTCCCAAGCGCTTAGTACAGTGCTCTGCACACAGTAAGTGCTCAATAAATGATTGATTGATAATTATTATTATTGCCAGCACCTTTGCACTTGTGTAAATGTCTGCAGTTTATTTATTTATATTAATGTCTGTCTCCCCCTCCAGACTGTCAGCTCACTGTGGGCAGGGAATGTGTCTGTTTACTGTCATACTGTACTCTCCCAAGCTCTTAGTACAGTGCTCTGCATACAGTATGTGCTCAATATGATTGAGTGAATCAATCAATGGAATTTATTGAGTGCTATGCGCCAAGCCCTGTACTGAGTACTTAGGAGAGGACAGTGCAACAGAGTTGGTGTCCATGTTCCCTGCCCACAAGGAGCTAACAGTCTAGAGGGTAGGTATCCAGAGAGACTTTGCTGTGTACCCAGAGCCATAGTCTCCAGAGTGATGTGTTACCAGTGTTCCTGCCCAGGCAACCTCTCTGTGTACAAAGCAAACACATACCTGGTTCATTCATTCATTCATTCAATTGCATTTATTGAGTGCTTACTGTGTGCAGAGCACTGTACTAAGCACTTGGGAAGTACAAGTTGGCAACATATAGAGATGGTCCCTACCCAACAGTGGGCTCACAGTCTAGAAGGGGGAGACAGAGAACAAAACATATTAACAAAGTAAAATAAATAGAATAAATATGTACAAGTAAAATAGAGTAATAAATACGTACAAGCATATATACATATATACAGGTGCTGTGGGGAAGGGTAGGAGGTAAGGTGGGGGGCATGGAGAGGGGGAAGAGGGGGAGAGGAAGGAGGGGGCTCAGTGTGGGAAGGCCTCCTGGAGGAGGTGAGCTCTCAGGAGGGCCTTGAAAGGAGGAAGAGAGCTAGCTTGGCGGATGGGCAGAGGGAGGGCATTCCAGGCCCGGGGGATGACATGGGCCGGGGGTCAATGGCAGGACAGGCGAGAACGAGGCACAGTGAGGAGGTGAGCGGCAGAGGAGCGGAGGGTGCAGGGTGGGCTGGAGAAGGAGAGAAGGGATTCAGAGTATCGAGTTAGAAGCAGATTGAATTTTGTCTCCCTCCATAATTCCAGGGTAGATTACTTGGTTCTCTAGACTGTGAGCTCCTTGTGGTCAGGGATTATGCCTACCAACTCTACTGTACTCTCCCAAGCATTAGTACAGTGCTCTGTACATAGTGAGTGCTCAATCAATACCATTGATTGATTGATCCCACTGAAACTCATATTTGAAGGCTAGGGTTACAGCTATATGAGATGAGAAACAGTGTGGCCTTTTGGATAAGCCATGGGCCTGGGAATCAGGAAGACCTGGGTTCTAATCCTGGGTCCAGCACCTGTCAGATGGGTGACCTTGGGCAAGTCTCTGTGCCTCATTTACTTCTTCTATAAAATGGGGATTAAGACAGTGAGCCCCATGTGGGACATGGGCTGTGTCCATTCTAATTGGCTTATATCTACCCCAGTGCTCAGTACAGTGCCTGGCACATAGTAAGCACTTAAATACCATAAAAAAAAACCTATATAGCAGCATTTAATTCCTCTTCATTTCCTTGGCTATATTTGAGAATGGTTGGGGTGGTTGCTCTTTTTTTCACGGCTGAGTTTGCACCCTTTTTCCCCCTGAAAACAGAGTGTATTGTTCACCCTGAGTTTGATTGGACACTTTAAGGGGAAAAGCAGCCTAGTCATTTGTGTGGTTACCTAATAATGGCAGAAATCATATTTATTGAGTGCCTGGTGGGTGAAATGCACTATACTATCCTTGTTTGGGAAAGTTCAACAGAAAGAAATGACCTGTTGCCTGTCCACAAGGAGCTTACACTCTAATGGAGGATAAAGACATAGAAGTGTTTATAATATATTTACAGCATCAAACAGAATAAAATCACAAAGCTGGTACGTGAAACTTCATGTATCATCGTTGTGGAGTTTGGATTGGAAAACTATGGGAAATAACTCATCTAAATTTAATTTGCTACTTGAATATCGTACTTTGGATTTTCTACGGATTTGGAAGTTGCAATGAATTCACCCAAGTACAGGACTGCATTAGGAAAATAAAGTATACGTATGAAGCAATTATCTGTCAGACAGTATCAGATTTTTGGCCTAAATTATCAGTCTAGATAAAGAAGAGAAAGGTGTGTTTTCATAGTGTGAAAGACCTCATTTGATTAACATAGCTCTGGTCTAAAAGGGTTTCCCTTTCAGATTTTCAAATTAGGTTCTGGCAAATAGGAATGAATTTCCATATCAGCCCAGAAAATCCCTCCTCCTCCCTCCCCCACCCATTCTCCCTCTCCCTGAGCAACGAACAGTCAAGTGACATCACTAGGAAACCAAGCAGGGTGGTTGTTGGTTTTTAACTTCCATCTATATAATTAAACATGTCCGTACTCGTTGTAATCTTATGATCTGGCACATTTAAAAATAAAGTGAACTGGCTCGTTCCCCAGATTTTCTGAACTTCTCCCAACAGGGAGTGGAAAACTTCAAGACTCCATGAATGCATCTGTCCCCTATTGCTTCTTCATGCAGTTATCTCTTCTTTTAATCCATTCCGTTTTCTTATTGCCAGAGATGTTCTGTTGTTTGATAGAACACTAATCTCCTATAATCTCAAAGGATCAGTTTACCTGTGAACGCCCAGAAACTGTCGCCATCCTTATCCTCATCTCCTTTCATGTTTTCTTCATCTTTGAACAAATACATTGCTTTATGTCTGAGAATGAGGCTTCTATACTGTCTGTGGTTTTTGAGCGATGCTGACCTAAAGATGCACTGTACCCCTTCAGTACCAGGAAACAAAAGCAGCATTCAAAATCACTTTGTAACAAATACCAGCTGTTGATAGGACATGCCACACAAGGACAAGGACAACAGTAACAACGGATACGAAAATTTGTTGAATTAATCTCGACGCTTTTACTAAAGGACAAAAAAATTTTTACCCAAAAAACCAGACTTGCATAGGTAAATCCAGAAGGGCTGGGGGGGGAAGCTCCATTTTTCCATTGTCTTTTTTTGTCCTATCTTCATTTTCTTTTATGATAGCATTTGTTTAACATTACTATGGGCCAAGCAGCATATTAAGGCCCCAAGGTAGATGTAAAATAATCAGACTGGACATGGTCCCTGTTCCACCAGGGGCTCACAGTTTAACTGGGAGAAAGAAGAGTTACTGAAATCCTGTTTTACAGGAACTGAGGCCCAGAGAAGATAATGACTTGCCCAAGATCACAAGGTCTGCAAGCAAGTGGCAGAGCCAGGATTAGAACCCAGGTCCTCTGACTCTCAGGCATATGGTATGTCCACTAGTCCACTCTGCTTCTTATTTTATTATTATTTTTCTCTCATTTTATGTCTGTCTTCCCTTCTAGATTATAAGATCTTTGTCGGCAAGAATCAAGTCTTCTAACTTATAGTCTCAACCACTTAATGCAGTGTTCTGCGCACAGTAGGGACTCAAAAAATACTATTTGCTATGGTAATAATTGCCTACTATGTGCCAAACACTGTGCTAAGTAATGGAGTAGAAACAAATCAATATAACATCAAATATAATCCCTGCTTCACATGGAGCTAAGCGGGTGTAGACAAGTAAAGGCAATGACAGCAATGGATTGCAACAACAACAAGTCACAGAGTCAACAAACCAAGACAATGATGTTGAGACAAGTAAATGTACAGTTCTTGGAGTGGGAAATCCTCAAATGCCCCACCTGCTCCAGTCAAAAGAAATTCTTTCTGATAAAACTGACAGAAGCCCAAGGCTCTCTCCTTGATTTTATCTTAGCTGGCAAAGAAAAACAGAAATCTGGTTTTGGGCCTACATATACTTTCCCTAATATGTGTGAGAAACTGGAACCTTTGCTAAAATGAGTCCCTGGATAGTGGTACAACCTCAGAATCAAGGTAACCCTGGGGAGTTGAGTGGCCACACGCACTCAAGGAATGGCGAAGAACCAAAAGGAGTAGGGAATGAGAGTGAGAAAGACCTAGAGATGGGGTCTGTGCTTTTTGTTTCTCTCATGTCAGCTTTCTGTGATTTGTCTAATCATTTCTTTTCATACAAAAGGATTAACAAATAGCATGCTAGGAATGGGGACCAGAGATTTAGGAGAAAAGGGGTCTAGTAGTGGTCCTAACTTTGGGAAACTGTTGCCACAAATACGCAAATCCCCAGCCCAGCCTTGCCTCCTGGCTTCCCAGTCCTGGCACCATCCCGAACATCCAGCCAGCTTCTCTGACTCCAACATGGGGCCGCTCCCAAAGTGTCAGCAGCTTTAGTGAAAAGGGAGCGGAGCCAGGTTAAGAGAAACCAGGAGGGTGGCGAGTGACAGAGAAGTAAACCCTAACCCTTGCATGTCTGTGTGCCTGCAGCCCTGCCTCGGGGCCAGGCTTCAGGAAAACTAGCCCATTTTACTTCAATCCTGATCCAAGTCCAGTATTTAATGGGTAGGGAGCTGGCTATATCACTTCGGAAGCTAAATGGAGTGGGATAGCCCCATAGCTGGTGGGGGATTGGGCAGAGATGTCAAGTACTCTGGAGAAGTAGCCAAGGCCTAGTGGATAGCGCATCATCATCATCAACACCATCAATCATATTTATTGAGCGCTTACTGTGTGCAGAGCACTGTACTAAGTGCTTGGGAAGTACAAGTTGGCAACATATAGAGACAGTCCCTACCCAACAGTGGGCTCACAGTCTAAAAGGGGGAGGAGAGAGGCATACGCCTGGCCATCAGAAGGTCATGGATTCTAATCCCAGCTCTGCCACTTGCCTGCTGTGCGGCCATGGGCAAGTAACTTCACTTCTTTGGGCCTCAGTTACCTCATCTGTAAAATGGTGATTAAGACTGTTAGCCCCAGGTGGAACAGGGACTGTGTCCAACACGATTTGCTTGTACTCACCCCAGCGCTTAGTACAGTGCCTGCCACATAGTAAGCACTTAAAAATACCGCAATTATTATTAAGAACTTCCTGACACAAACTGTCAGTCACGTGGACTCTTGGACCAACCAGGAAGCATCTCCAAGAACCTTCACCATGCCTGGCTCCTTGATTTTATTCACAATTTTTCGAGAACCATGGTATATCACAACCCAAAACAGGGACTACTTACCAACCCTTCACCTCTGCTGGGGTTGAAAATGAGCCTGGAACAGCAAAGACTGTTAAACAGCAGGTGGTATGTGTGGGGATTTTGTTTTACTTTTTTGTGTGTGAAATGCCATGCAGTGTCTGTTTTAGACATGACAAATGTTCCCCGCTCTGTTTACTTGTTTGCCATTTAGAAAAAGGAAAAGAAGAAGGAAAGATCCCTGCACCCCCACAAAAAAGTGGGAGGTCAAAATAATCAGTGAGGTTGGAAAATGTTTAGCTCAGAGAAGCGCAGCCTTAAATTTGGAATTGAGCTCGGGAAACGAGAAAAGAAGAATTCAACACATGGATGAACGGAATCTGGAAAGGAGAAATGGAAAGAAGCCTAGTGATGGAGGAAGATAGCAAATCAGAAATATATTTGAAATGCAAATTAAGAGTTTAAAAGGCAGAAAAGTTGCTTTTCTATTGATTTTGCTGCCCCCACCCCGGCCACCCCATTTCCCTAACAGCG
Source organism: Tachyglossus aculeatus (assembly GCF_015852505.1). NCBI lineage: Eukaryota > Metazoa > Chordata > Mammalia > Monotremata > Tachyglossidae > Tachyglossus > Tachyglossus aculeatus. The sequence goes on from NC_052066.1 coordinate 46,123,252, forward strand.
GCAATACAACACCTAGAATCTTGCTTTTAGTCTTGGACTTCAGTACATCGGCACTTGGCAAAAGTTCAAAGAAGAGGAACCAAAATGATTAAAGGAACAGAGGGATTGGAAGTGATTGACTGATGAGAAAAGATTAAAGGAGCTAAATCACTCTAACCTGGTTAAGCAATAGTTGAGGGGGGAAAACAGTAAAAGCCTACAAATATCCGAAATGGAAATGTGTAAACACCAAACAAGGAGGGGAGTAGTTGAGGCTAATTCATGGAGGTACAGTGAGAATTAAGATAAATTAGCAATGCAAAGCCCAGGATGGTTGTTAGCAAAATGTGGACAAGTAAAACTGTTCAATTATGGGAGGGATTACATATGAAATAGTAGGGGCTTGTGTGATGTGGGCCATGTACAATTACATGGTAATTACCAGAGAACATACAATAATAAGTGATCCATCCCTCATCAGAGCAGGGTGAACTGAATGACCACTAAGGACACTATCATCTCTGATTCCTAATATCACTTTATTCCAGTAATAGGCCTTTTTTTGATAAAATGCCATTTAATTAATCCTAGAAAAAGTCAACTGGAGTCATTGGTTTAGGGGGAATCATCTGTTGGAAAGCTAGATTTAGTTTCAAACAATTAAAATCAAAGTGCGGCAGTTAATGGCAAAGAACCCTACTAAAGTTAATGAGGTGAACAGCAATAGCAAAGGCTACTAAATGTAAAGCGAAAATAATTTGAAAAAGGTGTTTCTTCCAAAGATATGTTCTGGTAATGAGAATTAACATTATCAAAGCCCACGTTTCAAAGGTAACAATTGGAAATGGCATCTTTTATTTTCAAGTGTTACTTTTAACTTGGGCCACCCCTCTTTCCCCTTATGCCTGCCCAAGAAATCCCAGCTGTAGCACTGTATTGGAGTTTTCAAGGAAACTCATCTTAAATTGAATACAATTCTTAGTGTAATCAACATGGTCATACAATTGTCAAGAGTCTTGCATTTGGGTCCAAATACACAATCCTAAAACCATCTTGGGCTTAGAGAGTTAAAAGCAAATGAAAATCTGTTCTTGAAGATGACTTTTTCTTTTGTTGTTTTTTTAAAATGGTATTTTGGTATTTTGTTAAGCAAGCCTAATTTTTCAGGAGGCCTACTGTAAGACAGGCAGAAAGCTAAAAATTTCACTCACATTTACGTGACTTTTCCCTCAACATTTTCCCAAATCTCAGGGCCTGATAAATTACCATCTCCTCCCTTCCCCTAGCATTCTCTAGTCATGCAAAGTGGTGCAAGTTTAATCAATCAATCCCCCAGACTCTCCCCCTCTAACTCGTTGTGGGCAGGAAATATATCCGCTTAATAATAACAATTATGGTATTTGTTAAGCACTTACTATTTGCCAAACACTGTTCAAAGCGCTGGGGCAGAGAGAAGGTAATCAGGTTGTCCCATGTGGGGCTCACAGTCTTAATCCTCATTTTACGGATGTGGTAACTGAGGCACAGAGAAGTAAAGTGACTTGCCCAAGATCACACAGCAGAAAAGTGGCGGAGCAGGGATTAGAACCCGTGACCTTCAACTCCCTAGCCTGGGCTCTATCCACTATGTCATCAGCATGGCTTTATTGCTATACTGAACTTTCCCAAGCCCTTAGTACAGTGCTGTGCAAACAGTAAGCACTCAATAAACATGTCCAAATGAATGAAATACAATTTAATGATCAGTCAATCGATGGTATTCAGCCTTCCCAGTCTAAGCCATTTTTTCCCCCACTCCCTCTCCTTTCTGTGTTGGCTACGCACTTGGATCTGTAATGATAACTAGGGTATTTGTTAAGTGCTTATTGTGTGCCAAGGACTCTAGTAAGTGCTGGGATCAATACAAGAAAATCAGTCCCATATAGGACTCACAGTCTTAGTATAAGGGAGCACACTTTAAGCACTGTACCCTTTAAGCACATGATATTCACCCTAAACCCTTATGAACATACGTGTATTGTCTTTCTTTTTATTTATCTGTTCATTTATTTGTTAATTTATGTCTCCCCCTCTAGATTGTAAGCTCATAGTGGGTACGCGATGTGTTAAGAAGCAGTGTGGTCTAGTGAAAAGAGCATGGCCTTGGGAGACGGAGGACATGGGTCCTAATCCCAGCTCTGCCACATCTGCTATGTGACCTTGAGCAGATCATTTAACTTCCCTATGCCTCAGTTACCTCATCTGTAAAATGGGGATCAAGGCTGTGAGCCCCATGTGGAACAGGGACTGTGTCAAACCTAATTGCCTTGTATCTACCCCAGCGTTTAGACCAGTGCTTGGCACATAGTAAGCACTTGAATACCATAATTATTATTAACAACTTTATTGTACTGTACTTTTTCAAAGCATTCAGTACAGTGTTCTGCACATAATAAATCTATAAATGCCATTGATTTGGTGATGGTAGTAACAGTATGTATCAAATGCTTACCGTGTGCAGAGCACTATACTAACAACTTGGATAAATCCAATAAAGAAGGGAAAATCCCAGCCTTTGAGAAGCTTACATTCTAATTGGAATGACAGATACTATAATAAGTTACAGATATGGAGAGCAACCAAATATAAGGTATGTACATAAATATTGTGGAAGTTGATGGGCAGGTGAATACCTCAGTGCATAGATGACACAATGGGGCGGGGAAATAGGGTGGGGAAATGGAAGATCAACAGGGAAGGATTCCTAGAAGGGCTCTGAAGATGGGGAGAGTTGTGGTCTGTTGAAGGAGAAGCAGTATGCCTAGTTGTTAGATAATGGGCCTGGGTTCTAATAATAATAATAATGAAGGCATTTATTAAGCACTTAGTAGTTTTATTTCTATTTATTCTGATGACTTGACACCTGTCCACATGTTTTGTTTTGTTGTCTGTCTCCCCCTTCTAGACTGTGAGCCCGTTGTTGGGTAGGGACCATCTCTATATGTTGCCAACTTGTACTTCCCAAGCACTTAATACAGTGTTCTGCACACAGTAAGTGCTCAATAAATACGATTGAATGAATGCATGAATGAATGAATGAATGAATGAATGCAAAGCACTGTTCTAAGCGCTGGGGAGCTTACAAGGTGATCAGGCTGTCCCACGGGGGGCTCACGGTCTTAATCCCCATTTTACAGATGAGGTAACTGAGGCCCAGAGAAGTTAAGTGACTTGCCCAAAGTCACACAGCTGACAATTGGTGGAGAGGGGATTTGAACCCATGACCTCTGACTCCAAAGCCCGGGCTCTTTCCACTGAGCCATGCTGCTTCTCCAACTCTGCCATTTTTCTGCTGTGTGACCATGGGTAAGTCAGTTCACTTCTCTGGGCCTCAGTTACTTCAAATTACCTTAATCCTGGAAAATGAGGATTAAAGCTGTGAGCCCCGTGTAGGACAGGACTGTGTCCAACCCAATTTGCTTGTATCCACCCCAGCGCTTAGTACAATGCCTGGTACATGGTAAGCACTTAAACACCACAATTATTATTATTATTGTTACAAAAGTGCTTATCAAATACCAAAAGATAAATGGAAATGGAGTTCCAGAAAGGGAGAGATGGCATGATCAAGGGGGTGACAGTAAAAGGGATGAGAGTGAGGCACAGAGGTTATTCTTTTGTTCTCAGAAGACAACCTTTCTACCATACGCTGCCCATAAATTGACCCATACTCACCTTTCCACTTGCATGATGTCCTTGCCATCCAGAGCCACCAAATCGTGTCCATCGCCCCTTCAACGCCCTCCTAAAATGTCCCCACCTTCAGGAGACCCTCCCAAATTCCCCACATTTTATCAATAATAATAATAATAAAAGTGTGGCATTTGTTAAGCATTTACTATGTGCCAGGTACTGTACCAAGCACTGGGGTAGATACAAATTTGTCAGGTTGGATGCAGTCTCTTAATCCCCATTTTCCACTGAGGTAACTGAGGCGCAGAAAAGTGAAGCGATTTGCCCAAGCTCATACATCATTACACATGCCAGTTCGTGGCAATGCAGAAGGGAAGGGAGTGGGTGAAAAGATCACTTAATTGGGAAAGGCAAATTGCCATTTATTGACTGATTTTGATTTGGCTTAGTGCTTTGTACATATTTGTACATGCTTTGTGTATAAAGCTATAATTCTATTTATCTATTCTGATGGTACCATCACCTGTCTACTTGTTTTGTTGTCTGACTCTCCCTTGTAGCCTGTGAGCCCATTGTTGGGTAGGGACTGTCTCCATCTGTTGCCAAATTGTACCTTAGTACAGTGCTCTGCACACGGTAAGCACTCAATAAATACGATTGAATGAATGAATATGATTGAATGAATGAATGAACGCTTCTCAGGACGTACAGAGAAGATCCAGTGGGAATTTTCCCGATCATGAGTAAGATGTGAGGAGTAAATGAAATCTTCCCTGCATTCTTTCCACCTGTATGGTTTCTCTCCAGTAAGAATTTTCCGATTATGAGCATGTTGCGAGTATCAAATGAAAATCTTCCCACATTCATTACATTTTTAGACTTTCTTGCCGGTATGAATTTCTATGACAAACTGCTCTGCTATTATATGTCATGGTGGGCAGGGATGGTGTTTATCAAGTCTATTGCATTTTACTTCTCCAAGTGCTCAGCATAGTACTCTACACACACTAAGTGCTCAGTAAATATTACAGATTGGTTGATTGCTCTTACAGTCACTTCACCTTGTGCAACTTCACAATTTGCTCTGCCCCTGCATGCCTACTGAATTGTTGCACTCTATACTTCAGTGGGGGTACAACTGGCAAAGGACAAGAGAATGCTAATGGCACTGTTATCCAGAAATCTCAGGACAGAGTCACCATCATAATTTCACTTAATAGTCAATCAGTTAATTTAATTGCTCCCATCATTTTTTTTTTCAACATTTATTCCCATTTCTTACTCTTGCACTAACTGTCTGTCCGTTGATTTGGGCTGAAGAGTCTAAGCCTAATGAAGACAGGGAGATTCACAGTTCTGAAGTCCCCTCTAGACTGTGAGCTCATTGTGGGCAGGGACTGCCTCTATTGCTATATTGTATTTCCCCAAGTGCTTAGTACAGTGCTCTGCACACAGTAAGTGCTCAATAAATACAACTGAATGAAAGAACAAATGCAAATCTCAAGACAGAGACTCATCCATCCTTTCTGATGAGAGATTCCATCATCACCATCAATCATCTTGGCTCTCCTCTTGATATAAATTAAACTTTGCTTAAATCCCTGGGCCCCAAGTTGGAACTGCCATTGGCTCCAGGTCTCTGTTTCCCTAGGCGTCATGGTGGGGGGACAAGATGAAAGGAGTTCTCATCCTGTGTGCCTTGGCCTATCCTTTCACCAGGATAACAGTTCTATTTTCTGCCAATAACTTCTCTTGATAGGACTGGAATATGAGAAGAGTGAGTTGCAGGATACCAGAGGTGCAGAGGAACCCAGAGATCCTGATAAAAGACCAGAGAATCTAAAAGTGCAGTGTACAAGCTTCTCTCAAACTGGGCTCTCTGAATGGCAAAGCATTAATCCCTTAGTGACTGAGAGAGAAAGCACACGTGCTGTCTGGATGGATAAAGGTGTAAGGTTATACAAAAATATGTCCTTGTATATTTGAGTTTCCCCAGGGAACACATTTTTCATGAAAAACCCTTTCCCATTCCATAAAAATTGAGTAATTTATCAATAAATCGACTATGATTTCTTCCTTGATTAAAGTACCAGGGGTAAATTTGTTGTCTCTTTAGTGTGTTAGATTATACGTTTTCATCTTAAGATATGCAAAATACCTCAGCCAACTTGTTTTTTATCACATTAAATGATCTTAATAATCTTAATGTTTCCTTACTGAATAACTGCTAACTAAATGTGTTACCATAATACATTTTAAATTACTGCTTTAAAAAAGTCAGTGCTGATTTCCAGTTTCCACACACTGTATTAATTATCTATAAACATGTGAGATTCCTTCAGCAGATTTCCACAATCTCTTTATTATCCACATAGAGACACTTTAAAGCACTTCAGCTATTCAAAGTTCAACATCCCTATAATTTACTCAGACCTTGTAATTGATATTTTTAAGCTCGGCAAATCTGAGGAAGGGAAAAGAGATCTTTGCCAGCCCAATTTAAGTTCAGAGGACCACAGTTGGGATGTAAGTGTCAGTATTGTGCCTCAGAAGCAAACAAGCACACCTCTTTTGTGCATCAGTTTGTTTACCTCTCTTAGTATGCCCAGATTCACTTCTTTTATGAGTGATTAATTCTCTGTTCTTGTTGGTTCTTCAGTAGGCAATAATGCAAAACTGATGGTCAGAAGAAAGTATGCATACAAGTTTGAAAAACAACCTGAGTAATGCATAGTCTTTCATTCAAAACTGATTTGTAGAACATAGATCAATCGAATTTATTGAGCGCTTATTGTGTACAGAGCACTGTACCTAGCACTTAGGAGAGTACAATATAATGGAATTGGAAGACATGTTCCCTGCCACAGTGTGTTTACAGTCTAGAGACGTTTGTGTTATCAGCAATGACACTGATCAATCAATAAATGTGATTTATTATTAATAATAATAATAACAATGGCATTTGTTAAGCGCTTACTAGGTGCAAAGCATTGTTCTAAGTGCTGAGGAGGTTACAAGGTAAACAGATTGTCCCACGGGGGGCTCACAGTCTTAATCCCCATTTTACAGATGAAGGAACTGAGGCACAGAGAAGTTAAGCGACTTGCCCAAAGTCACACAGCTGACAGTTGGTGGAGCTGGGGTTTGAACCCAGGACCTCTGACTCCAATTTATTGAGCACTTACAGTATCTTGAGTGTTGTACTAAGCACTTGGGAGTACTTGGGAAGCAGCATGGCCTAGTGGATACATCACAGGCCTAGGAATCAGAAGATCATGGGACGAATCCCGGCTCCACCACTTGTCTGCTGTGTGACTTTAGGCTAGTCACTTCACTTCTCTGTGCCTCAGTTACCTCATCTGTTAAATGGGGACTAAGACTGTGAGACCTATGCTGGGCAGGCACTGTGTCCAACCTGATTTATTTGTACCCACCCCAGCGCTTAGTACAGTGCCTGGCATATAGTAAGTGCTTAACAAATACCATTATTATTGTTATTATTATGATATAATAGACTTGATAGACATGATCTCTGCCCCCTAGAAGCTTATAGTTTATTGAATTTCTGGAATGTGTAAATTCCCTACAGGTGCTATCTACATAACTAATCAAAATATGATGCACTTACTGGCTGTAGCCATAATAATAATAATAATGGCATTTATCATGTGCTTACTATGTGCCAAGCATTGTTCTAAGAGCTGGGGAGGTTACAAGGTGATTAGGTTGTCCCACGTGGGGCTCACAGTCCTCATCACCATTTTACAGATGAGGTAACAGGCACAGAGAAGTTAAGTGGCTTGCCCAAGGTCACACAGCTGACAAGTGGCTGAGTCGGGATTCGAACCTATGACCTCTGACTCTCAAGCCTGCGCTCTTTACACTGAGCCACGCTGCTTCTCTATTCTTTGCAATTTGTTTGCCACTTGCCTTATCTATTCATCCCAGATTTCTCTTCTCACACAAAAATGCATGATCTAGGAAGCCTACATGTTAAGTACTACCACGGAACTAGTACCCAAAGATGTCCAGTGACCCCTTCCTTTCCTCAGGGCATAAATCTGGGTGAAAGAGAGAATGCAAAATTCCAATGGAAACTCCTTTCAATCCTGACCCTGGAAATGTTTTCCCTGACATTCTGAGAAATGCACAATCCAATGTTTTATTTTTAAAAACCCAGTCTATTCTATTTCAAATAGATACAGGAGCATTAAAACTCTGAAAAGTATAAAGCATCTCTAAAAATGACAATGACAACTAGGAGTAAGGAAGAGATGGTCATTAATGGAAAAAAAATACACATGAAGTTCATTCATTAATCTGTTTGTGAAGAGCTCAAGATTTTCCAGGTGCAATGCTCATTGCTGGAAGAGAAAACACCACAACTGACAGAAGCAGACAATGAAGCAGTAAAAATAAATCTCTGGGCCTGAAAATCAGCTTGGGGATCCTGAGGCCCCACAATTAAAGTAAAACAGACTTCAAATTCATGTCAAAAAACACAAAGAAAAAGAATGAAAGAAGCAAGGGACTTTCAATATGGTTCATGAAGGATTACTCAAAGACCTCAGGGTAAAAACAACAAAAAAAAATACCTTGTGGAGAAAGAAAAAAAAAAGCCGCCAAAATAGAGGTGAATTGGCTGGAAGCAAAGAGGACCGTCTCATCCCGATTCAGGGTCAAGGGTGAAGACTGGTCCCTCCGGAGGAAATGTTGAGCCACTGGGAAGGTTGTGATTGTGAATTGGCTAGTCACAGCCCAGCTGGAGGAGTGCAGAGCCTGAAAACCTCCTTTAACAGAGCGTTCCCCAACTCTCATTGTGATAATGGTTATGTAGTTTGTCAATGTATTGCTTTTCCATTATCCTTCATGTTACTTACTTTCTTGTAATTGTAGATGCAATCATACCATTTATTGAGCTATTACTATATGCCAAGCACTGGTGTAAATACAATACAAGCAGCTCAAACATAGTCCCTATCCCACTAGGGGTGTCTCGCTCTAAGGGGAAGGGAGACTAGATATTTAATGCCCACTTCAACAGATGAGTAAAGTGAGGCACAATAAAGTTAAGTGACTTGTCTAAGGTCACCCAGGAGGCAAGTGGGAAGAGATGAGATTATAACTCAGATCTCCTTCTCCAAATCCTATGCTTGTGTTCTAATTACTATACACATTTCCCTAGATTGGGTACAGTTTTTTTACATAAAGTACTCCACACATGCAATAAACAGTTACAACAACAGCAATAATGACAATAATGTGAAACTGAGCTGTGCTACTGGGACAATACAGAGACCTGATTAGGGGAAAAATAATTGCTGATTCAACGTGAATACCGATGTAAGTATTAGTAAGGGAACAAATTCCACCCTAAAAAAATATTTCATTTAAGTATTGAAGATCAGCCTGGCCTAGTGGAAAAACCTTGGGCCTGACAGGGGACCTGCGTTCTAATCTCACCTCTGCCTATCGTGTGAACTTGGACAAATTGCTCAACTTCTCTGAGTCTCATTTCCTCATCTTGTAAATTGGGGATTCCGTACTTGTTCTCCCTCTTTCTTGGACTGTGAGCCTCATGTAGAACAGTGCTCAGCACATAGTAAATGTTTAAGAAACACCACAATTATTATTATTTTTTCAAACTTGTAGAAATTTGTCATACACAGCTCCTAATTAGTTACTAATAGTCCATATCTACTGAGATTCCATTCTCGTCTCTTCTTCTGACAATCCGTACAGAAGAGGAAAAATACTTGGGGGAAGAAGATTAGTTGGAGAATGTATTCATGATCTGAGGCTTCCAAAAGTTTTAAAACCTTGGCTCTGACCCTAGAAGTGCCAAATCATCACGCATGACAATTTGTTTTAGAGCTTTAAGTTTCTCTCTGGTTAGGAGTAATGCACAAACATTTCTGGTTTTCTCGTAAAATGCAATTCATTCCATCTGGCAAACACCTTCCCATTTAAAGCAGACCCCTGCAGACTGTTCTAAGTCCAGCTCAGCACCAAAGACAATGATTTTCTGCTTTCAAGGACATTAGAAAAAAATCATGTTTCCACAGGATTTTCTTGTAAAAAGACCATTATTGATTCATACTATTAAAATGTCCTTATTAATTAGAACAGTAATAATAACAGTATTTATTAAGCACTTTCTTTTTGCCAAGGATACACTGAGGTCTGGGGTAGATGCAAGGAAATCGGGTTGGACACAATCCCTATCCCACATTGAGCTCACGGACTGAGCGAGAAAGGGAACCACTTTATAGATGCAGAAACTGAAGCACAGAGATGTTAAGTTACTTAGCCCAAGTCTCCCAGCAGGCTAGGACAAGAACCCAGATCATCTGACTCACAGTTCTGGGCTCTTTTCACTAGATAATACTTTCCCTTATCTTGGTGGTTTTCCTGAAACCTATTAAAAGGCTAACTTCTAACTCTCAAACACTAAGGATGTCTTAAAATTAAATCAATAGGTCAGAATCAGTAGAAATAGTTTATGGTCTCTTCCAATTGTCTATATTACCTAGGTGTTGAAATTCAGCTAATAGTTCTAGAAAATAATATATGAGTAGGTGAAAATATGAATCAAATCTATTACTATCATTTTAGGAGCAACCGGAATGGTGGAATTAATAACATCCTATTATTTTATTATTGTATAAGAGTTATAGTTGTTCTGTCATTGAAGGTGGACTAATTCTCTCCTTTATTGGGTTTTATTAGACCTTATTAGACAAGGCATCCTCTGATGTCTCTGGTGAATTCCCTCTTTGACCCAGACAAGGTCATCCTCTCAGCACATCATCCAACGTACTCCTCTCTCCTTTCTCCAGGTTCGTACAAAGTTCACCCATAAAAATACATGCATAAATCAGAGGTTGGAAAATCAGCAGAAGGAAATTTGAATGGCGGAACTTTAAATCAGACTCATATTTGATAACGACACACTGTAGACTTTCTGTCAGGTCATACACAGTGTATTCTAAATAATCCCTGGGCAGGTTTGTGTTCCCGCATGTTGGAAACCCGGAGGTTGATGTTATCTGTGAGAAACTGAGTCTACTGTAGATTGATCGTTGCCAGAGAAAAATGTTCAACTTGATACACTTTTCCCATCTAGATTTGTTTTCCTCAAAGAGAGAAAAGCTACTAAGCACCAGGGCTTATCCCTAAGATGTTATCATTTTAAGGGTGATGTAAATGTTTAAGTTCTTTCAATTTGGGCAATGACTCATTTTTTGATTAATGTCCAAACTTTGAATTGCAAATCCATTCCATAGTCAGTTCACTGACAGAAGTGTGAGCAAATGAAGGAAAGCAACTGTATTGGGAATAGTGATCTCCGACTTCCTGGTCATGTCAACACATCAGTCACTTTAGCATTCAAGGGTATTTCTCTGTTTATTTCTTATTTTAGTCAATTGCTTCCTTTGTTATTTAATCATTTATATCTTTGCTTCTGGTTTGGCAGTCTCTGCCCAATTGCCTCAGAATGTGGGCTTGGGAGTTAGAGGTCCTGGGTTCTAATCCTGACCCCACCACTTAAAGGCTGATTAACAAGTATCTACTTCAGTATGTGGTACAGTGTTTGTTATCTAGTAAGACTTGAATAAATACTATTACTGTTAAAGCAGTAAAATCACTGAGGGAATTATTATAGCTTCATTTTCAGATCCAAACCAAAGTTTTTCTTACATTGATAGAGGTTCTTCGAAGTTCAGAGGAAGGCAATACTTGGACTGCTTATTAATTTGGTATTCTGTTAACAATTTATCTCTGTGAGTCCATTTGTTTGTCTTGCTCTTAAATTTTTCCTAAAGATTAATTGCCATATATTTATACACTTTTCTCAGGCAAAAATCTCCCATTGCCCTCAGAGTTCTACAGACATAGGGGTGAATAATAATAATTTATGATAATTATGGTATTTGTTAAGTGTTTACTATGTGCCAGGCACTGTTCTAATGGCTAGAAAATCTGGGCTGAGTCCATTTGCATAATGTCATCCCATAACAAACTGGATTTTCATAGTAATTACTGGTTTCCTTTTTTCCATCAATAACTTTACTTTTGGATTTTTTGTTGTTGTTTTTGTTAATTTGTTTTTAATGGTATTTGTTAGGCACTTGTTACGTGCCAGGCACTGTACTAAGCACTGGGGCAGATACAAGTTAATCTAGTTGGACACAGTTCATGTTCCACATGGGACTAAGAGTCTTAATCCCCATTTTACAGATGAGGTAACAGGCACAGAGAAGTGAAGTGATTTACCCAAGGTCTCACAGCAGACAAGTGGCAGAGCTGAGATTAGGACCCGGGTGCTTCTGACTCCCAAGATCTATCTACTAGGCCATGCTGCTTCCAGTTAAAGTTTCACAAGATTCTTATGATTTTTTTCCCCAACAATGAAAAAAAAGATGCATTAGTTCTTCAAAGACTGATTTTAGTTCATATATCTACCTAGTGCCAAATTGGGAAGAATCAAGTAACAAAAGATCAAACATTGAAGAGTAATGTTGGACATCTAAAATTAATTAAGAAGAGAAGCAGCATGGCCTCGTTGCTAGGCATGGGCCTCGGAATCTGAAAGAACTGGGTTCTAATCCCAGCTCTGCCACTTTGCTGTGTGACCTTGGGAAAGTCACTTAATTTTACTGTGTATCAGTTACATCATCTGTAAAATGGGGATTAAGACTGCGGGCCTCACGTGGGCATGGACTGCGTCCAAGAGGATTATCTTGCATCTAACCCAGCGCTTAGTATGGTGCTTGGCATATAGTAAGAGTTTAACAAATACCGTTAAGTTAAAAAAAAGATCGGTTTACAGAAAACCACTTTCCAACTATGGTTAGAATTGGGACAAAGTGTAGTTAAAGCTCATTTGGGGATTAGTTAAAGGTTATGTTTAGGGTTAGATTTAAGGCTAGAATTAATGATAAAGTTCAAGATAAATATCAGGTCTAGGGATTACATCAGGGTACCAGGTAAGATTAGTATTAAGTTTTATATTAGCGATAGGGCTAGGGCCAAGGATAGAGTTAAAGTTAGGTTAGGGAAAGGCTTCAGAGACTGATTCATTGTGATTGATGACTGGATCTGTCAATAATTAATGATTAATTTGTTGATTGTACATGGTTAGCTATGGTACCTGGAATTCCTCCTAAAGAGTGAAACAGCAATTAAGATACTTTCAGTTACCAATATGAGGCAGGTAATTAACAATCCAATTAGTCTCATTTCAATTGCTATTTTCTTCTTCATTAGAGCAGTTAGTTATGCAGTGGAAAAGGTTAATAAGATTTTCCCAAACAATAGCTTTGAGGCAGCTTTTAAAACCTGGTCATTCAGGATTGAAATATTTTAAAATTTCTTTTCAATTTTGAGACAAGGATCAGAAGTGGGAGAATCAAGAAGGAGGTAAGCACAGAAGGTCATCTTAGGAGGAATGGGGGGTGTGAGCTGGGTTGTAGTAGAAGTAGAAAATGGATAAATAAGTCCTTGAAGGCAATCAGTGGTCAGATTTATGGCTCAGTGTGAAGATGAATGGGTAACCATGGAAGATTTTTGAGTGGAAAGTTGAATGCAAAATAATATTTTAGATAGTTGATTTGAGTAGCAGAGTGAATAACAGCCTGGAGAAAGGGGAGATAAGATACAGGGGAAGGGTAATTATGATGGCATTTGTTAAGCACTTACTATGTGCAAAGCACTGTTCTAAGCACTGGGGGGATACAAGGTAATCAGTTTGTCCCACATGGGGCTCACAGTCTTAATCCCCATTTTACAGATGAGGTAACAGGGTAACAGGCACAGAGAAGTTAAATGACTAGCCCAAAATCACACAGCTGACCAGTGGCGGAGCCGGGATTAGAACCCATGTGACCTCTGACTCCCAAGCCTGGGGTCTTTCCACTGAGCCACGCTGCTTCTCAGAGTAAAGAGCTTAAGACCAAGGCTGAATAAAAAGAGAAGATGATGATTAATTGTGATGGAAAAGTTAGGTCTAAGAAAGTATTTAAGGGAAAAGATGAGGAATCAGAGTTTTAGACATTTGTTAGTACACACAATCCCTACCCACAGAGAGCTTACAATCTATACATCTCTAATTTGTTGCCGAATTGTACTTTTCAAGCGCTTAGTACAGTGCTCTGTACATAGGAAGTGCTCAATTATTACGACTGAATGAATGAATGAATATAAGGCTAGTAGACATTAAAATAAATTACAGATAGGGGAAATGGTAGAGTGTAAGAATATGTTACATTAAGTGCTGTGGGTCTCAGGTGTGTATACAACTAAGTGAATGGGTGACAAAAAGGGGAGGGAGGGGAGGAGAAATAAGGGCTTAGTTATAGAAGGCCTCTTGGAGTATCACCCTATCAGTTGTATTTTTTGAGCACTTGCTGTGATTAGGGCACTGTACCAAGCACTTGGGAGAGTACATCTCAGCAATATAAAAGACTCATTCCCTGCCCACAGCAAGCTTACAAGTCTAGAGGTGGAGACAGACATTAATATAAATAAATTTTGGACATAAACAGATATATAAAAAATTAGGTAGAAGGCAATGGTAAGGATTTATTGTTTAATGGGGAAGGAGATGGACAGCCACTGCTGGTTTCTGAAGAGTGGAGAGTTAAGTACTGGATGAAATTTCAGGAAGGGTGCTCAGACAGCAGATTGGAGTAGGAACTGAAGAGGGGAAAAAAGCACACCATGATAACACTTGTGCCCTCTCTTCTTCCTTCCCTGACCATCACCTTCAATAGTTCACTGCCCGATGTCTTCTTGCTCTCTGCTTTCAGACCACAGTAATAATAATAATGGCGTTTATTAAGTGCTTACTATGTGCAAAGCACTGTTCTAAGTGCTCGGGAGGTTACAAGGTGATCAGGTTGTCCCACGGGGGACTCTCAGTCTTAATCCCCATTTTACAGATGAGGTAACTGAGGCCCAGAGAAGTTAAGTGGCTTGCCCAAAGTCACACAGCTGACAAGTGGCAGAGTCAGGATTTGAACCCATGACCACCAGCTCCAAAGCCCAGGCTCTTTCCAATGAACCACACTGCTTCTCTAGGACTTCCAGGACAACCAGGATTTCCATAGCCTAAAATAAAATTTTCCCTTGGTCCCAGTGCACCGTATGGCTATAATCCCATCTCTCTCTTACCATTCCTGTTAAAACTCCTGGAATGCATTGTTTTCACCCGCTCCTTCCTCATCCTCTGGTACAACTCCTTCCTTGGACTCCTGCATTTGGCTTCCCCACACCCTCCACTTCACTGAATCTGCCTCATCTGAAGGTCACTAACAGCCTTGCAAGGTCTGAAGTACTGTAGTCTGTCCTATTTCTCCTTGATCTCTCAGCTGTCTTTGACATTGGAAACACTACCTATCCTTGGCTTCTCTGAAAAGGTCTGTCAGTCAAATGTATTTATTGAGCACTTACTGTGTGCAGAGCACTGTAGTAAGTGCTTGGAAGAGAACAATAGGACAATAAACAATAAGTTTACAGTCCCTACCCACAAGGAGTGTACAGTCTAAAGGGGGAAACAGACATAAATATAAACAAAGAAATTACAGATATTACAGAATTACAGGATGTTAGCAGCAGAGAAGCGGAGTATGCGGGCTGGGCCTCAGTGTCTCCTCAACTTCAACTACTTCCTCTATGCAGCTATCTCCCAAATCCTCCTCCCCAGCCCCAACCTCTCTCCTGAAATCAAGCATCTCCTCCTGCCTCCAGGACATCTTTACATGAATCATCCACTGACATCTCAAGCTGAACATGTCCAGAGCTGAACTCCTCATCTCTCCAAGATTCTCTCCACCCCCAGACTTTCCTATCACGTTGACACCACTACCATCCTCCTAGTCTCACAAGCCTGCCATCTTGGCATTATCCGTAACTCATATCTCTTCCTCAGTTCATTAATTCAACTGCAACCAAATTCTGCTGGCTCTTCTACAACATCTCAGGAAACCACTCCTTCCCTTCTATACAAACTGCCACCACGCTGGTCCAAGGACTTGTCATATTCCAACTTGATTACTGCTTCAGCCTTCTTATAGACTTATTGACACCTGTCTGTTTTGTTTTATTGTCTGTCTCCCCCTTCTTGACTGTGAGCCCCTTTTGGGTAGGGACCATCTCTATATGTTGCCAATTTGTACTCAGTAAGTGCTAAATGAATACGAATGAATAAATGAATGGACTTCCTTATGTCCAGCCATTCCCCTCTCTAATCCACCAATTACTTGTCCAGATCATTTTTTTGAAACTTTGTTTTGCATATTCCTTCCCATTCCTCAAAAAACATCAATGGTTGCCTATACTTCTCTTGATCCAGGAGAACCTCCTAACCATTACGTTTGATTAATCAATTGTATTTATTGAGCTCTTGCTGTGTACAGGGCATGTTACTAAGCACTTGGGAGAGAATAACATGACAGCCACATTTTCTGCCCACTGAGAGCTTCCAGTCTGGAGGAAGCTGAAGTCACTCCATCAGCTCTGCCTCTTCTCTTTTCTGCCATTATACCCCAGTTCACATGCTTCCCTCCTCTCTAGCCAATCTAGAGTGAATAGTTCTCACCTCTCTTGCCTAGCAACCTCTTGCTTATGACCATCCACCTACTTGGAACACCCTCCTGGCTTCACATTCAACTGACTTCTGTTCCCCACCCATCTTCAAAGCCTTTCTGTAATCATATCTCTTCCAGGAAGTCTTCCCTCAGTAATCTCTTATCTTCCTACCCAATTTCCCTGATTACTATCACTTCAGTCCTTCTGCATTACCTAAGCTCTTGGATACTCACTGCTTTCTTACTCCCAATAGCACATAAATATATATCTTTGAGCTTTGTTGTTTCCTGTAATTTTAGTGTCTGACAAGAATTGAGTATATTAGCTCTATTATTCTCTCCTATGTTCTTAGTACAAATCTTTGTATACAATTAGTATTCAATAAGTACTCTTGATTGATGGATTGGGATCATGGAAAAGTCTAACTGTGCGGGCAAATTCAGATGATCCTCCTAGCATCTGAAATCAAAATTCCATTAGGAAATGGCCCATACATCTAAGTAGTCTGGAGAGCGAGCTCTACTCTGGTCACAAAACAATGTGGCTTAGTGGAAAGAATGCAGGACAAAGTCAGGGCCCTGGATCGTAATTCCCACTCCACCTCCTGCCTGCTGTGACCTTGGGCACATCACTTAACGTTTCTGTGCCTCAGTTTCCTCATCTGGAAACTGGGGACTACATAAGCCTATTCTCCCCTTTAGACTGTGAACTCCATGTGGGACAAGGATTTGTGTCTGATTTGCTGGTATCTTATCTATTTCTACCCCAGTGTGGAGTTTGGTCCATGGTGAGTGTTTAACAAATTTATCACTATCATTCTTTTTATTATTGTTATTAAATCAGTGCTAAAGTTCTCAGTGGCACCTCACTCATAATAATAATAATGGCGTTTGTTAAGGGCTTACTATGTGCTGAGCACTGTTCTAAGCGCTGGGGTAGATGCAAGGAAATTAGGTTGTCCCATGTGGTGCTCACAGTCTTCATCCCCATTGTACAGATGAGATAACTGAGGCACAGAGAAACGAAGTGACTTGCCAAAGGTCACACAGCAGACAAGTGGCAGAATCAGTGACCTCTGACTCCCAAGTCTGGGCTCTTTCCACTGAGCCACACTGCTTCTACCATGCAGAAAAAGAGAATGAAGGCATACCAATGTCTTTTGCTAAAGAGAACACACAGATATATTGTGTTTTAAAGCTATAGATTGCAACATAACTTCTGTCAGCTATCTCAAACCATCATCATCATCAATCGTATTTACTGAGTGCTTACTATGTGCAGAGCACTGTACTAAGTGCTTGGGAAGTACAAATTGGCAACATCTAGAGACAGTCCCTACCCAGCAGTGGGCTCACAGTCTAAAAGGGGGAGACAGAGAACAAAACCAAACATATTAACAAAATAAAATAAATAGAATAGATATGTACAAATAAAATAGAGTAATAAATATGTACAAACATATATACAAGTGCTGTGGGGAAGGGAAGGAGGTAAGATGGGGGGGATGGAGAGGGGGACGAGGGGGAGAGGAAGGAAGGGGCTCAGTCTGGGAAGGCCTCCTGGAGGAGGTGAGCTCTCAGCAGGGCCTTGAAGGGAGGAAGAGAGCTAGCTTGGTGGATGAGCAGAGGGAGGGCATTCCATGCCCGGGGGATGACGTGGGCCGGGGGTCGATGGCGGGACAGGCGAGAACGAGGTACGGTGAGGAGATCAGCGGTGGAGGAGCGGAGGGTGCGGACTGGGCTGTAGAAGGAGAGAAGGGAGGTGAGGTAGGAGGGGGCGAGGGGATGGACAGCCTTGAAGCCCAGGGTGAGGAGTTTCTGCCTGATGCGCAGATTGATTGGTAGCCACTGGAGATTTTTGAGGAGGGGAGTAATATGCCCAGAGCGTTTCTGGACAAAGATAATCCGGGCAGCAGCATGAAGTATGGATTGAAGTGGAGAGAGACACGAGGATGGGAGATCAGAGAGAAGCCTGGTGCAGTAGTCGAGACGGGATAGGATGAGAGCTTGAATGAGCAGGGTAGCGGTTTGGATGGAGAGGAAAGGGCGGATCTTGGCAATGTTGCGGAGCTGAGACCGGCAGGTTTTGGTGACGGCTTGGATGTGAGGGGTGAATGAGAGAGCGGAGTCGAGGATGACACCAAGGTTGCGGGCTTGTGAGACGGAAAGGATGGTAGTGCCGTCAACAGAGATGGGAAAGTCAGGGAGAGGGCAAGGTTTGGGAGGGAAGACAAGGAGTTCAGTCTTCGACATGTTGAGCTTTAGGTGGTGGGCGGACATCCAGATGGAGATGTCCTGAAGGCAGGAGGAGATGCGAGCCTGGAGGGAGGGGGAGAGAGCAGGGGCAGAGATGTAGATCTGGGTGTCATCAGCGTAGAGATGATAGTTGAAGCCGTGGGAGCGAATGAGGTCACCAAGGGAGGGCATGTAGATTGAGAACAGAAGGGGACCAAGCACTGAACCTTGGGGAACCCCCACAGTGAGAGAATGGGAGGGGGAGGAGGAGCCTGCAAAAGAGACCGAGAAAGAACGACCGGAGAGATAAGAGGAGAACCAGGAGAGGACAGAGTCTGTGAAGCCAAGGTCAGATAGCGTGTTGAGGAAAAGGGGGTGGTCCACAGTGTCAAAGGCAGCTGAGAGGTCGAGGAGGATTAGGACAGAGTAGGAGCCATTGGATTTGGCAAGCAGGAGGTCATTGGTGACCTTTGAGAGGGCAGTTTCCGTGGAATGTAGGGGACGGAAGCCAGACTGGAGGGGGTCGAGGAGAGAGTTGTTGTTGAGGAATTCTAGGCAGCGAGTGTATACAACTCGTTCAAGGAGTTTGGAAAGGAATGGTAGGAGGGATATGGGATGATAACTAGAAGGTGAGGTGGGGTCAAGAGAGGGTTTTTTTAAACCAAGCAGCTCTGTTTAGGAAAATGTCATTAACAAAGAAGGAATTAGGAAAGATGCTCTAAAAATATCCTGTCTCATTTATTCAAATTGTACAGAGGAGTCCTGAATCACATCATCTTGCATGGTAAAGCTCACACCATCAGCTGTCTTCTTCAGGTACAAATGACAACGTATGTTTGTGAGTGTGAGATTGAAGAAGATGAGCCCCACTTTTGCTTTCAGTCTTGTGAGATATAGAATTGGTCAGAATAACTGGTTGCAATTCATTCAGAATAGATTTAAGTTAGATGACATCTCTTTATAGTCAAGGTTAGAGCATGGGCCTGGAAGCCAGAAGGATCTGAGTTCTAATCTCGCCTCTATCACTCTGCTGTGTGACCCTGGGCAAGTTACTTCACTCACTGTGACAGAGTTACTTCATTTTTAAAATGGGGATTAAGACTCTGAGCCCCATGTGGGACGCAGACTGTGTTCAATCTAATTAACTTGTATCTTCCCCAGCAATTAGAACAGTACCCGGCATACAGTAAGCACTTAGCAAATATCATTTTAAAAAACAAACAAAAAAACCCGCTGCTTAAAATTTCTTATAGATTTGTAAAGAGTCGGCTTAAATGATCCAACATTTTCTATCATTCCCTGAATCAGCAACATCTTTCCCCTATTCAGGCTCAAAACCCGAATAAAGAGGGTGATGAAAAATCAAAGAGGTGCTAGAGGATCATTTTTAATGAATTCTGATTGCAATGACATAGGTTGGGCACTGACCCCTCAGTTCCCATATTCTTTTGCTATTTGGCTTCTTTCATTCATCATCATCATCATCATCAATCGTATTTATTGAGCGCTTACTGTGTGCAGAGCACTGTACTAAGCGCTTGGGAAGTACAAGTCAGCAACACACAGAGACGGTCCCTACCCAACAGTGGGCTCACAGTCTAGAAGGGGGAGACAGAGAACCAAACAAAACATATTAACAAAATAAAATAAATAGAATAGATATGTACAAGTAAAATAAATAAATAGAGTAATTTATCCATACAAACATATATACATATATACAGTGCTGTGCTGTGGGGAAGGGAAGGAGGTAAGGCGGGGGAATTGGGGAATCCCCCCGGCCCCTTCTTCCCCCCTTCTTTTCCCTCCCAGGGTCACATGGCAGGCATGCAGCAGAGGCAGGATTAGAATCCAGGTCCTCTGACCCTCAGGCCAGAACTCTTTCCACTAGGCCTCGCTGCTTCTCAAATGGACTGCAGCCAGTCTCCCACGGAGGGGGATTCTGATTCTGATTAGAGAAGCAGCGTGGCTCAGTGGAAAGAGCCCAGGCTTTGGAGTCCGAGGTCATGGGTTCAAATCCCGGCTCCGCCAATTGTCAGCTGGGTGACTTCACTTCTCTGTGCCTCAGTTCCCTCATGTGTACAATGGGGATGAAGACTGTGAGCCCCCTGTGGGACAACCTGATAACGTTGTAACCTCCCCAGTGCTTTGAACAGTGCTTTGCACATAGTAAGCACTTAATAAATGCCATTATTATTATTATTATTATTATTATTATTATTATTATTATTAATAGATGAATGAGAAGCAGCATGGCCTAATGGATATAGCATTGGCCTGGGAGTCAGGAGGACTTGGATTCTAATCCTGGCTCTGCCACTTGTCTGATGTGTGACCTTGGGCAAGTCACTTCACTTTGTGCCTCAGATACTTTATCTGTAAAATGTGGATTACGGTTGTGAGCTCCATGTGAAACATGGACTATGTCCAAACCGATCAGCTTCTACCTACCCTAGTGCTTAGTACAATACTTGGCATATAGTAAGTGCTCAACAAAGAAAAATAAAATAATAAACAGCAATTCACCAGGTAATTAATTAATTAAAATTAATGATGGCATTTATTAAACGCTTACTACGTGCAAAGCACTGTTCTAAGCGCTGGGGAGTTTACAAGGTGATCAGGTTGTCCCACGTGGCACTCACAGTCTTAATCCCCATTTTACAGATGAGGTAACTGAGGCACAGAGAAATTAAGTGACTTGCCCAAAGTCACACAGCTGACAATTGGCGGAGCTGGGATTTGAACCCATGACCTCTGACTCCAAAGCCCGGGCTCTTTCCACTAAGCCACGCTGCTTGGTTTGAGGTGTTGGTGCAGCATCCAAGTAGGGATGTTTGGGAAGCAGGAGGATAACTCCGGATTCAGCTCTTTGTTCCGGGCAACCATAGTTCAGAGGACATCGTTATTTTCTTCAAGAAATGATATACATTTCTAGCATTTACTTGTTCTCTAAAATGCTGAGATTTGTTTTTCAAATGTCTCTCATTAATTGTGAATGCAAGTTAGAACCCAAATCTCCAATCTTTGAGGTTTATTCACGATTTGGGCACACAGTTCTTCAGTTCATAGCTGATGCTATTAAAGCCACTACTATAAACAAGGATCCTATTTGTCAGTTGCACTTCATAGATATAAGGGACGGTAGATAAAATCTATTAATACAGTATGGCACCCATTAATGTTCCAGTGGTAGTAATTAAATTCTGATGGAAATACAAATATTTCTCCAAAGCTGAACCAGATGTCTTGGCAAATGAACGAAGAAGCAAACCTTGCAGACTCTGTAAACAACAAAATGGAAAGCAGGCTCCTCTAGAGACACTTTCTGCACCTTGCCACAGCTTATGAGAAATGCTAAGTAGATAAGAAAGTCATTTCTTTTCTTCAGGTTAACTGTAGCACATCACATTGTTCAGTAACAATTGAGAAGACAGTGGATCAAAAATCCCCGCAATAATGAGGCACAAAGAGTAACACATTTAGATTTCAAAGTAAGAAGCCTTAATAAATTAACACAGTCACTCAGACTTAGTCTTGCCTCATAAATCACATCTACACATGGTTTTTGTGGCTTACAATAGTCTAATTAATAACCAGTGAACATATTAATTATTTCTGTATTCATGTAGTCAGTGTTCAATTAACAAGTGAAATTATAAAATCCATCCCTCTGGATACCCCGATGTGACCTACTGAAATGTGAAATAAATAAACATCTGGTTGAATTAATTTTTCAGCTGTTTTGTCTTTGGAAGAGACCAGCTCTTTTCTTTTTCACAGCACACCATTTAAAATACTTGACAAAATGTTTCACTTTGGAGCAAACCTCAGTCTAGTTCTGCAGTGTATATCCACCAAAAGCCTGACAGATAGCTTGTCAGTGAAATTAAATGAGAAGAGTTATTTGATCCATGGAGACATGAATTAATAAAGCAAGCAACAGCTTCCATCCAAGGGTGGAATTGATCATTTTCAATCAGTCCGTTTTTAATCAGGTTTGGTGCAATTTTAATCGAGAAAGAAAATTTAAATTATTCACAAATCAGTGTGCCCACATTGTACCCATTTACTAACTCCAAGTACCATTTTCTTCAACTATTGCATTTCATTATGTCAGGACAAGCACTCTCCAAGTACCTTTCTTATTTAAGGCTAATTTATAATCAGTGGTAAAGAGGCCAACTGCGGTGGTATTTCCTCTGTTACTTAGCTTCGGTGCATGTCTGCAATAGAGGAAATCACAGAGGATATGGCTTAAGAGTAAATATCCTTTTATACATATATGATATATATTTTAAATATGTATCCTATGACTGGAAATTAAGAAAGATGATACTAGTTGTGGGTGGGTAAAGATATCATATTTTACAATTCATGAAAAATGCAGGAAAATGACCATACATTCCTTAAAATTTAACATCACGCAAATGGAACACGAAGAATATCCCAAAATAATTTCCAAAAAGCTTGAGTGAAAAGTCACACTGAAATTTATTATAGTAATACCAAGTGTTTTTCATCCAAAGAACTTTACAGGTCTATTATGAAGCCCAATTTTGAGAGCTCCATTAATTTAAGTAATTTGGAACACTTAAGTTCTATTCAGTCAATGACATTTTACAGGATTCTAGACTGTAACCTCATTATTGACAGGAAATGTGGCTTCTAATTATGTTGTATTGTACTCTCCCAAGTGCTTTGTATAGTGCTCTGCACATAGTAAGCACTCAATAAATGACTGATTGATTCCAGATGATACCCTAGTGATTGGAAAGGTTATTTCATCTTTGGAATTTAGTAATATATTCCCTTATCATTATGAGAATTATGTCTTATATGTAGCATGCCACTTGTCTGCTGTGTGACCTTGGGCAAGTCACTTCACTGCGCCTCAGTTACATCATCTGTATAATGGGGATTAAGACTGTGAGCCCCACGTGGGACAACCTGATTACCTTGAATCTACCCCAGTTTAGAACATTCATTCATTCCGTTGTATTTACTGAGCACTTACTGTGTGCAGAGCACTGTACACTGTACACTCTTGGGAAGTACAAGTTGGCAATATATAGAGACGGTCCCTACCCAACAGTGGGCTTCCAGTCTAGAAGGGGGAGACAGACAACAAAAAACATATTAACAAAATAAAATAAATAGAATAAATATGTACAAGTAAACTAGAGTAATAAATACGTACAAATGTATATACATATATACAGGTGCTGTGGGGAGGGGAAGGAGGTAAGGCACGGGGGATGGGGAGCAGTGCTTAGCACATATTAAGCACAAATATCAGAATTATTATTTAACTGAGTAGTCCTCAGTATTATTAATTACTGATCATTATTATTATTTGATATTCATTTCTTAGAATTTATTTGTATTCCCTCTAGACTGTAAACCTGCTGTGGGCAGGTCTTGTAGATCTGAATGAAGTGGATGGGAGAGGTTTCCAAGCAGCAGAAGGGCAATGGGCCTCAGGAAAGATGAGAACAAAGACTAGCTACTAACAGGTAATTGAAGAAGATTCTCACAAACCCATTTGATACTGCCAGAAACTTTTGTTCAAATTGGAATTTGGGAGGGATACTGGGATTCATAACCGCCCCGTGGAGAAAGGTACTCTCTTTCAACTAATGCATGTGCCATAGTGTTTCCACCCTACCATGTCCCTTTGACTTTTCAGAGCATTCAATCATATTTATTGAACTCTTAACTGTGTGCACAGCACTGTACTAAGTGCTTGGAAGAGTACAATATAACAATAAATTGACACATTTCTTGTCCATAACAGGCTTACAGTCTAGAAGGGGGAGACAGACATTGATATAAGTAAATTACAGAAATGTACTTGAGTGCTGTGGGGGGCGGGGGGATGAATTAAGGGAGCAAGTCAGGGCAACACAGAAGGGAGTGGGAGAAGAGGAAAGGAAGGCTTAGTGAGGCAAGGCCTCTTGGAGGAGATGTGTCTTTAATAAGGCTCTGGAAGGGTGGGTAGAGTCAACTCCAAGAGTTCAAGAGTCAACTCCTCCTCAAGCTAACCCTAGCTGACTCCAGGATAATCAATCCCAGGAGAAATATTCCCCCCATCATTAATCAATGTTCCAGGTGCCCCCTTCAACAAGGCCATTTGGTCTGTGAGGAAGGGGGTTCTTCCCTGCTCATGATTGGTGGGAACAGGCTGTGGTTCATGATAATGAGACCACAATAATCTTTCAGTCAATTAGATATTCAGTGGTATTTATTGGGTGATTAGTGTGCTTAGCCCTGTATTAGATCCTTGTATGTTACAATAGGATGGGAAAACATATTCCCTGTCCAAAATCTAGAGGAGGAGGCAAATGTCAAAACAAACTATTGATAGGAGATTGGAAGAGAGAGCTGAGGCTGGGTTGAATGTCAAGTGCTTAAGGGGTATTGATCTAAATGCATAGGAAAGGCAGAAACTCCTCACCCGCAGCTTCAAGGCTGTCCATCACCTCGCCCCCTCCTACCTCAACTCCCTTCTCTCCTTCTCCAGCCCAGCCCGCACCCTCCGCTCCTCTGCCGCTAATATCCTCACTGTGCCTCGTTCTCGCCTGTCCTACCGTCGACCCCCGGCCCACGTCATCCTCCTGGCCTGGAATGCCCTCCCTCCGCACATCCGCTAAGATAGCTCTCTTCCTCCCTTCAAGGCCCTACTGAGAGCTCACCTCCTACAGGAGGCCTTCCCAGATTGAGCCCCCTCCTTCTTCTCCCCTTTGTCCCCCTCTCCATCCCCCCACCTTACCTCCTTCCCTTCCCCACAGCACCTGTATATGTATATATGTTTGTATGTATTTATTACTCTATTTTACTTGTACATATTCTATTTATTTTATTTTGTTAATATGTTTTGTTTTGTTCTCTGTCTCTCCCTTCTAGACTGTGATCCCACTGTTGGGTAGGGACCGTCTCTATATGTTGCCAACCTGTACTTCCCAAGCGCTTAGTACAGTGCTCTGCACACAGTAAGTGCTCAATAAATACGATTGAATGAATGAATGAATGAATGAATGAAAGAAGGGAGGGTGAATAGGAGAAATTAGGGTCTAGTCAGGAAATGTTTCCTGGAGGAAGTGTGATTTTTAGCAGGGCTTTAAATGAGGGGAGAGAAGCAGTCTGTCAGAAATAAAGCGGGAGGGATTTACGGTCCTGAGGGAGGTTGTAGGTGAGGGGTCAGTGGTGAGACAGGAGAGATCAAGTTACTGTGACTAGTTGATGTCAGAGGAGCAAAATGCAGAGATTGGGATGTAGTAGGAGATCAGTGAGCTAAGAAGGGGAGAGCTGATTGAGTGTCAAGGTCCATGGGAAGGAATAAGGTACCAGCAACTCTCCACAGTTCAAGCATAGGTGTGGAGGAAGGAAAGTGTTGAGATGACCCAGGATAATGTGTTGCTGGTACAATATAATAATGGTGGTATTTGTTAAGTGCTTACTATGTGCCAAGCACTGTTCTAAGCACTGGGGGAGATGAAAGTTGGTCAGGTTGTCCCCTGGGGGGCTCACAGTCTTCATCCCCATTTTACAGATGAAGTGTACAGAGAAGTGAAGTGACTTGCCCAAGGTCACTCAGCAGATAAGTGGTGGAGCCGGGATTTGAACCCATGACCTCTGACTCCAAAGTCCGTGAGAAGCACATGGCCCACAGCTCTTCTGCCATAGCATCTGACAAGCAGCCATGTCCTGCCCACCATCGCCAGTAAGAAGCCCTTCCTGGGGATACGATTCTACCAGAAGCCATAGTGGTAGTGACATTTCTAACTGTGAAGGGTTTGGAAAGGGGCTGATGATAGTTGAACTACAAATTACCCTGCTTAAACAAAGAGGAATCTGAATACTTTCTTTAGCAGTAATGTCCCATATTCACATTATTAGATTGGATTCCTATTTTATTTAGATTCAGTCATTCATTTAATTGTATTTATTGAGCGCTTTGTGTGCAGAGCACTGTACTAAGTGCTTGGGAAGAACAAATCGGCAACATAGAGATGGTCCCTACCCAACAACAGGCTCATAGATGAGATGGAAGATTGTGAAATTATGAAATTATAAATTCCATCAAGGTAAGGAAATTATTTTCCTATTTTTGTACAATCCCCAGTGCTTAGGCCAATGTCTAGCACTCAATATGTCCTCAGTAAACGTCACTTATTGACTGATTCTTATCAGTGTTTGTAAATGTATTGTTTTTTTTTCCCTTGTATGTCCAACAGCAGTTCCTCCCCACCTTCTGTATTTTCTTAGACAGTGGGGAGGGATAATATCTGAAATACTTTCATACAATCATTAGTACACTGTGATGTAATCAGCCTGCACCAGAGAAATCAACAAAGAATATATATTAGCAACACAAACACAGTCTCAGACTGGTATTAGGCTTCAAGCCAACTAAAGGTCATTTGATCAGTGGTATTTACTAAGTGTTTACTGTGTGCAGAGCACTGCACTAAGCACTTGGGAGAGTACAATGAGAGTAAAAAGCAGCCTGGCTTAATGGAAAGACCCCGGCCTTGGGAGTCAGAGGTCATAGGTTCTAATCCCAGCTCTGCCGCTAGTCAGCTGTGTGACTTTGGGCAAATCACTTAACTTTTCTGTGCCCCAGTTACCTCAGCTGTAAAATGGGGAATAAGATTGGGAGTCCCAGGTGGGACAACCTGATTACTTTGTATCTACTCCAGAGCTTAGAACAGTAGTGCTTGGCACACAGTAAGTGCTTAACAAATACCATCATTATTATCATTATTACAAAACAATATTCTAGAGGGGAGACACATTAAAATAATGTATATTAATAAATTAAATAATAATAAGCAACAATGGTAAATAAAATAAATAAATTACAGATAGGTTCATCAGTGGTGTGGGGCTGAAATCTATAGAGCTGTAGTGTTGTCCACCTTCCTTTACAGCTGTGAGACCTGGATCCCTCCATCATCATCAATCGTATTTGTTGAGCGCTTACTGTGTGCAGAGCACTGCACTAAGCGCTTGGGAAGGACAAATTGGCAACATATAGAGACAGTCCCTACCCAACAGTGGGCTCACAGTCATTTCCATATAGGATATGAATTTTATTCTTGTGATTTATGAGCCTCATACAATTCATATCTATCAGTTAGACCTACTGTAGTCAACGTCTAATCAAATGGCACAAATCAGGCTTATGAAGCATACATATATTCCCTTATATCATAAAAATCCCTTAATTTTCTTGATACTACCTTCTGATTCTCTTATTCATATTAAAATTATCAAAAACTAAACTGATCCTCCAGAAGCGATCCCACTAAAACCCACCCTGGGGGAAAAAGAAAGGGTCAATTTCTCCCCTCAGTGATGTTGTGCAGTCCAGAGTATCATGTTTCTTTCTTTATCTTGTTGCAAACATACTTTCTAACTATTCTAGTAGAAAACTAGGCATCAGACTTCCTTCTGTATAGCAGAGGTTTACTTTTTAAGGACTCAGTAAAACTAACAAGTACATAGATTTGACAACAATCCAGTAATCCAACCAGGAGAAGACTTTCAATTAATCAATCAGAAGTATTTAATGAGACCTTTCACTTAGTAGCCTGCAAATGTTTGTTTTTTCTTCCACAACCTCTGGAACAACTGCAAAATCACCCAGAGGTCCAGAGATGCAAACATCATCATCAAGAAGAAAGGTGAACACTGATTATGGAAACTACTAGTGGAGTTTGCTGCTTTCTACTGCCAACAAGGCTCTATGGAACCAGCTCCTGGAGAATACCTGCTTCTAGGCTTGCACAGTTCAAGAGGCATCATTGCAGCTTGACAAATAAATGAAGTTTTTTTCTTTTATGACACAGTCATTTGGGAACTGCTCTAGAAGTTAGAGAAGCAGCATGGAAAGAAAGTGTGTCTGGGAGCCATAGACCTGAGTTCTAATCCCAGCTCTGCCACCACCAGCTGTGTGAATTGGGAAAAGCCACTTCACTTCTCTGTACCTTGGTTTCCTCCAGTGTAAAATGGGTATTCAATAACTGCTCTCTGTTCCTGCCAAGAACACAACCCATGTTAACCCAAAGTATACTCTGCCTTCCCTCCTCCTACTAAGGGTCCCTGTTCCAACCTTTCCATACCTGTGCTCCCTCTAATAGTAATAATAATAATCATAATATTCATTACGTTCTTACTATGTGCCAAGCAATGTACTAAGCACTGGGGTAAATACAGGGTAATCAGGTTGTCCCACGGGGGGCTTGCAGTTTTAATCCCCATTTTACAGATGAGGTAACAGGCACAGAGAAGTTAAGTGGCTTGCCCAAGGACACACAGCAGACAAGTGGAAGAGCTGGGATTAGAACCCACATCCTCTGAATCCCAAACCCGAGCTCTTTCCACTAAGCAACGCTGTTTCTCTGGATTGTGAGCCCCATTTAGAACTAGATGATTTTGTACCTACCCCAATACTTAGTACAGTGCGTGGCATATAATAAGTACAGAACAAATACCAGAGTTACAATTATTGGCTCAGAGTAAACACTTACCAAATACCCCAATGATTAATATTATTATGATTGCTCTAGGCTGATGACTATGCTCTGAATACACACACACACACACACACACACACACACACACACAAAGTCACGAAGATGGTGATGACGACCTTCAGAGCCAGCATGGTTCATTCACAGGGAAGCAGCATGGCTCAGTGGAAAGAGCCTAGGCTTGGGAGTCAGAAGTCATGAGTTCTAATCCCACCTCTGCCACTTGTCAACTGTGTGACTTTGGGCAAGTCTCAACTTCTCTGGGCCTCAGTTACCTCATCTGTAAAATGGGGATTAAGACTGTGAGCCCCACGTGGGACAACCTGATCACCTTGTACCCTCCCCAGCCCTTAGAACTGTGCTTTGCACATAGTAAGTGCTTAACTAATGCCATCATTATTATTATTCATTCAATTGTACTGAGCACTGGGTGCAAAGCACTGTAGTAAGCACTTGGGTGAGTATAACAGTTGCATTCCTGTCAACAAGGAGCTCACAGTCTGGAGGGGGAGACAGACATTAATATAAATAAATAATATTGCAGATATATACTCAGTTCTACAGACTGACCATAAACCTGACCTGAAGAAAATGGAAGTTTGGTACCAGCCTGCAGCTATAACCTAGAGGATCAGTGTGTCATAGTGGAAAGAGCCCAGGCTCGGAAGTCAGAGGACATGGGTTCTAATCCCAGCTCTGCCACTTGTCTGCTGCATGACCTTGGGCAAGCCACTTAACCTCTCTGTGCCCTAGTTATCTGTAAAATGGGGATTAAAACTTTGAGCCCCATGTGGGGCAACCTGATTACCTTGTATCTACCCCAGTGCTTAGAATAGTGTTTGGCACATAGTAAGCACTTAATTATCATAATAATAATAATAATTATGAAGGCCTGTACACCACTAAAGGATTTTGGCAGCAATCAGAACTGAAACTGGTCAGCAGTTTTCTACTGAGGCAGTAGATTAGCAATGAAGAATGGATAGACAAGGGAGTAGCGAACAAAACAAAACAGGCCAGAATGACTCTTCTTGAGAGATCAAATCTGGCCACAACAATGCATCCAACTTGCTATCAAATTGAAGATCTAGAAAACTGACAGGCGCTCTACCGTCTTTATACCAGCGAATCCTGGGCCTTGCTTACAAGGCATATCCAGCTTCCTGAACAGTTTCACGACTCTGACCTTTGAGCCATACAAAACTTCACATAACGGAGTTATGGGATGGTCAGCTCTCCCACTTAAAGGCAACCCTGGAAGAAGCACAGCTTCACTAGCTTGAGGTTTACAAGCAGCAATTCTATGGTGCAATTAAAAGGGGCATGGCCATTTTGAACTGTTTGGAAATATAGTGTTTGAATCCCAATCTAACCCAGTGTGAAGAGCAGCTTGTGGAGGAGACAGACCAGCTTAATGGGCAGTGTTTGAGTGTGTGGGGACACACTTCAGCTTTTCTTATTTGTTTATAAAATGACAGTAATGTAACTCCATAAAGGATTAGAGGGAGCCTCTCATCAGCCAGTCAAAAAAATTTGAGAGCTGCATGAAAAAAGTGCTAATGATATTTGAAGGCAATTCATACTCTCGTTCCTGCCCATTTGGGAAGTGGGATCATGAAAATAATGGGTTATAATAAGTGTGGTATTTATTAAGCATTTCCTTTGTGCAAAATGCTGTAATGCATTGAGAGTATAAGCAGGGGGATGCAGTCAGTCCCTGTCCCACACAGGGATCATAGTGCAAAGAAATGAACGAGTAGGGGTGCAGCACATTGCAAAGTGCATGCACGACATTTATAAAACCCATTTTTAATGGTATCTGTTAAGCACTTTCTGTGTGTCAAGCACTGGGGTAGATACGAATGAATTAAGTTGGGCACTGTCCTTTGTCTCACATGGGGCTCAAAGTCTAAGTAGGAGGGAGAACAGGAGAACTGAGGCGTGGAAAAGATAAGTGACTTGCCCAAAGCCACCCAGCAAGCATTTGGAAGAGACTGGGATTAGAACCCAAGTCCTCTGATTCCCTGGCCCATACTCTTTCCCTAGGCCATGCTGCTTCTCCATTTATGGCCAAAGCATAAATGCATAAAAACATAAATAAATAGCATAGTTTACTATTGGCAGGATATACTTCTGCTCTGCGGTATAGTACTCTCCCAAGCGTGTTCATTCTTAGAGAAGCAGTGTGGCTTAATGGATAGAACATGGGTCTGCGACTCAGAAGGACCTGAGTTCTAATCCCTACTCTGTCACCTGACTGCTGTGTGACCTTGGGAAAGATACTTCACATCTCTGTGCCTCAGTAACCTCATCTGTAAATGGGCATTAATAATAATAATAATAATAATAATAATAATAATAATAATAATAATAATTGGCATTTGTTAAGCACTTACTATGCGCAAAGCACTGTTCTAAGCGCTGGGAAGGATACAGGGTGATCAGGTTGTCCCACGTGGGGCTCAGTCTTAATCCCCATTTTCCAGATGAGGTAACTGAGGCCCAGAGAAGTTAAATGACTTGCCCAAGATCACACAGCAGACATGTGGTGGAGTTGGGATTCGAACCCATGACCTCTGACTCCGAACCCCGGGCTCTTTCCACTGAGCCACGCTGCTTCTCTAAGGCTGGATATGCCTTGTAAGCAAGGCCCAGGATTCACAGTTATAAAGACGGTAGAGCCCCTAGTCAGTTTTCTCGATCTTCAATTTGATAGCAACTTGGATGCATTGTTGTTGCCAGATTTGATCTCTCAAGAAAAGTCATTCTGGCCTGTTTTATTTTGTTCGCTACTCCCTTGTCTATCCATTCTTCATTGCTAATCTACTGCCTCAGTAGAAAACTGCTGACCAGTTTAAGTTCTGATTGCTGCCAAAATCCTTTAGTGGTGTACAGGCCTTCATAATAATAATTATTATTATTATGATATTTAAGTGCTTACTATCATTAAGACTCCAAGCCCCATGTGGGACACAGACTGTGTCCAAACTGATTAGCTGGTATGTACTCTAGAGCTTAGTACAGTGCCTGGCACCTAGAAAGCACGTCACTAATGCCATTTTTCAAAAAGCACTGAGCACAGTGATCTGCACGTAGTAAGTGCTCGATAAATGCCATTGATTGATTGATATGAACACTGTGCTGTAACAACACGGACAAGAAAGCGGAAGCTAGTCACTACGGTCTTCAACGTCCATGTTAGCCTGCTATTTTCAGGATTCCTGTCACGTTTGTCCACCCCATGATGCACCCCATGTTGCTCTTGGTCAGAAACATATCATTGATGGCTTAGCTCCAGCGGGCATTCCCCCTAATAACTCCATCTGCTGCTTCCCCTACACCACCTCAGCGACCTGGGGATCAGACCTGGAAAGGATCATAAAGGGCTCGAGTTATAGCACCTCGAGTGCGTAATCTAATGGAATTTCAGTTCAGGATTAAAAAAAGAAAACACTGTGTGAAAGTGAGGGACCCTAAAAAAAAAGTTAAACTAAATTCAACCTTCTGCCTGTATCCCTATGCATCTGAGATTTTGGTGAGTCAGAGGAGGAGTAAAGCAAGAAACAGGCAAGAGAAATAATAAATATATTTGTGGTATTTGTTAAATGATTACCAGGTGCTAAGCACTGGATGAGATACAATATAATCAGATCAGACATAATCGCTGTCCCACACACGATTCACAGCCTAAGAGGGAGGAAGAATTGTAGAGAAGTAGCATGACCTAATGGAAAGATGGGAGTCAGAGAACCTAGGTACTAATCCCAGCCCTGCCACATGTCTGCTGTGTAATTGTGGGGAAATCATTTTAGTTTTCTGTGCCTCAATTTCCTCATCTGTCTCATGGATACGATATTTGTTCTCCCTTTACAAATACTACAATTATCACTTGTTAATCCCTATTTTACAGGAAAGATTACCTCATTTGTAAAATGGGGTTTAAGGCTGTGAGCCCCATCTGGGCCGTGGACTCTATCCAACTTAATTAGCTTGTATCCACCCCCAGTGCCTGGCACATTGTAAGCACTTAAATACTATATAATGCATATGTATATTATATATTATATTATATTATAATGCATGTATATTATATAATGCATATATGTTAAGTGCTTACTATTATATATGAGGAAATATATATAGCTGAATATATATAGCTATATAGTATTTATTAAGTGCTTATAATAGATATGTGTGTATGTGTGCACTTACTATATACACACATATATGTGTATATAGTAAATGCACACATACACACACACATATCTATTATAAGCACTTAATACTATATAACTTTATATATAAATATACTGTGTGTGCACTTACTATGTGTGTGTATATATAAATATATATATATGTATATATATATAAATATATATACACGCACATATATATATATCTATATATATATCTATATATATAGATATATATATATAGATATATATATATATATAAAGAGGTAACTAAGTGCTAGAGTTCCTTCTTTCTCTGCCAAGCCATCAATGTTGCAGTATTTGTTTAGGTACTTACTGTGTGTAAAGCACTATACTAAGTGGTAGGGCAGATAAAATAATCCAGTTCCACACAGGACCCACGGTCTAAATAAGAGGTAGAACAGAGATTGACTCTCCATTTTGCAGGTGAAGAAACTGAGGCATAGAGAAGTGAAGTGACTTGCCCAAGGTCACACAGCAGGCAAGTGGTGGATCAGGAGTAGAACCCATGACCTTCTGACCCCCAGGCCTATGTTCTATCCATTACACTATACTGCTAGTAGCAGTAATAGTAGTATTGGGGGCCAGAAGACCTGAGATCTAATCCCAGTTCTTCCACTTGCCTGCTGTGAGACTTTACGCAAGTCATTTAAATGATCTATGCTTGACTTTCCACCTCTGCAAAAGGGACATCAAGTACTTTATTCTCCTTCCCCTTAAACTGTGATCCTCAAAGGACCAGGACTGTCAGAGCTGGTTATATGATTATTATTGTATTCGTTAAACACCTACTATATAATAATAATGGCATTTATTAAGCACTCACTAAAGCACTGTTCTAAGTGCTGGCTATATGTTAAACACTGTTCTAAACACTGGAATAAAGGTTTATTGGATTGGACACTGTCGCTGTCCATTATGGGGCTCACAGTCAAAGTAAGAGGGAGAATAGGTATTTTAATCATCATTTTACAGAATAAGGAAACAAAGACACAGAAAAGTGAAATGACTTTCATTCATTCATTCTATCGTATTTATTGAGCGCTTACTGTGTGCAGAGGACTATACTAAGCACTTGGGAAGTACAAGTCGGCAACATATAGAGACAGTCCCTAGCCAACAACGGGCTCATAGATTTGCCCAATGTCACCCAGCAGGGAAGTAGTTGAAAGGGATTAGAACCCACTTCCTCTGATTCCCAGGCCTGTGTTCTTTCCTTTAGGTCATGACACTTCTCATGCACCCAACACTTCCCACAGTGCTTAATAAATAAATATTAATCAATAAATCAATTCCACAATTATTAGTAGTAATAACATTTATTGAGCCCCTACTTAGTACTGTGTACTGTGTTAAGCGGCTAAAAATAAAGGACAAATAAGTGACGCTTTCTCCGCCCATAAGGAGTTTTCACTCAAATAGTGAAGCATACTATTTCCTAAAGCAGTTGACAAACCCTTTAGACAAAAGGTATCCAAAAGCTACAGTAATATCTTCATTGCAATTCTCTTCCCACAGTACAGGTCTCTTCAGCTAATACTGCTCTAGTAAACTTTAGTAAAATTCAGGGAGATGGATTTTAAAAAGGTGTCACTGATTCTAATTTGTTTGAATTAAACTTGGAAATAGAAATCAAATTTCTGATTGGACTAAGTTTTACAAAGTAAATGGGGAAGGAATTGTATCACAAAGCAAGTTTTAAAGTCACTGACTACAAAGAAAGTCAGTCAATACAGATCTATGAAAACTTTCCTTTTTTTCCCTTCATGCTACTTATAGTGACTGAGGAGATTTACAGATGCCACATTGATTTCATAATTTTATAATCATTTTTAAAGATGATCTTTCATCTGTAGTCTTTCCTTTTTCTAAGGGTAAGAAATTCTACCTTACGCCTTTCATTTTTCTTTTTTAAAGGTGACATTCCAGAGCTATGGATTTAGTTTAAGCCAAAGAGAATCTTCTGATATTCACAGACTATACAAAAAGTCTCACACAGATGTGCAAAAACAAAATAGCATAGTCTGTTTTTGTGTTAGTCAATTAAAGCACCTATCCTCATGTATTTCATTTTTCTGTGCTCACATTAATTAGCTGTACATCTCCCTGGGTAGCTTCTTACTAGACTGAACAATTTGGGTGTATTACAATTTCTGTGGTGGTCTTTCCTCCTCATCATCTGCATTTGGAATTACTTTAAATTCCAGCTAAACTCTGGAAAATTAATCAGTCAATAAAACCTAGGGGTGGCCACTAACTATAATTGGGATTCTGGGCATTCAGACCCTTGTGGCACTACACGCATTTTTTGTGTTTTTTTTTTTAATGGTATTGGTTAAGTCTTACTACGTGCCAGGTCCTGTGCTAAGCACTGTGGTAGATACAAACTAATCAGGTTGTACACAGTCCATGTGCAACATGGGACTCACAGTCTTAATCCCCATTTTCCAGATGAGGTAACTGAGGCACAGAGAATTTAAGAGAGCTGCCCAAGATCACACAGCAGACAAGTGGCAGAGCTGGGATTAGAACCCAAGTCCATCTGATGTCCAGGCCCTTGCTCGTTCCACTAGGCCATACTGATCCTCACGCTGCTGTCAGTCTGAGGACTTGTATTCTACTATGACCACCCCATATACACCATATGGCTGAGGTTTGCTGAGTTGGGTAGGGACTGTCTCTATATGTTGCCAGTTTGTACTTCTCAAGCGCTTAGTACAGTGCTCTGCACATAGTAAGCGCTCAATAAATACGATTGATGATGATATACATTGAGTGCTTACTGTGTGGAGACCACTGTACTAAGCGCTTGAAAGAGTACAGTGTAACAGAGTTGGTAGACACATTCCCTGCTCAGATTCCCTCTGAACCTAGGATGCTTCTCCAATCAATCGTATTTATTTAGTGCTTACTTTATGCACAGCACTGTATTAAGCTCTTGGGAGAATACAATATAATAGAGTTGGTAGGCCCGTTCCCTGCCCACAATGAGCTGACAGTCTAAAGGGGATCCCCATGCCAATTTCCTTCTACATAATTATAATAATTGTAATATTTAAGTGTTTACTTTGTGACACTCACCATACTAGGCAGTGGGGTAATAATAATAATAATAATGACGGCACTTGTTAAGTGCTTACTATGTGCAAAGCACTGTTCTAAGCACTGGGGGGGATACAACGTGATCAGGTTGTCCCATGTGGGGCTCACAGTCATCATCAATTGTATTTGAGCGCTTACTATGTGCAGAGCACTGTACTAAGCGCTTGGGAAGTACAAATTGGCAACATATAGAGACAGTCCCTACCCAACAGTGGGCTCACAGTCTAAAAGGGGGAGACAGAGAACAAAACCAAACATACTAACAAAATAAAATAAATAGAATAGATATGTACAAGTAAAATAAATAAATATGTACAAACATATATACAGTCTTAATCCCCATTTTACAGATGAGGTAACTGAGGCACAGAGAAGTGAAGTGACTTGCCCGAAGTCACACAGCTGACAAGCAGCAGAGCGGGGATTAGAACCCGTGACCTCTGACTCCCAAGCCCGGGCTCTTTCCACTGAGCCAAGCTGATAGACACCGTATGCGGGTCCCCAGACCTGGCCCTGGTAGCGTGGCCTTGGGCATTTTCTCTGAGCCATGGAACCTAGTAGCCACAGCCGTGACAGAGGGAAACTGAGCCAAAA
This sequence comes from Tachyglossus aculeatus, assembly GCF_015852505.1. Classification (NCBI taxonomy): domain Eukaryota; kingdom Metazoa; phylum Chordata; class Mammalia; order Monotremata; family Tachyglossidae; genus Tachyglossus; species Tachyglossus aculeatus. The sequence continues at coordinate 46,160,176 of NC_052066.1, forward strand.
AGAAAACTCCTGGAAGGCCGGGATTCCTGTGCTCAATCCGTAACAGCCAGGGAACAGACCAGTTGATAACAACACTGCCCATTGTGAAATCAGATGACTGGTCACCCTAGAGAAACAGCACGGCTTAGTGGGTAGAGAGTGGGCCTGGGAGGGAAAAGGATCTGGGTTCTAATCCTAGCTCTGCTGCATGTCTGCTGTATAACCTTGGGAAAGTCATTTAACGTCACTGATCTGATTAAGCACTTAGTATAGTGCTCTGCACACAGTAAGCGCTCAAATACGATTGAATGAATGAATGATCTTGTATCTTCTCTGCTACTTAGAAGAATTATTATTATTATAAATAATAACCACCTGAATATCACCTTCTGGTTAACTTCCAAACCCCTGTGAAGTTATTGCTATGCAGCTATAGGCTATAAAATATAGGGTTTGAGGTAAAATGCTCACATGTTTAGAAATAAGAAGTTAGAAGATGCTGATTTATCAAAGGTCATTTCTACAGTTTTTTTTAATGTATGCACTTCTGCACAAACAGAGGCTAGTTCTGTCAAAGAATACGTAGTTTCATTCTCATTAGAAGTACTGCTCATTTTCATTTAGAATGTAAGAATGGAAATATAGGCTGTACCACAGTGCTACATGCTTTCCAAATAAAACATACAAATGGGTACATAGTTATTTTGTAGCATCCTAACAGCTTATAGGGAGATTTAAAAACCAAACATTAGGCTTCCCAGGAAATATTTTCAAACTAGTGCATTTTATTAGGGCAGCAGAGTCAGAAGTTTACATTAAGCCGTTGTGATGGCAGAAGTCTTTCCACATATTTCCACAGGCTGACCACCACTTTCCTTCTTCCTGTTGAGAAATTTCCCATTCCTAGGATTGTGTGATGGAAATAGATGCAAAAACCACTAAGTGTAGCCCAAGGATTTTCCAAAGACTTGGAAAATGTCTGCCTCACCTTGTCAGAATTTGTTTTCCATTGAAGAAGCCAATATAGGCTCCAACTGATATCCTCTAGAAACAACTCAGTTCTACTTTGCTCCATGCCCGTTTAACCCTTTATAGTAAATGGCCCATGATATATACTATATAAGCTAAAATTATAGGGTTATAATATTTTCCAGAAACTCAAGATGGCCCATTTAGAATGAAGAACAGTACTCCAATTGATTCTCCTTTCAGGAAGACTAAGCAATTGAGTCCTCAAACCCCATAGCACTTATGTTTATATCTTTATATTCTATTTTTTCCTCTGCTAAAATTTACTTTAGTGGATGTTTCCCCCACTAGAGTGCATGCTCCTACAAGGCAGGGGCATGTCTACTGATGTGATTTTGCTCTACCACTCAGTACAGTATTCTGCTCAGAGTAAGCATTTAATGAACACTACTGACTGATCTGATTAATCATAGTTATCGAGCACTAACTGTGTGCAGAGGACTGTACTAAGCACTTGGGAGAGTACAGTATAACAGAGTTGGTAGACACACTCCCTGCCCAAAGTGAGCTTACAGTCTAGAGAAATTGATGAATTTATGTTCTTTTAAAAAGACCTGACTATTCAGTCCCAATATTAAAAACCGAAGTCATCATCATTTCATTCATACTACAGCCTCCCTAGGTTTACAGCATTTCATTAGCTGTTTTTAATTCTTGTAGCCAGTATCTCTAGGGCATTTTATATTTCGACATTTGAATTGCTTCCATCTGATTTCAGGCCAAAGAGTAGTAGAACCCCTTGGAAAAAGAAAAACGAGTAATATCAGAACAAACACCACAAATGTTCTGTACCTTGCTCTTAAGGTGTTGAAACTACTTTAGCACATCACCTCATAAATGATTATAAATACTCACGGACTATTGATTTGATATTTATGACATACGGAACAACATATTACAACTTCGACAATATACTCAATCTAAACGCAATACTCAGCCTCCAAGAAAATGCCAAATATTTCTTCTAGTTTACAGATCCATTCTTCAGTCATATTTATTAAGTGCTTATTGTGTGCAGGACACTGTACTAAGTGCTCGGGAAAGTACGATACAATAATAAACAGTGACAATCCCTGCCCACAACGAGCTCACGGTCTAGAGTGGGGGAGAAAGACATCAATACAAATAAGTTCACAGATATATGCGGATGTGCTTAGGGCACTGGAAAGCGTCATGAGATAGGATTCTGCAAGCCGAGCTAGGACTAGTATTTAGACTTCTTGATGCACAGTCCAATAGTAAAGCAGTTGTTTGACATCTTACTCCTCCCTCCCCACCCCATTTGCTGCTAGAGCAACTACCCATTGGGCAATTTTAATTTCAGGGTTCATGTCTCACTACTCTAGGGTTTAAAATAGTTTGGAAGTATCACCTATTAATCAATCGCCAGTATTTAGTGAGTGCTGTGTGCACAGTGCTGTATTAAGTGCTTGGGAGGGTGCCATACAATAGAGCTAATAATAATGATAATATCTATGGTATTTGTTAAGTGCTTATAACAATAATAATAATAATGACATTTATGAAGTGCTTACTTGTGCAAAGCACTGTTCTAAGCACTGGGGAGGTTGCAAGGTGATCAGGTTGTCCCACATGGGGCTCACAGTCAATCTCCATTTTACAGATGAGGTAACTGAGGCACAGAGAAGTTAAGTGACATGCCCAAAGTCACACAGCTGACAAGAGGCAGTGTTGCTCAGTGGAAATAACAAGGGCTTTGGAGTCAGAGGTCATGGGTTTGAATCCCGGCTCCACCACATGTCTGCTCTGTGACCTTGGGCAAGTCACAACTTCTCTGAGCCTCAGTTACCTCATCTGGCAAATGCGGATTAAAACTGTGAGCCCCACGTGGGACAACCTGATCACCTTGTATCCCCTTCAACGCTTAGAACAGTGCTTTGCACATAGTAAGCGCTTAACAAACGCCATCATTATTTTTATTATTATTCATTGGTGGAGCTGGGATTTGAACCCATGACCTCTGACTCCAAAGCCTGTGCTCTTTCCACTGAGCCATGCTGCTTGGCATTGTACTAAGTGCTGGGATAGATACAAGGTGATTAGGTTGGACACAGTCACTTTACCACATGGGGCTCACAGCCTTATCCCCATTTTACAGATGAGGTACTGAGGCACTGAGAAGTGAAGTGACTTGCCCAAGGTAACCCAGGAGACAAGTGACAAAGTTGGGATTAGAACTCAGGTCCTTCTGACTCCCAAGCGTGTGCTCTATCCTCTAGACTAAGCTGCTTCTCACAACAGAATTGATAATGTCCCTGCGCACAATGAGCTTCCAGTGTTAGAGGGAGAAAGAGTCATTAATATAAATGAATTAAATTATGACTATGTACATAAGTGCTGTGGAGGTGAATAAAGGGTGCAAATCATAGTGGAAAGGGGGACGCAGAAGGGAGGGGAGAAGAGGAAATGAGAGCTGAGTCAAGCAAGTCCTCTTGGAGATGTGTTTTTAATAGGAGAGTGAACCTCTATTGGACATCATAAATTGGGTAGGGACCGTCTCTATATGTTGCCAACCTGGACTTCCCAAGTGCTTAATACAGTGCTCTGCACACAGTAAGCGCTCAATAAATATGATTGAATGAATGAATGAATAAGTAGGAAGGGTGCCCCAGGCCAAAGGCAGGATGTGGGTGAGGTGTCAGTGGTGAAATAGATGAGTACAGTGGGTAGAGTGGCAGTAGAGAAGCATTGAGAAGCAGCATGGCTCAGTGGAAAAAAGCACGAGTTTTGGAGTCAGAAGTCATGGGTTCAAATCCTGGCTCTGCCAATTGTCAGCTGTGTGACTTAGAGGCCCAGAGAAGTGAAGCGACTTGCCCAGTTACCTCATCTGTAAAATGGGGATTAAGATGGTGAGCCCCCCGTGGGACAACCTGATAACCTTGTAACCTCCCAGGTGCTTAGAACAGTGCTTTGCACATAGTAAGCACTTAATAAATGCCATTATTATTATTATTATTAGAGGAGCAAAGTGTGCAGTCTGGGTTGGAGTAATAATAATTATGGTATTTGTTGAGCATTTACTATTCACCAGGCATTGTACTAAGTGCTGGTTAGGCTGGAGGGAACAAGGTGATTGAGTGTTTTAAAGTCTATAGTAAGATAAGGTTCTTTTTGACACAGAATAGGATGGGTAACCACTGGAGGTTCTTGAGGAGTGGGGAAAACACGGACTGAATGGTTTCGTAGAAAAATGATCTAGGCAGCAGAGAGAAGTGTCGACTGGAGTGAAGAGGAATGGGAGTCAGGAAGGTCAGCAAGGAGGCTAATGGAGAAAACCAGGCAGGATAGGATAAGTGCTTGAATTAACATGATAGCAGTTGGATGGAGAGGAAAGATTGGATTTTAGCAGTATTGTGAAGGTTGAACAGACAGGATTCAGTGACAGGCTGAATATGTGGGTTGAACAAGAGAGGTGAGTTGAGGATAGCACCAAGGCTTGTGAGACAGGGAAGATGGTGGCACTGTCTGCAGATGGGAAAGGGACTTCCCTGCCTCCTGTCTCCTCACTCCAGTTGATACTTCACTCTGGTGCCCAGATCATTTTTCTTCAGAACTGTTCGGTCCATGTTTCCACACTTCACAAGAACCTCCAGTGGCTACTCATCCACTGTTGCATCAAGCAGAAACTGCTTACTTTCTGCTTTAAAGCGCTCAATCACTTGACCTCCATCTTGTACTTGCCAACTTGTACTTCCCAAGGGCTTAGTACAGTGCTCTGCACACAGTAAGCGCTCAATAAATATGACTGATTCATCTTACCTCCCTGATTTCCTATTACAACCTAGCTTGCACACTTTGCTCCTCTTATGCCAATTTACTCACTGTACCTCAATCTCATCTGCCATACCACCAACCTCTCGTCCACATCCTGCCTCTGGCCTGAAATACACAACACTTGATCACTCTCCCCACCTTCTAAACATTATTGAATACTAATAATGGCATTTATTAAGTGCTTACTATGTGCAAAGTACTGTTCTAACTGCAGGGTAGGTTACAAGGTGATCAAGTTGTCCCACAGGGGGCTCACAGTCTTAATCCCCATTTCACAGATGAGGGAACTGAGGCACAGAGCAGTTAAGTGACTTGCCCCAAGTCACACAGATGACAATTGGCAGAGCCAGGACTTGAACCCATGACTTCTGACTCCAAAGCCTGTGCTCTTTCCACTGAGCCACGCTAATGCTCTAAGGCACACCTCCTCCAAGGGGCCTTCCCTGTTTAAGCCTTCAGATCCACTTTTCCCATTTCCTTTTGTGCCACCCTTGCACTCAGCATTACATATCTAAATTCATCCCTCCCTCAGTGCCAGAGCACTTATGTACATATCCATAATATATTTATATTGATTGTCCATCTTCTCCTCTAGACTATAAACTCACTGTGGGCAGGGGACATGTCTACCAACTCTGTTATACTGAACCACCCAAGTGCTTAATACAGTGCTCTGCACACGGTAAGCGTTCAATAAATACAATTGATTTGTCCTGACACCCAGATGCACACTCTTTCCACTAGGCCATGCTGCTCCCAGATATAGAAAATGGCCAGGGAACAGTCTTGAAGTCAAGATAAATTAAATAATCAGGTGTACATATCAGCACTGGATTAGTGGCCTAGAAAATGGTAGGCATTTCTCTGGATTGGAAATTGCTCTCAGACCTTTGAATCTACTCCTTCTGGAGTTTTGGGGTAGACATGCCAGAGGTTCAGTTCATCACAATGTCACAGATTTTAAACTGCTACTGTGTGGAATGCTTGGATGCTCTGGTGAAATGTGCGGGAATATTCAAATGAATAATGCCATCTAGACAAAGTTTTGCATACTGATTTTTTTTTAATCAATCAATCGTATTTATTGAGCACTTACTGTGTACAGAGCACTGTACTAAGCGCTTGGGAAGTACAAGTTGGCAACATATAGAGACAGTCATCATCATCATCAATCGTATTTATTGAGCGCTTACTATGTGCACAGCACTGTACTAAGCGCTTGGGAAGTACAAATTGGAAACATATAGAGACAGTCCCTACCCAACAGTGGGCTCACAGTCTGAATGACTTAGTTGAAAGCATATCAGTAGAACAATATTAAATCTAGTAACGCCTTGAATTTTCACAGCATCTTTCCTCTCAGTTCATCCAAGTCCCTTCACATATTTTTCCCCTAAACGAGTCCTTAGAGAAGCAGCATGGCTCAGTGGAAAGAGCCCGGGCTTGGGAGTCAGAGATCATGGGTTCGAATCCCGGCTCCGCCACTTGTCAGCTGTGTGACTTTGGGCAAGTCACTTCATTTATCTGGGACTCAGTTACCCCATCTGTAAAATGGGGATTAAGACTGTGAGCCCCACGTGGGACAACCTGATCACCTTGTACCCCCCAGTGCTTAGAACAGTGCTTTGCATGTAGTAAGTGCTTAACAAATACCATCATTATTATTATTGTGAGGTAAGGGGTGGAAAGTATTATTATACCCATTTAGGCCCACTTTTGCAGATCATTCATTACTTTAGCCTTACCACATTCTAGCTCCTAAGTGCCATATAGCGCCTGAGATGTAGAAGTGTGAACAGGTAAGGAACATGAGTCATGAGTAGGTAGCTTTTGGGGGTTTTTTTGGCACAAAAAAAATAAGAATTTTCTAGCTTCCTTCTCCCAGTGATTTTTACTGATTCCAATTCAATATCATAGAACAAATTAAAACAAATTACCTACACACCTGTTGCTTTTTGTTTTTTGTCTTAGCGAAGATACAGGTGCAACTCTAGAGAGCCAAGCAGGCTTTTATAGGAACAAGTGGAACTTACTCTGGGCAGAAGCAGGTGGGTCTATCCACAGACCAACACTGGCACTCCAAGGGAGCATTCAGTGACTCAAGGATCCAAATACAAGGAGCTGATTTTTTTTTTTAATTTGGCTTAACATGAATAAGTCATGTTGTAGGAATATCCATTTCAAAGGTGCCAATTTCCATGAAAATGAGCCTTTTCATCTAAGTTCAATGGCTAAATTTGGAATATTCCAAGTCCAGAGAAATTCAAGATCTCAGTTATTCAATTTGAGTAAAGTTAAAATCTATTCTTCATCTTCTTTCATCTTTATTTAGGGCACATTTTGGGAAAAATATACTTCAAAATCAAATATGTCTGTTATATGTATTTTGCTGTAAAATGAATGGTAGCTTGGTTTTAAAACTTACATTAACTCACCCTTTAATTGGCCCCAACAAGAGGAACTGAAGATCTTGTGAAGAAATTGGCAGATGCACTTGAAAAATCATTATCAAGAAACTGGTAAATTAACTTATTTCCTTCTATTTACACATAATGAACACACCTCAATTTTACAGGGTAACGATTCATTCCATGAATTCCATCACAGTGGATAAACACATTAATCACTGTGAATTATAGGATTTCTTTTAGGTGTTGACATCTATTTATTATCAAAATGAAACCACGGTGCTGAGACCCAGATTCACTCAGTCTTATGGCCGTTTTGGAACTAACAAGTAACATAAATAGCAATGTATGTAAAAGTTTGGCAGTGAAAATTTCTGACACAGCTCTACCTCCTGCAGTGTTTGAAACATTTTCTTTTCTGTGGCCTGGCTGTAAAAATTGAGTCAGCCTGAGTTTATTTCAGTTAAACCCAGCCACACCCTCAGGAAATAGGTAGACAATGCTAGGACGTTGGGTTTGGAAAAGGCACTGTGGAAGTCTAACATTCTCAGTCTTCCTGGAATCCAACTTCCAAATCTTTGGAGTTTTGCCTTCCACTGAGTGTCTGCATCTGCCAAGTGGAACACAATGAACACGCTTCCAAGGCAACTAACCCCAGAGACTTTTCCATTCAATCCCCCCAACCTTTACCGCTGGAACAGTCTTGGGTTTTTTTTTTTCCCCTCCTTGCACCCCTTTCTGGAATGCAGAACTGGCTGTGATTGTTCCTCCAAGGCAACATACTTGAGAAATCTAGATTTAGTTCCCAAAGTAGCTCACTTTAAGATCCTTTCCTTGAGATGGAATGAACACACCCCTCCTTCTTTAGAGTGAGTCTTTCTTCATTCAAGGACACCTCCTCTATGGACACAGAAGAGATATCCTGCTTCGAGGATGCTTGTTCCACTCCATGAGATATCAGAATTCCATAGAGGAGCTGCGTGCAAGTTATAGTTTGTGAATTCAAAAGAAAAAAAGATCTTCCCCTGAGTTTGAGAAGTATTTTCCAAAAGGAGAATACAGTGGCAGGAGGATGAGGAACAAAACTGGTAGAGACTAAAGGTTTCTCTAGCTCAAAAATCTCATATTTGAGTCCAGACGACAGGAGAAAAAGAGGTGGACAAAGAGGAGGATAGGGAAAGGAAAAAGAAGCAACCAGTCAGCGAGTCATGCCTTCCTTGCTCTCCATCCTCTTCCCTTGCCTTCCTACTCAATCCTCTTTCACCCTCTACCTAGCCTATCTTAAATTATTTCTATCTTCACCCTCTTCTCTAGCTTTCTTGCTTTCTGAAGTACTGCCCTGCTCAGACTCTTAAAGCCTTCCCAAACCCTATTTGGGTCCCCTGATCACATCAGCAGAGTAGGTTGGCACTGGATCTGAGGGCTAGGGGAAGGAATTTGATTAAGGCTGCAGGGGCTGTTCAGTGGTTTGGCTCTATAGGGGAACTGAGGTCAATTATTCCTCTGGTCCACGGTTAAGTCTTACTGGAGGCAGGGGGTCTGCTTGGCTGGCCTCTGCGACCTGTTGAGGCACTGATCTATGGTCCCATGTATTGTATCTGGTCTGCATAGTACAGTGCTCTGCACACAATAAGCGCTCAATAAATATGATTGAATTAATGCATAGTCATCTAAAATCACAACTAATCCAAGCAGCCTTTCCTGTGAAATTTCTCCTCTCCCATTCATTCAATCATATTTACTGAGAGCTTACTGTGTGCGAAGCACTGTACTAAGCACCCTGGGAGAGTACAACAGACACATTCCTGCCCACAACAAGCTCACAGTCTAGAGGGGGAGACAGACATTCATATAATTAGATTAAATAAATAAATTACAGATATATACCCGTGCTGTATCGGAGGGAGGGTGAATGAAGGAGAAAGTAACAGCGACACAGAAGAGAGTGGGAGAAGAGGAGAGGAGCGCTTTGTCAGGGAAGGCTTCTTGGAAGAGATGTGCCTTCAATAAGGCTTTGAAGTAGGGGAGAACAATTATCTGTTTGATGAGGAGAGAGGGCATCTAGGCCAAAGATAGGATGTGGGAGGAGAAGTCAGTAGCAAGATAGATGAGATGGAGGTATAGCGAGAAGTTAGCACTCCATTCCTGGAGAAGGAGCGTGGCCTATCGATAGAGCACAGGCTTGCAAGTCAGAAGGACCTGGGTTCTAATCCTGGCTCCGCCACTTGTCTGCTGTGTCACCTTGGGTCTGCCACTTCACTTTTGTGCCTCAGCCACCTCATCTGCAAAATGGGGATTAGGACTGTGAGCCCCATGTGAGACATGGGCTGTATTCAAGCTGATTAGCTTGTACCTACCCAAGCAACTAGAACAGCACCATAAAAAAAAAGAAACCTATGATTTAAGCACTTCTATACCACAATAAATAGAATCTATGAGCCCCATGAGGAACAGAGACATGTGTCCAATCTGTTTGTCTGAATCTACCCTGGTGTTTTAGTATAGTCCTTGATCATGTTTACGTGCTTGCTACACGTCATTATTGTTATTATTCAGAGCATAGTATCATCTGCTTGCAAGAGTTTGTAGTGAGTGAACCTAAGTTACTTATCTGCTGTGTAAGCTTAGGCAAGTCACTTCTCTGTGCTTCAATTACCTCATCTGTAAAATGGGGATTAAGACTGTGAGCCCTTTGTGGGACTTGGACTGTGTCCAAACTGATTAGTTTATATCTACCACAGTGCTTAGTACAGTTTCTGTCACATTGTAATCATATTTATTGAGCGCTTACTGTGTGCAGAGCACTGTACTAAGCGCTTGGGAAGTACACATTATAAGCACTTAAATACCATAAAAAAATTTATTTCACCTCAAGGAGCTTACATTCTAATAGGGGAGATGAACAATTAAAAAAAACATATTGAGGAGTAAAGGAAGCTTTGTAAATTCCCTTTTCTACATATATAACTTTATTTCAAAAGTATGTGATTTTTCCCAGGATGTAATATCATTATGGTACTTGTTTAGCACTTACTATGTGCCAGGCACTCTTCTATGTGCTGGAGTAGATATAAAGTAATGTTATGCTTTAGAAGCAGCGTGGCTTAGTGGAAAGAGCCCAGGCTTGGAAGTCAGAGGTTACGGGTTCTAATGCCTGCTCCGCCACTGGTCAGCTGTGTGACTTTGGGCAAGTCACTTAACTTCTCAGTGCCTCAGTTATCTGTAAAATGGGGGTTAAGACTGTGAGCCCCATATGGGACAACCTGATTACCTTGTATCCCCCCCCCACCAGTGCTAAGAACAGTGCTTTGCACATAGTAAGCACTTAACAAATGACATTATTATTATTATTTCAACACTTCTGTGCTACCTAAGCAGTGTTGTACTTGCCCTGAGCACATGTGAAATTACCTCTTGTAGCACTGATTCACTTATCGTACATCAACTATTATTTCATTAGCACTTAAGTACATATACCTGTTTCTCTTTCCTCTTCTCTGTGCCTGTCTTCCTCATTAAAATGTAAGCTTTTTATGCATAGGAATAAGTCTACTAACTATTGTACTATCCCATGTGCTTAATACAGTGCTCTGTACTGAATAAGGGCTCAATATTGTTGATAAATTGATTGGTTGAGTGCATAGATTTAAAAAATACCAAAACCCCATTTTTATATCATTTGCTCATCTAAATTTTAGAATAATAATAAAAGTAACAGTAATAATAATTCTGATGTTTACTAAATACCAAGAATTGTACTAAGCTTTAGGGTAGATAAAATATAAAGTAGATCAGACACAGTATCTGTCCTACATGGGGCTCACACATTTTTACAGGTGAGAAAACTAAGACCCAAAAAAGTTAAGTGATTTGCCCAAATTCATACAGCCAACAAATGGCAGACTTGGGATTACAACACGTTTCCTGACTCTGGTTCCATGATCTTTTCACCAAATCATATTTTTTGAGCACGTACTGTGTTCAGAGAACTTTCCTAAGCACTTGGAAGAGTGCAATATACCAGAGTTAGGAAACACATGTTCCCCGACCACAATGAGCTTACAAGTCACATTGCTAAATTCTGATATTCATGCAAGTTCCACCACAACAAGTCCTCATAAAATTGTGCACTTAGAATTGAAGTGTAAATTGTCATCTGTATACTACAGATTGTTCTTAGGCCAGCGTTATTCAATTTTTTAATGATCAGGATGAATAAATTAAGAGTATGTGTCATATGTAGATGGTATTAGTGTAGTCTAGTGGAAAGATCATGAGCCTGAAAGTCAGAGGACCTAGTTTGTAATCCCGGATCTGTCGCTTGCCTTCTTGGAGACCTTAAGCAAGTCACTTAACTTCTCTGTTCCTCAATTTCATCATCTAAAGGGCGAGTCCTATATGGGACAGGGACTGCATCCAACCTGATTAATTCACTTACCCCAGCTCTTAGGACAGTCCTTGGCCCATAAGCACTTAAATTCCACAATAATGCCTGCCAAGCTATGCACTAATAATAATAATAATTATTATTATTATTAATTGTATTAAAGTTGGGATGGTAACCTTTTGGAAAACAGGAGTAAAATTCATGGGGATTTAGGTAAGATGAAATTAATTAGGGATGAATGTAAGATGGTGCACTTGGGGAACAAAAACACCACAAATCCTAAAGAGACAAACTAGCTAGTACAAGAACAGCAAAGATGGCCAGTATAATCATAATCAAAACTGGGACATATGAATTGCAATCAATTGGTGGTATTTATTTGAGTGCTTACTGTGTACAGAGCACTGTACTAAGCACTTAATTGTTAAGCACTTATATATCAAGCACTGTTCTAAGCACTGGGGTAGAAATAAGCTAATCATGTTAGTCACAGTCCATGTCCCAGATGGGGCTCACAGTTTTATTCCCCACTATACAGATGAAGTAACTGAGGCATAGAGAAGTGACTCGACCAAGGTCACACAGCAGACAAGGGGTGGAACCGGGATTAGAACCCAGGTCCTTTCGACTCCCATGCCCGTACTCTATCCACTAGGCTATGGAGTTGGGAGACACGTTCCCTGCCCACAACAAACTTCTCTGTCATCAGAGCTACGGAGGATTTGAGGGACCAATTCAATTTCACCAAGGACAAGAGAAAACCGACACATTAAAGCAGTATACATTGCAATGGGACATAAGGGAAACCGCTTGACTATCAGATTAATAAAACACTAGAATTGGCTACAAAAGGAAGTTGTACAGTCTCCATCCTTGGAAATCTTTAAGAGAATGCGCTTCCATCTGTTCTGGATGGTTTAGTATCTCACCAGATGGAAGTCAGGGGGCTGGACCAGATGATCTCTTGAGAGTTCTTCCAGCTCTACAATGCTGCATTTCCCAAGTGTAAAATGAATTATTTGAAACCAATCCAATTAAAAATGGAGAATTCTGAGAAGACAGGGGGGTCATTCTGTTCATCCCACTACTGGCAACATGTGCCCATGTCCCTCTTTCAACTGGGCAGATTATGGTATACATGTCACTAGCCATTTGGAACACCATACCTGAAATCAAATTCTAAGGCAACATTATCCAAAGGTGTACACGGGACATCACTTTTCCCCCCCTTAAGTGTTCTTAGCAAATGATATATGTGCACATAAATGGATGTAATTTTCCATAATATACAGCAAGACAGATATTTAATTTAATGTTTTTTGTAAAAGCTTGAAATAAAATTCTCAAAATACTTTAAGTAAATGATGATTAACAGCATGCATTGTCAGCCATTCTCAGAGTTCCATCTACTAGGCAAGACTTGAAATTTACAGTCACCTGCTCACTGCCGGCAGCCATAAATTTGACACTGGTGTCTGTGCTCAGGAAAATAGCCTAGTTTTCGGTGTCAAGCACCAAGGGTGTATGCTGTTGCCAATGACTCAGACTCCTTACTAGGAGAATGCTAAAGCTGACCCTCTTAGGATTACTGTTCCCAGCAGTATATTTTTTTATGGCATTTATTAAGCGCTTACTATGTGCAAAGCACTGTTCTAAGTGCTGGGGAGATTACAAGGAGATCAGGTTGTCCCACGGGGGGCTCACAGTCTTAATCCCCATTTTACAGATGAGGGAACTGAGGCCCAGAGAAGTTAAGTGACTTGACCAAAGTCACACAGCTGACAAGTGTCGGAGCCGGGATTTGAACCCATGACCTCTGACTCCAAAGCCCGGACTCTTTCCACTGAGCCACACTGCTTCTCTAACTATTCTCTAACTATTTGAGTCTTTGCTTGGTCAGGAGCAAACCTGTATGAGCCATTGCGTGGTGTAGTGGATAGAACTTGGGCCTGGGACTCAGAAGGTCATAATAATAATAATAGTATTTGTTAATGATGATAGCATTTATTAAGCGCTTACTATGTATAAAGCACTGTTCTAATCAATCGTATTTATTGAGCGCTTACTGTGTGCAGAGCACTGTACTAAGTGCTTGGAAAGTACAAGTTGGCAACATATAGAGACAGTCCCTACCCAACAGTGGGCTCACAGTCTAGAAGACTGTTCTAAGCACTGGGGAGGTTACAAGGTGATCAGGTTGTCCCACAGGGGGTTCACAGTCAATCCCCATTTTATAGATGAGGCAACTGAGGCACAGAGAAGTGATTTGCCCAAAGTCACACAGCTGACAAGTGGTGGAGCAGGGATTTGAACTCATGACCTCTGACTCCAAAGCCTGTGCTCTTTCCACTGAGCCATTCTGCTTCTCTAACATGCTGCTGCTGGCACTGTGTTAAGTGCCAAACGCTATTCTAACTGCTAGGGTGGATACAAGCAAATTGGACTGGACACATTTCCTGACCCACGTGGGGCTCAGAGTCTCAATCCTCATTTTACAGATGAGGTAAAACAGACACCAAGAAGTAAAGTGACTTGCCCAAGGTTACACAGCAGACAAGAGGCAGAGCCAGGTTAGAACCCATGACCTTCTGTCTCCGAGGTCCATGCCTTATCCACTACACCATGCTGCTTCTCTAATCATGGCTCTGCCACTTGACACTTTGGGCAAGTCACTTCACTCCTCTGTGCCTCAGTTACCTCATTTATAAAATGGGGATTAAGTCCCTCGTGAGACAGGGACTGTGTCCAACCCAATCTGCTTGTATCCACTCCAGTGCTTAGAATAATGCCTGCTGCATAGTAAGCAAATGCCATAATTATTATTTTTGGCAGCTGAAGCCCCTGGGGAGTTAGGTCTATATGGGCCATACACCTAACTCAATAACTTCTAGGAGTGATTACCAGAGGAATGGTATTCTGTGTGTGTAATAAAGTTGTGGCCTCAAACTGAATCCACTAAATCCGCAAAAATCTCTGAAAATCCATTACCCACTCTGGGATGTCACAGAGGTCTACAAATAAAAAGGCTATTTAAGGGTGGGTGCTTTTTTCAAGTGGTTTAGGTAATTTATTTTCACAGAAATGTTGATATCAAGCTGACAAGGCACATTAAAGCAAAGCTAAGGAGACTGCTGGACTAATAAAAGAAGATTATCCATTGTTTTTGCAGAAAGGAGATATTAGTTTCATGCAGACCTCCGAGAAGCATGAAGGGATTCAAGGACATAAAATGACAAAATGGTAATTCTGACAGTCCATAAAAGATTATGAGGGAGGAAGAAAGACAGAGATAGTTAGGGAAGAACGGCACTTTTCCCCTAAAGAACAAAAACAATCCAGGGCACCAGTGACCCTGGTCCCCTCCGGCGGAGAGGAATAGCTCTTTTCAACTACCAGAAATGGTCGAAAGTGCCTTGTAATCAAAGGAAAGTCATGTGAAGAGGTAGCATTGTCTAGGGATTTGAGTCTGAGGCTGGGAAACAGGGATTATGGGACCCTCAGACTCTGTCAGTGATTTGGGTGTGTGCATATATGTACATGTGCTCAGGCACAATGGGAGGAATCAATTAACTTCAAGAGTGCCTGGATTTTTCATCTGCAAAAACCACCTGCCTCCTGAGGTCAAATTAGCATAATTAATTAACGACAATTCATGATGCACACTTTCCAGGTATGAAAGAAGTCGGAACTCTGCAAGTAAATGACACAAATGGGAACAAGAATCCTGGAATCTTGCCTCCCAGCACGAACCTAAAGTGCCAACAAAAAAAACTTAGCAGCCACGAACCAACAAAAGGAAAAAAAAAAAAAATCCCTTAAGGAGGACCAATCCAAACAGTTCTCAAGGAGAAAGTGACTTTAAGAGGAAGAGAAGAATGATATTTATTAATCTCACTTCTAAAGTGAAGTAGCATTTAGGACTTAATCAGGAAAAATAATAATTCATATGCAAACTTACTTATATGCTTGGTACAGTAATAATTCATATGCAAACTTACTTATATGGTTGGTACAGTGCTTTGTGCACAGTAAATTTTCACTAAATACAAGGATGATGATGGTATTTGTTAAGCGCTTACTATGTGCCAGGCACTGTTCTAAGAGCTGGGGTAGGTTCAAGGCAATCAGGTTGTACCATATGGGGCTCACAGTCTTAATCCCCATTTTACAGATGAGGGAACTGAGGCACAGAGAAGTGACTTACCCAAAGTCACACAGCTGACGTGGAGGAGCCATGATTAGAACCCATGACTTCTGACTCTCAAGCCCTTGCTCTTGTCCCTAAGCCATGCTGCTTATTCCAGCTTTCCTACTACAATGCAGTCCTCACACTTCATTCCTCTAATGCTAACCGACTCACTGAGCCTCAACCTTTCCTATATCGCCACCGACCTCTCACCCACAACCTAGCTCTGGCCTGGAATGCCACCCGCCCCTTCATATTAAATAATTACTCTTCCCCATGACAAAGCCTTAATGAAGGCCTATCTCCTCCAAGAGGCCTTCCTTGACAAAGCCCTCCTTTCCTCTTCTCCCACTCCCTTGAATGAATGCCAGAGCTAAGAGGAAATGGATGCATAGCTCGGTGGATTGATTCTGAACAATCCTATTGTTTAGCTGGAGCCAAAAAAATCAGTAGTGTCACTGTGGTCCACTGCTGAGTGTCCCTTGGAGAGGAATTGTCTCCCCAACATGGCAGTGCCCTCCTGGGGTTTGGTCTTGGCCACTTCAGCAGAAAAGGCAAAGGCTGGAGCTGCAGATACACCTTCCAAATGGCCTGTGGCTGTTGGACTCACAGCTGCCTTGACAGAGCTATGGAAAACCTGAAAAAATATGGAAAAGCCCTTTTTGTATTTATTGTTGCCTTCTTCTCTTCCGCACCTCCCCATCTCTCCCCACTAGGTGTTTTTTTAGCTTATTTCAAATCTTTTCATATGTGTCTGGGATAACCAATTCCACTGGCTCCCACACTTAGGAGAGAGAAGGGGAAGACAGGGGATTCACTCCTTGATGCCCCTCCCTGAGGGAAGTGTAAAGATTTGGCTGATCCAATTGGCAAGAGGGATTGGAGGGGAAGTTGGGAAGAGAAGTATTCCCTCGGCCAACTTGAGGTGAGAATTTAGCAAGCTGTGTCCCTAGGAGAGTGGGACATGAGGAAAATTCATGCTGAGTAACCCGGATGAATACAAGCAGTATGCCCTAATGAAAGGAGTATGGGCTTAAGAGTCAGAGGACCTGGCTTCTTATCCTAGCTCTGCCACTTGTCTTGTATGACCCAGGGCAAATTATTTAATTTCTTCATTTCCCAGTTTCCTTATATGTAAACTGGGGATTAAATGATATCAATGAGTGATATTTATTGATGACTTACTGCACAAAACACTACACAAAGCTCTTGGGGGAGTACAATACAACAGAGTTGGTAGACATATACCCCATCCAAAGGGGGTTTATGGTCTAAAGGGAGAAACGGACGTTAATAAAAATGAATGAATTATGGATATGTATATAAGTGTTGTGGGGTTGAGTGTGGATAATATCAATTGCTCAAGGGGGAGAAAGTGACACAAAAGGAAGGGGAAGTCAGGAAAGAGAGGGCATAATCAGGGAAGGCCTCTTGGATATCTGGTCTTACTGAGGCCTTGAAGGCGGGGAGAGTGGTGGCCTGGCCAATACGGAGTGGGAGGAAGTTCCAAGCCAAGTGGCAGATGTAGGAAAGGGGTCATCGGCAAGATAGACAAGATGAATCAATCAATTAATCAATCGTATTTATTGAGCGCTTACTGTGTGCAGAGCACTGTACTAAGCACTTGGGAAGTACAAGTTGGCAACACACAGAGATGGTCCCTACCCAACAGTGGGCTCACAGTCTAAAAGGGGGAGACAGAGAACAAGGCACAGTGAGCAAGCTGGACCTAGAGGAGCAGAGGGTGCAGGCTTGGCTGTAGTAGGAAATCAATATAGGAGAGGCCAAGTTGATTAAGTACTTTAAAGCCAATGGCATGGAGTTTCTTTTCAGTTTAAATCCTACACCCTCAAACAGACTATGAGCTCCATGTGGGACAGGGACTGTGTCTGTTTTGGTTATTTGATATCTACCCCAGCAATTAGTTCATAGTAAGTGTTTAACAAGTACCATTAAAAAAAGGTTAGAGTTGGAAAGCCTTACTGGAGATTCAGAGCCCACTGGCTAGGTTTTATTTCTTTATTTTTTTTAAATGGCATTTGTTAAGCGCTTTTTCTGTGCCAGGCAATGTTCTGGGGTAGATATAAAGTAATCAGATTAGACACAGTCCATATCCCTCATGGGGCTCACAGTCTTAATCCCCATTTTGCAGATGAAATAACTCAGGCACAAAGAAGTGACAGGACTTGCCCAAGGTCACACAGCCAAAGAGTGGCAAAACCAGGATTAGAAACCAGGTCCTTCTGACTCCCAGGCGTATCTCTATCCACTAGGCCACACTGTTTCTCTAGGATTCTAGAGGACAAGGCTTCTATCCTTGAGGGGGAGAATATCATGAGCCCCAATCCACCTACAGGGAAGTACAGAGAGTGCTGGAGGAGGACAAGTAGGAGATCCAGGGAAAAACCATTGAAACTGGATTTGTTTTCATTTTAGCTCAAGAGCCTATTAAATATTGTTGAGATCTTTGATCTGGTATTCATTCATTCAATCGTATTTATTGAGCACTTACTGTGTGCAAAGCACTGTACTAAGCACTTGGGAAGTACAAGTTGGCAACATATAGAGACGGTCCCTACCCAACAGTGGGCTCACAGTCACAGCCTATGGTATCAGCCATAGGTAAGGGCTGGAGGAGAAGCTCTGGGTACTGGGGAGGATCATGGACATGGGAAAGTGTGGGAGCAGAAAGAAATGCCTTTTTTTTGGTCGTCCTGTAACCAGAACCCAAGGAGATTAGAGGGGCAGGGTAGAGGTGGTTGGCCAATCTCCAGTGACCCCTTTGCCTTCCAGGGGATGCCTGGGCTCCTTTGAATAGTGATGTCAGTAATATGGGTGCAGGGATATGGGGAGCTCTGAGAGCACCCAAAAACCTGAAATAGAGCAGCAGAACTGGAGGGCTTTTGAATCCAATCAATCGTATTTATTGAGCACTTACTGCATGCAGAGCACTGTACTAAGCGCTTGGGAAGTACAATTTGGCAACATATAGAGACAGTCCCTACCCAACAGTGGGCTCACAGTCTAGAAGAATCCAGTAGAAGCTGCCTAAAGTCTGGGCACCTCTCAACTTACTTTGGGTGCTGTTTCAGCTGGGATTGGGCTGAGAGGTGCCCAGACTTCACTGGCCACTTCTACTGGATTCAGAAGAGTAGGTAAACACATTCTATGCCCACAGGGAGCTTACAGTCGATAGGAAATGAGTGCTTAGTTGGGGAAGGCATCTCGGAGGAGATATGATTTTTAATAAGCCTGGTGTAGGCAGGGATTGTCTCTGTTGCTGAATTTTACTTCAGAAGCTTAGTACAATGTTCTACACACAGTTAAGTGCTCAGTAAATAGGACTGATCTATCAATCATCTCCCTCTTCCTTCTATGTTGCCCTTGCACATGGATTTGTACCCTTTATCACCCAGCCCCATAACACTTGGGTATAATCCATAATTATTTTAATTCTGTCTCCCCCCCTCTGGACTGTAAGCCCATTGTGGACAGGGAATACAGTCCCAAGTGCTTAGTAGAGTACCTGTACACTGTAAGCACTTAAATAGTATTGATTGATTGAAGCTGTTAGAAAAATGAATAAGAGAATAGATATAGAAGAGAGAGGGGGAGTTGTGAACAGTCAACTATGGAGTGTTGCTGGAACTGGGAGGGAATGGGCCTGAGTTTCAGTACTTTAGAAGGGGAGAGACTAGTTTTGCATACAAGAGATTGTGTTATTTTCCTGACAGTAAAATTGGCAACTTGACCCAGCCTATGGGAAAAATCATTGGTGTGCTGTGATTTCAGGAATGGAGAAGTTTGTTACATTGCTATGTTGTCATTTCCTTTCCTGATCCCCAGAGTAATTACACATCATTTTCTACTATTCAAACCTTCCCTTTATCTTTCGGGTCAAGAGGAAAAAAAAAAAAACACAAAAAAAAACCACAAAAGTTTTATCCGTTTCTTGAAACCAATGGATTGTTCAGTCCGACCTTTGTGCCTCTTCAGTGTCATTCTGGGACACCTTGAAGATTGCTGTTCTAGAATCTTAGAGTTGTTTTGCTTTTCCTACTTGTATATGATTTGTCTTAATATCTTCCTTTGCTTTGGGAAGATTAGGCTGATGTCACCCGCATATTATTGCTTTATGGAAAATTGCTTTCACTACTAGAACAGTGCTCTGCACATAGTAAGTGCTTAGTAAACGCCATTATTATATTATTACTACCATTAAAAAGTTATGTTTGTTGAGTCTGAGCGATTAGTGTGTTCGTTTTATTATTGTTGATGTGGAGCTAAAAGGAAGAAGGAAGGATTCTAAATACTCCTTCTAGACTGTGAGCCGCTGTTGGGTAGGGACCATCTCTAGATGTTGCCAACTTGTACTTCCCAAGCGCTTAGTACAGTGCTCTGCACACAGTAAGTGCTCAATAAATACGATTGAATGAATAAACACCCATTTTGGAGGCCAGTGCATGATCCAACCATCTCCCAGGAATTTATCCCTATAGACAGACTGGTTTGAGCTATCAGGGGAAAAACAAAAGAGTGAAATAAAGAGAAGAGAGATTAAGAAGCAGAGATTTTTCAAATGGAAATAGGTAGTGTAATTTTCTTTTCTTGTTATCGGCATGGTTCACGGAGTTCAACAATTTCCTTCTTGTAGACTCTTTTTCCTTGTACACTGTCCTTTTGATAGCAACACAGTGAGTGTCCGTCAGAGGCTATTCCTGGGTATGCCCTTCACCCTATTTCTATCTCCTCTGGATTCTAGGAACTTTGCTGAGGCCCCTGTTAAGGTAACTGCTGTTTGGAGACAAGGTTTGGAGGGGGGGGAAAACTTAAAACATTCTCTGTTTTTTATTATCTGTAATATCTCTCCTGTTAGATTATAAATGGCTTTAATTGCCCATTCCTCTCTGCATCAAGCAGAAACCCCTGACCATTAGGTTTAAAGTACTCTATATTTGTACCTTCCCGTTCCATTCCACTCACTTCTTTCCACTCACTCTATGCCTTGTTCTCATCTTTTTCTCTGTGATCTCTTGCTCACATTCTCCTTCCGGCCCAGAACTCCCTCCTGCTTTGTATCTGGCAGACCATTATTCTCCCCATTTTCAAAGTCCTTCTGATTTCTCTTCTTCTCCAGGAAGCCTTCCCCGATTAATTTATCAGTTCCCCAACTTCTTTCATCTCTTATTGTCACTTCACTACTTCTACATTTTCTGAGCACTTGGGTACTCACCTCCTAACCTAGTGGCCTTCACATACATGTCTTCAACCTCTGGTACTTCCCCAACATGTCATGTATTTTAGCAACTGTTGCCTCCACTAAACTAAACGTTTCTTGATGACAGCTGCATCTAGTGTTCTATTGTACTCTCCCAAACCCTACAGTGTTCTGCATGGAGGGAGAGGAAAATACTACCACTCAATCATATTTATTGAGTACTTAATGTACACAAAGAACTGTACTAAGTGCTTTTGAGAGTACAATGCAACAATAAAGACATTCCCTGCACATAATGAGCATGAGCTTACAGTTTAGAGAGGGAAACAGACATTATTATAAATAAATTACAGATTTGTATGTAAGTGCTCTGGAGCTGGGAGGGGTAAAGAACAAAAGGAGCAAGTCAGGGTGATGTAGAAGGGAGTGGGAGAAGAGGAAAGGGGTGGCTTTGTCAGGGAAGGTCTCTTGGAAGAGATGTGCCTTCAATGAGGCTTTGAAGTGGGGGAGAGTAATTGTCTGTCACATTTTAGGATGGAGGGCATTCCAGGCCAGTCAGAATGTGGGCAAGGGGTCGGCTGAAAGAGACAAGATCGAGGCACAGTGAGAAGGTAAGCATTAGAGGAGCAAAGAGTGTGGGCTAGGTTGTAGGAGATGAGTAACAAGGTGAGGTAGGAGGGGGCAAGGTGATTGAGTGCTTTGAAGACAATGGGGAAGAGTTTTTGTTTGATGCAGAGGTGGATGGGTAACCACTGGAGTTTGAGGGGTGGGGAAACATGTCCTGAATGTTTTTGTAGAAAAGCGATCAGGGTGGCAGAGTGAATTATGGACTGGAGTGGGTAGACAGGTGGCTGAGAGGTCAGCAAGGAGGCTGATGGAGTAACAGGTAGGAAAGGATGTAGCAGTTTGGATGGAGAAGAAAGGGCAGATTTTAGCGATGTTGTGAAGGTGGGTCTGACAGAATTTAGTGATGGATTGAATATGTGGGTTGAATGATAGAGAGGAGTCAAGGATAATGCCAAGGTTATGGTCTTGTGAGACAGGAAGGATGGTGGTGCTGTTTACAGTGATGGGAAAATCTTGGGGGAGGACAGGGTTTGGGTGGCAAGAGAAGGAGTTCTGTTTTAGATGTGTTAAGCTTGAGGTGATGAGAGGGCATCCAAGTAGAGTTGTCTTGAATGCAGGAGGAAATGCAAGACTGCAGAGAGGGAGAGAGATCAGGGCTGGAGATGTAGATTTGGGTATCAACTGCATAGTAGTGGTAGTTGAAGTCAAGGGAGTGAATGAGTTCCCCAAGGGAGTGGGTGTAGATGAAGAATAGAAGGAGACCCAGAACTGTACCCTGAGGGACTCCCACAGTTATGGGGTGGGAAGAGGAGGAGCTCAAGAAGGAGAATGAGAATGAATGTCCAGAGAGATGTGAACAACCAAGAGAGGACGACAGTGTCAGTGAAGCCAAGGTTGGATAATGTTTCCAGGAGGAGGGGATGGTCGACAGCAAAGGCAGCTGAGAGGTCGAGGAGGATTAAGATTGAGTACAGGAAAACAGACAACAGATGAAGCATTGTGAAGAACGATGCATTTTTTTTTTACAATCAGAGCTCTATTTTTCTTCATGATCAAACAACTCCCTCTGAACAAGCAGCTCATCACATGATAAAGATGACGTGATTACCACATTTGTAAATTTTTAGACAAAACCATTACAAAAATTATGACCTCTCATACCCTAGGGGAGGCAACATGGTCTAGTGGGAAGACAGCAGAGTCAGGAGAGCTAGGTTCCATTCTCAGTGGTGATCACTGGTCATCTGTGTGACTTTGGTTATATCAATTAACCTCGCTGGACTTCAGCTTCCTTACCTGTGAAATGGGGAGAAGCCACCTGTTCTCCCTACTGCTGAGATTGTGAGCTGTGTGTGGAACAGGAACTACATCTGAACTAATTATTTTGTATATGCCTCAGCACTTAGCACAGTGCTTTGGAAGTTTACTTTTGGCAGCATCTAAGCCCATCTATTTCATTTACCATCATCAAAATGCATCCCAGAATTTGTCCTAGCATACATAAGTCAAGATCTGCTGGCAGAGTGTTATTTTTAGAAATATATTGAAACTCCATTGTCCACAGTATCTAACGCAACTTCATTTGAAAGAGGATAAGAAAAAAAAAAAACAAACAAAAAACTTTCCTGAGCCAGTGGTCCACATTGCCCATATTCTATCCATAATGGTGACAACAAATTCTTGCAGAATCAGTACATTATTTTCCTTCCATCTCCAGTCTAATACTTAGGAATGTACCTACATTCCCTCCATATCCTCATCCTTGTTGCTAATTGTCATTATGGACTCCTCTTTCGTGAAAACATCCAAATTCCTCAATGCAGCGCCACTGTAATGTGATATTCCACTCCGTGAGATCTAGATCTGAATTCTGTTGTTTGATTGTCAAGTCAGACTCCCCAAAAGAGAAAAAAACAAAAGCTGAACCTCTGAATGTTATGAAGGAGTTTGTTATATGCTTATGTTAAATATATCATCTGCACGTCCCACCTCAGTCTACAGATATTATTTCAAGCTTGTTTCCCCTCTTAGCTGTGTCTCCAACCTGCAAATACCACAGCGGGGAGCTCAGCAGAGAAGCAGCACGGCTCAATGGAAAGAGCCCGGGCTTTGAAGTCGGAGGTCATGGGTTCAAATCCCTGTTCCACCAACTGTCAGCTATGTGACTTTGGGCAAGCCACTTAACTTCTCTGTGCCTCAGTTACCTCATCTGTAAAATGAGGATTAAAACTGTGAGCCCCCCATGGGACAATCTGATCACGTTGTAACCTCCCCAGCACTTAAAACAGTGCTTTATACATAGTGAGTGCTTAACAAATACCATCATTATTATTATTATGATATCCAGAATCCAGGAAAATTGGCACCAGGATGAGAGGGACACACAATCTAGCCAATTTCATTCATTCAATTGTATTTATTGAGCACTTACTATGTGCAAAGCACTGTTCTAAGCACTGGGGGGATACAAGGTGATCAGGTTGTCCCACGTGGGGCTCACAGTCTTCATCCCCATTTTACAGATGAGGTCACTGAGGCTCAGAGAAGTGAAGTGACTTGCCCAAGGTCACACAGCAGACATGTGGCGGAGCTGGGATTCGAACCCATGACCTCTGACTCCAAAGCCCGGGCTCTTCCCACTGAGCCATGCCGCTTCTCATGCCAATGACACCCATTGCAGCTGCTGGCAATAGGGCAGTACACAAGCAAGAATCAATTACCCTCAAACCTCTCTCTAATTGGGCTTCCAATTCCACTGAAGTAAAGCCTGAATTGGGGATTTTGCCTAGAAAGAGAGGAATCCATTACTTTCTTTACGATCTGAATTCTCTCCTACTTTTCCTTAACCTTCACTTGGTTTCCAACATTAGATTGACAGATTTTGTACTCCACCAAAAATAAAGAGAGCTAATCAGATCTGAACTGAAGTGTAACTGTGGCCCTATTAAAAAGGTAGCAGTTATAGCCTATTGATCATGGCTCCCAGGAAAAGCTTGTCATGTCAAGTCAAGAGGTTAATGTAATTACAAGAAGGGGCAGCAAAGGCGGCTGAGGCCTGGAATGGGCGAATAACTAAAAGCTGCTTTAGAGACACATAATGTTGTCAAAGCATAAATAATTCATCCCAACATTCGAGAAGAAATTACTACTCTGTTCCAGCGTATTATTCAGCCATTAAAATCCGGCCCTGTTAAAGACTTCTGATGTAGTCATATTTTCAATTCCAAGAGTAGTTTTGAGGCATTCAACTTTTATTAAGCTTTATATTGTGCAGTTCTCAAAGTGCTAAAAAGGCTATGAAACGGACTTACAATTTGTTTAATAACTGAATTGCAGCTCAGATAAGAGGGATATAATTGGATGGATTTACAGAGTGTCGGGAAGCCAAGCGAGGACATGGCTGGGGTAGTGATGTGATGAATTCTTTAACTCCTAAAGCAGGTCGGAATTAAGGCGGCATCAACACTTTCCTGGCATTGATAGCTGTATCAATCCTTGAAGTGTTTTGTGAATCACTTCAGTGAACTCAAATTAGTAGAAACGTTAAACAGCAACATGTCCATCTGCCCTTCCCAATTGCCTTTAAACAGTTTGCTAGGACTCAATAAACCCTCTCATATTTTGGAATGAAAATAAAGTCTATGTGTCACAAAATTATTTTATGAAGGCTTTACACTGGCCAGCATTAAAATGACTATGGCCACCAATACCTGTACTGCTCAGAAATAGTTATCCTTCATAAGTCAAAGAAGATGTCAATGATAGTGAAATGTGCCCATGAGTGCAAATGTAACGGAAAAGCAGCATTGTCTAGTGGATAGGCCTGGGAATCAGAAGGACCTGGGTTCCAATCCCAGTTTTTCCACTTGAGTGTGTGTGTGACCTTAGGCAAGTCACTTGACTTCTCTGTGCACAGTTACCTCCTCTGTAAAATGAGGATTGAGACTGTGAGCTCCATGTGGGGCATGGACTGTTTCCAACCTGATTAGCTTTTATCTACCCCAGGAATTAGTACAGTGGCTGGCATATTTAGAAAGGTTTTAACAAATACCATACAAAAAAAGAAAATAAATGGCCCTTGCAGGACTCACTGTGACATGACTATATATGTGTATATATATATATATATATGTTTGTGCATATTTATTACTCTATTTATTTTACTTGTACATATCTATTCTGTTTATTTTATTTTGTTAGTATGTTTGGTTTTGTTCTCTGTCTCCCCCTTTTAGACTGTGAGCCCACTGTTGGGTAGAGACTGTCTCTATATGTTGCCAATTTGTACTTCCCAAGTGCTTAGTACAGTGCTCTGCACACAGTAAGGGCTCAATAAATACGATTGATGATGATGATGACTATTACTTTCTCTTTTTGTGGCTAATTCATGCAAGTCACAATCAAAGGTTTGTAGAAAATCCCTAATTTGTATGAGAAGATATAGGGTTTCTACAAAGGTTACATTGGAATTTCTCACTTTCTCCTGAATGCTTAAGCAAAATTTACAAATCCATAAATCTGACCAGGTAAGAAATATTGTGGTTCCCTTTAAACTCTGCCTCGTCACTGTACAATGGCATCTTTAATTTCAGTCTCCCCATAAAGTCTGATAGATCCTTGTGGGCAGGGATCATACCTGCTAACACTGTTGTATTATATTTTCTCAAGTGTTCAGTATAGAGCTTGGCACACAGTAAGATCTCAATAAATACAATTGACTTATTATTCATATGGTCATATGGGTGAAGAACTACATTGCTGGCCATAGATAGGCACCATAGAAATGTGTTTCTTCCCAAGGACCAGCTGGAATCTCCAGTCATTCATCACTTGGCATCAGCTGGCTGAGGGTGGTTGGTCATTTTCCTAAATTGAGGCCAGTCATAATGCTAGATGAGCACCATTCATTCAATCGTATTTATTGAGCACTTACTGTGTGCAGAGCACTCTACTAAGCGCTTGGGAAGTACAAGTCGGGAACATATAGAGATGTTCCCTACCCAACAAAGGGCTTACAGTCTAGAAGGGAGAGACAGACAACTAAACAAAACATGCAGACAGGTGTCAAAATAGTCAGGATAAATAAAATTATAGCTATATGCACATCATTAATAGAGTAGTGAATTTGTGCAAATAAATAAATATGTACAAATATATACAAGTGCTGTGGGGAGGGGAAGGAGGTAGGGTGGGGGGGCGGTGGGGAGGGGAGGAGAAGAGGAAAAGGGGCTCAGTCTGGGAAGGCCTCCTGGAGGAGGTGAGCTGTCAGTAGGGCTTTGAAGGGAGGACGAGAGCTAGTTTGGCGGATGTATGGAGGGAGGGTATTCCAGGCCAGGGGAAGGATGTGGGCCAGGGGTCGATGGTGGGACAGGCGAGAATGAGGCACAGTGAGGAGGTTAGCAGCAGAGGAGCAGAGTTTGCAGGCTGGGCCATAGAATGAGAGAAGGGAGGTGAAGTAGGAGGGGGCAAGGTGATGGAGAGCCTTGAAGCCGAGAAGGAGGAGTTTTTGCTTGATTTGTAGGTTGACAGGCAATGATTGGAGATTTTTGAGGAGGGAAGTGATGTGCCCAGAGTGTTACTGTACAAAGATAACCCGGGCAGCAGAGTGAAGTATAGATTGAAGTGGGGAGAGACAGGAGGATGGGAGATCAGAAAGGAGGCTGATGCAGTAATCCAGTCAGGATAGGATGAGAGATTGAACAGGCAAGGTAGCCATTTGGATGGAAAAGAAAGACGGATCTCGGCGACGTTGTGAAGGTGAGACCTTATCTCTGGAATTTAATCATTTCAATACTGAGCCTCTATGTACCATAGCTCCCTACACCAAGTCCCTTGACCTAAAGCAGTAGAGTGTGCAGTGGAGAACGGCAGAGAATGCAATGGTCCTGGAGAAATTGGAGGTGTCAAAATATCCCAGGGAAACAACAGCAGCTTTGGGAGGGTTAGGGCAGAATTAGTGGAGCTTCTGTAAAAATGGCATCTATGTAATCAAGATACCATGTTACATGCTGGGGTAATACACATGACATCACATGTCTTGGGCTCTTCCCCCCTTCCCCACCTCCCCATGGTATTGCTACCCACCCTACTGTCCAGGAACAAAGTGATAGCAAGGAAATGAGGAAATTAGCCATAAAATGATCAGAAATGGCTCCTTATTTCATGATGCCTGATATCTTTTCCACTCACTAGGCTACACAAAGCTCCCTTCCTCTGTGCAACAGAAGAGAGCTGAGCTGCATATCTCTTCTTGGCATCCTACATTGGAGCTTGGATAGAAAATATCATTTCCCTTACCTTTTTGGAAAGGGAAGAATAATGGGAAGAGGAACGCCCCCTCTACCACAAGAAATATCAACTTCATTTTTATCCTTGAGAAGGTGGAAGATGTGCAGGGTCAGACACTCAGAGAAAGACAATCAAATCATAAGGAGACAATGCCCTGCCTTACTGAACCAATGGCAATGTTGCATGCCGTTTGGGATACAGTCACAAAAGCCGGGTATGATGGTGAGGAACTCAAGATAACCAAATTTAGGTAACTCCTGGTGAAAGCCACCCACAAATTAATTACAGTTCCTGGACTTCCATAAACACTCATTACTATTTTAAATAACTGCTCTTCTATTATGTTGAGGTGAATATTTGTTTGCAAATATGTTTCAGGGATTATTCAGTTCTCAGTTGTGTAAGAAGTCATAATCTTGGATGTGTTTTGATGCGTTCAACTCTAGATGTAATTACTCCAATTCATCCTGAAGCCTGTAACACAGTTGATAGAGGTGCCATAATGCACAATCTTATCAGATGTGTTAAACTAGCTAGACAAATGTAGCAACCTGATGGTCCCATTGATAGCTCATTTATGAAAAGATAAAATAAAGTAGGTTCTGAAGGGTTCACCCCAGGGGAACTTTTAAGTCATTGCCTAGAGGAGAAAGAAATTCATCTTGAACTGCATTGACTGACATCTGCACCATGATCTCATATGCTTGATTGAATTCAATAAAACACAATCCAGTGCTATCCATCTTCCCCAATTCCTCTGGGATAAGGAATCAAGTTGGAAGCTTTGATTCCCAGAGAATGTTCATCTTCATATAATAATCAAGCTTCATATGAAAACTAATTAATTATGTGTTATGTGGGTGAGTCATTATTCAATTTTTTTGACCAATGTTGAAAGAGACAGTGGTTTAATATTTGCTCAAAACCACAAAAATATGTCTTGGGTTAGAGCTGGGATTAAAGGAAGGAGAAAACTGAACTTGAAGGCACATATTTATGCTGAAACTCTACTGGGTCTTACAGAGCAGAATAAACAGAGAGCACAAATTGCATTTATTAGTGTGCTGCAACCCTGTAACCAACACTGCTACAGAAATGGATAACTATTTTGGCCACGCTAAAGGGAGCAAACCAGGAATTCTGTTTATGGGCATTTAAGCACTAGTTACTTTACACTATAAATGAAACCTCGGATGACCAATGGGGTCACAACCTCTCACTCACTTCAAATAGAAGGTGAACTTGCCAGACCTTGAAAAATGCAGCCACAAGGGAACCACTGACTATCAAATTTTCCACACTGAAGGAATGTCACCCTGCCTTGCACTTCACTTACAATGGTGCCCAAGAATGCGGCAGGGACACCTTTTCACAGAGGACCTTAATATTATCTGAGGCCTTCCCTGCAACTCCTTTCTACATCCAGAGCAGGCTGGATCTTCTGCCGTCCCTTCTTTTCTCCCTGAACCCTGTCTTCACAGCCTGTGCCACCCTGATGCCAGGTCCTCAATGAGCTTGCCTCCACCTCCAGCATGGGTAGAATGGTCACCTCAGCCGCATCTAGGAATGCTTTGGCATGGGGCTTGGGGGGGTTTCATGAGGCCCCCTTGTAATGTATGATGCAGAGGACACCATATGAGTCATTGTATTTGTTTATTTTATTTGTACATATTTATTCTTATGTTGCCAACTTGTACTTCCCAAGCGCTTAATACAGTGCTCTGCACACAGTAAGCACTCAATAAATCCGATTGATGATGATGATTCTATTTATTTCGTTAATATGGTTTGTTCTCTGCCTCCCTCTTCTAGACTGTGAGCCCACTGTTGGGTAGGGACCGTCTCTATATGTTGCCAACTTGTATTTCCCAAGAGCTTAGTACAGTGCTCTGCACACAGTAAGCGCTCAATAAATACAATTGAATGAATGAACCTAACGCACGATGTGACGTAGCGTGATTTAGTGGATAGAGCAGGGGCCTGGGAGTTAGAAGGTCATCACAGCTCCGCCCTTGTCTGCTGTGTGACATTGGGCAATCGCTTCACTTCTCTGTGCCTCAGTGACCTCATCTGGAAAACATCTTCTAGACTGTGAGCCCATTGTTGGGTAGGGACTGTCTCTATATGTTGCCGACTTGTACTTCCCAAGCGCTTAGTACAGTGCTCTGCATTCATTCAATATTTATTGAGTACTTACTGTGTGCAGAGCACTGTACTAAGTGCTTGGGAAGTACAAGTTGGCAACATATAGAGACGGTCCCTACCCAACAATGGGCTCACAGTCTAGAAGGGGGAGACAGACAACAAAACATGTGGACAGGTGTCAAATCATCAGAATAAATAGCAGTAAAGCTAGATGCACATAGTAAGTGCTCAATATAATCAATATTTATTTTATATAAACAAAAATGGCGATTAAGAGTGTGAGCCCAATGTGGGACAGGGACTTTGGCCAACCTAATTAACTTCTATTTACCCCAGTGCTTAGCACATAGTTAAGTGCTTAACAAATACCTCAATTACTATTTTTATACTGTGTTATTACAACAGGATTTGCAACCTTTTCTCCGTTCAAATTCCTTTGGCCACAGCATCAAAACCCTTCTGAACACACAGACACACCTCTTTATGTGTTTCCAGTTATTATAGTGACAGTGGCAACACAAGCAGCTTGGAGAAGCAGGGTCAGGAGTGGGGGGGACTCTTTGGGACACCCTGAGCAGTGGCACCTGGGTGGCCCTGGCAGGCACCAGCTCTGACATCTCATGGCTGTGGCATTAGAAGTTCAAGATAATAATAATACTTATAATAATGACATTTATTAAGCACTTACGTGCACAGCACTGTTCTAACCACTGAGAAGGTTACAAGGTGATCAGGTTGTCCCACAGGGGCTCACAGTCTTAATCTCCATTTGCCCTCCCTCTGCACATCCGTCAAGCTAGCTCCCTTCCAAGCCCTACTGAGAGCTCACCTCCTCCAGGCAGCCTTCCCAGACTGAGCTCCCTTTTTCCTCTCCACCTCCCCATCCCACCCACCCTACCTCCTTCCCCTCCCCACAGCACCTGTATATATGTTTGTACAGATTTATTACTCTATTTATTTTACTTGTACATATTTACTATTCTATTTATTTTCTTAATGATGTGCATCTAGCTTTATTTCTATTTATTCTGATGACTTGACACCTGTCCACATGTTTTGTTTTGTTGTCTGTCTCCCCCTTCTAGGCTGTGAGCCCATTGTTGGGTAGGGACCCTCTCTATATGTTGCCAACTTGTACTTCCCAAGCGCTTAGTACAGTGCTTTGCACACAGTAAGTGCTCAATAAATACAATTGAATGAATGAATACAGATGAGGTAACTCAGGCCCAGAGAAGTTAAGTGACTTGCCCAAAGTCACACAGCTGACAGTTGGCAGAGCCAAGAATTGAATTCTTAGAACCTGGCCAATATGAGATTATATAAGTAGGTGGGAATGCAATGGTAGCTCTAGGGAGGAGGTAACAGAGGGAGAGGGAAGGTAAATGAGGTAGATAAAGGGGAAAAAAATACTTGGTACTTCCCTCTCCTAAAATATTAGCCACATTTTTACCATACACCATACTTAAGACTGAAATATATAATTATTATATAATATATATTTATGCATAAATATATTTCAGTCTCAAGTATGGTGTATGGTAGAAATGTGGTGCAATATTGTGTTATTATTATTAATAATAATAATAATGGTATTTGTTAAGCACTTAAAAATGTGCCGAGTACTGTTCTAAGCACTGGGGCAGATACCAGATAATCAGGTTGTCCCACATGGGGCTCATAGTCCCAATCCCCATTTTACAGATGAGGTAACTGAAGCCCAGAGAAATTAAGTGACTTGCCCAATGTCACACAGGTAAGTGACAAAACTGGGATTAGAACCCATGACCTCTGGATCCCAAGCCCAGGCTCTTACCACTAGGCAATGCTGCTTCTCTGTGCTGCTTGTAGGAGAGGGAAATATGTATATATATATATATATATTTCAGTCTTCTTTTGGTATTTAAGTTTCTACTATGTACCAGGCATTGTATTAAATGTATTAATTATTTGTTAAATGGGGATTAAGACTGTGTCCTACCTATCCCCAGTGCTTAGAACAGTGCCTAGCACAATAGTAAGTGCTTAACAAATGTCATAATTAACTATTATTATTAGTTGTACTTAGAACAGTGTTTTGCACAGAGTAAGTGCTTAACAAATGCCAAAATTATTATTAAAATTATTTCAGTCAGGCATGATTTCTGAATGGCCCAGATTCACAGTGATTTAGCAGGTGGGATACCACTCCTGATCTATATGCAAGCAGTTCACCATCTTCCCCTGCCTTTATCTTGGTGAAGTTCTGGAAAAACTGAGAAACCACATGGTCTGGGGCCAATGAAATGGAGACAGACAGCTTACATATTTCTGTTCCATTAGCATTCAAGTATTTTAATGAACACCAGATTTTAACATTTTAACAGAGATATTTAAGTTTATAGTGGACTGTTATGTTTTCAAGGTTTAAAAAAAAACCTCCTTGATGAGATGTTACTGTAATTACCATTTCAAGGAGCCATGCTGCATTTGGTTAATGGAACAATTTTTATAAACAGTTACAAAAATTAATTTCGCATCCTTTCCATTTGTGATGCTACACGTGGTGCTTTTCATTTTCTTTAGAAAGCGCAAAATGTCTTTAAGTTGACCCTCTTCCTGTGAAGCATGAATACAAATGCACTAACTCATAAGAGACTAAGCAAGTACATTTAAAGGAAAACTGTACGACATAAAAGATATTCAAATTTTCCCTCTAAACACAAAGAATGAGTCATCCACAAACCCTAAAAAGTGTTTTAAAGACAGAAAGTTGAGAACTAAATTTACAGCTGACATCTTGACAGTCTGATGACCTAGTTTCAATCACAAGGATGAAAAAGTGCAAGATAGAAGAGGAAGCGGAAGAATGAGAGAAGGCTGGGAGGTTGGGGAAGAGAGAAAGAAAAAGAGAGATAGAGATATTTACATAGTGAATGCTCAGTGACTTCCTTTATGCAATTGTTTATATTGTTTATTCATGGGACCACTCATTGGAGCTATGACTACTTGCCTAGTTCCTCTGGTACTAGCTTAAAGATACACAGGATTTCACAAGATCCAGCTGACAATGACTTTGGATTCAAATGGTACAAAAGGAGCTAGAAGGATAAAACTATGCTGGTAAGAGAAAGTACGACTGTTGGTTAGTGGGGTCAGTCCTTTTAACAATTCATCATCATCATCATCATCAATTGTATTTATTGAGCGCTTACTATGTGCAGAGCACTGTACTAAGCGCTTGGGAAGTACAAATTGGCAGCATATAGAGACAGTCCCTACCCAACAGTGGGCTCACAGTCTAAAAGGGGGAGACAGAGACCAAACATACTAACAAAATAAAATAAATAGAATAGATATGTACAAATAAATTAAATAAATAGAGTAAAAAAAATATGTACAAACATATATACATATATACAGGTGCTGTGGGGAAGGGAGGGAGGTAAGATGGGGGGATGGAGAGGGGGACGAGGGGGAGAGGAAGGAAGGGGCTCAGTCTGGGAATTAGTCTAGGTCAATCAGTCTAGGTCAATTCAGAGTTGAATTTTGCTCCAAGTTAGCCTAGAAGCTCCATGTGGACAGGAACTATGTTCATACTGGCTATCTCATACCTACCTCAGTGTTTAGAACACAACTTGACACATAATAAACATTTGACAAGTACAATTAAAACACACACAGAGAGTCCTTACCTAACAGGAGTTCTTCTGGCTAGAATTGGTGTAGCATTAGTGGAATGTCCTCCTCCAACAGGACCAACAGCCAACAGAAGAGTTTTGCTCCCTGGGAAGACCCAACTCTTATTCCTAACAAGTGGCTAGGGTACCTAGGACCAACATCACATGGTGAAAAGCTCTTGCCCACTCATCTTTGAATCAACCCCACCTGAAGTAGAGTGCTTGCATCCTTTATCCTGAATAAGTGCTGCCTGGTGGAGCAACGTTGCAGCTGTGATTCTGACCCCATACCAAGCCAATAACACCCGAGGAAAACCTATTACAGACCAGCAAAAATGATCGAAACCTTCTCTCTAGGCACAAAGACTGTAGCTGCTTCAAAATCAGTGATCTGTAAACCTCCTAGACTGTGAGATTCATCAGGGCAGGGATCATGAATCCTAATTTCTATTGCACAGTCCCCAGTGCTTAGTACCATGCTTGGCATGCAGTGGGTGCTCAATAGTTTATTCATTCATTCAATCGTATTTACTGAGCGCTTACTGTGTGCAGAGCACTGTACTAAGTGCTTGGAAAGTACAATCTGGCAACATCTGAGCCCACTGTTGGGTAGGGACCATCTCTATATGTTGCCAACTTGTACTTCCCAAGCGCTTAGTACAGTGCTCTGCACACAGTAAGTGCTTAATAAATATGATTGATTGATTGATTGACCCCTACCCAACAACGGGCTCATAGTCTTACTATTGACTAATTGATCAACACATAGGTGGTGTTTACTAAATGCTACTAATGGACCAATCTGGTATGCCAGATTTTCTTTAGCACAAGACCAGTCCTGCATCCCCATCAGAGACTAGGATAGTGGCTGGGGTTGTATCTGCTGAGGCTGTTGCCCTCTCCATCCCCCCCATCTTACCTCCTTCCCTTCCCCATAGCACCTGTATATATGTATATCTCTTTGTACATATTTATTACTCTATTTATTTATTTATTTTACTTGTACATATCTATTCTATTTATTTTATTTTGTTAATATGTTTGGTTTTGTTCTCTGTCTCCCCCTTCCAGACTGTGAGCCCACTGTTGGGTAGGGACTGTCTCTATATGTTGCCTACTTGTACTTCCCAAGCGCTTAGTACAGTACTCTACACACAGTAAGTGCTCAATAAATACGATTGATTGATTGATTGATTAAAGCGCCAAGATGGGTGCCTTGGAGATTCTTCCAAGACCCAATAAGCCATTCTTATTTTGCATTTACCAGTGGATCAATCAATCAATCAATCGTATTTATTGAGCACTTACTATGTGCAGAGCACTGTACTAAGCGCTTGGGAAGTACAAATTGGCAACACATAGAGACAGTCCCTACCCAACAGTGGGCTCACAGTCTAAAAGGGGGAGACAGAGAACAGAACCAAACATACCAACAAAATAAAATAAATAGGATAGAAATGTATAAGTAAAATAAATAAATAAATAGAGTAATAAATATGTACAACCATATATACATATATACAGGTGCTGTGGAGAAGGGAAGGAGGTAAGATGGGGGGGATGGAGAGGGGGACGAGGGGGAGAAGAAGGAAGGGGCTCAGTGTGGGAAGGCCTCCTGGAGGAGGTGAGCTCTCAGCAGGGCCTTGAAGGGAGGAAGAGAGCTAGCTTGACGGAGGGGCAGAGGGAGGGCATTCCAGTGGATGTGAACATTAAGTACTCCTAGGACCAATCACTGTTCCAGGGTTCAAGGGGAGGAGGGCCTCGAGTCTAGGATCAGAAGGTTTCCCTAAACTGAAAAATCCTTCAATTAGCAGCAATCCCCAACACTCAGATTCAGTGGGCAATTGTCACAGATGAGCATCTGTGAAGCTGATTTGCCCTTGGTAGGCCCTAAGAGATAGAGTGAACCCCAAAAGTCACAAAGCCCTCCATTCCGACCTTTCTCTGCTATCTTCATTAGAGAAGCAGCACGGCCTAGAGGAAAGAGCATGAGCCTGGGAGTTAGAAAGTCATGGGTTCTAATCCCTGTTCTGCCACTTGTCTGTTGTGTGACCTTGGTCAAATCGCTTCGCTTCTTTGTGCCTCAATTACCTTATCTGTAAAATGGGGATTGAAGCTGGGAGCCCCATGTGGGATAAGGACTGTGTCCAATCCTATTTGCTTGTGTCCACCCCAGCACTTAGTACAGAGAAGCAGCGTGGCTCAGTGGAAAGAGCACAGGCTTTGGAGTCAGAGGTCATGGGTTCAAATCCCGGCTCTGCCACTTGTCAGCTGTGTGACTTCAGGCAAGTTACTTAACTTCTCTGTGCCTCAGTTACCTCATCTGTAAAATAGGGATTGACTGTGAGCCCCACGTGGGACAACTTGATCACCTTGTAACCTCCCCAGTGCTTAGAACAGTGCTTTGCACATAGTAAGTACTTAATAAATGCCATCATTATTATTATTATTATTACAATGTCTGGCATATATTAAGTGCTTACCAAATACCGTAATTACTATTATTTTTATTATTATTACTATTATTATCAATGGTTTTTATTGAGCACTGTATGCTGAGCACTGAATTATGTCATTCATTCAGTCATATTTATTGAGCGTTTACTGTGTGCAGAGCACTGTACTAAGTGCTTGGAAAGTACAATTCAGCAACACATAGAGACAATCCCTACCCAACAACAGGCTCACAGTCTAGAAGTGGGGAGACAGACAACAAAACAAAACAAATAGAGCAGCAAGGCTCAGTGGAAAGAGCCCGGGCTTGGGAGTCAGAGGTTATGAGTTCTAATCCCGGCTCTGCCACTGGTCAGCTGTGTGACTTTGGGCAAGTCACTTAACTTCTCTGTGCCTCAGTTACCTCATCTGTAAAGTGGGGATTAAGACTGTCAGCCCCACGTGGGAAAACCTGATTACCTTGTATCCCCTGCCAGCGCTCAGAACAGTGCTTGACACATGGTAAGCACTTAACAAATACCATCATAAAAAAGGAGAGAGGCATCAATAGCATCAAAATCAAGATAAATAGAATTACAGATATATACATACATAGATATGTACTAAGCACTTGTGAGATTACAGAGCTGGTAGACACTTTCATTGCCCACAATAAACTCTATCAAAAAAGACCCATGCCCCACCCATGAAAATCCCATCTTTATAGAGTCTGCCCTATGCCATACAAGTAACCTGAATTAGTTTCTTTGATCGATCTACACGGTGATAATGACTATTTGCTGTTACTGCACACTTTGCAGGGACTCTCAGTCTTTTCCCAATTTCCTCCAGAGATGGCTCTCAGCTGTTCCTGTATTCTACTTTACTGGGCTCTTCCCTAAATTCTCGTTTAGACTCATGACTCTCCCTCTATACTGTAAGCCTGCTGTGGGCAGAGAATGTGAAGACCAACTCTGTACTCTCCCATGCATTTAATAGAGTGCACACATTAAACACTCAATGAATATGATTGATTAATTGATTGACTGATCTGACCTGTGAAGTGACAAGAGCT
Organism: Tachyglossus aculeatus; assembly: GCF_015852505.1. Lineage (NCBI taxonomy): Eukaryota > Metazoa > Chordata > Mammalia > Monotremata > Tachyglossidae > Tachyglossus > Tachyglossus aculeatus. Next base: position 46,197,342 of record NC_052066.1, read on the forward strand.
CTTCTGGGTGTTTATGTTGAGTTTTTGGAGTAATCTAGCCAGAGGATAATTCATCACAAGTCCAATAATAACGATGATTGTGATATCTGTTAAATAATTATTAGGGGCCAAATCTTGTATTAAGTGCTGGAGATAAATCCGGTGCAGTCAGATCATTGAAAATTCAATCCATCATGAAATCCTGTCGATCCCACTTTCACATCATTGCTAAAATCCACCTTTCCTCTCCATCCAAACTTCTACCACATTAATACAGTCGCTCATCCTAGGTCACCTGGAGTACTGTACCAGCCTCCTTGCTGAACTCCCAGCCTCCTATCTCTCACCACTCCAGTCCATACTTCACTCTCCTGCCTGGATCATTTTTCTATGAAAACACTTGGGACTTATCAAACCTGCTCCTCAAAAAACTCCAGTGGTGGCCCTTCCACCTCTGCATCGAACAAAAACTCATAACCATTGGCTTAAAAGCACTCCACAGACTTGCCCCCTCTTATCTCAGGTCACTACTCTCCTTCTACAACACAGCCCACACATTTTGCTACTCTAGTGCTAACCATCTTACTGTGCCTCAGTTTCACCTATCTCACCACAAACCTCTAGCTCAAGTCCTGCCACTGGTCTGGAGCTCCTTCCCTCTTCAAATCCAAAAATTACTCTTCTCCCCAACCCCCATTCCTTCAAAGCCTGAGTGAAGGGACATCTTTTCCAAGAGGCATTCCCAGAATAAGCACCCCCCTTTCCTCTTCTCCCACTCCCTTCTGGGTCTCTCTGACTTACTCCCTTTGTTTTCCTCTACCCACCCCGCAGCCGCATAGCACTTACGTACATATCTGAAATGTATTTATTTTTACTGATATCTGTCTCTTCCCCTCTAGACTCTTAGCTCTTTGTGGGCAGGGAATGTATCTTTTATTGTTGTAATGTACTCTCCCATGTTCTTAGTACAGTGATTTGCACAAAGTCCTCAAAAAATACAGTTGAATAAATAAGTGAATTTATTGAGCACTTACTATGTGCAGAGCACTGTACTAAGCACTAGGGAGAGTACACTACAAGAGAATTAGCCCATAGCAAGCTTACAGTCTGGAGGGGGAGACAGACACTGAATGATTATGAATAAATAAGTACTTGAATATGAATAAATAAGTACTTAAATATGAATAAATAGATCAGTACTTCATAATACATAATTTGAAGATATGCTATGGGGTTGGGAGTGGGGAGAATAGCCAGTGTACCTGAATAACCCCTCATTTTTACTCTTCACCCTCCCTGCTGCATTCACTTGGATATGTATTCCTCAAGAACTTAATATTCAGCCCCCACCAGGCCCACAGCATTTATGTACATACCCTATAGACTGTAAGCTCATTGTGCACATGGAATGTGAATGCGTTGTCTGTTTATTGTTGTATTGTACTTTCCCTAATGCTTAGTACAGTGCTCTACACACAGTAAGACCTTAGTGAATCTCCCCCTTCTAGACTGTGAGCCTGTTGGTGATTAGGCCCCGTCTCTATCTGTTGCCAAAGTGGACTTCCCCAGCACTTAGCACAGTGCTCTGCATACAGTAAGCGCTCAGTAAATACGATTGATTGAATGAATGAATGAATATCATTAATTGTTAATCATAGATGGTTCCTCTCCCACTTAGAGATCACTGTCTAAGGGGAAGGGAAAACAGGTTTTTAATTAAATTATTATTCTGCAGATGAAGAAGATGAGGCACAGAGAAGTTAAGTGATTTACCCAAGATCACCAAGCACTAATAATATTTGTGGAATTTGTTAAGGGCTTACTAGGTACCAACACTGTACTACTGGGGTATGTACACATTAATAAGGTAGGATACAGTCCCTGTCCCTTATCAGACTCACATCATCATCATCATCAATTGTATTTATTGAGCGCTTACTATGTGCAGAGCACTGTACTAAGTGCTTGGGAAGTACAAATTGGCAACATATAGAGACAGTCCCTACCCAACAGTGGGCTCACAGTCTAAAAGACTCACATGCCAAGTGTGAGGCAAAGAGGTATCCAATCCCCACTTTACAGATGAGGAAACTGAGGCCCAGAGAAGTTAAGTGACTTGTCCAAGGTCATATAGCTAGCTCAGCATGCTAGATTTATCTTTTGGTGAAACTCTCCCCACCGAGCTACAGGAGTTCAAATCTCCTTTACACTGGAAGTGGCAGGGCCTAGTGGATAGAGCACGGCCCTGGGAGTCATAAGGACTTGTGTTCTAATCTCGGCTCTGCCACTTTCATTCATTCATTATCATTCACTCAATCGTATTTATTGAGCACTTACTGTGTGCAGAGCACTGTACTAAGTGCTTGGGAAGTACAAGTTGGCAACATGTAGAGACGGTCCCTACCCAACAAGAGGCTCACAGTCTAGAAAGGGGAGAGAGACAACCAAACAAAGCACATGGACACTTGTCTGCTGTGTGACCTAGAGCAAGTCACTTCACTTCTCTGTGCCTCAGTTACCTCATCTGGAAAATGAAGATTAAGACTGTGAGCCCCATGTGGGACAGGGACTGTGTCCAGCCTAATTACTACCTTGTATCTACCCCAGTGCTTAGAACAGTGCCTGACACATAGTAAGTGCTGAACAAGCACTGTAAAAGCAATAAGTACCAGACCTAGGATTAGAATTTAGCCTTTGTTCTAGGTTACACTTCTTCTCAAGTGGAAAATCCATTTTCTCCTTGTCTATTTAGACGAAGGACAAATTTTTTTTCACAATTTCACAACTATATGCACACACACTCACTCAACACCACACACCACACACAAACACTCATCCTACACCATCCATTGCTTCCAAGCAATAATAGAAGTAATGATAATGAAAGTATAAATAATGGTGATATTTGTTAAGCACTTACTGTTTGCCAAGCACTGTGCTATGCACTGATAGATATAAGCAAATCAGGGTGGACACTGTCTTAATCCCCATTTGAGAGATGAGGTTACTGAGAAACAGAGACATGAAGTGACTTGTCCAAGGTCACACAGCAGACAAGTGGTGGAGCCAGAATTAGAACCCCGGTCCTTCTGACGCCCAGGCCTGTGTTCTATCCATAGGCCATGCTGCTAAATCAATCAATCAATCAGTCATATTTATTGAGTGTTTAATGTTTGCAGAGTGCTGTACTAAATGCTTGGGAGAGTACAATCACAGCTATCCCTTTCTACTATCCCCTCCGCAAATCCCTCTTCCTTCAAAAAGCCATCTTTGATTAATTTCCAACACCTAAAGTTATGTCAACCTGACGTAACTTGAAACACATCACTTAAATATATTTACCCCATCCTCAGCACTTGGGAACAGAGGTATTCAATTACTTTTTTCAGTTCTCATACTGAAATACAAGTACAACTCCCTGTAATATCCTTGTTATTTCTGTTTCTTCTACTCCCAGTGCAGAGAATGTGGAAATCATTTCCTTATAAAATTTTACTCCTTTTAGAATGGAAATTTGAACAGCATGGAAAGTTAGGGTATGCCCTTTTGTAAATTCTCAAAATCAACTATTGGAATATAAGGATTCAACATATGTAAGATCCTAAAGTATTATAAATGATGAATCCCTGCTAAAATGATAGTTCTGTTTGGAAACCATAAAGGAATTACTTTGGCATATTGATTGGTAGGCATTTTAAATTCATATTAATACAGGCTATCTTTCCAGAGTTTAAGGAAAAGTAATGTAGTTCTTGATTACTGATTTAACCCAAAGGTTGAAATAAAACCCAAAGATACTGGACATGTCTTCATGAGCCTAACTAATCAATCAGTGGTATTTATTGGGTGCTTACTGTGTACAGAGCACGGTTCTAGGTGCTTGGGAAAGCCAATAAAATAGAATTGGTAGACATGATCCAGACCTAACCAGCAATAAATTTCCCCCCAGAATACCAAACACTGGATTTTCTTAACAGCACTAGCAAAGTCTACTTTAATATGATTCACATTGAAAAGAAATGGGAAGAAATATTTTTATTTAGTGTTTCGGGAGTATTCATTAGTTTTGAGTACCTATTGAAGAAGTAGCATGGCCTAGCAGAAACAGCATGGATCTGAGGTTCAGAGAAGTTAGGTTCTAATTCTGGCTCTGCCACTCGTCTGTTGTGTGACCTTGGGCAAATCACTTAACTTCTCTGTGTCTCAGCTACCTCATCCATAAAATGGGAGTAAGATCATGAGCCCCATAGGGGACAAAGACTGTGTCCCACTCAATTATATTTTATATACCTAACCACAAATACCACAATTATTATTACAGCTACCTCATCCGTAAAATGGGGATTAAGAGCGTGAGTCTCATAGGGGACAGGAACTGTGTCCCACCCATTTATATTTTATCTACCCAACCACAAATACCACAATTGTTATTATTGTTAGTAATAACATAAATAATAATAATAAAGGAGAAGGTCTGAAATGGGGGTAGCTGAATGCCAAGGAGGATGCCCCTCAGAACTTTTCCCCTGCCATCCCGCCTCTTAATAATAATAATAATGATGATGGCATTTATTAAGCACTTACTATGTGCGAAGAACTGTTCTAAGTGCTGGGGAGGTTACAAGGTGAGCAGGTTGTCCTATGGGAGGCTCACAGTCTTAATCCCCATTTTACAGATGAGGTAACTGAGGCTCAGAGAAGTTTAGTGACTTGCCCAAAGTCACACAGCTGACAAGTGGCAGAGCCAGGATTTGAACCCATGATGTCTGACTCCAAAGCCCGGGTTCTTTCCACTGAGCCACGCTGCTTCTCTTATCAGTCAATCAATCAATGGTATTTATTGGGCACTTACAGTGAGTAGATTTTTGTACTAAGTTCTTGGGAGAGAACAGTACAATAGAGTTGGTAGGCAAAATCCCTGCCTATAAGAAGTTTACCATCTACAGGTGGAGACAGAAATTAAAAAAATTACAGGTGGCTATACATGTATAGGAAAAAATATAGACAAAGGATCAAATAAATTCCAGTGCATACTGAACAAGAAATAATCCCTAGAGTAAGGCAATTAAATGCTAGAATTCCACAGTAGCCCCTCTCAGGGTCACACCTGGAGGGTTTCCAGTACTCTACCAGTCTCAACTACAGGAGGGAAAGTCCAGCAGAAGCATATCCATTGCATTCCTATCTTGGGCTGTGGCTAGCGAGTGGAAGGGAATCTGTTACAAGTCTAAACTCACCTGTGCTGGGCAGCAGCAGCACGGGAGAGAGTCGAGGGCAGAGATTCAGGTTTACTGTGTGGAAGGAGGCAAAGGTAAACCACTCCAATATTTTTACCAAGAAAACACTATGGACACACTACCAAAACGATTGCAGGTGAAGGTGGGACGTTCTGAGAGAGATGTGTCCATGGCAACGTGATAAATTCATTCAATCGTTCAATCATTCATTCATTGTCAGTCATATTTATTGAGCGCTTACTGTGTGCAGAGCACTGTACTAAGTGCTTGGAAAGTACAATTCAGCAACAGATAGAGACAATCCCTACCCACCAACGGGCTCACAGTCTAGAAGGGGAAGACAGACAACAAAACAAAACAAGGAGACAGGCATCAATAGCATCAAAATAGATAAATAGAATTATAGATATATGCACATCGTTAGTAAAGTGAATAGTGTAATAAATATGTACAAATATACACAAGTGCTGTGGGGCAGGGAAGGGGGTAGAGCAGAGGGAGGGAGTAGGGGTGATGGGGAGCAGAGGAGGAGCAGGGGAAAAGGGGGACTCAGTCTGGGAAGACCACCTGGAGGAAGTGTGCACTCAGAAGGGTTTTGAAGAGGGGGAGAAAGCTAGTCAGGTGGATATGAGGAGGGAGGGCATTCCAGGCCAGAGGTAGGACGTGGGTCAGGGGTCGACTGCGGGATAGGCGAGAACAAAGAACCGTGTGGACGTTGGTGGCAAAGGGGTGGAGTGTGCGGGCTGGGCTGTAGAAGGAGAGAAGGGAGGTGAGGTAGGAGGGGGCGAGGTGATGGACAGCCTTGAAGCCCAGGGGGAGGAGTTTCTGCCTGATGTGCAGATTGGCAGCCACTGGAGATTTTTGAGGAGGGGAGTAACATGCCCAGAGCATTTCTGTACAAAGATAATCCGGACAGCAGTGTGAAGTATAGACTGAAGCGGGGAGAGACAGGAAGATGGGAGATCAGAGAGGAGACTGATGCAGTAGACCATTCTGGATAAGATGAGCGGTTTGAATGGAGAGTAAAGGGTGGATCTTGGCGATGTTGTGAAGGTGAGACTGGCAGAATTTGGTGACAGATTGGATGTGTGGGGTGAATGAGAGAGCAGAATCAAGGATGACACCAAAGTTGCGGGCTTGTGAGATGAGAAGGATGGTAGTGCTTTCCACAGTGACGGGAAAGCCAGGGAGAGGACAGGATTTGGGAGGGAAGATAAGGTGCTCAGTCTTGGTCATGTTGATTTTTAGGTGGTGGGCAGACATCCAGGAGGAAGTGTCCTGAAAGCAGGAGGAGATACGAGCCTGGAGGGAGGGAGAGAGAACAGGGGAGGAGATATAGACTTGGGTGTCATCTGCATAGAGATGATATTTGAAGCCGTGGGAGCGAATGAGTTCACCAAGGGAGTGAGTGTAGATGGAGAACAGAAGGGGACCAAGAACTGACCCTTGAGGAATCCCTACAGTTAAGGGATGGGAGGGGGAGGAGGAGCCCACGAAGGAGACTGAGAATGAACAGCAAGAGAGATAAGAGGAGAACCAGGAGAGGACGGAGTCCATGAAACCAAGGTTGGATAACGTGTTGAGGAGAAGGGGATAATCAACAGTGTCAAAGGCAGCTGAGAGGTCAGAAGGATTAGGATAGAGTAGGAGCCATTGGATTTGGCAAGAAGAAGAATACTTGTATGTATTGAGTCCTTACTGGGGGCAGAGCACTCTACGTAGAGCTTGGTAAAGTACAATACAACAACAAAGAGACACATTCCCTGCCCACAAAGAGTTCATAGTCTAGAGGAGGAGATATGAACCTAAGTGCAGTGGGGCTGTAACAAAATGCTTAAGGAGTCCAAACCAAGTGTGCCTTTTACTACCTTACTGCCACCTCTTTGCCCGACCTCATTCTATCCTGGCCTAACTCCACCTTCCTGTTTTTTTAGCCCCAGAAGGAGGGCAATGCTGGATGCGGAGCAGAGAGGTCAACGATGGAACCCAGCACCAGCAGCAGCTGTTCCCAAAGTGAACAAAAGCTAAGAGAGCAACTGTCATGACCCCTATGCCCTAGACCCCTCGTCTCGTGATTCTTGCTAGTAAATCACACTCCTTGAAAGTAGAAGTCATCTGGAAAAGATATCAAGATGGAACCAAGAAGGACAGGGTGATCAAAGAGTCTCATAGGTCAAACTGAAGCCAGTCCCCTTTAAGAGTTTTTCTTCCCCAAAACACTATCCTAAATCCACTCCCTTTCCCCTCCTCCCTCAGGTGGAAATAATGTAGGACCAGCCAGATAGACGTGGTCTATATATTTATTCTACACAATTAAGAACTGACTAAGTGCCCTGCACAGAGTAGGCATTCAATGAACTCCATTGATTAATTGATTGTTGACTTAGGGTAGGGGAAAATGAATTGGGGAACGCTTCCTGGAAGAGAAGGAATTTCAGGAATTCTTAACAAGCATGGCCTAGTGGATAAAGCATGGGCCTGGGAGCCAGGAGGTCATAGGTTCTAATCTTAGCTCTGCCACTTGTGTGCTGTGTGACCTTGGGCAAGTCACTTCACTTCTCTGTGCCTCAGTTACCTCATCTGTAAAATGGGGATTGAGACTGTGAACCCCATGAGGGAAAGGGACTGTGCCCAACCCAATTTGCTTGAATCTACGCCACTGCTTAAGTGCCTGGCACATAGTAAGCACTTAACAAATACCATAATTATTACTATTATTATTATTATTATGTCGTATTTGTTAAGCATTCACTTCCACTCCTTCCACTCCTCTCCAGCTGCCATCACTCCCATATGCCCTGCCCGCCCTGGAAAAGGCTGCTAGCCAGTGGAGCCAGACATGACAATGGGAGGGGCCAAAATGGCCTAATCTTCAAAACATATCAGGATAAATAATAATAATTATAATAATGGCATTTATTAAGCACTTACTCTGTGCAAAGCACTGTTCTAAGAGCTGGGGAGGTTACAAAGTGATCAGGTTGTCCCATGGGGGGCTCACAGTCTTAATCCCATGGAGGGTTCACAGTCTTAATCCCCATTTTACAGATGAGGTAACTGAGGCCCAGAGAAGTTAAGTGACATGCCCAAAGTCACACAGCTGACAATTGGCAGAGCTGGGATTCAAACCCATGACCTCTGACTCCAAAGCCCGGGCTCTTTCCACTGAGCCACGCTGCTTCTCAAATAAAGATCCCAGTTTGGTGACTTGACTGGTGCATTTCAAAAGACTTATTCATGTAGAGATCCATTATTTTAATCTATTAAGTTAAATGTTTTTCTTCTAACCTATATTTAAAATAATACATTTTCGAAGATGGGCACATCTTGGAAAACATGCAGAAACTTTTTATGCTTCCTATCATGATTGCCCTGATCCATTCATTCTGTATAAATGTAAATCCCTTATACATGCATTACGATTCATATTTCACAAAAATAGCTAATGCAACCATACCAAAAAAAAATTTATGCAGATCTTATGACAATGTCTGTAAGCTTGCTGTGGGCAGGGAATGTGTCTGACAACACTGTTGTATTGTACTTTCCCAAGCACTTAGTTCAGCACTCTGCACAAAGTAAGCACTCAAAAAATATTATTGATGGATTGACTGATTGATCATTTACAGAGTATTTATAGCAAATCCTTAATCTAGAGGGCAGGGAACAGGTCTAGTAATTCTATTGTACTCCCCCAGGTGATTTGTACAGTGCTCTGGAAACATATTCAATAAATATTATTGATTTAGTGAGGCCTCATTTAACTTTTCAGAGACCTTTATACCCGTAAGTAAAGTGAATTGTGTCTTCTTTGAACACAAAAGATTTTTAGTGGAACTTGTTAAGCACTTACTATGTTCTGGGCACTGTACTAAGCACGCAGATAGATACAAGTTTATCAGGTTGGATTTAGTCTCTGCACTTGGAGGGAGAGAGATTAGAATGAGGATTCCAGAGTTTGGTTAAATCCTGGCAGTGACAAAATTCCTCACTAGTGTTACGCCATTGGGGTGGGTGTTGACCTCTATTAACGATGATGGTGTTTATCAAGCGCTTACTATGTGCAAAGCACTGTTCTAAGCGCTGGGGAAGTTACAAGGTGATCAGGTTGTCCCACGGGGGCTCACAGTCTTCATCCCCATTTTACAGATGAGGTAACTGAGGCACAGAGAAGTTAAGTGACTTGCCCAAAGTCACACAGCTGACAATTGGTGGAGCCGGGATTTGAACCCATGACCTCTGACTCCAGAGCCCATGCTCTTTTCCACTGAGCCACGCTGCTTCTCTATTAAGCCTTTAGGGTTTCATGTGGGACCAGGGTACATGAAGGCAATACTGTTTTGTGGAGACATAAGCTAGTTCTTGAGTGAATGAATAGTGTTTTGAAAGCTGCAGAACCAGATCCTCCCATGAAAACGTTCTATCAGAACAAACTATTTGAATTAATCCATTTATTCACAGGGGCCCTGTCTACAGAGTTCAAGCCACCACTAATTTCAGAAAAACAAACAAAATACTAAATAGTGCCTTACTCCATTTTCACTCAGATATGTCTCAGTGGAAAAGAGCATGGGCTTTGGAGTCAGAGATCATGGGTTCAAATCCCAGCTCTGTCAATTGTCAGCCGTGTGACTTTGGGCAAGTCACCGAACTTCTCTGTGCCTCGGTTACCTCATCTGTAAAATGGGGATTAAGACTGCGAGCCCCTAGTGGGACAACCTGATCACCTTGTAACATCCCCAGTTCTTAGAACAGTTCTTTGCACATAGTAAGCGCTTAATAAATGCCATTATTATTATTATTATTATCATTATTATTGTTGTCCAAAACCATTAATTTGGCTCAAGTTCAGCTGATATCATTGGGTTTGTCGAGGTTAGTTGGATTCTGAGTCAATCTGGATTCCTCGGTGCCTTCAGATTGAGCTGGGAAGCCACACTACAAGCAATTTATATTTTTTGTTGTTGTTCAGCTACTAAATGATTTCCATAGTCTCTCCTCTCACCCTCTTCTCAGCCAAAGAGATTGCCTGAATTGGAGGACACTGGAGAGGCTGGTCACCTTGCCTGAATCCCTTCACTCATTTCTTTGACTTAATGCCTCCATGTTGCCTCCTGACTGTGAGCCCACTGTTGGGTAGGGACTGTCTCTATATGTTGCCAACTTGTACTTCCCAAGCGCTTAGTACAGTGCTCTGCACACAGTAAGCGCTCAATAAATATGATTGATGATGATTCCCCCCATCCCATCCCGCCCACCCCCGACCCCAATGCCCCAATGGGTAGTGATCCTTTGGCTTGGAAAAACAAGCTCTTGAATTTGCATCTCGAATCTCAATTTGAATTTGAATCTTAAATCTCAAAAAAACTCTTGAATTTCTAGGATATTCCTTCTAGAGTTCTTAAACCCAACCACCGTAGCAGACTTTGCCATGGGAAAAAGAAATTTTGGTATTAGGGCTGAAGAAGAAGAAAGAGAGCACTTCTCTGACCCACCCCCTAAGGTATCAGCCAGGTTGCCCAATCCCCCCTCTCTCTCCTTCAGTATCAGGTGCCCTGTCCCCATCCATGTTCAGCCCCTGGAAAGGATATACTAGCAGGTCTGTCCCCCTTCACACCCCTTTCAGATGCTCCACGTATTCTCACCACACTAATCACAGGCTTTAGGACAAACATATTAATAATTATAATAATAATGGTATTTCTTTAGTGCTTACTATGTGCCAAGCACTCTTCTAAGTGCTGGGGTAGATACGAGGTAATCAGGTTGTCCCATGTGGGACTCACAGTCTTAATATCCCATTTTACAGGTGAGGTAACTGAGGCACAGAGAAATTAAGTGACTTGCCTAAGGTCACACAGCAGACAAGTGATGGGGCCAGGATTAGAACCCAAGTCCTCCGACTCCCAAGCCCATGCTCTTTCCATTAAGCCACGCTGCCTCTTATTGTCATCCGTATTGTGGGATGACCTATTGAAGCAGTGTGGCTCAGTGGAAAGAGCACGGGCTTGGGAGTCAGAGGTCATGGGTTCTAATCCTGCTTCACCACAGGTCTGCTGTGTCACCTTGGGCAATTCACTTAAATTCTCTGAGCCTCAGTTCCCTCATCTGTAAAATGGAGATTAAGACTGGGAGCCCCACGTGGGACAACCTGATCACCTTGTATCCCCCAGCACCTAGAACAGTGCCTTGCACATAGTAAGCACTCAACAAATAATAATAGTAATAATGATGGTATTTGTTAAGAGCTTACTATGTGCAAAGCACTGTTCTAAGCGCTGGGGAGGTTACAAGGCAATCAGGTTGTCCCACGGGGGGCTCACAGTCTTAATCCCCATTTTACAGATGAGGTAACTGAGGCCCAGAGAAGTTAAGTGACTTGCCCAAAGTCACACAGCTGACAGTTGACGGAGCTGGGATTTGAACCCATGACCTCTGACTCCAAAGCCCAGGCTCTTTCCACTGAGCCGCACTGCTTCTCTGCCATCATTATTATTATTATTAATCCCATAATTAATCACATTAATTAATAATTAATTATTAATTAATCTGATGCATCAAATGCCATCATTATTATTATTCTAATCATTATTATTGACCTATTGTCATCCCATGGCCCATTTTGTTGGCATAATCAGACATTTATAACAACCCATTATCAACTATAAATGAATATTAACCATTAAGATTAATTAATTTTAATTGAATCCTATTCAGTTCATAATAATGATAATAATTGTGGTATTTGTCAAGAGCTTACTATGTGCCTGGCACTGTAAAAACCACTATGGTAGGTACAAGATAATCAGGTCAGACACAATCCCTGTCCCACCTAGGTCTCCCAGCCTTAATCCTCATTTTGCAGATGAGGTAACTGAGGCCCAGAGAAGTGAAGTGACTTGTCCAAGGTCACACAGCAGACAAATGGCAGAGCCAGGATTAGAACCCAGATCCTCTGACTCCTTAGACTGTGCTCTTTCTATTAAGCCATGACGAGTCCATGTTTCCCCACTCCTCCTCAACAACCTCCTGTGGATACCCATCCACCTCTACATCCAACAGAACCTTGTTTCGTCACTCCTCTAATGCCAACCTAGTTAACATTTTTGTCTTAATTGACTACTAAACTATGCGCCAACCACTGTAGTAGATTCAAGATAATTAACTTGGATTTAGTTCCTCCTCCACATGGAGCTCAAGTCAAAGAGGGAGGGACAACAGTTGGTGCATCCTCATTTTGCAATTGAGGAAACTAAGACACAAAGAAGTTAAGTGATTTACTTAAAGTCAATCAATCAATCAATCAATCGTATTTATTGAGCACTTACTGTGTGCAGAGCACTGTACTAAACGCTTGGGAAGTACAAGTTGGCAATATATAAAGACAGTCCCTACCCAACAGTGGGCTCAGTCTAAAAGTCCCACAACAGGCAAATGGCAAAGCCATGTCTGAAACCCTGGTCTCCTCACTCCCCAGTCTGTGTCATCATCAGTCGTATTTATTGAGCGCTTACTATGTGCAGAGCACTGTGTCCTTTCCACTAGGCTATCAAAGAATAAATGCATCTTCCGAAGTGGCTGACTAGCTCGCAAAAACAAGCACTCCCTGGTTCTGGATCTGGTTGATCGAAATAATACAAGCAAAACCACACACACGCAGAATCATTTTATCAGAAATATAGTTTAGCAGTGCCATTTTTTATCTATATTTGCAAAGACTAATGTCATCCACTGCAGGGAATGATAGAGATTTTCATTCTGCAAATAAAATAAAATTACATTACATACTCCCGATACAAAATCAAATGTACATGGAAGGAAACTCAGCGTTTGACACATCATAAACAGCCACAATTCATCTTCACTCATATCTATGGTCTACATCAACGAAAGCACTTGGGTACAAGACATTTTAAACAGTAACAGATTTTAGCTCATTTTGCATTTTACCAACAAATTTGACGGACAATGTTGGTAATTAGCTAAATTGAAAAAATATTCAGCATGATTAATTAGCTATATCTTTTAGTTACAAGTCAGAATTATAAGTCAGGCAGCAAGGCACAGGCATGGCAAAGGGACCAACCTTCTGCAATGGAATTATTAGGAAGATTATGGGATGAGACTGGCCCTTCTGCCAATAACAAGACAGCTCCACCCCTGGGGTGGAACTAAATTGTCCTGAACTCAGAGCAAAGGAAACTCCTCATCTTCATTCACTTCCCTAGACACACTGGGAAAGGGGGGAGGAATCAGCTTCTTTCTTCCTTCCCAATGCTGCTTTCCCACCATTCCCTCATCCCTTTCTTTCCCAAACAACATCTGCCTTTAACACCCATTCCAAATATTAGTCACAGTTAATAATCATAATAATAGCATTTGTTAAGCACTTACTATGTGCAAACACTGTTCTAAGCGCTGGGGGGATACAAGGTGATCAGGTTGCCCCACACGGGGCTCAGTCTTCATCCCCATTTTACAGATGAGGTAACTGAGGCTCCGAGAAATTAAGTGACTTGCCCAAGGTCACACAGCAGACATGTGGCGGAGCCGGGATTCAAACCCATGACCACTGACTCCAAAGCCCATGCTCTTTCCACTGAGCCACGCTGCTGTTATCTATCACCACCCCCCAAGGTCCCACCTGCAAATTATTGAACAATTTCAATCCCTTCCTAACATTCTTTCTCTCTTTCTCCAACCCTACACTGATCCTTGGGTACTTCATTATCCACATAAAGCTTCCTGATGACCCATCCATTCTCTGTTTTCTATTGCTCCTCAACTCCACTGACCTCCTCCTGATCCACTCCAGCTCCCCCATTGCCCTACTTGGACACACACTTGATCTCATCATCTCTAGTCTCTATACAACCTCTACTCTCTACTAGATTTATTACTCTATTTTACTTGTACATATTTACTATTTTATTTATTTTGTTAACGACGTGCATCTAGCTTTAATTCTATTTGTTCTGACAACTTGACACCTGTCCACGTGTTTTGTTTTGTTGTCTGTCTCCCCCTTCTAGACTGTGAGCCCATTGTTGGGTAGGGACCGTTTCTATATGTTGCTTACTTGTACTTCCCAAGCGCTTAGTACAGTGATCTGCGCACAGTAAGTGCTCAATAAATATGATTGAATGAATGAATACTCTCACCAGCTCTGAAATTGCTTTGCCTGACCGCAACCTCCTCACCTGCCTTTTCTCCCACACACTTCCCGCCCACAAATCCATGCTCTTCCCTGACAGAGGTCTCCGATCTTTTGACCCCATCCAATTTTTCCCAACTCATCGTGCTTCGTTTTAGCCTCCCTATCCAAACTACCTTCCCTCGACGGCCAAGTTGACATGCTTAACACCACCCTCTCTACCGAACTCAACTCACTTGCCCATCTATCCCTTTGTCAATCTCGTACTATCAACCACAGCCCTGGATCACTTCCACAGTCCACTTCTTCACTTCTGTGTATGAGCTGCAGAGTGCTGCTGGCAGAAGTCTAGAAGTCTGGAAGTCTATCAGGCTGACCTTATTCACCTCAAACTTATAATAACTATAGTGATTATTATTATGGCATTGTTAAGTGCTTACTATGTCCAGACTGAGACAAACTAGCTCTCTTCCTCCCTTCAAAGCCTTACTAAGAGCTCACCTACTCCAGGAGGCCGTCCCAGACTGAGCCCCATTTTTCCTATCCTCCTCCCCATCCCCTCACCCTACCTCCTTCCCCTCCCTACAGCACTTGCATATATTTGTACAGATTTATTACTCTATTTATTTGGTTTGTACATGTTTATTACTCTATTTATTTTGTTAATGATGTGCATATAGCTGTAATTATTTTTATTCTGATGATTTTGACACCTGTCTACATGTTTTGTTTTCTTGTCTTTCTCCCCCTTCTAGACTGTGAGCCTGTTGTTGGGTAGGGACTGTCTCTTTATGTTGCCAACTTGTACTTTCCAAGCACTTAGTACAGTGCTCTGCACACAATAAGTGCTCAATAAATATGATTGATTGAATGAATGAATGAATGTGCCAGGCACTGTTCTAAGTGCTGGAGTAGACAAAAGATAGTCAGGTTGGACACAGTCCTTGTCCCACATAAAGCTCACAGCCATAATCCCCATTTTACAGATAAGGGAACTGAGACCCAGAAAATTTAAGTGACTTGCCCAAGGTGACACAGCAGACAAATGTTAGAGTCACGATTAGAACCCATGACCTTCTAACTGCCAGGCCCAAGCTCTATCTACTAGGCCATGCTGCTTCCCTATAATTATGGTATTTGTTAAGCACTTACTATGTGCCATGCACTGTATGAAACACTGGGGTGGATATAAGCAAATTGGGTTAGATACAGTGCCTGGGCCAAGTGAGGCTCACAGTCTTGGTCTCCATTTTACAGATGAGGCAACTGAGGCACAGAGAAGTGAAGTGACTTGCCCATCAACCTTGTGGGCATTAACTCTGCCCTCTCCTCTGCCCGGCAAAATTATTTCTCCATCCTTATTGATACCCATGCCCATTTCCCTTGCCAGTTTTTCCAGTCGTTTAACTTCCCCCTCAAACTTTCTGTCCCCACACCTCCCCTATATCTTGCCACAAATGACCTGACCACCTACTTCACTGAGAAAATTAAAACTACCGTGCATAACCTCCCCCAAATCTCCCCTGCTCCTCTTCAGTCCTTCCCTCTTGCTGTTTCAACTCTCTCATAATAATAATAATAATAAAAATGGCATTTATTAAGCACTTACTATGTGCAAAGCACTGTTCTAAGTGCTGGGGGGATACCAGGTGATCAGATTGTCCCACGGGGGGCTCACAGTCAACCCCCATTTTACAGATGAGGTAACTGAGGCCCAGAGAAGTGAAGTGACTTGCCCAAGGTCACACAGCTGACAATTGGCAGAGGCGGGATCTTTCCCAGCAGGACCTCAAAAGGAGATCTCTTGCCTGCTCTCAAAATTCACCCGATCCACCTGCATATCCAACTCCCTTCCTTCACATGTTATCAAAGCATTCGGCCCTTCCCGTCTTCTCTCCCTGTCCTCCATCTTCAATCATTCTCTCTCCAATGGCTTCTTCTCCACTGTTTTCAAACATGCTCCCCTATCCTAAAAAAGCCTCCCTTGACCCAACAGCTCCCTCCAGTTATTGCCCCCTCCCCCTCCTACCATTTCTCTCCAAACTCCTTGAACAAGTTGTCTACACCCAACCGTCTCAAGTTCTCTTCCAAGTCTCCCTTTGACCCCCTCCAATTTGGCTTCCATCCCCTTCACTCCACAGAAACTGCCCTCTCAAAGGTCACAAATTACCTACTCAAGCTCTTGGCCACCTTCAACACTGTCAACCTACCCTTTTTCCTGGAAACATTACCCAAACTCGGCTTCACTGACACCAACCTCTTCTGTTTCTCTTCCTATCTCTTTGGCTGTTCATTCTCAGTCTCTTTCACAGTCTCCTCCTCTGCCTCAAGGTTCATTTCTGGGTCTCCTTCTATTTTCCATCTACACCCATGCCCTTAGAGAATTCATTCACTCCCATGGCTTCAACTACCACCCTCTATTTGGATGATTCCCAAATCAACATTTCCAGCCCCGATCTTTCTCCCTCTCTCCAGATCCACATTTCCTCCTGCCTTAGAGCATGGCTCAGGGGAAAGAGCACAGGCTTTGGAGTCAGATGTCAGGGGTTCAGATCCAGGCTCCATCAGTTGTCAGCTGTGTGATTTTGGGCAAGTCATTTAACTTCTCTGTGCCTCAGTAACCTCATCTTTCAAACGGGGATTAAGACTGTGAGCCCTCCATGGGACAACCTGATCACCTCATAACCTCCCCATTGCTTAGAACAGTGCTTTGCACATAGTAAGCACCTAACAAATGCCATCATTATTGTTATTATTATGATTATTATTAAAGACATCTCTACTTGGATGTTCTCCCATCACCTCAAGCTTACCATGCCCAAAACAGAACTCTTTATCTTCCCGCCCAAACCCTGTCCTTCCCCTGATGTTCACGGCACTCTAGACAGCACCACCATCCTTCCTGCCTCACAAAAATGCAACCTTGGCATTATCCTTGACTCATCTCCCTCTCATTCAATCCACATATTCAATTTACCCCTAGATCCTGTTGGTTCAATTTCCATAAAAGTGTTAAAATCCCCCCTTTCGTCTCCATACAAACTACTACCATGTTAATCCAAGCATTTATCCTATCCCGCTTTGATTACTGTATCAGCCTCTTTGCTGAATTCCCTGCCTCTGATCTCTCCCCATTCCAGTCCACACTTCACTCTGATGCTCAATCAGTTTTCTACAGAAATGTTCACTCCTTAAGAACCTTCACTGGTTACCCATCCACCTCCATATCAAACAGAAACTCCTATCAACTTTAAAGCACTCAATCACCTTGCCCCCTCTTACTTTATCTTGCTGTTCTCCTGCAACCCAGCCCACACACCTAGCTTCTCTAATGCCAACCTACTCACTGTACCTCGATCTAGTCTATTTTCACTGTTGACCTCTTGCCCACATCCCTCCTCTGACCTAGAATGACCTCCCTCTTCATATCCCCCTGCTTCAAAGCCTTATTGAAGGCACATCATCTCCTCCAAGAGGCCTTCCCTGACTAAGCCCTCATTTTCTCTTCTCTGACTCCTTACTGAATCACCTTGACTTACTGCCTTTATTCACCCCTCCCTCAGCCCCACAGCACATATGTACATATCCACAATTTATTTATATTCATGCTGTCTCCCCCTCTATACTGTAAGCTCGTTATAGGATGGGAATGTGTCTACCAACTCCCAAGTGCTTATTACAGTGCTCTGCACACAGCATTAAGTGCTCAATAAATGATTGACTGACATTGACTGAAAACATTCTTATTGTTGTGAGCTGTATATAATCTGCTTCTCTGAGAGCCAACAATCTCTCTACCTCAACTATCATGAATTAAAAAAGGAAACTGGGCAGAGGGTGCCGTTAATCTAAATTAATCTAATCTAAATTACCATAATTTATGCTTTGACTTGGACTAAACTCTATTTCCCAGCTTCTGCTTCAAGCAAAGCTGTCGAGATGGCCCCAGACATCTACCTTCTATTAGTCAAATCTTCCACTTGGTCCTGATGGCCTTGAACCTCAGTGGCTCAACAATATATAAGTATTACCTTCAAACCTTGACTTTCTGTTGAATGTTTTCCGATCTAGAAGCAGCATGGTGTAGTGGATAGAGCATGGTCTGGGAGTGAGAAGGTCATGGGTTCTAATCCTGGCTCTGCCACTTGTCTGATGTGTGACCTTGGGTAACTCACAACAATAATAATAATAATAATAATGACATTTATTAAGCGCTTACTATGTGCAAAGCACTGTTCTAAGTGCTGGGGAGGTTACAAGGTGATCAGGTTGTCCCACAGGGGGCTCACAGTCTTCATCCCCATTTTACAGATGGGGTAACTGAGGCACAGGGAAGTGAAGTGACCTGCCCAAAGTCACACAGCTGACAATTGGCAGAGTTGGGATTTGAACCCATGACCTCTGACTCCAAAGCCCATGCTCTTTCCACTGAGCCACACTGCTTCTCTGATGAGGTTACTTCCCTGTGCCTCAGTTACCTCATCTGTAAAATGGGGATTGAGAATGTGAGCCCCACATGGGACAAGGGACTGTGTCCAAACCAATTTTTTTATATCCATCCCAGCGCTTAGTACAGTGCCTGGCACATAGCATTAACAAATGCCATCATTATTATTATTAATTATTATCTCAACTTGAATCTTGTCTCTTTGGGAATCTGTTTCAGCCATGGTCACTGGAACCTACCCAAGACTCGACTGCATCCCGGGCAGAGTTTTTAATCCCATATCTACCTTGGATAATATCAACCTAGGGTTAACAGAAATGCAGGTCCAATTTCTACCTCTTTTTGTTAATATACCTGTTAAGGCAGAATTGTATTTGCTTTGGAGCTAAATCTTAGATTTCCATCTGAATATATGTTCTTAGAGAAAATGAGCAATAAATTAACTAAATAGGATCAACTTGGAGATGCTCAGATGACCAAACTCTTCAGCAAGCATTTCCAAAGTAATGAGAATCCCATTATGTGACAATATGTAAATGCACTCAGTTATCAAATTTATTTACTATGCATTAAATAATATTTTCATGAAAGATCTGAAAAATGGCTTGGATATCAGTAAAGCACGTCATCAACCCACATGTCTTTCACTAGTAAGGATAGAATGGTACTTTTCCCCCTGAAAGTAGGATGGTTCTATATCATGGGATTATTGCAAAAACTCGTTTAAAAGAGTTTCAAGAACATTCCTGTTCACCCACACGGACTCCTTCTATTAGTGTCACTGCTGAATTTTTACAAATGATTGTCACATAAAATGGCTCAGTAGGCTAAGCAATAGACTAGATCTCAGACGTTTCTAAATGAATTATTTTATCTATAACCTATCAATGTCATTCCTTCTAAAATGGCTATTTTAGATTATTCCTCAGGGAATTTTCCAGGTCCTTCCCTTCTCTGACTTCTCTCACCTGGCCCCTCCATTTTTGTCCATGGCGATGAAGGTTCACAGGCAGAGGAAAAGCAGACAAAATTTAGAACGGTTAACTCATGTCTGTCTATTACTCTTTGTGGAGGATGACACGGTGATTCTAATTACATTTTTGGATTATTCACAGATAAATGAGATCTGTGATATCCCTATCTCCAATGGGAGGAATGACTCAGTGATGACTATTATGAAATGAATATATCTGGCACAAATGTGAACAATAGCTAGAAAAGTGTGGCAATGGGATTGGCACTTGAATGCCAACCCAGGCACAGAGCTGAAAACGGGAACGGGGCTGGATGTAGGAGGGACGCATCTGTTCAGAGTTGTCTGGGGGCACATCAATCAATCAGTTAATCAATCAATATAATTTATTGAGCATTTAATAATAATAATAATAATCATGGTATTTGCTAAGTGCTTACTATGGGCGAAGCACTGTTCTAAGCACTGGGGGGATGCAACGTGATCAGGTTGTCCCACCTGGGGCTCACAGTCTTAATCCCCATTTAACAGATGAGGTAACTGAGGCACGGAGAAGTTAAGTGACTTGCCCAAGGTCACACAGCTGACAGGTTGTGGAGCGGGGAATCAAATCCATGATCTCTGACTCCCAAGCTTGGGCTCTTTCCACTGAGCCAAGCTGCTTCTCTTTACTGTGTGCAGAGCACTGTACTGAGCTTGGGAAAACACAGCACAAAATCAATCAATCAATCAATCAATCGTATTTATTGAGCGCTTACTATGTGCAGAGCACTGTACTAAGTGCTTAGGACTACAAATTGGCAACATATAGAGACAGTCCCTACCCAACAGTGGGCTCACAGTCTAAAAGAGTAGGGGGAGACAATGCCTGCTCACAAAGGGCTTATAGAGTATAGGGAAGACAGTCATTAAATGAATTAGAAAGAGGGGAAAGAGTAGAGTATAAGGATATTTACATAAGTGTTGTGAGGCTGGGGTGAGTATCAAAATGCTTAAAGGGTATGTGGCTAAATGCATCCCCTAGCCTTCCTGCCTCAGGGCATTGCACTTTTAAATGCCCAAAAGCTGGGTGTAGGGAGGTGGTGAAAGATTGAGAGATGATGGGGCTTCACACTACTGCTATGTGCAGACAGTATTGTGAACTTTAAAAATGTAAAGACATTCACACCGGAAAACTGAGAAAGGATCACCAAAGGCAGAGAATCAACACTAATAAGACCTAGAGAAATGTTAGATCACAATGACATTTATTTTCATCCCAACAAATAGCCCTAGTGCACTTAACTAGAGATGTCTAAGGTCAGTGAAAATATAATTTGGTCTCTCCATTGTGTTATTTATTGTAGGAAGCTTTAAATCAGAAGAACTGAATATGGAACAGGGGACAGTGATTGCATCATTGGCTCTGCATACTGTCACTCTGAAAATCAGAACATCAAACACAACTGAGGTTGAGAACTGTGCTTGACTCAATCACATAATATGCATACTTCTTATGTAACATGAGGAGAGAAATCAGGTTTTATTGCCAGATGGGAAACAAAACTGTTTTATTTAAGGTGGGGAAACTGTGGACAGGGTTTCAAATTTAAAGCTAAAACTTCTCTGCTAGGATGGCAGGGCTAATGAGAACAGGTATAAGTAGCTCTAGGTCTTCACATAAGCTACTTTGACTTTCAGATGAGCTGGTTTTCATTCACAAGTCATTTTTTTTTTCTCCTTTTTAGCTTGACCCACCCCCTCAATTTATGTAGCTCTACAAGATCAAATTTTGGAGATTAGTATTGCATTGGATCAGGACAATTTATTCAGAATTCAATTTTATAAACACCAGGCACATGTCAATATTTCTCCATACGATTTTCATGAAAAGCACACCCATTTATCAATGGAACCCTGAGTGTTCCTTACCAGGACTTTCAATCGCATTGCATGATTGCTACAGACGGACATTACTGTTTTAAAAATTTAAAATATATCTTTGTTATCCAACCTAGGTGGAACTAATTCTTTGATTTCATATCACACATGATAATTCAACTAATAAATCTGTGAATTCACTGGAGAGTGTAGTAAAATACACATATATTTTTCATCCTAAATATTAGATTTCCTGTTTCAAAATTTGAAACAGTTCAATGGTCTAAGTGGTCTGGTTTCGGAAATTCATTCAATCATATTAATTGAGGTCTTACTGTGTGCAGAGCAGGAAAGAGCCTGGGCCTGAGATTCAGGGGACCTGGGTTCTAATGCTGGCTCTTCCACTTCCCTGCTGTGTGACCTTGGGCAAAACACTTAACTTCTCTGTGCCTCAACTTCCTCAGTTTTCCTCTGGCCCTCTAAAGTTGTGGAGGGGGGTGGTAAAAGCATTAAAGGGTATGAGGTTGGAGAAGTGGGTGTGAGATATACACAAGGCCTGTGAACCCATTTTTGGGTAGGGACTGTCTCTATCATCATCATCAATCGTATTTATTGAGCACTTACTATGTGCAGAGCACTGCACTAAGCGCTTGGGAAGTACAAATTGGCAACATATAGAGACAGTCACTACCCAACAGTGGGCTCACAGTCTAAAAGGGGGAGACAGAGAACAAAACCAAACATACTAACAAAATAAAATAAATAGAATAGATATGTACAAATAAATTAAATAAATAAATAAATGAGTAAAAAAAATATGTACAAACATATATACATATATACAGGTGCTGTGGGGAAGGGAGGGAGGTAAGATGGGGGGATGGAGATGGGGACGAGGGGGAGAGAAAGGAAGGGGCTCAGTCTGGGCCCCTCTATAGTCTTCTATAGTCTTCTATAGTCTTCTCTATATGTTGAAGACTTGTATTTCCCAAGCGCTTAGTACAGTGCTTTGCACACAGTAAGCGCTCAATAAATACGATTGAATGAATGAATGAATGAACACTTACCTAAGTGCTTAGGAGATTTCAACGCACTTCACTGCCTTCAAGAAGCCTGCAGTCTTAAGGCAGCAGCCTTGGCAGATAGCCCTAGTGACTGTGAGGAGTAGGTGGTTGGCACTTATAATAATAATAATAATAATAATAATGGCATTTCTTAAGCGCTTACTATATGCAAAGCACTGTTCTAAGCGCTGGGGAGGTTACAAGGTGATCAGGTTGTCCCACGGGGGACTCACAGTCTTCATCTGCATTTTACAGATGAGGTAACTGAGGCCCAGAGAAGTTAAGTGACTTGCCCCCAGTCACACAGCTGACAAGTGGAGAAGCTGGGATTTGAACCCATGACCTCTGACTCCAAAGCCCATGCTCTTTCCACTGAGCCACGCTGCTTCAAGGCATTTAGGGCAGAGTAAGGTCATGCCAGTGGCAGTGGAAGTTGTTTAGGTCCTGCACCCACCCCTTCACCTTCTGACCCTTCTCCACAGCTGGAGCTCAGAGGGAATACTGTGAGAGTCCAGAGGACCAGCCATTCGGGGCACCCTGAGAAGCAGGAAGGAATCCAGGGGCATCTGTGCCACAGAGAATAGAAATGGACACTGAGGCATAGAAGAGGAGCGGCCCCTTCCTTCAGTCTCCTCCTAGCACCTGCTGAGGGCCCAGGCGGTGCAGAGTGTCTCATCTGGATAGAACACAGAAGAGAAGCAGTCTGGCTCAGTGGAAAGAGCCCAGGCTTTGGAGCCAGAGGTCATGGGTTCGAATCCCAACTCCACCACGTCTGCTGTGTGACCTTGGGCAAGTCACTTAACTTCTCTGAGCCTCAGTTACCTCATCTGTAAAACGGGGATTAAGACTGTGAGCCCCACGTGGGACAACTTGATCACCTTGTATCCCCCCCCAGTGCTTAGAACAGTGCTCTGCACATAGTAAGCGCTTAACAAATGCCATCATTATAAAGAAGCAGCGTGGCTCAGTGGAAAGAGCACGGGCTTTGGAGTCAGAGGTCATGGGTTCGAATCCCGCTCCACCACATGTCTGCTGTGTGACACTGGGCAAGTCACTTAACTTCTCTGAGCCTCAGTTACCTCATCTGTAAAATGGGGATTAAGACTGTGAGCCCCCCGTGGGACAACCTGATCACCTTGTATCCCCCCAGTGCTTAGAACAGTACTTTGCACGTAGTAAGCACTTAATAAATGCCATTAAAAAAAACACAAAAAAAACACAGGCCTGGGAAGCAGAAGGACTCCCAGCTATAATTCCATTTATTCTGACGATTTTGACACCTGTCTACATGCTTTGTTTTGTTGTCTGTCTCTCCCTTCTAGACTGTGAGCCCGTTGTTGGGTAGGGACCATCTCTATATGTGTGCCGACTTCTACTTCCCAAGCACTTAGTACAGTGCTCTGCACACAGTAAGTGCTCAATAAGTACTATTGAATGAATGAAATGAATGAATGAAAGACTCAGGTTCTAATCTCGGCTCTGAGATTTGTCCATTGCGTGACCTTGGGCAAATCGCTTCAGTCCTCTGGGCCTCCATTACCTTATCTGTAAAATGGGGATTAAGACTGTGAGTCCTATGTGGGAAAGGCACTGTGTCCAACCCAATTACCTTGTATCTACCCCAGCACTTAGTACAGTGCTTGACACATAGTAAGCATTAACCAATACCACAATTATTTGTGAGCAGGGAATGTTTCTTCTGTAGTGTTATAGTGAACTCTCCCAAATGCTTAGCACAGCGTTCAGCTCACAGTAAACACTCAATGAATATGTTGCCAACTTGTACTTCCCAAGTGCTTAGTACAGTGCTCTGCACACAGTAAGTGCTCAATAAATACAATTGATTGATTGATTGATTGAATATGATTGACTGACTATTATTGGAGGTAAAAGAGAGGTTCTGGATTGGCTTGGGAGTATATCTCTCATCATACATCCCATATCCCCTTCTGGCCAGACTCCCCCCCCCCGCCTCTCTCTTTCTTTCTTTATTTTTCCTTTTCAGTTTGAGAGAGGAAGAGACAGATGCCAAAAGTGATTCATTGAGACACAAAGAGGTATATAGAAGGAGAAGAGGAATTGAGGCAGTCACAGATTGAAAAGGGTGGGCAAAGAGACAAACCCAGAGCGATGCAAATTGATGCCGCTGTGAGGGAACTATACATAGCCACAGTCTGTGGATCTGGCTCCTGCAGGGGTGCTCACTATAATACCACCAGAAGGGAACTCCTACCTAACCAATCAACATAGTTGGAGGAAGGGCATCCCCCTTGTTACCTAGACTTCACCAATCGATTAACCAACCCATCCATGTGTGCAGAGCACTGTATTAAACATTTGGGAAAGTACTGTACAACAGAGTTGATAGACACGATGTCTACCCACAAGGAATTTGTAGCCTAGCGTGGGACATCAAGATAAATTACAGATTCAGAGTGCAAAGATTTTCCTTTTTGAAGGCATAACTCCTCCAAGAGGCCTACCCTGACTAAGCCCTCATTTCCTCTTCTTCCACTCCCTTCTGCATCACTCTTGCACTTGGAGTTGCTCCCTTTATTCACCCTCCCAGCCCTACAACACTTATGTACATATCTGTAATCTTTTATTTATATTAATGCCCATCTCCACCTCCAGACTATAAGCTTGTGTTGGTCAGGGAACACATCTACCAACTCTATTACATTGTACGCTCCCAAGTGCTTAGTGTAGTGCTCTGCATACAGTAAAAACTTAATAAATATGACTGATTTAGTGATTGATCAATTTATTAAAGGTATGTATTGGATCTGAAGGAGGGGGGAATATCAAGTGCTTAAGGGGTACAAATCGAATGACAGGAAATGCAGAGGTGGGGGCAGGTAGGAGAAATGAGGGCTTAGGCAGGAAAGGCCTCTTGGAAGAGACATGGTTTTTGGATGACTGCAAAGGTGGGCCCCTCTCAGGGTCTCACCTGGAGAGTTTCCAGTACTCTACCAATCTCAGCTATGAAAGGGAAAGTCAAGCAGAGGCAAACCCATTCCATTCCTAGCTTGGGTAGTGGCTAGCAAGTGGAAGGCAATCTGCTACAAGTCAAAACTCACCCATGCTGAGCAGCAGTGGCACAGGAGAGAGTCAAGGGTGGAGACTCAAGTTTACTGCACGGAAGAAGGCAGTGGTAAACCACTTCTGTATTTTTACCAAGAAAACTCTATGGATCCACTAACAGAATGATTGCAGATGGAGAGTGGGGCGTTCTGGGAGAGATGTATCCATGGTGTCACTATGGGTTGGAAATGACTTGACGGCATAAGACAAGACAAAACGAAGGTGGGGCAACATCCAAAGGGGCAGGGAAGGGTTAACCACTCCAAACCTGTTGAGTTCAGGACTAGGAAGCTACTGCCCGCAACAATTAGGATCCTCCTGGCAATTGTTGCCAACTTGTACTTCCCAAGCGCTTAGTACAGTGCTCTGCACACAGTAAGCGCTCAATAAATACGATTGAAATTGCGGAAGGCAAGTCGACAGTAGAAACCACAGCTACAGAAACGCTCCTCCATGAAATATTGAATATGATATCATTCCTTTGTAATCTGCGCATGGCACAGTGTGATTCCCTCATGCCTCGTGTCGCGGGGTGATATTTTCAATCCTTGCATCAGGATAGCTGATGGCTGAAGCCGGCCCTGACTAATATTGTCAGAGATTTCCCTTTTCTGACTAAAGCAGTATTTGTGGGGGTGGTCTTTGTCTCCCCAGGGATGTCCCCAAACCTGCCTCTGCACTTCGCCTCAAAGGACTGAGAGCATTTAAGGCTTTGTTGCTTCCTCATCCCAGTCTGTGGTTCCTCTCCAGGTGACCTTAGAAAAGTTCTCAGAGTCCAAGCAAACTAGAGGTAGGACTGGGGAGGGAAGAATATCTGTGACCACCCCAAGATATCAACTGAGAATTGGGTAGATTCCAGAGCCCATCGGAAGGTGACTAAAGTATGCCGTCTCTCACCAATCCCATTCCATCTATGTGGTCGTCCTTTCATGTTGAATTATGGCAAAAAGTAATAGAAGCAGCGCAAATCTTGATTTTGCTAGTTCCATAGAAAACTTTTTTTTAACTTTTTCCAATCTAGAACTGTGTTCAGCCAGCAAGGGTATGGGCAGGGATTGGGTGTTTTATATTGCAAATAGGCCAAAGAAGCAGACCAGTAAAACTGAGTGTCTTTTTGAAAAGTACCACAGTGGGCAAGGAATGTGACAACCAACTCTGTTTGTACAGTGCTTGCACATAGTAAGTGCTCAATATATACCGTTGATGATGATAGAAGGATCACTTAAGGCCAAATATCTAGATAACTGAAGCAAAACAGTCACTTTGGTTTCAATTATCCGGACATTCCTTCTTTGGCCAACTAACTGGATTTTTGCTGATATTTAGAAAAACAATGTGATCTAGTGGAAAGAGCATGGGCCTGCAAGTCAGAAAGACCTTGGTTCCAACCCCAGGTCTGCCACTTGTCTGCTGTGTGACCTTGGGCAAGTCACTTAACTTCCCTGTGCCTCAGTTACCTCATCTGTAAAATGAGAATTAAGACTGTGAGACCCATGTGGGACACGGAATTTGTCCAAACTAATTTGTTTGTATCCATCTCAGTGCACAGTACTGTGCCTGGCATACAGTAAGCACGTAACAAATGCCACAATCATTGCTGAAAAAATATTTAGATATTTGAGGCCAAAGGGTGCTTTCTTACCTCAATTTTCCATATAACTTCTTAGAGACATACTATTTACAACAAAGGGTAGAAGATCCCGGAGACTGATAACAATATAAGGGGGACTTAAACATACCCTGACTACTTATACTTCCGTAAAAGAATAAGAAAGCATCTCACAATCCCAGACAAATGATTGTTCTATCTCGGGTACATTACATATCATAAGTTGAAATATGAGAACCATTCAGGGGCCTTATGTTCCCTGAAATCCAAAATATTTCTTACTGTCGTGGTTCTTTTTTCCTCCTAAGTGTGAATAACAAAAGATTGGCTCAGTTGGTAATCAACAATTAAGATTAAGAGAGGTGATGAAATAGAAACCATATGATTTTTCATAATCTAAAGAACTGCAGCTGAATCCTATTTACTTGTTTGCAATTAAAACACTTTTGTAGAGTTATTACTATTTTGGACCATGGTTCTACAAGTGCTTCTAATTTAAGCAATGGCAGGCTTCTTCTTCAGGCTGTTCTGGGGTTCGCTATTATTTCTTTCAGGTTTAGCGTTTGTTTTCAAAATAGTAATCTGGAGATCTTTTAGTTATGATTAAAAATATGTCAACCAGGGAAATACCAAACCAAATGTTAAATTGAGTTTATTCTAAAACCAGTTTTGGAAAGTCACAATAAGTTAACCTTCTGGCACCTCTCTAGTTTCCCTTAAGGGAGGTTTTGAAAGTTTCACAGTTTCAAGAGACAGAAATGACACACCTTATGCTTGGCACCTGTGGCTCCCTTTAGACTGTGAGCTCGTTGTGGCCAGAAAATATGTCCGTTTATGGTTATAGTGTATTCTTCCAAGCTGTCAGTACAGTGCTTTGCACACAGTAAGCACTCAATAAATATGATTGAACAAGTGATTCCAGCTAGGTCACTCTCTGTTAGTGTGTCTCTAGTCCCGCACCCCTCAACTTTCCAGGATCTGTCCTAAACCACTGGTGATGTCATAGCTCTTCACTATCATGGAGTCCCCTATCAAGAGTGATACACAATCCTCAGTCCTGAGTCCTGAGGACTGAAATCAATCAATCATAGTTATTGAACGCTTACTGTGTGCAGAGCACTGTACTAAGCACTTGGGAGAGTACAACACAACAATATAACTCACACATTCCCTGCCCACAGTGAGCTTACAGTCTAGAGCGGGAGACTGAAAACCTACTCTAGTAATTAATTTTTGGTCTCATGTTCCTACTGGGGCATGAATGGCAATGAGCAATTAGGAAGGCAGGGATGCAGCACCACGTGAAGTGCACATAGAGGCTTTAACATACATGACCCACTTATGGCCAAAGTGACCGCAGCGTAACACCACTCCTCTATTGCAGCACCTTAACATAGCAGGCTGCGTTGATGCTTCAGTCTTCTCTACCCATATTGTCTTGCCATTTTTCAGGATTCCTATTGTGCCTGTCCATCTCACAGAATGTCCCAGGTGGTCTTTCCTCAGAAAACTTCATCACTGATGGCCAGCCCCAGCAGGCATTCCCCTATTTGCCAAGATGGGACTAATAATAATGATCGTTGTGGTATTTGGTAAGCACTTACTATATGCTGGGCACTTTACCAAGCACCTGAGTGAATACAAGCAAGTCGGGTTGGACACCGTCCCTGTCCCACATCGGGCTCACAGACTTAATCACCAATTTTCAGATGAGGTAACTGAGGTACAGAGAAGTGAGTGACTTGCCCAAGGACATACAGCAGACAAGTGGCAGAGCAGAATTAGAACCCATGACCTTCATTAATTCATTCAATCGCATTTATTGAGCACTTACTGTGTGCAGAGCACCTAACTAAGCACTTGGGAAGTACAATTCAGCAACAAATAGAGACAGTCCCTGCCCACAATGGGCTCACAGTCTAGAAGTGGGGAAACAGACATCAAAACAAGGAAACAGGTGTAGAAGCAGCGTGGCTTAGTGGAAAGTGCACGGGCTTGGGAATCAGAGGTTGTGAGTTCTAATCCTGGCTCCACCACTTATCAGCTATGTGACTTGGGGCAAGTCTCTTAATTTCTCTGTGCCTCAGTGACTTCATCAGTAAAATGGAGATTAAGACTATTAGCCCCACGTGGGACAACCTGATTACCTTGTAACTACCCCAGGGCTTAGAACAGTGCTTGGCACATAGTAAGCACTTACCAAATATCATCATTATTATTATCAGTAGTATCATTAAAAATACATAGAATTATGGATATATAAATATCATTAATAAATATATAATTATGAATATGTACATATACACACAAGTGCTGTGGGGCAGGGAATAGGGGTAGAGTAGAGGGAACGGGTCGAGACAATGGGGAGGAGAGGGGGAGTGGAGGAAAAGGGGGGCTTAGTCTGGGAAGGCCCCCTTGGAGGATGTGAGCTATCAGCAGGGACCTTCTGATGCCCAGGACCATGCTCTATCCACTAAGCCCTTAGAACAGCGATTTGCACATAGTAAGCACTTAATAAATGCCATTATTATTATTATTATTATTATTATTATTATTATTATTATTAAGCCATGCTGTTACTCAGTTCAGCTCTCTTTATTTCCAGGGTTGTGCTCTGTGTATTGAGCCAACAATAAACCCATCTTTTGGGGGGGACAGAGGGGGTTTGGGTATTTTTGAGGGGGAACAGGTATTTGTTAAGTACTTATTATGTACTAATGATTAATATAATACATGATTCCAGCTGGGAGGTCACTCTCTACTAGTGTGTCTCTAGTCCAGCACCCCTCTACTCTCCAGGATCTGTCCCAGACCACTGTACTAGTATTAGTACAGAATTATACTTCAGTGATTCTAGTGCATTATAGTACTAGAAGACTAATCACTGTTCTAAGTGCTGGTATTGACACAAGTTTATCAGGTTGGACAAAGGGGCTGTTCCACATGGGGTTTACAGTCTAAGTAGGAGGGAGTTGATTTAATCTCCATTTTACACTTCAGGAAATGTGGCACAGAAAAGTTAAATAACTTGTCCAAGGTCACATAGCAAGCTAAGTCAGAGCTGGGTTTAGAACCCAGGTTGTCTAACTAGTAGGCCCATGCTCTTTCCACTAGGCCACACTGCTTCTCATACTGTCTGGAATTCCTGTTTCCTGATCATTAGGATCAGGGTCTTCAGCTTCAGCTTTGCTAATCAAAAATTACTTTGTGAGTAATTCTGTTCTATTTCCTTCTCCATCTATCATCATCATCATCATCAATCATATTTATTGAGCGCTTACTATGTGCAGAGCACTGTACTAAGCGCTTGGGAAGTACAAATTGGCAACATATAGAGACAGTCCCTACCCAACAGTGGGCTCACAGTCTAAAAGGACTGTGGGCTCACAGTCTATGCCTACTCCCTTGGAGAATTCATTCGCTCCCAGGGTTTCAACTACCACCAACTACATCTCCAGCTCTGATCTCTCTCCCTCTCTCCAGGCTCACATCTCCTCCTTCCTTCAAGACATCTCTACTTGGATGTCCTCCTGCCACCTCAAGCTTAACAGGTCCAAATGTTTAACATGTCCAAGACTGAGGTCCTTATCTTCCTACCCAAACCCTGTCTTCTCCCTGACTTTCTCATCACTTTGGACAGCACTGCCATCCTTCCCATATAACAAGCCCATAAAGTTGCTGTCATCCCTGACTCTGCTTTCTCATTCGTCCCATATATCCAATCTGTCACCAAAGCCTGCTGGTCTCACTTTCACAATACCGCTAAAATCTACCCTTTCCTCTCCATCCAAATTGCTACTTCATTAATGCACTCATCCTATCCCACCTGGATTACTGCCTCAGCCTTCTGGCTGACCTCCCAGCCTCCTTTCTCTCTCTACTCCAGTCCATATCTCACTCTGTTGCCCAGATCATTTTTCTACAAAAATGTTCAGGACAAAAAGTCCAGTGTTTGCCCATCCACCTCCACATCAAACAAAAACTCCTTACCATTGACTTTAAAGTACTCCACCACCTTGCCCCTCCTACCTCTCCTCCCTTCTCTCCTTCTACAACCCAGTGTGCATACTTTGCTCCTCTAGTGCTAACCTTCTCACTGTGCCTTGATCTCACCTATTTCGCCACCAACCCCTAGCCTATGTCTTGTCTCTGGCCTGGAACACCCTCCCTCCTCAAATCCGACAGACAATTACTCTCTCCATCTTTAAAGACTCACTGAAGACACACCTCCTCCAATAGGCCCTCCCAGACTAAGCCCCACTTTTCCTCATCTCCCACCCCCTTCTGCATAAGCCGACTTGCTTCCTTTGCTCTTCCCCTCTCCCAGCTCCACAGCACTTATGTACATACCTGTAATTTTTTAAAAAAATTTTATTGACGTCTGTCTCCCCGCCTCTAAACTATAAGCTCATTGTGGGCAGGGAATGTGACTGTTTATTGTTGTAACGTAATGTAATGAGAAGCAGCATGGCTCAGTGGAAAGAGCACGGGCTTTGGAGTCAAAGGACATGGGTTCAAATCCTGGCTCCACCACTTGTCTGCTGTGTGACTTTGGGCAAGTCACAACTTCTATGGGCCTCAGTTACCTCATCTGTAAAATGGGGCTGAAGACTGTGAGACCCCCCGTGGGACAACCTGATAAACTTGTAACCTCCCCAGTGCTTAGAACTGTGCTTTGCACATAGTAAGCACTTAATAAGTACCATCATTATTATTATTATTATTAATGTCCTCTGCCAAGCACTTAGAACAGTGTTCTGCACACAGTAAACGCTTGAATGAATGATTAAATGAATGAGTGATAGAAACACAGTAGCCCAGAACTGTGATGATCTGATGACAGTGATGAAGGTGATTGCAATGGAGTGAAGCTACTGGAGGCCAGACATTTCAAAACTCCAGTCGTGACCTGGCTCCAAGGAGTATCTATCTTTCGTCTTCATCGTTAGCAAATATTGTTGTCTGACACCAAATGACTGTCTATGCCTTATAGAGATGATACTTCAGAAGTAGAAGTCCATTAGCCACGAATGAGAAACAATGCTCTCATTTTTGCAGACTTTAATCAAGCAAAACTTCAAATACCAGAGAGTTTAGCCTATACTTTTAAGCAATCTTGATTACACTTAATGTTTCTAAAGTCTCTGGCAGGATATGGTACACAAAGTATGAGTAATATATGAGCAACAAAGACAGTCCTTTAACTATTGCTTATTATTTGCTTAGCACGTCTGTTTTCAAAGAGCTTTATAACCATTAATTAATCATTTCTTACAGCATCCTGGAGTGATGTGTTTTGTCAGCCTCTTCTTCCTGATGAGGCAACAGACATATTGAGATCAGGTGATTCTCCCAAAGTCATACCACAATTAAATGAGAGCATTGATAATAATGATAATAATAATAATGGCATTTATTAAGTGCTTACTATGTGCAAAGAACTGTTCTAAGTGCTGGGGAGGTTACAAGGTGATCAGGTTGTCCCACAGGGGGTTCACAGTCTTAATCCCCATTTTACAGGTGAGGTACTGAGACGCAGAGAAGTTAAGTGACCTGCCCAAAGTCACACAGCTGACAATTGGCAGAGCTGAGGTTTGAACCCATGATCTCTGACTCCAAAGCCCGTGCTCTTTCCACCGAGCCACGCTGCTTTCAGATCCTCTGTGCTCTCTTCTGTGGGTGGAAGGAAGGCAAAAAGGGGGACCAGTGAAAGGAGCAGTGCCAGTGTACCCCATCAATTATTCAGGTACCAGTCTATTTTTATGTCCAGCCCTTCAAGTACTATAAACTATCTCAGCTTGAAAGGCACAGTATATCTAACCTGAGACAACAGAGCTTGCTTCCAGAAGGGATCACAGCTTTCAATCTATTTTTTCAATTCAACTGTATTTAGTGAGAACTGCCAGAAACACCACTTTAATTTTGCAAAATACATTTAGAAGGAGAAAATAGGTATGCAGTGGCAAACTGATTATCTATACTGATCAGGACCACTTAAGATATGGACAATCTAAGTGACATTTGTTACCATACATGGTTTTGCATGCGGTTTTGTTTGGCTAGCCAAACTTTAAAGAAACTTTAACCAAACTTAAACCAAACTAAATCAGTGCATCCGTGGCTCCTTTTTAATGCCTCTAAGCTTATGTATAAATGTTGAGTCAATTTTTCCTACTTGGTTCTGAGAAACCAGGAGAAGACAAGTTTTAGGACACACAGGAATGTTTTAGAACCCGTGTGCCCTTGTGCAGAAGATGTGGGGAAATTCTACTTGCATGGGATAAATGGTGTGTCATGGAATCACCCCATGTATGAGGAGGTTAAGTAAACATCCTCTCAAAGGACTAAGGGCCTGGGGCAGACCCCTGGAAGTGGAGTGGGAAGAATTCTCCTGCACCATCGTTCTTCTCCAAAGCACTGATGAAAATGCCCATTCAGCAGCACTTCAGGGAATCAGATAATTCAGTCAAAGTGTTGTTAGACATCTGACTTGGGGATCTTTTACTTCTAGACCCTCAGCTCGTGGTGGGCAAGGAACATGTTGATCAACTCTATTATATTGTTCATTTGTACTCTCGCAAGTGCTCATTGCACACATTAAGTATTCAATAACTATGATTGATTGATTGATTGATTTGGGGGCAGAATTGTCCAAAAAAATGAAACCTTTCAGCAGTTAGTATGTGGTCAGCCTTACAATTTTAACATATATTAACTTACTTCATTATGAATTTAACTGCTTTGAGTGCTTCACCCCTGCTCATTCCACAGATCACGAGCAACATTTGGTTCCAAGATATGCCTCCTCAGCCTTGGGTTGCTGACATTTGACCTGGCTGCCGGCTCTATTTCCCACTGGTCAGATTTAGTCCTTAGGTAGTGAAAGATGGGAAAGCAAACAAGGAAATGAGTCCCCAGGAGAATACTCAGCTAGCAACCTTCTGCTTCTTCAAGGGGTGAATTTGACCCACAGTTTATGCTGAGAAGATTCTCTAAATGATAAGGATAGGACTTAATTCTTAAATCATAATCATAATAATAATGGTATTTGTTAAGCACTTACTATGTGCCAAGCAGTGCTCTAAGCGCTGGGGTAGATACAAGATAAGCAGGTTGTCCCAAGTGGGGCTCACAATCTTAATCCTCATTTTACAGATGAGATAACTGAGGCCCAGAGAAGTTAAGTGATTTGCCCAAGGTCACACAACAGACAAGTGGCAGAACCAGGATTAGAACCCATGACCTCTGACTACCAAGCCCGTGGTCTTTCCATTAAGCCATGGTACTTCTCTAAATGACTATCAATAGCTTTTCTGGTAGGCCCAAATGTTTCTAATGAAAATTACATAGATCGTGGTGATATAAATGGAGTCTAGGAGTCACTGTAGTCTATCATCAATCATCATAATCAAAGGTATTTATTGAGCACTTACTGTGTGCAGAGCACTTTACCAAATGCTTATGAGAATACAACATGAAAATATAACAGATAACATTCCCTACCTATAATGAGCATACAGCCTAGAAGGGGAGACTGACATTAATATAAATAGAAACTTTATATTATACAATTTATAGAAATGTGTATAGTCTAGCAAAGAATGTGGATTTGGGAGTCAAAGGACTTGGATTTTAATCACATGTCTGCCACTCCCATATAAATTAATGTCTCTGAGCTTTAGTTTCCTTATCTGCAAAGTGGAGATAACAAAGCCTGCTCTTCACTCTACCTCATAGGTATGTTGTGAGGATAAAAAACATAAAGTCTGTGAACATGCTTTGAAAAATAAAAGTATTTTACAAATTCAAGGGGTTATTAGACCCATTCAAGCATTATTACCTCAATCACATATAATTTATGATAGAAAATTGAGTCCAATATCATTTTTCTGAGCTGTGATGTATTTCCTTCAACAGCAAAAATACGTTCAGAACTGATGCCTTGTTAAGCTAATCAGAAAGATTCATTAATTAAGCTAATAAGCAACATTCATGGGTCCTGCAAAGAGGAGGAAATAGATTGATTATGTTTGTCTAGTAGATTTTCATGGAACATCTTTACAGATGAAATTTCCAGTAACCTAATGGGTCTGGGAAGTATTTTTGATTTTTCCAGAGTGGGCCTTCAGGAACTCTAAGAGGACAGCCACATTCTGAAGCAATTGGCAACTTGGACTCTATTGTCTCAGCCAGTATCCACCAACAGCCCACAAGTCACCATTCGTAACTTTTCTCTTCAAGCCCCAGCCACAGGTTGTGCAGGAGAGGAGCAGGGACAGACTAGCACAGCAATGAGTGTTTTCTCTGTGTGTTTTGAAGAGCCGGCTGTTAGGGATTTGGGGAACATTGTTCCAACAACTCACAACTTTCTGAATAGAGTTGATGTTCCATTCAACTTCTGATGTTAGAAGAATTGGCTATGGGAGTACTTGTGGTTTTGACACTATCAAAGCATGAATATACCAACTTTAGAGAATGTGGTGAGCCTTATGGTACAACAGAATGTTCGATCAAAATGAAAAGGATAGAAGAAGGGCTGGGAAAAAGTACTAAGTTTAAATTAAACTCTCTAGATAATTGAGGTCAACGTATTTTTTCCTCGTGTCTCTCTCCACTTCAATCCATACTTCATGCTGCTGCCCGGATTATCTTTGTCCAGAAACGCTCTGGACATATTACTCCCCTCCTCAAAAACCTCCAGTGGCTACCGATCAATCTGCGCATCAGGCAGAAACTCCTCACCCTGGGCTTCAAGGCTGTCCATCACCTCGCCCCCTCCTACCTCACCTCCCTTCTCTCCTTCTACTGCCCAGCCCACACCCTCCGCTCCTCCACCACTAATCTCCTCACCGTACCTCGCTCTCGCCTGTCCCGCCATCGACCCCCGGCCCACGTCATCCCCCGGGCCTGGAATGGCCTCCCTCTGCCCATCCGCCAAGCTCGCTCTCTTCCTCCCTTCAAGGCCCTGCTGAGAGCTCACCTCCTCCAGGAGGCCTTCCCAGACTGAGCCCCTTCTTTCCTCTCCCCCTCGTCCCCCTCTCCATCCCCCCGTCTTACCTCCTTCCCTTCCCCACAGCACCTGTATATATGTATATATGGTTGTACATATTTATTACTCTATTCATTTATTTTACTTTTTTTACTTTTATTTTTACATTTTCTATCCTACTTATTTTATTTTGTTGGTATGTTTGGTTCTGTTCTCTGTCTCCCCCTTTTAGACTGTGAGCCCACTGTTGGGTAGGGACTGTCTCTATGTGATGCCAATTTGTACTTCCCAAGCGCTTAGTACAGTGCTCTGCACATAGTAAGCGCTCAATAAATACGATTGATTGATTGATTGATTGATTGATTTTTCCTTCATTTTCCAAGTGCTTGTTCTGCATTTCCTTAGCACTGTAGACCTGTTGTTCTATCTCTGGGACCATTTATGAATTCTAAACTACAGAAAAATTATCATCACTAAGAGCAATCTTCAGTTCCATTTGGATTGGATTTCATCAAAGTTTTCCCAACCTCTTTGATCTCACATGAATTACAGAACTGGCAAAAGCTAAATCCCAATTACAATAATCAGTACATGCCAGTCGCAAATATTTTTCAAATAGGAGTTGTGTTCCTGAAACAAGCTTTTAGTTTAGTTTACCCTTAGTAGCAAAATATTTGATCATTTTGAAAATTTGTAATTTTCCAGGGAATATTTCACGTTGTAAATATTTGAATGGTTCCTTAAATGAAAACAAAATTTGATTTAGTGGACATTTGATTACAAATATGTCATTTTTTTGCATCAGTAGGAAGATGCAAACTGATGGAAATGTTTAAAACTGTAAACTTAGAAGAGTCTACACATTACCAAAAATATTTGGCAAACAGATGAGGTCAGGCTATCCCTGGCAAGTATTTTGCAAAATGCTGGGTGAACTTCCCTACAAATGTTCGATTAGGCAAGGACCAAATAGATGGACGTGAGTCTGAAAAGCAAATGACCATTTTTGTGATTTGAAATCAAAATGACTGAGTACTCTCATGCAGAATATGACACAATTACTAGCTATAATTCAGACCTATAAAGCCACTTTTGCCACTTTGTTCATCTTGACTGAAAGTGACTTGTTTCAAAAATAAGCATATGGCATGTAGCAAGTGTTGTGTTATCCATACAACAGCAATTAAGGCTAAGATACATAACATAATTTAACAGAGATACATCAACTGGCCTGGTAGAGATTTCTGTAATTAAAACTTTTTTTAATCAACTGAAATATGAAAAAATATCCTTGAAAGTCCAGGATCAATCAGCTAAGTAAGCTTAAAATATGCAGTCAGCTACTCCTGATTGGATTTAGTGAGATGAAATTGGATTTGCTGTGACTTCAACTCCACCCACTTTCCAAACTAATTAAAAAAGCACAGCAGCAATAGACTAAATCCAATGAGGAAGATAAGAAGGCTTCAAAACTAATCAAGAGCACAACTCAAATGAGAATGGCAATATATCATCCCAGGGCTTCAGAAAGCATAAGAATTACAGAAGCCCAGGGAAGAAGAAAGGAAAATGCCAAAGGAATGAACACTAAGGGAAAAATATTCTGCTGAACATCACCAAGAAGATAGCTATTTGGGAGAAATTAAGAGATGGAGAGAAAGAAGACTTGGGAAAAATCTCCCAGTTTCAATTTAGCCACTCTTCCATTGAGTGAGGGCAAAATGAATTATTCATTCATTCATTCATTCAATCGTATTTATTGAGCGCTTACTGTGTGCAGAGCACTGTACTAAGTGCTTTGGAAGCACAAGTTTGCAACATATAGAGATGGTCCCTACCGAACAGCGGGCTCACAGTCTAGAAGGGAGAGACAGATAACAAAACAAAACATATAAACCAAATAAAATAGAATAGAATGGAATAGAATAAATTACTGCCTTAACTCAGCCTTCTCCTCTGCCAGACAAAACTATTTCTCCTCCCTTATTAACACCTATGCCCATCATCCCCGTCAGCTCTTCCGTGCATTCAACTCCCTTCTCAGGCCCCCGGTTCCTCCCCCTTCTCCTTCCCTCACCCCCAACGATCTGGCCTCCTACTTCATTAACAAAATTAAATCCATCAGGTCCGACCTCCCCAAAGTCACTCCCCTACCTTCTCCAACCGCCCGGCTCTCAACACTCCCTGCTACTCTCCCATCCTTCCCAGCAGTATCCTCAGAGGAGCTCTCCTCCCTCCTCTCAAGTGCTACTCCGGCCACCTGTGCTTCTGACCCCATTCCCTCTCATCTCATGAAATCTCTCGCTCCATCCCTTCTCCCCTCCTTAACTTCCATCTTCAACCGCTCACTCTCCACTGGTTCCTTCCCCTCTGCCTTCAAACATGCCCATGTCTCTCCCATCCTAAAAAAACCCTCTCTTGACCCCATCTCACCTTCTAGTTATCGCCCCATATCCCTCCTACCATTCCTTTCCAAACTCCTTGAACGAGTTGTCTACACGCGCTGCCTCGAATTCCTCAACAACAACTCTCTCCTCAACCCCCTCCAGTCTGGCTTCCGTCCCCTACATTCCACGGAAACTGCCTCTCAAAGGTCACCAATGACCTCCTGTTTGCCAAATCCAATGGCTCATACTCTATCCTAATCCTCCTCGACCTCTCAGCTGCCTTCGACACTGTGGACCACCCCATTCTCCTCGACACACTATCCAACCTTGGCTTCACAGACTCCGTCCTCTCCTGGTTCGCCTGTTATCTCTCCAGGTGTTCATTCTCAGTCTCTTTTTCAGGCTCCTCCTCCCCCTCCCATCCCCTTACTGTGGGGTTTCCCCAAGGTTCAATTCATGGTCCCCTTCTGTTCTCGATCTACACTCACTCCCTTGGTGACCTCATTCACTCCCACAGCTTCAACTATCATCTCTACACTGATGACACCCAGATCTACATCTCTGCCCCTGCTCTCTCCCCCTCCCTCCAGGCTCGCATCTCCTCCTGCCTTCAGGACATCTCCATCTGGATGTCTGCCCGCCACCTAAAACTCAACATGTCCAAGACTGAACTCCTTGTCTTTCCTCCCAAACCCTGCCCTCTCCCTGACTTTCCCATCTCTGTTGACGGCACTACCATCCTTCCCGTCTCACAAGCCCACAACCTTGGTGTCATCCTCGACTCTGCTCTCTCATTCACCCCTCACATCCAAGCCGTCACCAAAACCTGCCGGCCTCAGCTCCACAACATTGCGAAGATCCACCCTTTCCTCTCCATCCAAACCACTACCCTGCTTGTTCAAGCTCTCATCCTATCCCGTCTGGACTACTGCATCAGCCTTCTCTCTGATCTCCCATCCTCATGTCTCTCCCCACTTCAATCCATATTTCATGCTGCTGCCCAGATTGTCTTTGTCCATAAATGCTCTGGGCATGTTACTCCCCGCCTCAAAAATCTCCAGTGGCTACCAATCTGTGCATCAGGCAGAAAATCCTCACTCTCGGCTTCAAGGCTGTCCATCCCCTTGCCCCCTCCTACCTCACCGCCCTTCTCTCCTTCTCCAGCCCAGCCCGCACCCTCCGCTCCTCTGCCACTAATCTCCTCACCGTGCCTCGTTCTCGCCTGCCCCGCCGTCGACCCCCGGCCCACATCATCCCCCGGGCCTGGAATGCCCTCCCTCTGCCCACCCGCCAAGCTAGCTCTCTTCCCCTCTTCAAGGCCCTACTGAGAGCTCAGCTCCTCCAGGAGGTCTTCCCAGACTGAGCCCCTTCCTTCCTCTCCCTTTGTCCCCCCTCCATCCCCCTCATCTTACCTCCTTCCATTCCCCACTGCACCTGTACATATGTATATATGTTTGTACATGTTTATTACTCCATTTATTTATTTATTTTACTTGTACATATCTATTCTATTTATTTTATTTTGTTAATATGTTTGGTTTTGTTCTCTGTCTCCCCCATCTAGACTGTGAGCACACTGTTGGGTAGGAACTGTCTCTATATGTTGCCACCTTGTACTTCCGAAGCGCTTAGTACAGTGCTCTGCACACAGTAAGCACTCAATAAATATGATTGATTGGAATGATTGATTGAAATAGAATAAATATGTACAAGTAAAATAAATAAATAGAGTAATAAATATGTACAAACATATATACATATATACAGGTGCTGTGGGGAGGGGAAGGAGGTAAGGCGGGGGGATGGGGAGGGGGAGTAGGGGGACAGGAAGGCAGGGGCTTAGTCTGGGAAGGCTTCCTGGAGGAGGTGAGCTCTCAGTAGGGTCTTGAAGGGAGGAAGAGAGCTAGCTTGGCAGATGTGCAGAGGGAGGGCATTCCAGGCCAGGGGGAGGATGTGGGCTGGGGGTAGATGGCGGGACAGGCGAGAACGAGGCACCGTGAGGAGGTTAGCGGCAGAGGAGTGGAGGGTGCAGGCTGGTCTGGAGAAGGAGAGAAGGGAGGTGACATAGGAGGGGGCGAGGTGATGGACAGCCTTGAAGCCGAGAGTGAGGAGTCTTTGCCTGATGCATAGGTTGATTGGTAGCAACTGGGGATTTTTGAGGAGGGAAGTAACATGCCCAGAGTGTTTCTGCACAGAGACGATCCAGGCAGCGGCATGAAGTATGGATTGAAGTGGGGAGAGACACGAGGATGGGAGATTGGAGAGGAGACTGATGCAGTAATCAAGTAGGGATAGGATGAGAGACTGAACAAGTAGGGTAGCGGTTTGGAGGGAGAGGAAAGGGCGGATCTTGGAGATGTTGCGGAGGTAAGACCGGCAGGATTTGGTGACGGATTGGATGTGAGGGGTGAACGAGAGAGCAGAGTCGAGGATCAATCAATCAATCAATAGTATTTATTGAGCACTTTTTGTGTGAAGAGCACTGTACTAAGCGCTTGGGAAGTACAAGTTGGCAAGGTTGCCGGCTTGTGAGACGGGAAGGATTGTAGTGCCATCAACAGTGATGGGAAAGTTGGGGAGAGGGCAGGGTTTGGAAGGAAAGATAAGGAGTTCAGTCTTGGACATGTTGAGTTTTAGATGGCGGGCAGACATCCAGATGGAGATGTCCTGAAGGCAGGAGGAGATACGAGCCTGGAGGGAGGGAGAGAGAGCAGGGGCAGAGATGTAGATTTGGGTGTCATCAGCGTAGAGATGAATAAGGCACAAGAATTGACAAGTCACAGCAAAAGATCCCAGCAAGGTCGGGTTTAGTGAAAGTCCTTTTTTTAACTGAATTTGTTAAGAGCTTACTGTGTACCAGGCACTGTATTAAATGCTAGGGTAGATGCAAGACAATCAGCTTGGACACCAGTCCATGTACCACATGGGGCTCACAGTCTTAATCCCCAGTTTACAGATGAGGTAACCAAGACACAGAAAAGTTAAGTGACATGCCCAAGATCAGACAAGAGGAGAAATCTGGATTAGAACCCAGGTCCTCTGACTCCCAAGTCCTGCTTTTTCCCCTAGGCCATGCTGCCTCTCATTTTATGTTCCTTGGAATCAGGGTCAGGCATATTTTTCATGGAGTAGGCAAAAGGGAAGAATGTTCCAGACACTGGCCCTACTGAGGCCCTACTGAGAGCTCACCTCCTCCAGGAGGCCTTCCCAGACTGAGCCCCTTCCTTCCTCTCCCCCTCGTCCCCCTCTCCATCCTCCCCATCTTACCTCCTTCCCTTCCCCACAGCACCTGTATATATGTTTGTACATATTTGTTACTCTATTTATTTATTTATTTATTTATTTATTTATTTATTTATTTTACTTGTACCTATCTATTCTATTTATTTTATTTTGTTAGTACGTTTGGTTTTGTTCTCTGTTTCCCCCTTTTAGACTGTGAGCCCACTGTTGGGTAGGGACTGTCTCTATATGTTGCCAACTTGTACTTCCCAAGCGCTTAGTACAGTGCTCTGCACACAGTAAGTGCTCAGTAAATACGATTGATGATGATGATGGTGAGCAAACTGTGACCTCACTGGTAACTGTAATCCTACTGGTTCCTAGGTAGATTGATCAATCAATCAGTGGTATTTATTCAGCACTTGTAATGTGCAGAGCATTTCACTATGTTCTTGGGAGGTACAATAGAATGGTATACATAATCCTTGCCCTCAAGGAGCTGACAATCCACCAGGGAAATAAGTTGGTGCTACCCAGACTGTGAGCTACCTTTAGATTGTAAGCTCACTGTAGGCAGGGAATATCATCATCATCATCATCATCAATCGTATTTATTGAGCTCTTACTATGTGCAGAGCACTGTATTAAGCGCTTGGGAAGTACAAATTGGCAACATATAGAGACAGTCCCTACCCAACAGTGGGCTCACAGTCTAAAAGGGGGAGACAGAGAACAAAACCAAACATACTAACAAAATAAAATAAATAGAATAGATATGTACAAGTAAAATAAATAAATAGAGTAATAAATATGTACAAACATATATACATATATACAGGTGCTGTGGGGAAGGGAAGGAGGTAAGATGGGGGGGTGGAGGGGGGACGAGGGGGAGAGGAAGGAAGGGGCTCAGTCTGGGAAGGCCTCCTGGAGGAGGGAATATGTCTGTTATATTGTTATATGGTACTCTCCCAAGCTCTCAGTACAGTGGTCCGCACAAGGTAAACACTCAATAAATATGATTGACTGGCTAACAGACTACAGACACTTCAGAAGTGAACTTAAAGCCAAGCTATTTCCAGCAGGAGGTTCTATGTTCCTCCTCCTCCGCCTTCTCTTCCTCCTCAGTATCGTAGCTATGTTAGTTCCAACCACATGGCCACCATGTTGGGGAGGTGGGGGAAGGGGCTATAGACAGTGTACTCTAGGCACCATCTGGTCTGGAGTACTCCTGGGTCACAGTGGCAAGTAATTTAAAACTTCTCCAAATACATAAGGCTGCAATCATCCTAAAAAGGAATAGGGGTTTATTAGATTATCTTTTGCAGTGAACATGGTCTGTGGATCACTCAAATGTTCTGTACTGCATCTCTGTCATTTGCTTTTCCTTCCCAGGCATAACGGAATAGTGTGTTGGAAAGCCCCGAATGACTGGAAACACTTCTGCTCACGTGCACCTGGTTTTCCAACTCATTTAATGGCACGGGGTTTTGTTTTTTTTTTCATCTGCAGTCAACTGGAAGCCAAAAGTCTATTTTCTTAATGAAAGACAGCTAGTCCTGAATTCGCTCGGTTCCATTAACAATCATGGCAGAACATTCAGAAAAAGTCTGAAGGAATACCATATTGGTCTCTGAGGATCAAATGCTAACATCCTTTGCCATTTGCTTGCAAAGGTATCCAATGATCAATCAATCAATCAATCATATTTATTGAGCACTTACTGTGTGCAGAGCACTGTACTAAGCGCTTGGGAAGCACAAGTTGGCAACACATTGATCCCAACTCTCTCCTAGCTGGGGACCGTCTGCATATCCCAGGGCACAGGAGAAAGAAGTGTCCTGTTTCTGGATTGTACTAATCCCCTAATTTTATAATTCAGCTTGGAAGCAATTACATTTGGAAGCTCTTTGATGTTAATAATCCTACTAACTCTAATTGCACTGTAGTCAGTCACTCAGTCAATCATATATATTGAGCATTTACTCAGTGTGGAGCACCATTCTAAATGCTTAGGAGAGGGCAATATAACAGGCATATTCCCCACAACCAGATTACAGTCTAGAGGGGAAGAATGACATTAATATAAATAAATAAATTACAGATATGTACATTAGTGCTGTGGGGCTGAGAGGGGGGATGTATACATGGAGCAAGTCAGGGGGATGCAGAAGGGAGTTGAAGAAAAGAAAGAAAGGGCTTAATCAGGGAAGTCTTCTTGGAAGAGATGTGCATTCAGTAAAGCTTTGAAGGGGGGAAAGTAATTGTCTGTCAGATAAGAAGAGGGAGGGCATTCCAGGCCAGTGGCAAGATGTGGGGGTGAGGTTAGTGGCAAGATAGGTGAGATCGAGGTACAGTGAAAAGTTCAGCGGAAAGCTCAGTGGAAAGAGCCCGGGCTTTGGAGTCAGAGGCCATGGGTTCAAATCCCGCCTCCGCCAAATGTCAGCTGTGTGACTTTGGGCAAGTCACTTCACTTCTCTAAGCCTCAGTTCCCTCATCTGTAAAACGGGGATTAAGACTGTGAGCCCCACGTGGGACAACCTGATCACCTTGTATCCCCCCCCCCCCCCCCCCCGGTG
Source organism: Tachyglossus aculeatus (assembly GCF_015852505.1). Lineage (NCBI taxonomy): Eukaryota > Metazoa > Chordata > Mammalia > Monotremata > Tachyglossidae > Tachyglossus > Tachyglossus aculeatus. The sequence continues at coordinate 46,241,926 of NC_052066.1, forward strand.
CTTAGAACAGTGCTTTGCACATAGTAAGCGCTTAACAAATGCCATCATTATTATTATTATTATTCAGCATTACTGGAGTGAAGTGAATGAGCTGGGTGTTAGTGGGAGAGTAGCAAGTTGAGATAAGAGGAGGCAAGGTGATTGAGTGCTTTAAAGCCAATAGTGAGGAGTTTCTGATTGATGCGGGGTCGAATGGAGCAGAGAGAAGTATGGGCTGTAAGCTCTTTGTAGGCAGCAAATGCATCTGTTTATTGTTAAATTATACTCTCCCAAGTGCTTAGTACAGTGCTCTGGACACAGTAAGAGCTCAATAAATATGACTGAATGAATGATTGAACGACTGGAGTGAGGAGCACTGTATGACTGGATCACAGCATTGAATGACTGGAGCACTGTACTCTTTCAAGTGCTTAGTACAATACTCGGCAAAGAGGAAGGGCTCAATAAATACCATTGTTGGACTGATTGATGGGTTGATTGAACTAGCCACACTCCCCAAGTCTTTTGCCACTGGCTGTAACCCCTTGAGGCCCCAACCACTCCTAGAGGGGGGGCACATCCCTCTCCCACCCCTCTCCCAGTTCCATATTGCTCCCGCATGCTGTTTCCTCTGAAGTAGGAGGAGCCGGTTGCTGGAAACCTTGTACTTCCCAAGCACTTATTGTACTTCCCAAGCGCTTAGTACAGTGCTCTGCACAAAGTAAGTGCTCAATAAATGCGATTGATTGATTGGAAACACAGGGACTTGAAAATAATGAATCAGAGCTTGGTGAGGGAGAAGGGAGACTCATGGCAGCAGCCACTGAGGCTAGAATTTCTCCTGAGGACTTGTCCAAAGGAAGTAATTCAAGAGTGGAGTTATGGAGTTAGCCATACCTACCTCCATCTTCAGTTGCGACAGGACTTCCAAACCTGCATAGGTCAGGCATCAATAGACCAAATGAAGACCAAAAAATTGTATTTCTCTGAAAAATCTAGATAGTTCAGACAAATGTTTGTTTAGCCACTCTTCTCCTAGCCTCCTCTTCACCTGACTAGTGTAGAGCAGAAAGTAAAATTAATAAAAGAACAGGCTCACCCTCCTTTGTAAAAAATGTCTTACCCCAACTCCTGGCCAACAATGTATCATTTTAACATATGACAAGAAATTATTTCAAAATGCTAAATGAAAAAATGACTATCGCCTTGAGTATTAATGAATCAGAGACTTTTCTACTAAATGGAAATAAATCTTTGAAGTGTCTGGCTGTAGCTCCACAAAGCCAGCAGGTATTTTGAAGCATTTGGAATCAGGTTTTCTAGTAAATATTCCTCTTTATAATCTTTAGCAGAAGATTCTGCATTTAATACCAACTGAAAAGCTCACCCTTGATGCCGAGTACTGAGCCCACCTCCTCCAGGAGGCCTTCCCGGACTGAGCCCCCCTTTTCCTCTGCTCCTCTTCCCTCCCCATCACCCCTACTCCTTCTCTCTGCTCTACCCCCGTCCCCTCCCCACAGCACTTGTGTATATTTGTACATATTTATTACTGTATTTTACTAATGATCAGTATATATCTATAATTCTATTCATCTATTCTGATGGTATTGACGCCTGTCTACTTGTTTTGTTTTGTTGTCTGTCACAACCCTCTAGACTGTGAGCCCATTCTTGGGTAGGGCTTGTCTCTATCTGTTGCCAAATTGTACGTTCCAAGTGCTTAGTACAGTGCTCAATAAATATGATTGAATGAATTAATGAATACTACAGTGAGTGGCCATTTCATATTGCACCTAAGCAATATGTACTGACTACTCCATGTACATATCCCCTTTACCTTCTTCAACCTCTCTATAATTATTGAAGCATCTGCCTCAATTGGTTTGTAACTTTATTGTTTGGAAGGGAATCATTTCTGCTAATTCTACCGTACTTGCCCAAGTAGTAGGTGCAGTGCTCTGCACACAGTAGACATTGATCCAATGATTGAATAAGTTCCTATTTTGTTCTAAGTACTATAATGACCGGAGGATGATTTAATAGAAGTATAAAACACAGTGCCTGCCCTGGAGGAGCCTTGCATTTTAATGGGGACTTAAAAGGGGCAAGCAGATATCAATCAGTTTATCAATCAATGATATTTATTGAGCACTTACTGAGAGTGGAGCACTGTACTAAGCATTTGGGAGAGGACAGCGTAGCAGAGTTTGTAGACACAGTCCCTGCCCATAACGAGCTTACATATATTGATAGAGCATGGGCCCAGGAGACAGCAGAACTTGGGTTCTAGTCCTAGCTCTGCCACTTTTCTCCTGTATGAACTTGGGCAAAGCACTTAACTTTTCGGTGCATCAGTTACCTCATCTGTAAAATGGGTATTATTACTGTGAGCCCCATGTGGGACATGAACATTTATTGATTACCTTGTTTCTACCCCAGTGTTTAGAACAGTGCCTGGCATATAGTAAGTGATTAAGTGCTTAGTACAGTGCTCTGCACAGAGTAAGTGCTCAATAAATACAATTGAATGAATTAATGAATTCTATGAAAATAGAAAAATATGGGAAAAGATAGAAATAGAAATACCCTTAGTGTTCACCCAGGCTCTTAGCTTCTCTGCCATAAGCCTAGGAATGGAGGAGGACTGACTGGCTCCAGAGTTATTTCCAGGAAATCCTGGCATGAATGCCTGAGGGTGGAAGTAGGAGAATTTGAGGAGCACATATTCTGCTTCCACTGCCTGTCACTCTCCTACCTGGCTCCAAACAGTTCTTTGCTTACTCTAAACTCCATGCCAATACCCAGACTATTAATGTACTCTGCACTAGTACTGGAGTCCAATTTGGCCCATATGGGCACCAGCCCACCAGGATTTCCCAAATATCCTCCCGGGCCAGACCAGCCCCACTAGTATCTACAGTTGTAAATATCGTTAGGTTTGTCATTCCATTTACAGTGTAAGCTCCTTGAGGGTAGGGAAACTGCTGCTTTCACAGTAAATAGCACCAAATGGATGCTCAATAAAAGATCCTTATTATCATACCCTTTCCTGATTCACAGAATAACCAGTTCTTTGGTTCTTCCTTTGGATCTCATATAATAATAATAACGATGATGGCATTTGTTAAGCACTTACTATGTGCAAAACACTGTTCTAAGCACTGGGGGGATTCAAGTTGATCAGGTTGTCCCACATGGGGCTCACAGTCTTAATCCCCATTTTACAGATGAGGTAACTGAGGCTCAGAGAAGTTAAGTGACTTGCCCAAAGTCACACAGCAGACATGTGGTGGAGCCGAGATTAGAACCCATGAGTTCTGACTCCCAAGCCCGGGCTCTTTCCACTGAGCCACGCTGCTTCTCATATTTCTTTCTTGTTCTGTGTTTTGGTTGTGGGGGACATCATTATGTTTACTCTGCCCATGAATGCAACAAATGCTTAGTATGGTGCTCTGCACACAATATGTAGTCAATAAATACAACAGTTTATCCAAAACTATATTTGATTTTTTTCCTCACAGATGAGTCTTTATTTTAGATATGAGACAGCTCTCTTCTAATTTTTGTCACTGAAAAGTGAACAGCGATGGGAAGCAGCATGGCTTAGTGAAAAGAGCACAGGCTTGGGAGTCAGAGGTCGTGGGTTCTAATCCAAGATCTGCCACTTGTCAGCCTTGTGACTTTGGGCAAGTCACTTCATTTCTCTGGGCCTCAGTTACCTCAACTGTAAAATGGGGAGTAAGATTGTAAGCCCCACTGGGGACCACCTGATTACTTTGTATCTACCCCAGTGCTTAAGACAGTGCTTGGTACATAGTAAGCGTTTAACAAATACTATCATCATTATTACTACTAACACAGTCCCAGGGACAGAGGAGAGAGAGCTTTCTACCCACCATTTCCAGATTCTTTCTAAAAGTCAGAATTCTCTATATTCCGGCAAAAGAGTTACCCTTTACTACTTCAAAAGTTTAACTGTGTTGGGCACATGGAAGTGGGTGGAGAGAATGAGAAGATGGGCAAGACATTGGGGCTGAAGTACCAAAGGAAGACTTACCATGGCGAGTAGTCCCACCAGTCTCTGTGCAGAAACCTCATATTTCACTAATGTCAGGGAGGAGTGATTCCTTCCCATGTGCTAGGTTCAGGTTTCCTCTCCTCCCTGTTATGGGCACCATAAATCACCCTCTTAGGTCATGAGGTATATCTACATACGTATTTAGACAGCTTACAGCTTCAAACTGTGTAGACCCAGAGGTCCACAGACACAGAGGGAAGTCATAAGTGGCCATCAAGGTAGCACAATTGCTCCCTTAATCCCTGGCTGTCAGCTTTCAAAGGTGCCATCAATAATAATCAATCAATCTTACTTATTGAGCATTTATTATGTGCAGAGTATTGTACAACACAGTGGGAGAGTACAGCACAGCAGAATTAGCAGACACATTTGTGGTGAGCCCACAACAAGCTTCTTTTTTTGTAACTGTGATTCTGTGAACGACAGCAATAAAGAAGAGACTTGTGAAGCACTGATGGGCTCTATTTGAGGCAGGTGATTGTAGACCTGTGGGGGTGGAGCATAGAGGGAGGTGCGGCTTTCTCTCCCTGTTGTACCCCATAATGGGCCCATACCATTCAATGACTGCTACGTAGAGTCCCGGCTGCTTTGTCTAAACCAGATAAAAGGCGGTTGTATTGAGGCATACCTGGGGTACCAGAAGCTATAGCATGCAGACAGAGGCATGCTGATGCAGAGAGAAGCAAGTACTGAAGCAGTAGAAGGCAGCAGCAAGAAGAAGCATTGGCAAAATGGGCTCCTTTGACCACAGATTGGTATTGGCCCCTTGGGTGGTGGAGTGATTGAGTGTATGTATGTGTCACTCCCTTGCATGTTGGTAAAACTAAGTAAAAATCTTTCCACAGTAACCTTGGTGATCAGAGGTGTGGTTTGAACTCTACTACATGTGACTGAATCTCCCCCAGTCCAGGAAGGTTGGTATCAAGTGGGGGCTCATGACAACATTCCCTGCCCATAACGAGCTTATAGTTTAGAGGGGAGGGACAGACAGTAATAAGAATGAATAAGTAATTTATCACATGTAATTTAAAGATATGTACATAAGTGCTGTGGAGTTGGGGGTGGGTCAAATATCCAGTGTCCAAAGGTCACAGATCCAAGTGCAAGGATGAAGCAGCATGGAGAGTGAGCCGGGGAAAAGAGAGCTTAATTGGAGAAGGCTTCTTGGAAAAAGTATGACCTTAATAATGCTTTGCAGGTGGAGAGAGGGGTGATCTGTTGAATGTGGAGGGGAAGGGAGTTCCAGGCTAGGGGGAGGATGTGGGAAAGAGGTGAGCAGTGAGACAGATGAGTTTGGGGTACAGTGACTAAAGTGGTGCTAGCGGAATGGAGGCGTGGGTTGGGCTGTAATAGTAGATTAGTGAGATGAAGTAGAATGGGGCACGCTGATAGCCAGGAGGTATGTTGAAGGAGCAATACTTTTGTGTCACTGTGGGCTTGAACAACCAGCCTCAGTGATGCCACAAATTCTAGGGCCAGTTGCACTTGGATTTTTTTTCCCATTTTTCACCCCTCCCTTAGTCTCACAGTCCCATATGCAGTTATGTACATACCCATAATTTTTTTATTCATACTAATGTCTGTCTCCCCCTCTAGGCTGAAAGCTCACTGTGGGCAGGGAATGTGTCTACCCTCCAGAATGTAAGTTCACTGTGGGCAGGGAATGTTGTCTGTTATATTGTTATAATTTACTCACCCAAGTAATTAATACAGTGCTCTGCGCAGTGTATGCATTGTATGCACTCAATAAATATGATTTTTTTTTAATGTGGGAGGCAGAATTATTTTTTTGTTGGCCATCCAGTCAAGCCTATCATCCCTGTACACAGACCATGGTCTTGATTCAGGCTGATGGTAAACTGTTTGCACTACCAACACTACTTTAAGGCTAGAACTGTATGAGCCATATGAAGCAGAGAACCAAGGCAGTTATCTAGATCATTAAAATTTATTGAGTGCCTTCTCTGAGCTGAGCATTATACTAGATTTCACTTTGCCTTGATTATCTGTGCATTACAAGATGGAAATTTTTTTATCGCTTAAAGTTTCTGGACAGTTAGCTTAATCTCAGTCTCTGCATTGGTTGATTAGAAACCTCACCCTGAGAACAATCCAATCTAGACTTCCCTTTCACGTATGTTATCAGAGTCCCAACTACATAGCCTGATTAATACAGAGATGCAAAATAATAGGTAGTTTAACAAAGATCCTTACTTCCTACTTTTATTCTAATGTTTCTAATCCTAAAACGAAGTTCCCTATGACTTTGAGAGCAGTTCCATTTTTTAAAAAGTGTCTCCAAGAAAACTTCATTTTGTGGTAAATATGATTTTGTAATGATATATAGAGGATAAACCACAAGCAAGTTGAAATTATGAAGCTAATAACCCATCAAGAGCCTCTAAACTTCAGTAATCGAGAGGAAAAAAATATTAAGACTGATACCAGGGGATCTTGAAACAACAGCATTATTTTGCTATACTATCCCTTGTCCACCTTTTAGGTTTTATGGTATTTGTATGAATGTTTCTTTCTGTTTCTGTCAAACAATTCATTGTGCTTCTGTGACTACTTACATTGTGAGCTGCAAGTGGGTCTCGGACTGCGTCCAAATTCAGTAACTTGTATCTACCACAGCGTTTAAAATAGTGCTTGATACATAGTAAGTGCTTAACAAATACCACAATTATTATGGAAAATATTATAGTCTCAATGCTGCTCTAGGACAGTTAAGAATAAACTGAGAAGCAGCATGGCTCAGTGGAAAGAGCCCGGGCTTGGGAGTCAGAGGTCAAGGGTTCTAATCCCTACTCTGCCACTTGTCAGCTGTGTGACTTTGGACAAGTCACTTAACTTCTCTGAGCCTCAGTTCCCTCATTTGTAAACTGGGGATTAAGACTGTGAGCCCCACGTGGGGCAACCAGATCACCTTGTATCCTCCCCTGTGCTTAGAACAGTGCTTTGCACATAGTAAGCACTTAACAAATGCCATTATTATTATTAGTAGTAACATTCACAGTGAGGGGTTGGGGGAAGATCAACAGTGTTAGAAGTGAATTTAATCAAATATATTTTATTAAAGCATCTGGTACAATCTGAGCCACTTTAAAGTGCATTTTTTGAAATAGAATTCTGAATATGCCATGCCAGACTGATTACAAAATACATGGTCTCGTTAGAATATGTCAGCCTGATTTCTAGGTAGTAATACAATGTAGATTACTAGGCTGTAATTGTAGCTATAGTATGTATCCAATATTTATGTTAAATGGAAGTATATTAGGGAAGTTATTTTTGTGGCTATCTTATCTAGCTAAACATAGATACATATATATATATATATATATATACACACACATATATTATAGCTATAGAGAGATACATATATGTATACATATATGTATATGCATTTATATATATATACACATATGTATATACATTTATATATATATATATATATATATAATTTTATGAGTGTTCATAGAGTTTTATGCAGGACTACCATAAACAAAGAATTATGTTCAGAGCTGCTACTAGAAATCAGATATGTCAAGAGGCCTATTACTCATTCAACTGGGAGTTAGTTGATGGCCCTAGGGTACTTCCTCTTGAGGGAAAGGGTAAAATAACTGAGTTTGAGGCCTGAAATGGAGCTGCAGTTCTTAATTACGTTGTTGATTTAAGTATACTGTGCATTTTTTTCATTGTCAAAATCTATTTTGGTGTGTTTGACATGGCTTGAAATTCAAAAGATGTCAACTGGGGGTCATGACTTTTCTTTCACTGTGCAATTCAGTACTTTAGTCCTGAAGCAACACACAAAGAAATTGGTAGCTGAAACATCATGCATGTTCCAAGAAAGCAATGTTTCCCCTGACTTGTACTCCAGGTACTAGTCTGATGGAGAAAATGTAGTCCCCTACATCGCCGGATGTCTAGAAGGGTGGGATTACCTTGACAGGTAGCTCATCTTCTAGAGTATACAATCATCCTTTAGACCGTAAGCTCATTGTGGGCAGGAAATGTCTCTGTTAATTGTTATATTGTAGTTTCCCAAGTGCTTAGTACAGTGCTGTGCACAAAGTAAGTGCTCAATAAATACAATTGATGTATTTGGTCATCTTACAAGCCCACAACCTTGGTGTCATCCTCGACTCCACTCTCTCGTTCACCCCATACATCCAATCTGTCACCAAAACCTGCCGGTCTCACCTCCACAACATTGCGAAGATCCGCCCTTTCCTCTCCATCCAAACCGCTACCCTGCTCTCTCAAGCTCTCATCCTATCCCATCTGGATTACTGCATCAACCTCCTCTTTGATCTCCCATCCTCCTGTCTCTCCCCACTTCAGTCTATACTTCACTCTCCTGCCCAGATTATCTCTGTGCAGAAACACTCTGGGCATGGTACTCCCCTCTTCAAAAATCTCCAGTGGCTGCCTGTCAACCTATGAATCAAGCAAAAGTTCCTCACTCTCAGCTTCAAGGCTGTCCATCACCTCTCCCCTCCTACCTCACCTCCCTTCTCTCCTTCTACAGCCCAGCCTGCACCCTCCGCTCCTCTGCCGCTAACCTCCTCACTGTACCTCATTCTCACCTGTCCTGCCATCGACCCCTGGCCCATGTCCTTCCCCTAGCCTGGAATGCCCTTCCTCCACACATCCTCCAAGCTTCCTCCATTCAAAGCCCTACTGAGAGCTCACCTCCTCCAGGAGGCCTTCCCAGACTGAGCCCCCTTTATCCTCTCCTCCTCCCCATCTCCCTTGCCCTACCTCCTTCCCCTCCCCACAGCACTTGTATATATTTGTACAGAATTATTACTCTATTCATTTTACTTGTACATATTTACTATTCTATTTTGTTAATGATGTGCATATTGCTTTATTTCTATTTGTTCTGATGATTTAGACACCTGTCTACATTTTTTGTTCTGTTGTCTGTCTCCCTCTTCTACACTGTGAGCCCATTGTTGGGTAGGGACCTTCTCTATATGTTACCAGCTTGTACTTCCCAAGTGCTTAGTACAGTGATCTGCATGCAGTAAGCCCTCAATAAATATGATTGAATGAATGAATGAACTGATTTAAACTGTGCCACAGTTTGACAATTGATATTAGCAGCTATAGTTACCAATTCCTATTCAAAGTTATTACTTGCTGTGGCTCATAGGCATGATTCCCCTCGTTCTACCTTCATTGGGACTCATCATTTTTTTTATATTGGAAAGCCATTTATAAGACCCTGCCCAGTTTCTCCAGACAGCCCCTTATCCCACTAGAAAAGTGGTTGTGGTTGGACAAGCATGTGTACTACTTTCAAGAAAAGATTATGTATTTTCTGAGTAAAACAAGGAATGAGAGACATGTCCTGACTGAGGTCAGGACTATGGGTTCCACATTCACCTTTTTGGTCACTCACACATGCATAGATGAATTTCACCACCAGTGGTGTTTTCTTCAAAAATGTAGGACAACTATATAAAAGAAAACTTATTTGATGATTCTTTATGGTCATTTTTTTAACCCTCAAACATTAATCTTTCTCTCAATTCATGATTGGAGCCCAGCATTCCAATATGGAATCTGTGTTATCAATGAAAGGTAGGTTGTGTTACACTCAGGTTCTCTCCTTCATATTTTCTTCTATTCTCATTGTTCTTACTGTTTTCTCCCACTTGCTCACCAAGTTTGAATTCCCAGCTGTTCTCTTCCCCTTTTCCCTTTTATAGGTGATTCTGCTTTTTGAATCTTCTTGGTCATCCTCTTTTGGTTAAGGTTCACTTTGGTGAATTTCAGTTTCATAGATAATCTCTCCCTGCTCTTTACTCTTCCCCACTTTCTCTAGTCTATCTATCCTATATTCTAATTGCCATTGTAGTAGTATGTTCCTTTCCTATAGGCCATTATTATTTCTTCTCTGAACCATTTCTCCAAATGAGAAGCAGCATGGCTCAGTGGAAAGCGCACGGGCTTTGAGGTCAGAGGTCATGGGTTCAAATCCCAGCGTTGCCAATTGTCAGCTGTGTGATGTTGGGCAAGTCACTTAACTTCTCTGTGCCTCAGTTACCTCATCCATAAACTGGGGATTAAGACTGTGAGCCCCTTGTGGGACATGATCACCTTGAAACCATCCCAGCGCTTAGAACAGTGCTTTGCATATAGTGAGCACTTAATAAATGCCATCATCATTATTATTATTATTGATGAATCATTAACTCTCAACTTGTAGCATTTGGAATGATTGTGGAGGAGGGGCATATTATGCTTAGTCTTAGGCTTCGGAGCATGAGATTCTAATTAAGAAAATTATCACTCATCTTTTGGAATATTACACTTAGGTTTTTGTGTTAAATATTTTTTTCCATTCATACCAAATCTTTTTTTTAAAAGTGGAAAGAATAACACAGCTAAATTCTAACTAAACTCATGCCCAATACAATACTCCAAATACAGTAAGCATTTAATAGGTAGGGAAAGGATCTACCAACTCGTTTGTATTGTATTCTCCAAATGCTTAGTACAATGCTCTGCACACAGTAAGCATTCAATAAATACCATTGACTGATTGATTGATACCACTGATTGAACTATATTACAGGTATCATACTTGCTTTGTAATGTCAGTGAACTGAAACACAGCACAAATCATAAACTGAGAACCAGACTATAATTTTTGTCCTTTATCCATAAGCATTCGAACAATTAATTGAGTTAGGATAAACAACCAGCACATTTTGACAAAAAAAAATTCTGGAAAGAGGTAAACAAGTTCCAGGTTTGTACAGCAACTACTTTATTATTTTCAAATGCAAACTTTTGCATTTAGTTTGCTATTTTACAATTTACAAACTAGGTATAAAAGACCATAAATAAATGACATAAGTTATGTGTACCTAAAGTTCATGGAGGGGAAAAAATTACAAATTAAACAAAATAGAAAATCTATATGTCTATGTCAGCATTCGCTCAAATTTATGACCCAAGCAATGTTCTGTTAGAATGTTTTCCAGTACGAACTAAATTAAAATATGCCTCATACATTCTAATTTTAACCACAGTCCTTGCATATTCCAGCATACTTGCAGTGATACAAAAAATAAATGCACTCTTCATTCTGTAGGTTCTTTGTTCGGAAGGTATCAAACACATGAACATTCTGTGTTTAAATCTTGTTTTCTGGTTTACATTTTTTTGTTCTATATGGTTATGCATTCTAATTAAGTACAGCAAGATACCTAGAAATACATCTACCAGCAGCGTGAAGGAACACAACTCTTTCAACGATCAAGAGCTGTTGTGCTGGTGTCCTATTGACAGTCTTTTTTTTAATTGGCAGTCAGTGGACAAAACTGGGATCGATTTGCTATTTTTTGGTGTTTTTTAAACCAATATTGATTGACACGTTGACATTCAAGCATGCTGAATTGGGAGCGCAAACACATGTCAAGACCCTACGAGGATCCCCTGCTTCCTGACCACCACAATGTCATGCACTCCGTAAGATGCTCAAAAGTTACTTTTTGACAGTGATTTTCTGTTTCATCCATGGCCTAGGCTCTTGGAAAACAATTTAGGATTCAACCCGTGGTTTTCTTCTGACATACAGAATTAGAGTTTCCATTATGATCACAGCCCTTCCTTAGCAACCATACTGTAAATAGAGAATGGCAGTCACTGAATTAAAAATGTAGAAAGACAGGAGGCTGCCCGGAGCTTAGGGTATTTCTGCCTGAGAAGGAAGAGCTTAATTCACACTGAACTCTTTAGCCTATAGATCTCAGATTATAGAAGGCTGGTGCTGTTCTTTGGGTCAGAGTAATTACCTTGATTGTACATCAATTCATTTACTATCTGCCTATGGAAACTGAGAAACTGATAGTTCTTAGGTACAGTTAACAACTGCAACCCCAACTATAAAAACTGATGCTTCATTCTCCTATGTTGGGACAGAAAGTGTTTCAACTACAGGATGTTATATTGTCAAGGTCGATACCTATATCCTTGTGCATCTTTGAAGTTATAAGAATTGCATATATCTGTTTGCATTTAACAAGTCCACCACTGTGAGCAAAAAAACGGCTACTTATTTTTCGGTTCAGGGTCACCAGATAAAGGTGTCCCCACCCTTCCTCTTTCATCAAGGAACTGATGACTCTGATAATGACCTTGATCAGAGTGAGAGATACTGATGTTGATTAATTTCACCGAAATGAAGTTTTGGTGTTTTTTTTTTCAATCACCACTTCAGAACTAAGGTGAAAATTCCTTCAGCCTAAATTGTGGAATTATTATTTAAGGTTAGTGTGGCAACTACAAAATACACTTAATAGGTACAGGAAATGGGAACGTTTTTGTATTTTCTTCCTAGTATGACAGACGTAGCCTATATAAGTCCACTATCTCATGTATCGCTTCAGCTTGGAACCAGTGGAGAACTAGAATGCCTGGCGGGGATCTTCCAAGCATTCACAGGCTGTTCTAAGCATGAAGAAAACTCATGCACACGCACACCCACGCGCACACATACATACATCAAGAGATAGCTCGTTATTTAGTCTAGAAAAAAAATATATTTATATCACTGCAATGGCACATCTTGTGTAAAATGTTACTTCAGCAATATATATAGGCAGCTCATGTGAACTGGGTTCTGAGTGGCGGCACCTAATCTGGCGTCCATGATAATACCTGTATTGCTCTGTCACTCGCATAGTCGTATGGATGCAACAGTGACATGCAGGAAAGATATATGGAAATATAGATAAATAAAACAAAGACAAAACAGGGGCTCTGCAGGGCTAGGGCTTTGATACAGTACATTCCTCGAGTGATCGTTGGAGGACAGATGCTGAATCTTTGAACGTGTTCATTTCTTCCACTGGAAAACAGTACTTGAAAGTCACACCCTCTTTAAGGGACCAGTGCTGTTTGCCGAGTGTCTCTGTTCCAGAATGTCTCTATCCCCGTAGTGAGTCTCTGTGCTGATGTGGAAGCAGGAGGCCCGTTGAATTTGGAAGGATTAGAGTTCAGTTGTTTTTGTTTTTCCCATGGTCGGTGTGATCGCTGTGTGATTGCAGTGTGATAGGAGGGGCTGTGAGGCCAAGGAAGCAGAATCTGTTTTCCCTAGAAAAGGAAGACAAGAATATAGGTCTAAATACAAAATGAACTGAAAACAGTTACAGGCCCAGACCTCCTTATTCCTCCCCCTCCCCTACACACCAATAAGGAAACAAGATCTCCTCTCTTTGCAGAAAGAACCAGGGTTGAATATAGCATCAAAATGAGGGCATACGGGTTATTAGTGCATCTTAGTTCTGCCACCACTGTCACTTTGAACAAGCAGATGAACTTTCCTGTCTTTTTGCTTTTGTTTCTTTCCCTCTGGCTCTAAAATCAAAATCCTGCCCTGCCTCAGAGGGCTACTGTGAGAAGCTGCTATTAAATTGAGTGAAAAACACTAAGTGGAGTAGCGTGGCTCGGTGGAAAGAGCTCGGGCTTTGGAGTCAGAGGTCCTGGGTTCGAATCCCGACTCCACCACCTGTCTGCTGTGTGACCTTGGGCAAGTCACTTAACTTCTCTGAGCCTCAGTTACCTCATCTGTAAAATGGGGATTAAGATTGTGAGCCCCACGTGGGACAACTTGATCACCTTGTAACCACCCTGGAGCTTAGAACAGTGCTCTACACATAGTAAGCGCTTAACAAATACCATTATTATTATTATAAGGTTTCCTAACTAGAAGACAAAACCAGGTTTGCCATATTTGGTCAACCACTTTAAATTCAAAAGAGAGCATGGGGAAATGCCAGGCAGTTGAACAAAACCTATAGGAAGAGGCAACCATCAAAGAACAAACAAGTAAGTGAGCAGCTAAGAATCAAGGAGCTAAAGACAGTTTTCCTCTACAATTAGATTGTGAGTCTCTGTGGTAGTGAGTGGGTTGGGGTCTTCACTGGATGTTCACTGCTCTAATAATGGCAGTCTAAAGCAGTCATAGACTACTTGGCAGTACGATGGGCTTTCAAGGACTTGTGCGGCTCAGTGGAAAGAGCACAGGCTTGGGAGCCAGAAGTCATGGGTTCTAATCCTGGCTCCGCCACTTGTCAGCTGTGTGACTTTGGACAAGTAACTTAATTTCTCTGCACCTCAGTTACCTGATCGGTAAAATGGGGATTAAAACTGCGAGCCTCACGTGGGACAACCTGATCACCTTGTATCCTCCCCCCAGTGCTTAGAACAATGCTTCACACATAGTAAGAGCTTAACATAGTTAAACAGCGTTGCTCAGTGGAAAGAGCCTGGACTTTGGAGTCAGAGGTCAGGGGTTCAAATCCCGGCTCCGCCACTTGTCAGCTGTGTGACTTTGGGCAAGTCATTTAACTTCTCTGGGCCTCAGTTCCCTCATCTGTAAAATGGGGATTAAGACTGTGAGCCCTACGTGGGACAACCTGATCACCTTGTAACCTCCCCAGTGCTTAGAACAGTGCTTTGCACATAGTAAGCGCTTAATAAATGCCATTATTATTAACAAATGTCATCATTATTATTATTATTATTGTTATTATTATTATTCTAGGGGAAACCTAGGGTCAAACAAGGTGAATGCAAAGCAATGAAATACTTTTTTGGCATCTTTATTTTTTTTGCTGCCCACTGAGCCATTTTCACCTTATTTCCACAAATCTCCTCAAAGGGAATGAAGTGATTTTCACTTCATTCATTTTAAATAGGTTAATACAGGCAATCTCATTAATCAGCTATCTCCAGCAGTGGCTGGCAGGATTTGGTACTATATCACCCCATGAGAAAAAATTGAAGCTTGGGCAAAAGTCTACCCTTGCATAATAGGCTGCTTTTTTCACATTCTCATTAAACGCCAGGAATTTTTGCCCAGAACCTGATAAATACGTTTTTTTTGTTTTTTGTTTTTTTAAAAAACCTCAGGAATATGAGGCTTTAGGGGATTCAGTAAGAAGGATTTGGCCATCTACAAATTCTTCTGTACACTATTTAAAATTACTAGTGCAGCTCCTAATTCATTCAGCTAGCACTTGATCTGTGCCATTCAGTGTGACTAATAAAGGATTTTTAGCTCTTAGGTTTTTCTTTTTTTACTATTCAGCCAGATTATCTCCCTGAAGTCCTTCTTGTGGCCAGAAGCTTGGGGAGATGCATTCTCTCCCATGGGCTGAGCAGCACTTACTACTGGAAGTGAGCATGGCAGTAGGGAGAATCTATTTCACATAAAGACTAAGGCTCAGTTTGGAAAATGAAGAAGAATGAAGACCCCTATCAGATGCAAATTTTTGGCTTCAGGATTAGGAATTCTGTCAGGGACCTCAAAGAACTTCTCTCATCTAATTCCCTTTGTTATTATTATCATAAGTATTACTATTAAGCAGTGTTGGGGTAGATAAAAGTTAATAAGGTCTAGCTGAAATAGTCACTGTCCCACATAGGGCTCACAGTCTAAGTAGGAGGAAGAACAGGCATTAATCCCCATTTTATAGATGAGGAAATTGAGGATAAGTGATTTGTCCAAGCTCATACGGCAGGAGACTGGCGGAGTCAGGGCTAGAACCCAAGTCCTCTGCCACCTATGTCCATTTCTTTCCACAAAGCCCTTCTGCTAACAATGATGTCATACAGCATTTTAACCAAAAATTAATCTCTTTTATTTTCCTGCTCCTCCCCATAAATGATTTTACTGTCCTCCCACTAGATTGCAAGATCACTGAGGGCAGGGATCAGATCTACCAAACCCACTGAACTCACCCAAGAGCTTAAGCTAATGCTCTACACACAGTGGGCATTCAATAAAGCAGTCTTGTGGCTAGTCCTGGGCCTGGGAGTTGAAAGGTCATGGTTTCTAATCCTGGCTTTGCCACTTTTCTGCTGTGTGACCCTGGGCAGTCCCTTCATTTCTCTGGGCCTTAGTTACCTCCTCTGTAAAATGGAGATTAAGACTGTGAGCCCCATGTGGGACAGGGACTGTGTCCAATCTCATCACCTCGTATCTACCCCAGCGCTTAGAACAGTGCTTGGCACATAGTAAGCACATAACAAATATGACTACTATTATTTTATTATCATTATCATTTTACTCGATTAATGATCTTACTGGGCAAGCCTTTATTGCCAAAGTCCTCTGGACTACGTGTATTTGGCTCACAGGACAGATTCATTTCAAGTGACCAAGTTTCAGTGGTCCATCCAAATTCAAAAACTAGACTTCATTTCATCCAGTCTTGGAGTTTTCAATTAAGAACAAAGAATCACTATGAAAGATGAATGAATAATAACATAGCAACAGCAACACCTTAATATCAGTGATTGCCTACTGCTTCCTCCAATATTCTATAGCCTTGTAACTCTCCTTCTGAGATTCGGGGGGCATCGTTATTCCTATTTTACAGATGAGGAAACTGAGGTACAAGAATGATGTGACCTTCTTAGGCTCACACTAAATATAATCTTTGAGATGGAAGCATTTCCAACTATGCTGTATTTTGTTTCATATTCCATCACATTTGTCTTCATGACAAGCTCTCAAGAGAGTCAGAGCAAAGGATTCTGGAGTTTAGTGATAATTTCTCTGCCACCCTGCTAGTTTTAGATCTAAGGAAACATCGAAAAATGGTAATTTGAAGCTGTTTTTGTTAAGAACAATATATTTTGAAGGTTCTTCAAGAAGAAGTTTTGTTTTTATTGAATGACTAAATTTTGCAACTGGTATATACACAAAGAAAATGACTGTCATTCTTAACACAACATCCAGGTCTCTAGCCTTCAGCTAAATGTGATAATGTCTGAATTGCTCATGTACTTTTTTTTAACAAAACAAATCCCAAATTCTTTCCTAACAAAAAAGCTTTTATGACTAATATTGCAGAGAAGGGTTTTACCAGGCTGTCATGATTTGACAGCATCAAATTTAATTTCCCATCTACTGAAGAAGTAACTTTGAGGATAAAGCTCAGGAAAGAAAGTGGCTAAAATCAACCTGTTACTGCAAAAAGTCATAAAAATGACAGATGCTAAAGTTAAATTTTTCCAATTGAAAAACCTAATGACTCTGCCTTTTGGAATAACAGAGACACTTCAAACTTCAACACATCACTTTCAAGAAAAAATATTTGGAATTTGCTGCTGTGATGTTGAAGTGGCACAAATTAAAGTTAACGTTATCAGCGACTGCTCCAGTCCTGTTCCAGAACCAGATTTCACACTGTTGAACTGGGCCCTTTTGATAGAGAGGTCCTACAGAACTGACCATGGTCTTGTCCCGACGGTCCAGTTTTTTACATGTTTTGCAGGGACATGGTGACGGGAGACAATAGAGGAGTGGGAACTGTCCTCTAGGCTTAGCCTTCTGGCCAGTGAACTCACAGGCCAGTGATGGTGAGAACTCACAGGATGTGTTGCAGAGGCCCCTTTTGTGCCAGCCCCATTCCTGTATAGAGTGGGAAAAGGGAAGGAGAGAGAGGAAAAGGCTCTTGTTCAGTGCCTGATCCCAATCCTTCTCCTGGAATCCCGGGCAAGCCAGGTTGATGTGAGAGGATAGAAGGTAGATTGCCCCATGTCAATAAGAACCTTCCTCCCACTCTCAAGGGATAACTGAGACAGTCCACAGATAGCTAAGATAGGCCTATTTCACTTCTACCTTCATGAGAGCAAAAGGTCTATTGAATCTAATCCCCGTAGTCAATCAATGAATCCATCAATCTTACTTACTGAGATCCAATTAGGTGAAGGGCACACTATTAAGTGATTGAGAGAATTAGTATATATGATCTCTGTTCTCAATAAGCTCACAGTCTAGCAGACTGATGTTGGACCTGGTTTTCTTCTATCTACCCCAATGCTTAGTACAGTATTTGGAAGGTAGTAAGAATTGAACAAATACCACAATTATTATTATTGCTATTATCATCATCATTTATATTCAAGACCATCCAATATATGGTGTCCTAGCAGAAAACCCAGGCAGTGGGGCTGAACTCTTCACCGAGAAGCATCATGGCATAGTGGATAGAGCACGGGCTTGGGAGTCAGAAGGTCATGGGTTCTAATCCTGCTCTGCCACTTGTCTGCTGTGTGACCTTGGGCAAGTCACTTCTCTTTGCTGTGCCTCAGTTACCTCAGCAGCAAAATGGGTATTGAGACTGTGAACCCCACATGGGACAGAGAATGTGTCCAACTCGATTTGCTTGAATCCTCCCCTTTGCTTTAATACAGTGCTCGGGACATAGGAAGCACTTAACAACTACCATTATTATAAACTTGAGGAAAGGAAAAAGACAAAATGAATGACAAACTCTCAGCATGTGGCAATGATGATGGGCTGCTGCCTTACAGCATCCCAATTTTTTTTTCTACTATACCTTCAGCTATACAGTTTCCCAATTCATTTACACTGTAGTCTATCCATGACACCAACTGACACTTGGCAGCTCTGACCTAATTCCCACAGGACTTGAGAGCAAGGAAAAACACAAGAAAATGAGGCAGCAGTGAAGCACTTGGGCCTGGTTTGGAAGCTCTAGGGAAGAGTTTTAACATGACAGTCATGGCAGTTTCAGCATGGTGGTAAAATGCCTGGTTGAGAAATATGTCAGGCAACAGGGCAGGGCACTGAAGAAAATAGTGAGTTATTCCTCACAAACATTTAAAGCTGGTTTACTGAGAAGAAGAGGAGAACTAAGGGCAAAGGCAAAGGAAACCAACTTATTTAGGGCTTTAGAAGGTAAATGGAGATTATCCTATCAACTGCTTCTCACTCTAGCTGAAAACCACTGTGTTGCAAGCTGTAAATGAAGAACACTTTCTCTGGTGGTATTTCAAGACAGAGACACGTACACCATTTCGAAAAAGAGAATGCTGGCTCTTTCCACTGACCTTTTAGCTTTAGGGTGGCTTCTTAAAAGGAGGTTAGTGTGAAAGTTCTCAAGAAAATCATCACAGCCAGTTGGCAGTAAGAGGGTTGCCATTCGTTCCAAGAGTTCATCACGTGAAGACTCAATTTGGCACAAAAGCAGCCAAAAAACACAGACCCATTCTGTCCAGCGTTTGGGATTTTGTTTGCTTGCTTGTTTCCATAATCCACCGGGTCACTAATGCCCTTGACTGGGCAAACACCGATGATGAGGCCCCGATCAACCAAACCAAATTCTCACTGAGGACTCTTTCCACGGTATCAGTGATGCCCTGCAAACCAAGACCAAGTCGGAAGAAAAAAATCCCAGGGCAGCCTCTTTGTTTCAGTAAAATATGCACAACTGTGGTTTATCCCACAAACAAAATACTCTGGTTGTAATTCCAAGAAGAGAAGTAAGTACAGTATCTGGCTGCAAACACGGAACCAAAACTTGAAGGTGATGCTATATTTATATAGATACATGTATATTACATACTGTTGATTGACAAGAGAAATATTATTTCGAGAAACAATTTGTTCCAGGTCTGGTTTAAATGACGGGTTGTCATTTCTGTAGGCCCCACAGTTTCAGCTATCTGTACACCAAGCAATGCTGCGGATTTTTATTTCAGAGGGCGAGGACGGAGTAAAAAAAGTGCAGTTCTTCAATTAAAGTGCATGGATGAGGTAAACTAATTTCAAGAGTTTTGAGTTTATTCAGTACTGTCTCAGACGGGAACCATTCTGCCGTGCATCTGTTGCATTTGGGTTCGCATTGACTGGACGCTGCCCAAAATCTTGTTCTGATGTGTGATGGCGGTGATGCCAATTCTTGTCAGGTCGCTGTGAACAAGAGAGGAAGAAAGAGAAACAAAGGCTGAGGATCTCGGGGGCCAACACAGCAGCAGAGATTCACAGTCGAATCAGCCACGGTTCATCCAGCAAAACAAGAAAGGTGTATAGAAATGTTTAATTAAGCAATTTAATGTGGCAATGAAGGTGCTCTATGGAGGCTTTGTGAAATTACACTCAATCAAAATGAGAGGCATTCCATTTTTAATGAGCAGAATGAAATGCAGCTCAAAGCGAAAGCAGACTGATTAAATCTAGATTTACCCTTTTTGGTTATATGGCGGAGTACTTACTCCTGGTTCATGTGCACCACAGCCTCTAGGGTGGTGTAGCCTGCAGCTGTGAAGTTATCCTTGTACCGTTCCATTTTAATGGCCTGGAGCCAGTCAGTCACTGACACCACAGCAGAGAATTCAGGAGAACTCGGGTCCAACAAGGCAGTATTAGGTCTGCATGGGAACAAAATGGGAACAGATAACAGAGAGCAATGAAAAAGCCGCACAACACTGAGGTATGTTGGGAGAAGTTCAGTATGAAAGGGTAACATTGGGATTTCCTCACCTGGCAATCGGCTGAAAAACATAATCGACATGATTTTTTTTTTTTAAACGGGGCCAGAAGTGACCATGTGACCTGCCAGACTCTATTGATGCACAGAAAACAGTGAGACTTCAGGTCAAGCATGTTTCCAGCTAAGTTGGCAAGCAGGCTCAGTGCTTTCAGACAAACCTGAGACAGCGGGGAGTTAATCCCTTCTTTAATCAATCCATTCCTGACCAGCACGTGTGCCAGAACTGCCGGGAATAATAGCCACTTTGATCGTTGTTTGTGCTGTGGAATGTGCTTCTTGAAGCCCCTCATTGGGACTGCAAAATAATGATTTTAACAAATTAAAGGCACTTATTATTATGTTATTTATTAGTGTATGCATTTCTTGCCCCAGGTGTTTTTCATTAGGCTACTGGAAAGCCCTCCCAAGGATCTAACAGGATTTCTGCAATCCCAACAGCATGAACCATGTCGGAAGAATGATCAAGCACGAGGGTTGTATTAGTTACCATCACCATGATCATGTTCTGGGAAAGATTTTTGAGTCTCTGGAGAATTAACCTTGGAAGATGCATATATTGCTACTGCTTTAATAAGACTGTTGTCTGTAAATTACATTTTTCAAGAAAATCAAAACTCAGAAAATGTACCCTGCCAATCATCTACCAATATTAGCAATGATTAGCATAGCATTTGGGATAGAGCATGGCCTGGGAATCAGATAACCTGGGTTCTAATACTGGCCCTGCCACATGTCTGTTGTGTGACCTTACGCAAGACATTTAACCTCTTTGGGCCTCAGTTCCCTTATCTGTAAAATGGGGATTAAAAGTGTACCCCATATGGGACTGTGTTCAGCCTGATTAGCTTGTATCTACCTTAGTACTTAGAACAGTGCCTGGCAAATGGTAACTGCTTAACAAAGACCATTAATATTATTTGATCTATACCTTTCAGTTTATCTTTGTGTGAATAGCTAGAGGGATCGATAGATACAAAGAAGGATGGGCATTTATTTGGAAATTAGATTGTGATCTAGCCTAACACTTCAAGGGATTTAATAGCAATATTACTCTTTCCATAATCAACTGAATATGTGAAAGTGGGGTACGCTTGAGATTATATAGCAACAATTAAGACAATGTAGAGGAACTATGGAGTAAAGAGATTAAGAATGCTAATGGTCTTTGGTACTGTAAATGGCAAGAAGTCATTAAAGTCTTTGCTTATATATACATGAAATACACCATTTTCTTTAAATACCAGTATATCAGAGGTTCTGCTAAGAATGTTCTGGTCTTCCAAATTGGTCTTTTGTTTCCAGAAAACATAGTCTGGAGGTCTTACTTCATTATATAGTGCTATTTGTAAAACACAGCAAGTTACTTGAGTGATATCTCTTTCACAAGTAAATGCGTACTTCTCTTGTTTCATGTGTCAAAATAATTAGATATCAAAAAGACTGATCACTTTGTAAACATTTTTCTTAGCCTACTTCATATTTTAGGTAGTATGACCTAGTGGAAAGAACAGGAGATTGGGAGTCAGAAGACCAGGATCCTACTCCTGGATCAGTCATTTGTCTACAGTGTGTGACCTTGGGCAAGTCACTTAAATTATTTTTGCCTCAACTACAGACTGGGGATTAAACACCTGTTTTTATTTCCTCTTAGACTGTGATCTTTGTGTGGGTCTGTGACTGTTTATGACCTTAGCACAGTGCTTGGCACATGGTAAGCACTTAAGATACCATTTTTATTCTTATTATCATTAATCCCAGATATAACTGAGTCACAAACAACATGCATTCAAAGGTGCTTTTATCTGGCTTTGTTACATTTTTGCAAAAGTTCCTACATGTAGCTTCATAGCTCAGTCTGCTTCTTGTATGACCACTCTACTTCTGTCCATTTTATTTAAAAAGTCCTACTGAAGGTACCATGGGAACTAAGAAAATATAGGGATTTTTTGCTAATCACTTTTTTCCATAAAATTCAACTACAGCATCACTCTGGGCTCCTGTATGGTTGAGTTCTACTGCTAGTTTTATCACTTGCAAATCCATTATGGATTTTTGGTTTATAAAGTGTGACTTTTTTGTTTTTCCTATGCAATCTCCCTTCTTATTCTTCTGTATCTGGTGCACCCTTCTAAGTCCTCTGTCATAAATGCTTCTACCTTGCTCATTATTCTCCTAAAAATTCAATTTTCTGGCACACTACTTTTTTTTACAAAGCCACACTCTCATCACTCTTTCAATATTTGCCAGGCAGGCAGCCCAGAGGTGATTGATTTGTATGTTTACTGTTTATTGCTCTTTGAACACCACCAGTTAGAGCAACCCCAACTAAGAATGGTCACAAAGATTGTTAGCAATAGGGCAGATTTTCCACTGGAAAAACAAAATTTCCCCAATTGGCGAGATTCTGTGAAGCATCTTCTAAAGGGGGAACAGGTGAGGGTACAGCTTGCTTGTCGACTTTAATACACTTCCTCATAGATCACCATTAAGCAAGGGCAGCTGACCTGGAGCTCTCTGTGCCCGTCCTCTTCAAGCTGTTTGGGTTGCGGATGAGTTTGTCCAACATATTGACAATCTGTCCAAATTTAGGCCTGTCGCTTCTTTCTTTCTGCCAGCAGTCAAGCATCAGCTGATGGAGTGCAATGGGACAGTCCATAGGGGGAGGTAGTCTATATCCTTCTTCGATGGCTTTAATTACCTGTCATTGACAAATGAAATGATTGTTATTGCAGTTTGATTTCTTGTTCCCAGCAATCTGGCCTGACAAGAGCTCCTGGGTGACTTTCAGATAAAGAAATCACTCTGGCTCTTTTGAGGTGGACATCTCCAAAGACATCTAAGCATCCCCTGACACAAAGCAAGTGCTTAACAAGTACCATAATTATTATTATTATCCCCAGAGATAACAGAAATCCATCACCTTAGTCTGCCACTTGGGTTGCCATTTGAGCTACAATGCGTCCTCGAGACATCTGAATTGGAAACTTATTTCCTATTCCCTCTCCCTGTTCCCATATTCTCTGCCTGTATTGTTCTAGTGGAAGATGAAATGTCTATTTCTACCAGGGACTTACTCCTTACATTACAACCTACTCCTTACTCCGCTTAAATGACAACTCCCAATACGCTCCCTGAAGCATATGGGAAGCCCATTGGATGGAGTGGTAGTGGCAGTTCAATTTACAGTATCATTAGAAAGAGGGCACCACCATTCTGACTCTGTTTCTGTCCCTGTGAACTTGAGTCATTTGTTGAAGGGATGGTGCAATGTAATTAAAACAATGTAAGCTTCAACAAAGTAATTTCTCCTTCTCCACTAAGCCTGTGTCTTTTCTGATAATATTTCCATGTGTGCAGCTAAGTTCAACTTCAAATGAATTATAATTTAGGCTCCTTGTTTTTGCATTTTGATTTAGAGGACTGCATTGTGGACTCATAGCCAATGTGTCATATCTACCCGAAACCATGAATTTTTTTTTTTTTTTTTTTTTGGTGTGTGTGTGTGTGTGTGCAAATAAGAGAAAATTGAAAAGGGACAAGTCATTCACATTCTGCATTTCTGGAGTTGGTTTTTTTTTCTCCCCAAGTGTACTCCCTTTGAAAATTCTTATTGAACTGCATCCTGCTTGCTTCCGATTACTTTTCCACCCCTTGGATTTTGATGTGAGTCATTCCCCTAAGCTATTCGCATTTCTGGATGTATGCTTTGAATTCCTTCTTCCATTTCCCTTATGGAAATGTTAAATACACAATACTAGGCCCAGCACTACCTGCTACAGAACTCCCAGGTTCACCCTCGTCTATTGCTCAATTATTTCCCACCAGTCATCTGTGAGAACTACCAAACAGCTGTGAGATATAGTCAACATTTCCCCCTGCAAACTGATCAATACTTCATGGAGGACAAAATTAGAGCCTTTCTAAAGTTAAGTAAAAAATGACTATCAGTTCTCTATGTGCCAGGATGTCATTAACTCCCAGGCCTGGAAATAATCTTTCAATTATATACATTCCATAAGGTAGAGATCATCTTGTGCCAGGATTTTAGAATATAACAGACCATAATATTTGAAGGTAGTCACTTCAGCACCAAGCAGAGTCAAGCACGTGAGGGTTCTCAAATGAATGCTATCTAATAGTGATAAATCTAGGCCCCGTTGGTTCTTACTCATAAGATTTCAAACAGCCAGACACATTCTATATATGAAATAGAGGGATCCAAAATACAAGGCAAAATATAAGCCTTGTCTAAAATCTCCAAAATTGCAAGAATTTGCTAAATATATACAGTCTTTGTCAGAGGCACAGGGCCCAAAAAAGTCATGGCAGGGAAATTGGCAACATCTGGATATATTTTTTAATGCTCTGCTTTTGTGGAACTTGACTTACTCCAAATTGTAGTAAGCACATTTTAAAAATAAAAACAGAAACATTGCATGTATTAGAGTGTTTATCTGCAACTCCTTAATAGTTTCCAAGCTGAATCAAAATTCATCTGGAGGAAGCATTTTAGGTTCTCGCCATAGCATAATTACACCGATTAATATATTGTACTACCCTTTACAAGTATGCAGTCTTTCCCAGCCCTTAATTATCTACAAGCTTCACTAGCTGCTGTCTTTCTTCCAGTAACTCCTCTTTGATAAGTTAATGCTAATGTCATATTAACATAACCAGCTCCACTCATTTTGGGAATCCTATGGATCCTTCTTGATCCAATAGATATAGAGGGCCACTTGTCTTCCTCTAGGAATCTTTCATCGATAAGGAGACGGCATCATGTTTCTTAAGTGCACCTGGTTCTTTGTTTAATTGTGAAGTCTTGATGACTTCCTGTTGATTCAGGAGGGCAAGGCAGCATGCCAGGAAACATTCCACATCAGAAGGAAATTAAAAGGAAATCCTTTTTAAAAAGAGATAGATTTAATACCATCCACATGTAAACTCTCATAGCCAGCATTCTGCCATACAAATGAAAGATAGCTTGAAAACTATCAAGTTGGCATTTTGTAATTCCACTTCCATCCTTTTTTCTAAACCTTTTCCAATCAAGCTCAAGGAATAGTAAAAAGGTATCACCTTGCAAATTCTCCAGGAAAACAATTCTGACCCAGATATTGCTATTTTTCACTGGAGACATTTTAAAACAAATTTTATTACTATGGAATCTTAATAGTGTCAGTATTGAATGCTTTTCTGAAATTGGTGATATATTCCCTCTGGCCTGAAGCTGTCCAGATGGTACAGTTAAAGGGATGTACATAATTTATGAAGGGTCATTTGGAGTAGCTTTTTTTGATGTCCTCTAGGAGCAGCTATTCTGCTATTGAGAGGATGGTGCAAGTTTTAATTAGAACTACAAAAGCTTTAAAATACTAACCTCCCCTCCTCCACTAAACCCATGTCTTTTTCAGAAATATTTCCACGTGTGAAACTGAGTTCAACTACAAATTACGTATAATTTTCCTCCAGATTTCATAGTATGATGATGCTTTTATCTTGGTTTCGAAAGTGAACAAAGTGAAATGATTTTCTAACCCTGGTTATGCTCGTTTTTAACTTGGAAATCACAGAATCACCATTTTACATTAGTATGCCACTTAAATTTGAAAAACACTTTGCAGGCTTCAGGATCTCAACCCCACCAATCTTTCAAAAATGCAGATGTTGTGGTATAATAATAATAATGATGGTATTTTGTTAAGTGCTCACTATGTGCTATGCACTGTTCTAAGCGCTGGGGTAGATACAAGGCAATCAGGTTGTCACACGTGGGTCTCACATTCTTAATCCCCATTTTACAGATGAGATAACTGAGGCACAGGGAAGTGAAGTGACTTGCCCAAAGTTACACAGCTGACAAGTGGTGGAGCCAGGATTAGAACCCACGACCTCTGACTCCCAAGCCTGTGCTCTTTCCATTAAGCCACATCCAAAATCATTTGTTGCAGAAACAGACAACTCACATCCTGATTGGACATGTCCCAGTACGGTCTCTCCCCATATGACATCACTTCCCACATTACAATTCCATAGCTCCACACATCACTTGCTGATGTGAATTTACGATATGCGATAGCTTCTGGTGCAGTCCACCGGATGGGAATCTTGCCGCCCTATGAACGGAAAGTTGTAAGTTACTTCTTAGGCACGTTGCTGATCTGACAGTATAATTTCAGAATGACATGACTGCTTTTTTAATGGCATACAGAATTTCTAAAATAGCTCCCTGAGCAATTTCAGAAGTTGATACCTCATTTTGTTTCACCTAACTCTTCTGTGATGAGAAAAGAGTCCATCCAATTATTTTTGTTAATCACACAGATGCAAAGCAGACTTCTTTTTTTTTTTTATCAACTCAGATCTCTGCTTTTGGTAACACGTGAAAATGCTTAGATTTACAACATCATTATTTTAAAAAAAAATAAGGATAAACAGCTAAAGAGGGACAGCACTCTTGTTTTTTTTCTGCTAGACCTGCTCATTGGCTACATAAAAACAGGTCAATCATGTGACACTGTAAAATTAAAAGGAACTAAATTGAGTGCTGGCTCTGAATTTATAATCTCTCTTCCATGCATAACTCCACTCTGATCCCCACAGTTGGAAAAGCATACCCAACATGGTTTGTATACTAGTAAAGTCAATAGAGAACAAGAAAAACATCAGAATTATCATAAATTTGAAAGACATTTATCTCAATGGCTAGAAAAGGAATTCTTTTTTTTTTAAGGTTGTGGAAATCTGATTCCTGTTTATTTAATTTTCTTTTACTGTACTAATCCAGTGCCAAAATTTCCTCTATTTGTTTATGCTACTGCACAAGGTGTTTTTAATTGATCATTTCCTTTCCTTCTCTTCCATCTGGGGAAACCTAACTTTACTTAAACTTTAACTTAACTTTTACATTAACTTTCCTTCTCATCCAACTGGGGAAATCGATTCAAGTTGAAATCAGGTTTTTAAAGTTTATTGTCTAGGCATACTTCCTTATGGATATTAATACACAACAACGCACTACTGAATAATAAAAATTTCATTGATTTGCTGCAATTTGTTCTTAAAAATATGGCACTGTACTGTATTTATCTCACTGTTTCAGTGGCTTTAACCTTACCCTTATACATATGCCTAACTTTTAGCTGTTTGACTTAGACTCTTTGTGGGCATGGAGCGTGTCTACCAATTCTGTTATAATGTACTCTGCCAAATACTTCTTAGAGTGCTCTGTACGCAGTAAATGCTCAATGAATACCAGTGATTGATTGACTGATTGGGCGTATGTTTCAATGTTTCTCTCAATCTTTTTAGCTATAGAAAATAGAGCATCTTAGTATTAACATTGAGATTAATTTAGTTTAGAACAATTATTTCCAAAACAGATGAACTGTGAATCGGGAATAAAAAGAAAAAGTAAAATTAGAAACTAGAGGAACAAAAATGGGGTATGGTAAATGCATTCTGTGCTTGGGAGAACAGTGGGATACTAGCAAGTGTATATATATATATATATATATATATATAAAATACCCAGATTCTGTAACTTTTTCTGTTTAATGTTAATTTTAATGGTGTTAGTCTTTACGGTCAGTAAATGTTTTTATGTGCCGCTGTGTTTATTCCATTAGTATTTTATATTGAAATTGCTAAAACCAAGACAGCTAGTCATTAAATGTGTACTGATAACTCTTAGTGGTGCCTGAATCCCTGCTTATCTCTGAACAATAAAATTCAGACCATTAGTAATGGGAAAAACATTTCCTTAATGGAAATGTGGAATAAATCCAATACTCAAATATCTTCTTTCTAAACCAATTGGAAAATGCTTTTTTCTTCAGTTAGTCCAAAAACATTTTAAAAGATCAGAAAAATTCCCTCTCAAAAACTCCAAAAGGGGGAATAAAGGAAAGAACAAAGTGAAGTACATGGGTTGACTAACTCATATTATATCCAGGGTTGAATGCCCAATTAGCGCAATGTTTTTCAAACATTGCCCTCCTGGCAGAGTTGGTAAGTTTCCAAAGTGTTGGCGAGCTCTGAATAGAGGCACAACCTCTCCACCCCTTATCGAGTTCTTCTCTTTTCCTAACTACTGCCTTTTCCTTCCTCTTAATACCACACTCCCTATCTTCATAATTATCAGCTCGTTCGAAGCAGGGCTCTTCTTGTTAACCTTTCTCATCAAAGGCAGATGTGATTATTACTTCTCTCTTCTCAAGATCACATAGGAGTGAGTGCAGGGAATAGAACCGTGAGTATGTCAGAGCCCTAGTGCCTCAGGAACAAGTTTGAGGTTAGCCGCGTCCTATATCCATGTCGCTTTCACCTCCTCTTCTTGCTGACTCTCTCAAACATTTTTCCATACATTAGAGCTTCCTCCAGAAACTGGCAGGGGAGACAAGATGGAAAACTGAAATCATTCTATCAAGTTACTAGTTGGTAGAATTGATACTGCTCTTGGTGTGGGTAGATGGTCAAAATGAAGCCATTCTTGGCAATTGCTCCTGTCTTTGTTTCTGCGGATTATAAAGATCTTCTTCTACCACAGAAAAAGTTTCCACCAAGTAAAATACCTCAATGGATAAGTCAAACCCTTTGCCATTTGGGGCGATCAGAAAAAGAGGAAGTGGGGGTATGCTTTGGGAGGACTAGAAACCTACAACTCTAAAGCAAGCTAAGAATCTGTGTGAGATTCTAGAAGCTAAGTCACTTACATTTTTCTGTTAGAGGAAATAATACAGAAGCTCTTTAATCTTACCCTTGTCGTATAAGCAGCTTCGGGATCATCCTCAAGTACTCGAGACATGCCAAAATCAGACACTTTGCAGACCAGGTTACTATTTACTAGGATGTTTCGGGCTGCTAGGTCCCTATGGACATAACTCATATCGGATAGATACTTCATTCCCGAGCCAATGCCACGAAGCATCCCCACCAACTGGATGACTGTAAATCTGCCATCATTCTTCTGTATGAGATAGGGAATAAGGAGAATCCTATTAACTATTAGCAAATGAAATATCACCTGATACATTACAACTTGTATCATTTCAATATCTTCTCATGAAATTAAGCCCATCACTGTTTCCTGGCATTTCTGACCAGAGCCACCAATTCACGAGAAACCTTTATGAAATCGTATCTTCTCCAGAAGGCCATCCCTCTATAATCTCTCATGTCCTAGTTAATTTCCCCCTCCAACTACTGATACTCCAAACTGCTGCATCACCTAAG
Organism: Tachyglossus aculeatus; assembly: GCF_015852505.1. Classification (NCBI taxonomy): domain Eukaryota; kingdom Metazoa; phylum Chordata; class Mammalia; order Monotremata; family Tachyglossidae; genus Tachyglossus; species Tachyglossus aculeatus. The sequence goes on from NC_052066.1 coordinate 46,271,557, forward strand.
CATTTGGATATCCACTTTCTCTACTCCACTATAGCTTAGAACAATGCCCGGCGCTTGAAAAGTGCTTGGCATACTGCGAGTGTTTAATAAGTATGATTATTATTATAGCATTTGTGAATATATCTGTGAACTCCACTGCTTCCTGTCATTTATTTCTGTGTCTGTCTCTCTGATAGACTGCAAGCTTTTTGAGAGCAGGGATCACATCTATGATCTCTCTTATGCTCTCCCAAGCATATGCTCTACACAGGGAAGCAGTGTGGCCTAGTGGAAAGAACAAGGACTTGGGAGTCAGAGGACCTGAGTTCTAACCCTGGTTCTGCCACTTATCCGCTGGGTGAACTTGGGCAAGTCACTTCTCTTCTCTGTGCCTCAGTTCCCTCATCTGTTAAATGGGGATCAAGATGGTAAGACAGGGACTGTGTCCAAGCTCATTATCTTGAACCTACCCCAGTATTTAGTTCAGTGCCTGGCACATAGTAAGCACTTAACAAATACCATAAAAAAGTAAGTGCTCCCTATATATGATTGACCGACTGATTGCTCGATTGGTAGATTGAAGAGAACCCAAGGGGTGGTTTCTAGCTTCCCTGTGAGAGACGAAATGCGTCCAGTTGAGATGAACCTATGGCACTCAACCGGCCACTCTGAGATGGAATAAATCAAAAGCAAACTAGATTAAACATGTATTATTTAATAGCCTCTTTTAAAAAACATTACCTTGACCCTTGTATTTCCTCTTGACTAAGTCAATAAATACAGTCAAACAGAAGGAATGCAAAGAACCCTTGTTTCCCAAGCACAAACATCCCTGGTTTTATTAAGAAGCAATCACATACCCTCAGGAACGCATCTAAGGATCCATTTTCCATGTACTCGGTTATGATCATTACTGGCTTACCTAGAGTTTTCAGAAAGAAAAACACAATTCCTTGATGAACTCTGCTGTTAATGAGATAAAAATAGGCTACACACAATTTTACTGCCAAGACACCTGTCTTGTGCGATCTAATTTAATTAAAAGAAGCCAAGCTTATGCTTCAGCTGTGGGAAGCTGGGAATGAAATATTAATAGGACGTGTAGGTTGAAGCTCCATCTGGAAGCTTAACCCTTTGGGTGATTTGTTGACAAGGTCTTTAGCTTAAGTGCCCTCCGGTATCCCGGGATCATGAGAACAAATAATTGCTCGTTTACAAAAATGGGGGTGAAAAAGATGGATAGGCCCCATTTAAACACACCACATTTTTAGGATAATGAGATATTTACTTCGAAGTTACACCTGTGTGGTATAACACAGAAACTGGAGCTCTTTTTCTTATTTAGACAAAACCTGACTTTCAGGAAGATGAAACTCAGTTATTTCATAGCTCTAGTCCTAAACATACATAATGTAAATGCCTTTCTCTTTGCATTTCTTGCACCAGAATCTGTTCCCTTTTTTCTCCGCTGACTATAAATAAACCTCATCCATTTGCCACACACCACGAAAAGCCCAACAGATAAGTGATTCAATGGACTGTGTCTTGTAAGGTACAGAATTGAATCCTGTAGCAGCATTTCACTGAACTTGCACAGTTCAGAGGAGAAAACCTACTGTATAAAATCGGGTGTTGGGGGGTCGGGGAGCAGGAGGGGGAGGGAATGACCTCCAAACCACTTTTCTTTCTTTTCCTTACAGTTTTCAGCTTCTTGGTTTCTGTGTCAAGACTCAATGCCTTAAAACGGCCTTTTTTTCCATGGAAACCTGCATTCTCATTTAGGCGATCTAAAAATCTCTTCCATAAAAAACAATTTTCAACTTTTTTGTCCAGGATCACTATGAACATGTCTTTGATGGAGAGCAAAATACTAGTTGGACCCATCACAATGTTTATGCTTTCCTTTCTGCATTTACCATCAGTTTTCCTTTTGCCATTCGGTAAGGGAAGATGGCTCTGGAAACCGTTCAACTTTCAAAAGCCCTTATCATTTTTCTACACCAAACCATTTCCTCCTCAACAGGCCCACTCTACTTGAAATTTGGAGCTCTTCATATCAGGAGTAGAATTTTTGGATTTGGGGAGCAATGCCACAGTGGATACTATTGTCTTTTAGACTGCGGAAGGCAGTCAATGGTTACACTTTTTACATGGTAAAAACAGAAAAGTATAAAGGCATTTTCTTTTTCCCTCCCCTTTACATAGTTGCAGAAAGAAAAAAAAAAAATCCACTAATGCCTCCATTAGTACAAATGGAAACCTCTAACCTGATCAGCATATATCCCAGTTTAATTTACCCTTTGCATCTGTGACTAGAGCCGTTTGACAGAACAAATACATCTAAATGAGATTTAATTAACCTGCTGCCATCAAAACACACTTTGTCAACTAACAAGAAAGGGTGACTCTCTCTTTCAGTACATTAACACATAATTCCATTACTCAGGAGCTGCTTGCGTTAAGGGGACAGAGAGGGAGGGTGAGAGAAACAGAGAACAGAAAGGAGGTGGTGGAGGGGATTTATGACAGTCCTGTCAATAAAAATGAAGTTACTCATCCAGTAATGAATTCATAATCTCCATCTCCTCCTGAAACTCTGCAAGTGTCACCACCACAATTTTTTAGGCATTGTTATGTTCAATTCATTAAACTCATCGTAGGCTTTTCAAGTGTTTAAGAGAAAGTGAGATGAATGTCAACTTAAGTGGCAGTGTTTGCAGAGCATCTACAGTTCCCAAGTAGCCAGGCTGGTCTACACCAGAATTCCATCTCAGCAGGAGACAGACAGAGGGAGGCAGGCAGGGGATCAGCTCACCCCCTCCTCCTCAGTGGAAATTTTAAATCATGTTAAATTCAGTGACAACTGCATTATGCAAATGCATCCAGGTCGTTTATAACAGTTACAGCTGTAATAGCTATGTCTTTTAGAGCCACACTGGGATTTGAATACAAAGATCCCCCTGTTGCAATTCTCCTTTCCAGAGGTGCTATTAAAATCACTGTCTATGGCAAAAAAAAAAAAAAAACCGACCAGCTGAACAGAGACCCCTTTTTAGAGGACAGACCTGCAGAAGTATTTAAACGGGCTGTTATGTTTTAATTAAAGTACCGAGGGGCTAGGAGCATTCCGCAGACCACGCACAACAACAGAATATTCCTTTCTCTGAAAGCATGCTTGAAAAACTTAATGCATTAGGATAGTCTACTCTAATTACATCCCCCAACATAGAAAAATATCAGCTGCATAACAAGGTGTTGTTTTAAAGACTCTGTCACAGGGAGAGTTATAGCGCTTAGGTTTGGTTGGGGAGATCTTTATATGATAGTTATTTCTCATCATAAAGGATGCTTTCCTTTTAGATGTCTCATTTCTTTAACTCTCTCCCCTGCCCCCATTCAATCCCTGATCCCACCAGGCTCTCTGTCACCTTATGCACCAGCAACTTTGAATCCTACATAGCGTGATGCACACACAACTTCACTGCTAATAAGACGAGCCATGTATTTCCTAGGCCTCATTGAAAACATACTTCTGTGCTTACAATATCCTTGACTTGGAGTAATTGTAGCGAGATCTGCACAAGTCTAGTGCACTGCCCCTGGAATTGAGCCATCGCAAACAGTAACAGCCTCTACCCCACCGTATCTGTGGCACTTTACGAAGCGGGGCCTTACCAGTCTCACAGATGCATTTCGGCTCTGGCTAAGAAACGGCATCTGTTGAGCTTTGCTGTATTTTAACTGAGGCATAGTTCATAGGCTCGGTGAACGTTAATGGACTGAAAATGAAAGGTCCAACCAGGTGTTACTGTAAACGGGAGCTAAGCCTCAATCATAAATCAGAAAGAGTGGACTAGCGAGTCTTGAAGCATGGTAGAGTCTCCCTGCATCTGCATCTTACATTTTCAGCAAATGGATGGTGAGATTTTGCTCTGTAGATTAAAAAGTAACCCTAAATACTAGCTAGACACGATCTGAACTCTGGCCCTGGCATCTCTGAAACCTGATGTATCCATTTCCCTGTACGTTGTTGCACAAATTGCCTTGAGATAAGGGGTATCAGTTGAAACATCAACCCATTTATAGCTGTCTGCAAGATTAATGACTTGTGCTGCACTGATTTCCTCCTATTAGCTATCAGTAGATCTGCTCCATCTGTCATTTCCCTGGAAAAAATGAGGATTTAATTTCCCGGTGACTTTTAACTCGGCCGTGTGGAAGTGACCTACTTACATTGGTGACGACGCCTTCTAAGTGGATGATATTAGGGTGGTCAAATTGCCCCATGATGCTGGCCTCGCTCAAGAAGTCTCTCCTTTGTTTGTCGGTATATCCTGCTTTGAGAGTCTTAATTGCCCACACAGATCTCCCTCTTGCCAGGCACTTTGAGACGCCCACTGCATACTTCGCCAAACTCACCTTTGGGAAAGAGACAATACTGTAGGTCTAGGAGACACATATGAAAGACTATGTGACCAAGATTACCTGGCACTTTCTAGGACAGAAATATACATATAATTATATATATATACACATACATATATAAATGATGACATTTGTTAAGCACTTACTATATGCCAAGCACTGTTCTAAGCACTGGGGTAGATACAAGGTAAACAGCTTGTCCCACGTGGGGCTCACAGCCTTAATCCCCATTTTACAGATGGGGGAACTGAGGCACAGAGAGATGAAGTGACTTGCCCAAATTCACACAGCAGACAAGTGGCAGGGCCATGATTAGAACCCATGTCCTCTGACCTCTCAAAACCCTTGCCTTGCCACTAGGCCATGCTGCTTCTCTCTCTATATATATATTTGCAAGTACATTTCTGCCTATTGAGCTCTTCCCTTTCCTTTGAGCTCTACAGTCCAATAATGTGTCCTGTCACAAGTGTTGGGGGAGAGAATGCTTCTTCTCTGACTTCTGCCATATTCTCCTTTTCAGACAACCAGGAGGGGAATTGGTCCTCAAATGCTAGCAACATCCATGGCTGCAACTTGCATAACTTCTAGGTATATCTCAAAGGCAGAAGCAGCACTGTAGCACCTAATTACAACCTTGGCAGAACCACCAGAGCATACAGCCACCACCCTCTTCTTAAATAGAACTGATCTAAGATAGGCATATGAGTTTGCATTTGTGGTCTGAAATACATCATAATATGCCCCTGAGTAAATGGGCTTTTCTTCATTTTCTCTCCTATGTAGATCAGGCAACTGGGCCCAAATACAATGTCTGGACAGAGCTGGGATGAACAAACTTCCCAAAACTCACTTGTGAGCTACTGAATCCTACAGACTTATTTGCTTGTATTTCTTGTGCAAGTCTGAGCCCCCCCTTTTCCTCTGCTCCTTCTCCCCTCCCCATCAGCCCCACTCCCTCCTTCTGCCCTACCCCATTCCCCTCCCCACAACACTTGTGTATAATTCTACATATTTATTACTCTATTTTATTAATGATGTGTATATAGCTATAATTCTATTTATTCTGATGGTATTGACTCCTGTCAACTTGTTTTGTTTTGTTGTCTGTCTCCCCCCTTGTAGACTGTGAGCCCATTACTGGGTAGGGACCATCTCTATATGTTGCTGATTTGTACTTCCCAAGTGCTTAGTACAATGCTCTGCACACAGTAAGTGCTCAATAAGTATGATTGAATGAATAAATGAATGAACAATATTAGGGCTTGGAAATGATTAATTCATGTCCCTGAATCTAGGAGGTTTTGGGGTTGGGTGGTATCATTGGGTAGACTCAATCAGAGAAGCAGCATGGCTCAGTGGAAAGAGCCCAGGCTTTGGAGTCAGAGGTCATGGGTTCAAATCCTGGCTCCACCAATTGTCAGCTATGTGACCTTGGGCAAGTCACTTCACTTCTCTGGGCCCTCAGTTGCCTCATTTGTAAAATGGGGACTGACTGTGAGCCCCACGGGGGAATACTTGATCACCTTGTAAACCTCCCCAGCACTTGGGAAGAGTGCTTTGTACATAGTAAATGCTTAATAAATGCCATCATTAGACTCATAGACTCTCTAGACTATAAACTTGTTGTGGGCAGGGGAATGTGTCTGTTTATTGCTGTATTGTATTCTCCCCAAGTGCTTAGTTCAGTGCTCTGCACACAGTAAGTGCTCAAGAAGCAGCATGGCATGGTGAATAGAGCATGGTCCATCATCATCATCATCAATCGTATTTATTGAGAGCTTACTATGTACAGAGCACTGTACTAAGCGCTTGGGAAATACAAATTGGCAACATATAGAGACAGTCCCTACCTCAGAGGGTCATGAATTCTACTCTCAGCTCCCTCACTTGTCTGCTTTGTGGCCTTGGGCAAGTCATTTAACTTCTCTGTGCCTCAGTTACCTCATCTGTAAAATGAGGATTAAGACTGTGAGTCCCAAGCGGAACAGGGGCTGTGTCCAACTCAATCTGCTTGTATCCATCCCAGTGCTTAGTACAGTGCTTGGCACATAGTAAGCACTTAACAAATACCACAATTATCTTCTAGACTGTGAGCCCGTTGTTGGGTAGGGATTGTCTCTATTTGTTGCCGAATTGTACTTTCCAAGTGCGTAATACAGTACTCTGCACACAGTAAGCACTCAATAAATATGATTGAATGAATGACTAAATGAATGAGTAAATATGATTGAATGAATTGAACGAATTCATTAAAAGTGGTCAAGGGATCAGCCTGCCAAACTGAGAACTGTTGATAAAGATACTGGTGATCTTCCCCACACTTCATCCTGCTCTATGTTCACCATTTCTCCCTTACCCTTCCTGAAAAAGGGTGAGGACTTGGAGTAGCTTGAAATATTCTCTCTCAATAAAGAAATCAACTAATATTAGGATTCCCGAGCTATCGTTGGAGGTGTAAGTCTTCAAACACTTTGATAATATCTCTACTGATCAATTTCTGCTAGAGTTCAAATGGGTGATTAACATTGGTCCAGCCCAGTACAGATTTGGAGAAAACTCAAATTTTCAACTAAAGTTTACCTTCAAAGAGTGAATTTCCTCGGCCAGATGAACCCGTAGAATCTTAGTAAAAATTAAATATTAAACTAGCAGCAATAATGTAAATATGTGAACACTTACCAACTCCAATGACTTTTTCAATCTTGATGCAAGAGGCATCTATTTCCTTGGGCAAATTCCCGGACAGCTTGGTTAGGATCTTCATAGGTAAAAGGATCTCCACATAGGTTCTCACCCCTAAGAGTAAAAAAGGTGTGACTTTGTTTGAAAATACTGGCTGTACCTACCACGCTACCTGAGATACATGTTTCCCTATTTCTACATATAGTTTGGTAACAGCTCAGCAATGGAAAAAACTCAGGTTGCTCATATTATTTCACTGTATTTACCGAGGGGCAACTAGTTCCTTAGCGTGGTACTGTAAAAGAAGTAAAAGACACAGTCTCTACCCTCAAACCATTTTGTATGTTAAATTTTAATTGTGAGTATTCTAGACCTGGAGCCCAAATGAATCTCTAGTTCATTCAGAGCTTTTGCACAACTTGGGTTTCAGATAAATATTAAAGAACAGTGAAAATGTCTTGATAGTAGGGATAAAATAGCCACACTTTCAATGAGATAGCAGCAATTTTGAGAGACCTGTCTGACTCTTCCTTCTACTTCCCAAATGTCTCATTTGGGATCTTATCAGGAGCAACTATTACCAACATAGAGTATTTGCTACTATGAATATAGCTAGAGTGAGCCAGCACCAAGATGGTGAGATGTCTGTGATCCTAGAGAAGATTCAGAAGTGCTGTAGGGTAACAGTGACTCACTCAATGGCTGCCTTATACCAATGACTACGGAGAAGGGAAGGCCTCTTGGATGTAGAAAGACTGTGGAACTATCTGGAAGAGATGGGATTCTAGAGCAGGATAATTCTGCACAATTCTGAAGAGTTCACAGGCATATTCATTCTCCCTCATCTTCAGAGACTATTTACTTAAAACCGCACAAGGGCTCAGTTGCCACAGTTTTCCCACAGAGGGATGCTGTAGACGTCTGGCCATCTTGTGAATGTGAGCGTGGGTGGATGAATCTGTTTGGATGAGAGCATGAATGTGTATGAGTAAGCTGATCCTTGGCACTGGAGGCTAAGTGTTGAGATAGAGCAGTTAGGAGACAGGTCAACAGGATGAAGCAGCTAGTTCCCTAATAGGAGGTGGAGAAAAAGATATGGGTGTGAGTGTGGGGTGTGTAGGTTTAAGTTGCATTTTGATGAGACAGGAAGGGAGACAGCATACATCTCCGCTGTCTCTGTCTCATGCTTGTATATATCTCTCTTGGTGTAACGTTCCTCGGCTCTTCTGCCGTTTCTCCCCACTAGTTTTAGGGACAAATGGTCTCGCTTTATGGATGCCCCATCCGTGCCCCACTTCAACTCTTCAAAATATAGAGAGAACTTTCAGTGATGAATTAAAACAACATTATGCCCTTGTTATGTTGGAACAAGTTGAGAGTAGGAAAAAAAACTGGGAGATTCCTGGAGAAATTCAGTTTCCCTTTTCTCACCATGCAGTCTTAAAAAATACTCCCTTGCAGCTTTCTAGCCATTAGAAGTGAATCATTTTGGAGGCTTGCACAAAGAAAAACAGAAATGCATATCATATTCCACTTCTTCACATAAAACATGAAGCAGTTTTATGGATAAGATTACAAAACCCAAGCTCTAAACCTTCTTACCTTGATTCAAATGTTTCTCTTCATCTGCCTCTTGCTTAGCCTTACTGTATTTACTGCGTTCTGTTGAAATGCAAAAAACAGCATTTAACTATTACAACTGAAAATAAATGTCTTGCTACATTAAGTCAAGGCGAGAGCCAGGCTCTTACCTACCAAAAATTTTAATCTGGGTTAGTTGATGACATCACTAACACCTAAAACAGAACAGGGAACTGCATTCTTTACCTTTGATGGAAGCTTTTAGTGATTCAGTTTCAGCAGAGAGAAAACAGATCCCCAAAGTGAGATTTCTTCATACAGGTAAAGAGAAATACACTTTCACAGAAAATATGATTCACTAGAATTTTTAAATCCTTAGCTTATCTGAGGTTCCCTTAACCTTTTTCCAGGAAGATTTTGTGTGCCTATGCTGACTATAAGATGCATCTTAAGGTCAGGATGAAAAAATGAATGATGATTGAATGAATGAAGGAATAAATGTTACTAGTAATCACTTTTTTAAAAACTGAAAGCAATTTACTTGAGTCTTACATATCTGTTGTTTTGTACACTCCCAATTAATAATAATAATAATGATGATGGAATTTGGTAAGCGCTTACTATGTGCAGAGCACTGTTCTAAGCACTGGGGAGGATACAAAGTGATCAGGTTGTCCCAAGTGGGGCTCACAGTCTTAATCCCCATTTTACGGATGAGGGAACTGAGGCACAGAGAAGTTAAGTGACTTGCCCAAAGTCACACAGCTGACAAGTGGCGGAGCTGGGATTTGAACCGATGAATGATGATGATTCTTACAGATATCAAGCATATTGGGGTGGGAAAGATGTTTACACTGCTCTAAATTTGAAAAAAACAACAACAAGAGATGGAGGGTAATGGAGAGCAAGAGAAGGGGGACACTTGTGCAAATAATAGTAACAATTAATTTTCTAAGCCTAATTTTTAATTCAATCCATTCATTCAATCATATTATGGAGTGCTTACCATGTGCAAAGCACTGTACTAAGTGACTTGGGAGAGTACAATGTAAAAAACAGACTCACATATTCCTGCCCACAATGAACCTCATAGTCTAGAGGGGGAGACAGACACTAATATAAATAAATAAATAGATACATAAAAAATAAATACATTTTCATCATTATCATTTTTACTAGAAGAATAATGGAAAATCATACCTTCCTAGGCTTGATACAATAGTGAAATCAGCTACTTGGCTTTAAAGAAATTGGAGTGAGAACTCCTATAAGCTCTTTGTTTGAAAAAAAAAAACACTTCACCTACATCATATCCTGAGTCAGCAATTGACTATTAATTCAAGCATTTTGAAATCCTTGGCTAGAAAATCTTCAGGAGTATAAAGTTCTTGAGCCTAGCACTCCACCTACACAGAGGTGTGAGTTGTCCTGTAGCCCCAACTGAAGACAGGCTTGCACGCAGACAAACTAGTTTGCTCTGGGCTGTTACACCCTCATTCTAATGCTTTCTCTTGTAGGGGTGGCTGTTCATCTGCTTCCATACTCAATCATCCAATTTTCAACTAGTCTGTTCTCAGTCTGGCACTGATATAACATGACCCCTTAATGTCTAGTATTTATCGTTTTAAAATGCACATCTTTCCTCTGCCTCACCTCGGGCCTCTGAGCCCTGTGGCTCAAAAGTGATGGACCTGTTTATAGAGACCTGGGAAAGAAATACAACAGATCTGTCACAAACTGAGTGGTCAGAAGGCTAAACCCTAAGTCCTGTACATTTCTCTTTTTTTATGGTATTTGTTAAATGTTTACTATTTGTCAGGCACTGTACTAAATGCTGGAGTAGATACAAGATAATCAAGGTGGACTTAGTCCATGTCTCACATGGGGCTCACCAATCTTAATCCCCATTTTGTTAGATGAGGTAACTGAGGCATAGAGAAGTTAAGTGACTTGCCACAAGTCACAGAGTAGACCTAGTGGCTGAGCCAGGATTATGAACCCTAGATCCTTCTAACTCTCAGGCCCATGTTCTAGCCATAAATGGCAGAGCTGGGATTAGAACCCATAACCTTCTAACTCCCAAGCCTGTGCTCTATCCATATACGCCATGCTGCTTTCATTTTGATACCTAGAATGCTGTTCTTTTGGAGCCCACAAGTTCTTTAAATTTCGGATGAGTGAGACTGAAAACTCTGTCTGTGTAAATCTGATGCAGTATCATGAAGAAAACTACACGAAAACACAATTAAGTATAAGTAAAACAAAACCTATTGATGCTAGAGAGAACCATGGCTGTACACAGAGGCTAGGATATGGCTCTTAATTCCTGCGGGACTTTCATGTTATCAGAACAACTAAAAAATGTTATGTAAAATTGTAAGAATGTCTTCAAAGTCACTTTAGATCTAAATATAGATTTAAGCCTGTTTCCTTTAAAAAAATGATACAAGGGACTGGTAACTTCTCTACTGAGTTTCAATTTTGAGATAAATTGGAAGAGACCCAACTTTTCCTTTATTCAGTGGCTTAGTACAGGGCATTGACTGCTCAAATGACTGCTCAAAAAAAGATCTCTATTACTATATCAAAAGTCAGGTATCCAGTGTAAATAGCCACAGGCCTGTAGCTCAAGTAGCAGTTTTTATTTTTAACCGTTTTATCTCACAAGATCCAATTCATTCTGGGGAAAGATCTTATTTAATTTTAATTCAACATTATATTTCAATTTAGGTATAACACTATCATCCTGAGACCATGGGGATGAGGAATGAATGCAAATGGGCTTAGGTGGTGGTGACATTTTCTCATTAAAAACTCTTTAATGTTACTTCAAAAAAAGGCGTTTCAGGGCATGTTAAAAAGGAAACCACAGGATTACTGTTTACTACACTAATTGTAGCTTACTAGCTTTTTAATACATACCTTCGAACCATAAAAATTCTCTACTTCCAGTTCTACCTTTGTCACCTGATGGACCTTTCCTCTCTGCCCTCATGGTGGAACCACTGCAGTCTCTTATTGTCCTGAAAAAAAAAACCCATGGAAACTCATTATTCAGTCAGTGAGCCAATGGGGAACCTAAACAGCAGACAGAGGAGTGGAGGATGAAATTGACATTCAGAGGCAACTCACCTGAATGACAGAAGGAACCTTTGTCGCCAGTTAGAATTTTATAAATTATAGGGATTTCGGGTGCTGAGAGTAAAGGTCGGGGGTGGAGGATGGGGGGAGAGGAGGGGAGTTGCTGGTTTTGGAGGGGGAGGTGGAGGTGATGCTAAGGAAGGGAATACAGAGCTTTCAGAACCACAGGGGCCAGAAAGTGAGGCAAGTCTCATCTGTAATATAATAATAATAGTAATAATAATAATAATAATAATGTTGGTATTTGTTGAGTGCTTACTATGTGCAAGCACTGTACTAAGTGCTGGGTGAATACAAGCAAATCAGGTTGGACACAGGGCCTGTCCCACATGGGGACTCACAGTCTCGAGCCCCAATTTTATAGATGAGGTAACAGAGGCTCAGAGAAGTGCAGTGACTTGCCCAAGGTCACACAGCAGACAAGTGGCAGAGCTGGGATTAGATCCCATGACTTTCTAACTCCCATGCCAGTGCTCTGTCTCCCAGAGGAGAGAGGGATTCCTCCCCAAACCTTTACATGCATATGATAGGGACATTAGTGGGTATATGTGGTATAGTAGCAAGTACCGTGCTTAGTTGCAGTGCCTGGTACATAGTAAGCCCTTAACAAATTCCATGAAAAAAGGAAAATTCCACCGTATCTCCCCCCGAACCAGTGTGCTGCTCAGGGCACCTTGACCATTCACAAACAAAACAAAAATGGGGGAAAGAGGGAACAGGAGGGTGAGGCCCGGCTTAGATTATAAGTGCTAAACTTTGGGGCGCAACGCAGAAGGTTTGATTGATGTGGTTCATCTGTTCCATAGACTAATTAGGTAAAAGGTAGGCAATTTATTCAACTTAAGTGCATATTAAAGAAGGAAAAGCAATCTAATAACAAGAATTGCTCCTCTCAGACATTTTTGAGGATTTAAGTAATTTACTAGTGAGGAGTCATAAAAGCCATTTTTCTTTTTTCTTCATTGTGTCTGTCCCTGAAGTTTTAAAATATCTGTTCTTTCTAAGTTCTCATTTGAAATCGTTGAATTAAGCACAGCAATTGGAAAAGCCTATTTAACACTACTCAGGCTTCCAGGCTGCCCACTAATTTACATGACACCATCAGAGTCATTTAAAGTGGATATATAGGGATTTCATTCTTTTGTGCTCACCAGTCTTTCAGAGAAGCATAAGTAATTCACTAAGGAAAGAGTGCAAGGTTGTTCAGTTTGTCATAAATTAATGGTTTCTCAGTGCCTCAAAGAATTTAACCTCCAACCAAATCACAAAGCAGTTTTTCACCATCTTCCTTTACCACACGTTATACTTCCCATGCTCATGTATATCGCAACTCGATTCCAGTTTGGGCACTTGCAGAAACAATAAGATTACAGAATACCACGACAGCTTTAAAGAATTTGCTCATGAAATGCCCGGGTCCTAATGCTCGCTAGCCAACCGGTAAAACTCATGGCTTGCTATACTCCTAAGCAGTCCAAGAAACTGCACATTCACAAGAAGTAGGACATTCAGCAAAGGGCATTGTTGAAGTTGAGCTACTTAGCATTTTCCAGGCTTTGTTCTGTCTATTTCTCTTCAAACCACAAGGAGACACATCTGAGGGACATCTTGGAACCCCCTTATCCCTTTTACCCCCCTTTTGTTCCCACTCCCACTAAGGCTAGCGCCAGGACTTTTGTCCCCATTACCAATCTGCTCTTTACCTGTTCTTGTCCTATTTAAGCACTCATGGGCTGAGATAACGAAACCAGACAGCCAGAACGGAGAGAAGAATTGGTTTCCTGTGCATCTGCCACAGGAGCCTGTCAGCTACCTGGGCTCCGGGCAGCCTTTCCTTCTGACAGCTTTATGGCTGATACTAAAGAGAGAATCAATATGAGGGCAAGGGGTTGACATTTCAATTTTCTAAAAAAGTGATCCATTGAGGGCCAATCACCAAGCAGTGTTTATCAGCCTTGGGAAGTGACAATTTTATTTTTATGGGGGAGGAGGGGAAAGGAATCACTCCCCATTGCTTCACCACAGGCTCGATCTCCAAGGTGGCGACTCATAATTAGAAATCGATGCAACCCTGCTATCAATCCTGCCTTAAATAATAAAGTGATCAATAAAAGCAGAAAGGAAATTAAGTCGTCATGCTAGATAATGTTCTTTTCTGTATGAATGGCTTATAATAAACCTGTCTCTCTGCATTACGTTTTCACATGTTCATTTTCCCTTTCTTCCTGCCAGCATGAATGCTTTAAGCGAACACCTCCACCCCCCAAACCCACTACAATGAATGTCTATCTGCAGCTGATTAGGTGGCCAAGGGTTTAGACCATTTTAAATGACATGGAATAAAACAAGAGTAAATCTGACCAGGATAACCATTGTATGAGCCACATTGTCCACCTTCCATACAAAGTCAGATTCCCATTTTCTGGGAGCCGCTTTTCATTGTAGAGATACCATAACCCCATACATCCTCTTTCTACATTTGTGACAGATAGAGAAGAAGCCCATACTGATCACAGAATGGGAAGGCTGTTTCCCCAAAGATTATAAGCCTCTTGAAAATGAACCCCCCCCCAAAAAGAAAAAAGCAAAACACATGCAACTCCCCTAACACTTTTGTTTTTTTTTTTACCGTTTTACACTCCCTTTAAACTGTGAGCCCCATGTGGGACAGGGACTGCACCTGACCTGATAATCTTGCAATCTACCCCAGCTGTCAGTATAGTACTTGGCATATAGCAACTGATTAAAATAGCACCCCAGGTATCATCATTTACTATTTATTCTGTGTTTATATTGGCATGTGGTGTCACTACCTAGTCATGGAAAAGGATTAACTCACAAATTGGTGGCATTCTTTACACTCAATTCATTCATTCAATCGTATTTATTGAGCACTTACTGTGTACAGAGCACTGCACTCAATGGAATTGCAAACCCCAACAGAGCAAATGGCCAATTCCAGACATGTGACTCTCCCCAACTTCTCTCATACTTAGCATCAAGTTCAATGTTGTCAGTATTTATTTAGCACTTACTGTCTGGATTGTAGGAAACACAAAATAGAAGTAATCTCTTCACTCAAGAAGTTTAGAATCTAAGAGGAGAGTCCTTAGAGAAGTTTGATTATATACCCTTCCTTTTTATTTTTTTTTTAACAGCATCTGTTAAGGACTTGCTATGTTCAAGGCTGGGGTAGGTAGAAGATAATCAAGTTGGACACAGTCCCTGTCCCACATGAGGCTCGCCGTCTTAATCCCCATTTTAAAGATGAGATAACTGAGGCACAGAGAAGTGAAGTGACTTGCCCAAGGTCACATAGCAGACAAGTGGCAGAGCTGGGTTGAGAACACAGGTCTTTTTGACACTCAGGTCCGGGATCTATCCTCTAGGCCACATTGCTTCCCTACTTTAGTTAATAAAGAGAAAACAGAAGTGAGGTTAGGCCAACTAGGCCCAACCAAAAAGAGATGGATTTCAGCTTGCCTGGAGCTTGGGCTGAGTCAGAACTCATCATTTTGGCCAATGAAGGGCACTGATACAAAATACATTCAAGACAGTAAAAGTCTTCCAGTACAGTTTCTCTTTCTATTGTGGGTATGCTAAATAAATACTGATGATATTGAATTTGGTGCTAAGTACGAGAGAAGTCGGGGAGAGTCACATGCCTGGAATGCTTTCTATTATGAATAGCGTAACCAGGCTAGGAAGATTCACTCTGCAGTATAATCAATGCCAAATCATAGGGTTCAGAAATTACCAACTGGCTTGTTTCTCCACAGCAGATTACCAGATTCTACTTTGCAGTTGACAGTGCATAGTTTCACCCTGCTGGGTACTAACACTAGAAAAACTAGGGCTCCAAGGGAGAGACTGTGTAATGCAAATCCACTGTTTTGGATGCTAATCAAGAAATGTAGCTTTCCTTGGAGAAGGCCCAAAGATCCTTCTTAAAATAGGATGAAGAACAGGAAAGGGGAAAGGGAGAGGAAAGAAGAGAAGGAGAAAGAGAAAGAAAATGAAAAAGAGGGTCTTACCTTCTGCTGATGACAAACGCAGCAATGAGAATGACTACCAGAACAACACTGCCCGCAACTGAAGCCAGGAGTACTGTGGAATTGGTACCATCTCCAATGATTCGTGAAGGGACTAAGTACAAAAAAAGTTACCATCAGGCACACTTCTTCTGTTTAACAACATCTATCAACGTTAAGGATATAAGGGATAGGAAATACTTCAATCTAATTTGCAGAGACTATTTATTTATTTATTTTACTTGTACATATCTATTCTATTTATTTTATTTTGTTAGTATGTTTGGTTTTGTTCTCTGTCTCCCCCTTTTAGACTGTGAGCCCACTGTTGGGTAGGGACTGTCTCTATATGTTGCCAACTTGTACTTCCCAAGTGCTTAGTACAGTGCTCTGCACACAGTAAGCGCTCAATAAATATGATTGATTGATTGATTGATTTTGCAGACTACTCTGAGCCTCTCATGAACCTTCACCAAATTCAGTTTCTAGGAGGCCGTAATGAAGACAGTCTATTCCATAATGATTTGGAAAACTTCAGCTTGCTAAGAACAAGGACCGTTTCTTGCTCCTTCTGTCTCTCATCTCAGATCAGCCTCTGATGAAGTATTTCATGGTTATTTTGATGCCCACTGAATTGTTGCCCCCAGATGCTCGTTACAAAAGGGAAATCCAGCTGAACAAGTAGTCTCTTAATATTCACCCTTGACCAGCTTTGCCGTATTTTGAGATTTGTCACTTCATCCCCAGGGTGTGTTAAAAAAGACTGGTCTGACCTGGCCTGGTTTAAACAGCATGTGCAAGAGAAAAAAATGCTTTTTTCACGCCTTCTGTTTAGGCTGGCTAATTAGCAAGACACTGAATTTAGTGTGGAAGGGTTCAAAATACCTGGGAAAGAATGGTGGCCAGGAAGCCCTTTGTTTATATCAAACTATTACAAAAGCATAAATGGCAAAGTGTTCTCTCTTCTTTTAGAGGAATAGATTTGTTAGAGGAATAATGCAGACTAGATTTAAGGCAATTCAAGAATTTCAAATGCTGACCCTGGGTGAAAAAATTACACTGAAAGAGAGTCTCTGGTTTTTCAGAAACACACTGAAATATACATGCCTAATGATTCTTAGGGCAAGATGTGTTGTTAACCTCATATTTATTGAATCGGTCACAATAGACCTGTATTCACGGGTCATTCACCATGTGGAAGAATTTGGAGTCAATACCATCTTCAAGGAGGTAAACAAAAGACTAATCTCACTACATAGTAGTGAGATTAGAATAAGTAGTGAAGCTAGAATAGAGTAGTGAAGCTAGAATAAGGTTGCTGTAATCAATATGAGAGATTTTCCTTTCTAAATGTAAGAAATTAGTTACCTGTGTTGGTTGTGAATTCAAATGGTTCGCTGAAATCTCCATATCCGGCTGCAGTCCGGGCCCGCACATGAAATACATAGGAAGTCAAAGGATTCAGGCCTTTGATATCAGTGTTTCTGGATGCCGTCCTAACAATTCGGTAGCTGCGTTCATTTTGATCCTATCACAAGAAAGGATGTGGGAAAGAATGAAGAAAAAATCCTCAGTGCATTGTGAAAATTGCTGGAGCCATTTGACTTAGACAAAGGATTGGGGGCCTGGAAGTAGATGGAGACAGAGTGTTTCAAAATATCTCCCAAATACTCATCATCATCATCAATCATATTTATTGAGCGCTTACTATGTGCAGAACACTGTACTAAGCGCTTGGGAAGTACAAATTGGCAACATATAGAGACAGTCCCTACCCAACAGTGGGCTCACAGTCTAAAAGGGGGAGACAGAGAACAAAACCAAACATACTAACAAAATAAAATAAATAGAATAGATATGTACAAATAAAATAAATAAATACATAAATAGAGTAATAAATATGTACAAACAGATATACATATGTACAGGTGCTGTGGGGAAGGGATTGCATTATTATGTTGGCTAGAAAAGACCCTAGAAATTCAGGAGTCAATGAGCATTTTTAATATGGGCCACTGGAAACCACTAGCAAACATCCTGACCTTCAGTACCTCTGTTTTTGAGACCAAAGAAGGTTATACGTTGATAGTTTGGCTTTTCTTCCTTCTACACCCAGGGACATGACTGCTAAAAGTTAAGTTAAAGTCCTCCTTTTGGGCTAGAAATTGTTCCAGGAAATATTGCAATCTATTTTCAAAGACAATATACTGCCCTTTTCCATTGGGATGATCTCAAAAGAGAAGAATAACTTGTTCTTTTTCATACAACTTAAAAGCAAAAATCAACTTTCAACATCCTATATTTATGCAGGCAAATTATTTGAAAATACCATTTTTCCCTAACTGAGCAAGTCTCATGAATGTAAATTTTTTTTTCATTATTTTTTTCTTCAAAGCTATTAAGCCCACACAATCATTCTGAGCAGCAGGTATCAACTTAAACAGATATTATGACTATATTATTATATGACTATAATCACTTTTCATGGCTTTCACCTATTACCCTAAGCTGTAAGTGGAGGCTCTGGATTTCTCTTGGTTCTATTGATTTAAAGTATAATGCCCTTTCAGTAATAGTGTAGAATTCTGTTTATAATAATTTAAGAGAAAAAAGAAAATAACCACATTAGATGCAGTATATTATTCTGATTGTTAGTGTACCATTCACGCACTTGAAGTCCACAACTGGATATGATTGTGAAGCCAAATATACATTGCCTGAAAATGAACTAGTTTAAGGAACTGGCGTTTAACAGCATTTATTGTGATATTACTGAGTGCAGAGTGTTATACTGAGTGCTTGGGGGGGGAAGATTACAATACAGAGTTGGTAGACACGTTTCCCTGCCCCCAACAAGCTTTATTAGTCTAGAGGGCGCACAAATAAATAACAATTAGCAATCAATTTTTTCCTTTAATTATTCATACCTTCTCATAATTTTGACTGCATACTCCAAGATGACTCCCATTTGGGCCTATCAGGCTCTAACCAAGCTAACGCAACTGCGTAATCTTGTTATTTCTTTAGGCCTGGATCAAAGCAATTGAAGGAAGGAGCTATGAGAGAAAAAAGACAAAATGGATTATTATTATTTCTTACCATTTATTATGGCAATTTCCATATTTGTTTAACCTTGATGATCTTGTCAGTCACGAGTTTCCTACCCAAGACTGGAGCTCACAGCAAAGGGCAGGAAAACAGGTAGTTCATCCCCATTATACAGTTGGATCAGAGAAGTTGTCACTTAACTATGATCACACCAGCATGTAAATTATCTGAGCCAGGGATTAGAACCCAGGTCTCCTGAGTCCCAGGGCCATGGTTTTTCTCACTAGGGCCATGTGGTTTGGCCTTAGCTATTAATGGTTTTATAATTCAAATGAGTCCTAAACGCCTTCGATTATATTATGACTCTCATGTGCTTTCCACACATATAATTAATAATAACTATGGTATTTTGTACCATACGATTGATTATTTGTTACGGCACTTACTATGTGCCAGACACTGCTCTAAGCGCTGGGGTGGAGAAAAGCAAGTCAGGTTGGAAACAGGTCCCTGGTCCCATGTGGGGCTCACAATCTTAATCCCTATTTTTACAGATAAGGGAACTGAGGGCCCAGGGAAGGTGAAGTGACTTGTCCGAGGTTACACAGCAGACAAGTGGCAGAGTTGGGATTTGAACCCATGACCTTTGTGACTACTAGCCCATGCGCTATCCACTATGCCATGCTGCTTCATCTCACTCATATTTCTTGATGCATTGAGAGGACTGAGTGCTGCAGTCCCTTAGGCCTGGAGTGCCACATTAAGGGCACTGGCAACTGTGTGTGGCCTTGGCAAAGTCACTTAACTTCTCTGTGCCTCAGTTACCTCATATGTAAAAATGGGGATTAAAACTGTGAGCCCCCGGGTGGGACTACCTGATTACTTGTAACCTCCCCAATGCTCAGAACAGTGCTTTGCATGTAGTAAGTGCTTATCATAATGGCCATTAGTTAAGGAAGGAGAGGGAGAGAAGAAAACAAGAGAGAACTAGAGGGCATGTCTTATTCAGGGGAAATGGTGATGGATCGCTAAAGATTGTCTCAGAAGTCACTCGAGTGGCAAAGGGTGCCATAGAGGTAATAGTATTTATTAAGTGCTTACTGTGAGTAGAGCACTGAAACTAAGGATTGGGGGAGAGAATAAACAGGTGGGAATTAGACAATGCTCCTCCTGTTCCTCTGGGTGGCAACAATGCTGACATAACCAGGACAGCTAGTTTTGGCTCTATAAACCTTATTGTCTTCCCTCCAGAATAATTCGTAGAAAGTCACTTTTATTGGTTTTTAACGTTCAAGTTACATTGAGAGGTTCACAGTTTCTGTTACAGAAAAGTGGTGGTTGCATCGTATACTTTTAATTCCCTTGAGAGGAAAACATGATTCTGTAAACAATGCACGGAATTCGCCATAGGAAATTAAAGTGCCGAATACCTTTATGAGCAATAGTGAGTACCTCTCAATTTTTTGCATCTGCAGGCGATAGAGATATGTCCAGCAAAGATATATACCAGTGGGATCATTTTCTGCCAGTTCCACAGCAGCCGGGGGGTTTGCTCTATATTGTCGAGCAAACAATGCCGTCCCCCTTCGACTGTGACGGGAACAGATTCGGGGGCTTTGCTCAGGATAACATTTTTCTAAAGATTTATGAACCAGACTGTCCAATTCTAGTTGTGCTGCTACTGTGTGGTCACGTCTCTAGCCAGCTGTTATCGAGCCAGGCCGCTACTGACAATAGCTGGTACAAGATGGGGGATCTCCAGGGATAAAGGGGGACATTCATGAAATTTTAAATCTTATCTAACAAAGCTGTTTCTGTAGAACTAGAGATTAGAGGTTTTTTCTTACAGAATGCATTTTTATTTTTTTGCCCTGGAACTGTGGAATTTTTACGAGGATATGAAAACGAATGGAAAAAGGACAGAAATGACGAAGTCATATGTCCTTTTCCCCCTTAAATTCAGAAAAGGACAGATAAGTAAAACTGTCACAGAAAATGGAAAGAAAATTGAGTGTAAAATGTTTCAAACTCTCTTGACCATATCGGACATCTCCGCTGACGGAAGTGAAACAACAACCAGGAGACATCACAAAATCGAGAAAAAGAGTCTCCCAGGGCTGAAGGGAGGCCATCAGGGGAGCAACTCAACTGATTTATTGTTCGACAAGCTCGGCATCTCTGTTAGAGATGTCACCAGCCTCTCTTTCTTAAAGCTTTTTTTTTCTCTCCCACCATTTGTCATTCCATGCCACAAAAACAAAATTTCAAAAAAGAGCTAAACAACAGGGAAGAATCGAAATATGTTTCATATACACCTGAAATCCCTCCAAATATGCCGTCTTTACAATAACAATCAAGCTATACCTGCCAAAACGTGAGTCACTGAATGAGGAAAACCTGGTTGCCTCACTTGGCCTCACTTGGGAGTTTACTAAGGATCCTCTTTTCTGGTGGCTCACCTTTGGGGTAAACTGCAAAGACTGGATTTCCTGAACAACATAATATAGCGTGGTGATCATTGACTGTGAGAGGAGCCATTTCCTTACAGGGTTTATTATACCGTCTTTCAGAATTCTTTAGGCATACACTCTGTGAAAAAGGGCTTTTTTTGGTTTGAATGCCTAGTACTAGAAAGAATGAATTGGGAAAGAGGAGGGCGGGAGCCAGCATGAAGAAGGGGAATTTATAAAATGAACCTTCTTCATCAAAGGATGGCTGGGGGTCAGATCAGGGTAATTGACAAATTCCCTTGGGAAAAAAATTGCCTGTCTGCCCTTGGTGTGGTGCACGTGATCAACTAAGCAGGTTTTTCTCTGGTTGGGTTTTTCACTAATCTTGCTGGGGGCATGTGGAAAATGAACCTTACTTCCATTTAGAGTAGTGTGAGTAGTGAATGCTAGTTGTCATGGAAAGCAAAGGGAATAAATCCTCAACTAAGGAAAGCCAGCAGAAACTAACCATAAAATGTTACATAAGATTCACTTCTCCATAACACCTGTTTTCACTGATAACTTTTGGATAGAACACTGTTAGGGAGTTAAGAATAGTCCTGGCAAAGCACATCTTTCTGGTACAACATGATTATCCTATCCCGTCTGGACTACTGCACTAGCCTTCTCTCCTGATCTCCCCATCCTCGTGTCTCTCTCCACTTCAATCCATACTTCATTGCTGCTGCCCGGGATTATCTTTGTCCAGAAACGCTCTGGACATATCATACTCCCCTCCTCAAAAACCTCCGAATGGCTACCGATCAATCTGCGCATCAGGCAGAGGACTCCTCACCCTGGGGCTTCAAGGCTCTCCATCACCTCGCCCCCTCCTACCTCAACCTCCCTTCTCTCCTTCTACTGCCCATCCCGCACCCTCCGCTCCTCCACCACTAATCTCCTCACTGTACCTCGCTCCCTCCGCCTGTCCCGCCATCGACCCCCGGCCCACGTCATCCCCCGGCGCCTGGAATGCCCTCCCTCTGCCCATCCGCCAAGCTAGCTCTCTTCCTCCCTTCAAGGCCCTGCTGAGAGCTCACCTCCTCCAGGGAGGCCTTCCCAGAATGAGCCCCCTTCTTTCCTCTCCCCCTCAGTCCCCCTCTCCATCTCCCCCCCCCCCCCTCCTTACCGCCCTTCCCCTCCCCACAGCACCTGTATATATGTATATAGGGTTGTAACATATTTATTACCTCTGTTTATTTATTTATTTATTTATATTTACTTGTACATTTCTATCCTACTTATTTTATTTTGTTGGTATGTTTGGTTTCTGTTCTCTGTCTCCCCCTTTTAGACTGTGAGCCCACACCTCTCACGGGTAGGGACTGTCTCTATGTGATGCCAATTTGGTACTTCCCCAGCGCTTAGTACAGTGCTCTGCACATAGTAAGCGCTCAATAAAATACGATTGATTGATCTGATTGATCTGAATTGATATATCAAAAAAAAAATGTTTAGTATGTGTGCAACATCAGTTGACCTATGTAGTGTTACCACACAAGTTTTCTTTGAAGTGAGTTTCTTTAGGAATGTTACCCCCCATAATTAATTCGGTATTTATAAATATTTCAGTACTCTCAAAAGTCCATGTGTGCAAATATCAGGTCAAAACAAAGCGGGGGGGTGCTCTGAGGAGAAGAGAATCGAAATCGTTCATGTAGCTGTCAAAATTCCTTTGCCGGAAGTGGAAAACACACAGAGATTGAGAAAAAAGAGGATATAGGTGTCCATAATGAAAAGAACCAAGAGGGGAAACCATGGTGGGAAGGATCAAAGAATCTGTGTTGAAGTTTGGGCAGGGGAGAAAGAACTGATTTTCCCAATGTTTCAGGGCCAGCAGAGCAGAGGGAAAACGGTTACAAAGAGGAGTTGTTTTCAAATCTTTGTTAATTATATTGTAATATTTAAGTTTATTTCATAGCCTTCCGTCTTGTCACCGTTTGCTTTCTAGCTAGATTTTTCAAGGGCATATAATGCAGTTGAACAACAATATTTTAATCTCAGGTCAGTCATTTGAAACAGTGGGCATGCGATGTGATCCAAAGCAAATTCTAAAATTCCCAGGCCCACACCCTATCACCAGGCCATGCTGCTTGTCATAATGTAGATATCCATATTTTATTCATTTAGTTTAATATCTGTCTCCCACTCTAGACTTGCAGTGTAGGCCTAGCAGATACAGCTTGAGCCTGGGAGTCAGAAGGTCGTGGATTCTAATCCTGGCTCCGCCACTTGTCTGCTGAGTTACCTTGGGCAAGTCACTTCACTTCTCTGGACCTCAGTTACCTCATCTGTAAAATTGGGGAATTGAGACTGTGAGCCCCACACCCGACAGGGACTGTTTTCAACCTCATTTGCTCATGTCCACCCCAGCACTTAGAACAATGCCCAAATACCATTTTTTTACTATTACTTTTATTATTATTACTACTAAGTAATAAAAAATGCAATTGATTGATTTGACTCACTTTAAGATCCTTAAATGTTATTACTACTCCAGGGGGAAACAAATGTAGAAGCAAACTATGATGAAGTAGTAATAGCAACCAAAGCTCTTTAAATTGGATAAATTTTACCTTCCAGATAATAGTGAATGTAGCAAATTGGAAGAGATTTCAGATTTTGTTTGGAGGTAATACACAGAATATGGAATCTATAAAATGTATATACGGGGGCTTTGGGATAATGCCCATAATACAATGCATATATCTCATTTCCCTTATTTTGCCCTCCCTACTTTCATTCCCCAAGCACTTGTATCCGTACCTCAAGCGTTTGATATTCATATCCCACTCCCAGTCCCACAGCATTTGTGTACATATCCTTATACTCTCCAATTTTCCCTACCTCTAATTTATTTTACTATCTGTCTCCCCATCTTAACAGTAAGCTTGTGGGGGGAAGGAATCACCTCTAAAAATTTTATTGCATTGTACTTTCCCCAGCACTTAGTCCAGAGCTCTGCACATGGAAAATGCTCAATAAATACCATTGATTGATTGATGTATATACTGTGTATATTGATAAGCAAAGATTATTGGGGGGTTCCCTAACTGATATAGTCTCACAATAAAGCATTATAGACCTCTCCTTTGGTATGAAACAAAAGTGGCTGTCTTTGATACAGTGGCACATTTAACTTTCTTTAGTTCAAAAAGCCCAGGATTTTCACCTGCATTAAAAACTTCACTCCCCACTGATGTGAATGCTGCAATTTTCTTTTATTCACTTCCTCAATAACCCACCATTAACACCTACTAGTAGTTTTACTGGCTGCAGTATGGCAACTCGTGGCCTTTGAACTGGGAAGTAAAGGTAAAGTGTGAAGAAGCAAAGGAAAAAGGGGGAGAGAGAATGTGAAACGGATGCAACTTCACTGGGATTCTATAAAAGCTATTTCTCGGGGCCACCTTTGTGCTAAATTTAAAAACTCTTTGAGGCATTTGAAAGAACAGCAGAAATAACCTAAATTAGGTGATAGGGAGGAGAGGGGGAGGAAGGAACAGGGAAATAAACACATGGGATGAAAGGTCTCAGGGCCTACAGGCAACTAGCAGTGAAAACAGACCCTTTATGAAGTCCTGAAACCAAAGCTCTTGGATGTCTGGCACACACAATGCCCACTGTTTTCAGTGAAGATGCCTTTTTAACCACAAAAGCATTTACTTTCCACTCCCCAGGATTTGAATTTAAAAGATTCTGTGTTTATTCAAGAGACCTTTGGCTGATTGAAATATATACCTATAGTTTATTACATTATCTACACTAAACCAAAAAGCATATTAAATTTAATTACTTGAAGCTTAAGATTTTTTTCTCCTGATTGAATTCTACTGTTCTTATTTTTCTTTATCAGTGACTGTGCCTTTCAGAATGCTGTCAAGCATCCAATCTAAATGCTTGAGAATGCTAATAATATTCCAGTGGTTATTGGTTTCACCTCTACAGGAGATTGAAGGAGTTGGTTCTATATTAATTGAATTTTTTTTCCTACATAGAGGGAGGGATTCTTAACCATTTACTCAGTATTGCCCAAGGAGCCTAATCCAAAATTTTGGTTTCTGTGGTCTTCAATCTGCTGAGTGTTTGACTTACCCTTGCAAGAATTGAAATGTGATCTTAGGTTAAGGGAAAACCCACAAAACTAGTCAGTGGCAGTAGTAGGATTCAAAGTTAGATTTGAATCTGCAACTCAGCAGATAAATACTCCAAAAATCAGAAGGGAAGTATTACTTTAATTTTAAAGTTAAGATCTTGTACACTTCACTACAACTAGAGGAAATCGTGAAAATCAAAAATACACATTAGTTTCTTTTCTTTTGTTCTGAAATTAAAAATCTAATTTATGCAGCCATTTAGGAAATTCTGAATGAAAGGAAACACATTTATATTTAACTCTCAAAAAAGACTGATTAACAATGAGTAAAAATTACTGAGACATAAAGAAGCAGCATTGGCCTAGTGAACAGAGCAGGGGCTGGGAACCAGAAGGATCTCGGTTCATATCCCAGCTCCAGTACTTGTCTGCTGGGATTTGTTGACCTTGAGCAAGTCACTTAAATTATCTCATCTTTAAAATGGGGATTAAGACTGTTGAGCCCCACGTGGAACAGGGCTGATGGGGTTTGTGTTTACCCTAGCACTTAATACAGTGTCTGGCACACAGTAAGCACTTAACAAATACCACAAAAAAATGGTTATCTCAGTTTCTTATGCTCTTCCTTTTCAGTTAAGTCAGAGAAGACAAGGTAAGAATGGTTGGCTTTAAGGAGCTGCTTGAACATAATGAAGACATAGATAGGGTGGAGCATTATATGCAAAGGGTGTGACCAGAGAAGCCTGGAGGCAAGAAGATGATAACCAAATGAAGGAAGCATTGAACACAATTATAGAAGAGTGAAGGGAGTAAACTGGGGAGTGGGAGGAGATAAGGGAATTAAGATAACCAGCTGAGCAAGTGAGGACTCCAGACTTGATTCCTGGAAAAAGGGAGTGCGGTGGTACGGAAAAGTCAACGACACAGATGGAGAAAACAATTTTAGCAGTAGTAATAAGAATCAAGAGGATGGTGTGCGATGTGTTGAGTTCAGGGAAGAGAAGTCCACACAAGAAATGATCATCCTAGACTGTGAGCCCGCTGTTGGGTAGGAGCCGTCTCTATATGTTGCCAACTTTGTACTTCCCAAGCGCTAAGTACAGTGCTCTGCACACAGTAAGCGCTCAATAAATACAATTGAATGGAATGAATGGTGTTTCTGCATACAGTAAGCACTGTATAAATACGATTGAATGAATCATTAAATTTTAGCTGCTCCCCTCTAGCACGGCAAAAGACTTGATGAAATGATGAAGAGAATTATATTCCAGAGCTTTTAAAGAGGACATATTTGTTGCCTTTCCTTTGTGACTTTTGTATTTACGGCATTTGTCAAGTGTTTACTGTGTACCAGGCACTGTACTATATGCTGGGGTAGATACAGGTTAATCAGTTTGGACAGAGTCCATGCCCCACATGGGGCTCACAGCTTCAATCTGCAAACAGTAAGCACTCAATAAATACGATTGAATAAATAATCTCCATTTTACAGATGAGGTAATAGGCACAGAGAAGTTAAGTGACATGTCCAAGGTCACACAGCAGACAAGTGCAGGAGCTGGGATTAGAACCCAGGTTTTCTGATACTTCAGGCCCATGCTCCTTCCACTAGGCCATTCTGCTTCTCATTGTTGAAGATTGCTGACTGTCTCAACTTGTTGAATATTTGATGCAGTTTATCCATGAAAGTCCAGTGAATTTTGTGTCACTTGTTTGATATAAAATAATGATCTCACAGCTCTGCACATCTGAACCTCACCATCTGGAGTGAGTACGCTATCAACCAGTGGTATTTATCGAGTGCTTACTGTGTGCAGAGCACTGCACTAAGCTCTTGGGAGAGTACAATATGACGGAGTTGGTAGACATGTTCTGTGCCCACAAGGAGCTTAGAGTCTAGAGGGGGAGATTGTGCTTTATGAGAAGCAGCGTGGCTCAGTGGAAAAGAGCACAGACTTTGGAGTCAGAGGTCATGGGTTCAAATCCTGGCTCTGCCAAATGTCAGCTGTGTGACTTTGGGCAAGTCACTTAACTTCTCTGTGCCTTAGTTGCCTCATCTGTAAAATGGGGATTAAGACTGTGAGCCCCCTGTGGGACAACCTGATCATCTTGTAACCTCCCCAGTGCTTAGAACAGTGCTTTGCACATAGTAAGCGCTTAATAAAATGCCATTATTATTATAATGCTAAATAATACTTCCACCATCATTGTAGCTATTGGTATGGCTTGGGCAATTGGCCATATAGTTATAATTGTATCATGCTACATAATTATTTTATGGCTAGAAACCAAACTGTGGAGGAAGTGGGTAGAAGGACTCATCCTGGCGTTATTTAGGCATTACAACTCAGGCAGGCTCTCTGTTTAGTCTGAGTGCCTGCTTGTTTTCTTAGTACTTGCTTGCTAAGACGTCCTATTGGCATGTTCTGACAAGGATAACCTAATACTTGCCAACAGAAACATGGCAGGATTTTGTATGTGTATTTCCTGCAAGTATGAATGCCAATTCAAAGCAAACAGGAAAACAGGGCTTTCAGCTGGAAATCAATTCATATAAATCTGAGTAATATGAATACTATATTAGAAAAACCAAGCCAAAAAATGCCTTAATGCCTTGGCTATAGTCATTACTCAAGGGAAGGTGGATTGGAGAGACCAACCTTTTTGAGAAGTTCCTCTTTCTAAACAAATGATCAGATGTGCAATTAATGAATGGCTTTTGCATTCCCTCATCTTGGGGTGGAGCGGTAGGGACGGGAAGTCAGAGAGGTGGAGTAGGAAGAGTTGAGTCCTGAAAAAATATGGAGCTCAAACAGTTTGAAAAAGATGCAAATGAAAAGGCCCACTAGACGGGGCAAAGGATTATCTGTTCTGCGTCATCCTTCTGATCTTCCAGCAGACATACTATTTGCAAGGCTTCAAGGAGTCCAGCTCTGGATAAATAAAAGCTGTGCTTCAGAGCTCTGGTTCTCTTTGTTACCTGGACAGTGTGTAATTGACCTAATCGATCAGTAACTAGGAGCACAATGGTGTAATATGTCTAAATAGGTCTCCAATTAAAGATGTATTAATCTGGAAGATTCTAACATCCTGACTAATCTCAACACACAGTAAATCTCTCCCTTTGCCTTTTCCTTTCTACACTGAGAATTTTGGCATTGATAAGCAGAAATGCTAAAAGCCTGCTGGAAAACCACCTGCTTACCCTCTATCAAACGCCTGAAGATTGCTACCTCTGGAATTCTTTTCAGGCAGAGAAGAAAGACATTCATCATTTTGTTATAGTAAACAGATCTGGTGAGGTGGTGTCATCTTGACTTCTAATGTGTTAAGTAAGGCTAACTCAGGAGTAAATTCATGCTTTCTGGGTTGCTAAATAAATCATGCTGTATCAGACTTCAGAGCATGTAAGAAATATAAACAATAAAAGAACACATATTTTGCATTCACACAAAGCTACATTCAGACTCCTTCCAGGACCTGTGATTTTGAAACTGGGCTTCAGTACAGGAATCCTAAAGCCATCTATTTCATTTGTTCAATATTAGATCAAGAAACTAGAATAATAGTTTAAATATACTAAGGCAAATGATGTTGTGATGATGAATGTCATCGAATCACCAGATTACAAAAATCAAAAACCCTGACTAGCATCAGCTTTAAGACATTCAATCAGCTCTTCCTTTGCAACCTTACCTCATTGCATTGTACTCCCCCAAGAGCTTAGTATATTGCTCTGCACATAATACGCACTTCAAAAAGATCATAATTGTACATATTTACAATTCTACATATTTTGTTAATGATGTGCATCTAGCTTTATTTCTGTTTGTTCTGATGACTTGACACCTGTCCACGTGTTTTGTTTTGTTGTCTGTCTCCCCCTTCTAGACTGTGAGCCCGTTGTTGGGTAGGGACCATATCTATATGTTTCCAACTTGTACTTCCCAAGTGCTTAGTACAGTGCTGTGCACACAGTAAGCGCTCAATAAATAAGATTGAATGAATGAATGAATGAATGAATCATTGATTGACCTCCTATTACGACCCAACCCCCACACTTACTCACAGGGCCTCGGTCTCATCTATTTTGCCACTGACCCAAAACGAGTGCTTGGTACAGAGCCTGGCTCATAGTAAGCGCTTAACAAATACCATATATTCTCTGGCCTGGAAAGTCCTCTCCCTTTACATCTGACAGACCACCACTCTTCCAAACATTAAAGATATATTAAAATCACATCTCCTCCAAGAGGCCTTCCCTGACTAAGCCCTCACTTCCCTTAAACCCCCTCCCTTCTGTGTTGCCTCTGCACTTGGGTCTGTACCCCTTACAAAGGGCAAACTCACCCCACCATCACCCCATAACACTTATGCACGTATCCTTAATCTCCACGCTTCCCCTATCAATCAATCAATCAATCATACCTATAGAGTCCTTATTGTGTGTAAAGCATGTATTAAGTGCTTGGAAGAGTACAATATAAGAGAGTTGGTAGGCACATTCTCTGCCCACAACAAGCCCTTTCTGTAATATATTTTGATGTCTGTCTCCCTAACTATATTGTAAAATCCTTGAGGGTAGGGATAGCACCTACCAACTATAACAAACTCTCCCAAGTACTTAATACAGTGCTCAGCACACAGTAAGTGCTCAATAAATACCATTGATTGATTGATTGATTGACTGAAATGGGCTCGATATGACTTTTCCTTCGTGCGATTAGTTCTTGCCAAATTCTATAGTTCTGCCATGGCAGAATAAGAATAAGAACTCACATTTCTGACTCCTTAAATTTAGAGGAATGCTTAGCATGAGGACTAGATTAAGGCCACTTCCAAAACTTTAATTTCTCTTCCTATGAAGGGAGTCTAAATATGTCTTGGATAGCCTCAAAGCAAGCTTTTTGTTACAGATTTTTATGTCCATGAGGCTCCATACATTTTCACTCAATCAGTGTCACTTGTAATACGAACACCTGTCAAATAAGACATGGACTAATCTATTTACATAAACCATCAAGAGGCTGTCAGATGGTAAACACTTGGGCCGCATTAATTTAGTCTATATTTAAGTGAGAACTTAAAGATATACCATTTAGCATGTGCCATCTAATTTTTTTATCACTTTTATCTTATATCCCTTTTTTATCTTCACTCAGTAGTAGAAGTAGTAGTAGTGGTAGTAGTTGTAGTATTTACCAAGTTTCTGTTTATTAAGATTTTCTATTTTTCTTAATTTTTCCTAATGACCATCTTAAAAGGCTAATTTGTGCACAGAAAATCAAAAAGTATGATAACCAAAGCGTGGCTAGCAAGACTCTCAGGGCTCAGCAACCCTTTGCATGTTTTTTTTTTCTGAACTTTATTTAGTTTTGAATTTACCTCACTGTTCCTTGACCCAGTTGAAATACACTACATATCATGGGTCAAAACATATGCCATGAAAATAATTTATGAAGAAGAGATAATGTTGCTGTAAACCACATACTTAAAAGGTAACAGTATCTCTGTGGCAGTTGAGTTAAAAGCCATGAAAATGGTTGAAAACTTGAATGTAATTTATGGGAAGAGACTTGGAGTCTGGAGACCTGTAACATTAGAATTAAACCCCAATTGTGGGGTGTCAGTCGGAGATTGTCACAGGCACGTGACTTTAAGCTCCCGTGAACATTAGAAACCTAAACTATCTGAACTATTTAATTTTGGGCCAAATAGATCATTTTCAATTGGTTCTGGATCTAGGAAACAAAGATCATTGTTGCACCAAAGACGAAACAAAGAATGATAATATCTTCAAAATTTCTAGGGATTTTCTCTTAACTGGGTTTTTCCTGGTGCTTTACTAACTATTGCCACCGGTGTTTTACAGTGTGTGCTCCAATGAGCACAGTCTTTCTCCCTGAGACATAGTCTTGAAAGATCAACATAGAAATCCAAGAAAATCTTTATGCCAATGTTTCCCCAATATGAATTTACCTAAAACGCTATTAGAGGTTTTATAACAACAACAACAATAACAATGTTGGCATTTTTTAAGCGCTTACTATGTGCAAAGCACTGTTCTAAGCACTGCGGGGGGATACAAAGTGATCAGGTTGTCCCATGTGGGGTTCACAGTCTTAATCCCCATTTTACAGATGAGGTAACTGAGGCTCAGAGAAGTTAAGTGTTTGT
Source organism: Tachyglossus aculeatus (assembly GCF_015852505.1). NCBI lineage: Eukaryota > Metazoa > Chordata > Mammalia > Monotremata > Tachyglossidae > Tachyglossus > Tachyglossus aculeatus. The sequence goes on from NC_052066.1 coordinate 46,303,206, forward strand.
AAATCATAACTCCTATGTTTGTAGATCATGTGTCAACTCTGCATTCTGCAAACATTTCTCTCTGCCTCATGCCACCCTCGTTATTTCTTCAGGTCCTGTCTGAACATCGCTATAGCTGTTCTCACAGGCATGAAATGAAGAGAAGATATGGAAAAATTGCTGGAGCCTTAAGACTGTAATAACCACACACTCCACTTTGAATTTAAAAAACGAGGAAGATAGACGTAAAAGCATGAAAATCTCTTGGAAATACCCCACAGCTTCCATAAAGTCCTTGAACATCTATGATGACTTGCAAGATCCCAACCACAGATTTGCATGGGGCTATTGTTTCTATAATAGTAGGAAAGACCTTGATTATTTTAGGAATAGAAGTTAAAATAGGTTCAAGAAGGTGCTGGAAAAAACTCATGGAGAACAGTTCCAAAATAACTCATTTGAGAGAAAATTTAGGGATGATAGAGAGTACATCCCAGACCACTAGATTTGAAGTCAAGGAGGGCATCTATCACACTGTTTGACAAAGAATCATGCACTGTCCTTGTTAAAGCAGAATATTTGGCTGGATAGACCCAATGTGATCTGATAGACCCAGCCTGGATTAGGTCAGGAGATCTGGGTTCTAGTTTCCATTCTGGCACTAGCCAACTGGGTGACCTCAGGGCAAGTCATTAAACCTCTCAGTGCCTCAACTTTAAAATGGGGATAATCATACACCAAGGTGACTTTGTTGAGAAAAAAAATAATTGATGTGAAAGCGCTTTGAAAAAAATGAAGCAGACTAGACAAATTTAAGGGATCGTTACTATTAGCATCGACATCATCATGATCTTTACAGACCACTGCATAGGTTCTTTACACTTGAGTAAATAGTCTGATACTTGCACATTTGAAGCCCTTACCTCTGACTTACTTATGTCTGAACAGAGGTTTAGTGGTTTGCTTCTCTCTGTTTTTCCCATGCATACGCAATTATGCTCAAAATAGATTTAAAGGATGCAATATTTAATCTAGACAAATGCAATCTTCCCAGAGAGCTAGCAAACTAGTATGTCATGGGAGAATACTTGTCTGCTTTTTATGAGTGCTCAAGTGAATAATATGATAATAATGTATATGCACATTAGATAATGATATCTTCTCTTGTGATGGTATAGTAATAATTTTAGCCCTCACAATCATCACTATCTTTGTAAAGCTACAGAGATTACAATACAAATACAAATAAGTTTTCAAAGACATTTCATGACTGCCGTACAGCTTTTGGTAAAGGGGTCTTTTTCTTTGAAATACTGAAGCATGGTTATACCTTAAACTGCATCACAACATCATATTCCACATATCAGAGTTCCTCCTTGACAATGTCTTGATGAGGAAAAACAAAGATGAAATACACAAGAGTTTTATAGTCTCATTAACTTTCTATAAAATCTTTGAAAAAAGATTTTGGAACAGCCTCATCAATTTTAGTTACTATCAAGATGAAAAATATTGTTCTATAGGAATCCATTGTAAAGTTACTTTGTGGTTTATCTAACGATTAAGTCAGACTTTTGGAAGGTGGTTTTGAAATATAATAATGGTGGTAGCTTAGGTAAATCAAAGGTGACTTGGTGAAATCCTTCAAATGAATATTGGCCTTGTGCAAAATGCCACCTTGGGATGAAGAAATTTTCACTGCAGAACTACCAAACTATTGTAACATAGTAGCCAAGCCTGTATGGGACAAAACCAACATTCATTTCAATAGGAAATATTCAGTCTCCCTTATTCCATTATGACTTTTCTAATTCATCTGGCACAACGGTGCCTGTGTAGCACTTTTTCGTGCAACTCAGTAGGATAGAGTTGAAATATTATTATTAAAGTTGGGGTCACAGAAATGTATTTTTTTCTTTATGATGACATGACTATCCTGAAGCTCTGTAGGTTGGCATGTGGGAGAAGGTCTAGGACTGAGGCCTGGAAAAGTCTATAATTCAGTCAGTCTGTCAATCAGGCAGACAAGGTTTTCATCAATATTCCCGAGGCAGGCTTTGGTGGGACTAGTTTGGCCTAGCTCCATGTCTTCACTGGACAAGCCATCCTAAAGTCAGCTTCAATCTTAAAAGTTAGGCCCTTCCTAAAGTTAGCTTGGAAGCTAACTTACTAGCTTGCTTACTTACTAACTTACTTACTAACTTACTAGCTTGCTTGCTAGCTTGCTTACTAGCTAGCTTGATGAGTTCAATAGCTTGGAATGAAAATTATTATTATTAATGTTATTATTACTTGGATCTTAAGATTTAGTCTTTCCCCTCCGACATCCCAGACAAAAAGGAAATTTTCCAATGAAAGATTCTTTAGAAAATAATTTGCCCCATGTAAACTCGGCTTTTGTGTGGTGCAACTCCCACATGGGAAAAATGTGAAGTGACATTTCCTGAAGCAAGAGGCAGTGTTCACTAGGGAGGCAATCAAACAAATTTAAAGGTTTTCAAGCAACAGATTTTGGATTATGAATTTCAATTTATCATATTCAAAAGATAAGGAATGATACAGAACTGAATTTGCTTTAACCAGCTATTTGAGAAATTGTTGGTTTTGTCCATTTACAGTCACAATTTTTAAAACGCAAATGGACAAAGCCAACAATTTCTCAAATAGCGGTTTAAAAAAACCCTAACCACAAGTTAAATTCCTGAATTGAACAGATCTTTCCCTACCGCAGAAACAATTGCAAATAGTTTAAATAGCTAATTGCGATACAATCCAGAAACTTTGGGATGTAGAAACTGGCTGTGTTTACTCGTGCTACATTGCTTGGCATTTTAATTAGTTGCTCTGTGGATTTAAGACCTCTGAATGCACAACCAGGGTCAGTTGTGCAGTACTGCCTTTGTCTTTTCAGAGTGCAAAAAAATCCAGTTTGAAGACACCAGTGGGGGGCTAATGGAAGCTTTGATAAAGTTTCTCTGAAATTTGTTATTGATGCTCAACTGCAGACTGGGCTCTGGTGTCTTTCTGACTCCTTTCTGGATATAATAATTAAGAAAGTCAATTAGGGCAACAACTAAAAATGTAGAAGCCTGTTGGAAACATGTGGGAGCCACAAACGAGTGTCTTGCATTATTTTCAGTTCCTGGCTAAACATTTATTATTCTGAGATGTTGATGGCTCCTCCACAGGGTGTACAAGCTGGTAGTGTGTAATATCACAAGTGTACTGCCAAGAAATGAAAAAAAATCAGATCCTCACCTATCCCTGTGTTAAGTGAAAGCCAGGGAATTAATTTTCCTTCTAATATATGCATATGTAAAAATCTTGATGAGTTCAATCAGTGGGGTGAGGGAAGGAAGGACAGAGAGAGGAAGGGGAAGAAAGAACATAATTTTAGGTAGGCACTACTTAATGTTCATTTCACATAGCAAAACATTATCATTTCTTAAAAATAGATTTTAATGTAATCACGATTTGGTTCTATACATGTGCTAGTTCTCTAAGCTTATTTACTGAACCCTGGTGCTGGTAATTTATTAAGGTTCTTTGCAAAACTTCTATCCTCTTCCAGGGCTTGAGTCAACTGTCTAAAGTACAATTTTTTGGAGATACTACTCCTAACAGTAATAATAATGACCGGGTGTTAAGCACTTCCTATGTGACAAATGCTGTACTAAGCACTGGGGCAGATAGAAGATAATCAGGTCCCACATGGGGCTGAAATCCTAAATAGGATGGAGCACGGGTATTGAATCCCTATTTTGCAGACAAGGGAACTGAAGCAAAGAGGAGTTAAATGACTTGCCCAAGGTCACAGAGCAGACAAATGGCAAAGTCAGGATTAGAAACCAGCTCCTTCTGTCTCCCAAGCCCACGCTAATCCAACTAAGCCATGTTGTGTCTTGAGTAGTGCACATGTTTGCCTCAACAGTTAGTTATATCCTATTTGATTTTCATTACTCTCACCCTCACCTTCCACTTTCTTAATGTAATTAACAAGGAGAATTGTAATGATAATTGAAGACACTAAAATTCCCCTGAAAAGCAGACCTGTAATGATGAAAGCCTTTTTTTTTCATTTCTTATTTATGGGATCAATTTGAGCTTCTAAATATTCATTTGATATGTGCAATCAGTTAAACCAGCAGACCAAGTTTGGACAGACCAAGTCCCTTCTAGACTGTGAGCCCATTGTTGGGTAGGGACCATCTCTGTATGTTGCTGACTTGTACTTCCCAAGCACCTAGTACAGTGTTCTGCACACAGTAAGTGCTCAATAAATATGACTGAATGAAATGAATGAATGACAGAGTTGTTAATAAGGAAATTACAGCTGGGGTAAAATACTCCCTGTTCTAGTGTGATATCTCATGCCTGCAATATGATGAAAAAGGAAATACTTCATTGATCGTTGCTCTTTTCTAGTTTCTAAGATCTTGAGAGTTCTCATACCAACAGTCGAGGATGAGCAAATGAAAGAGATTTCTTAGGAAAGGAAATACATCTGATGCATTCTTTATTTCTCCTTTAGGTCACCTTGCTTATGAAAAGTTTCCCGAAATCAACTACTAAGCAGCATGGCATAGTAGCTAGAGCACAGGCTTGAGAGTCAGAAGGTTGTGGGTTCTAATCCTGGCTCCACCACTAATAATAATAATGATGGTGTTTATTAAGCACTTACTATGTGCAAAGCACTGTTCTAAGCGCTGGTCTGCTGTGTGACCTTGGGCAAGTTTCTTCACTTTTCTGTGCCTCAGTTATTTCATCTGTAAAATGGGTACTGAGACTGTGAACTCCATGTGAGATAGGGACTGTGTCCAACCTGATTACCTTAGATTCTCCCTAGCACATAGTAAGTGCTTAACAAATACTATTATATGAAGAAGCAACATGGTGTAGTGGATAGAACATAGGCCTCAGAGTCAGAAGATCATGAGTTTTAATCCCGGCTCCACCACTTGTCTGATGTGTGAATTTAGGCAAGTCACTTCACTTCTCTGGACCTCGGTTACCTCTTACCTCATCTGTAAAATGGGGATCGGGACTGTGAGCCCCATGCGGGGCAGGGACTGAGTCCAACCCAATTTACTTGTATCCACCCCAGTGCTTAGTACAGTTGTCTGGCACATAGTAAGTGCTTAACAAATACGATAATTATTCATTATTATTATTATTAATGTTGAGTCAGTATAGTCTAAAGTCATTAGAAATCAAACACAACAGAGAACTGTATTCCAATCTAATAAAGAAAATGCGATTTTTATAAGGAAGATGTCCAGAATTTATTTGAAAACATTAAGGACATCATTGTAACTAAAACTATAGCAATATCTAATATTTCATACTACTGTAAACCTATATAGCCAAGCAATTATAAGGCATAAACATGTTTGAAATTTGAAGTATTTTATGTAACCAGTTTTTGTCTTCTTAGACCCGAAGAATTTTAATAATAACTTCCTTAAATTCCATACAGCAACTGTAACTGGAAAGTAAATCAACCACTTAAATATATAACATTTGCCTACACTGAAGCACATTACACTGATCCTTTTAATTTGCCTTGTTAAGGAACTTTGGCCCTCCTCTCTCACTGTGAGTTTACTCTTAATTTTGAACAGCTTCCCAGCATTATTCTCTGTGAAAACTCGATATGAGTCCAAGAGTTGAGCTGTTCAAGCCTTCTGGCATTATTACTTGCTGAATTAACACACACACACACACACACTCCCCCACATACCCCCAACTCAGTTTCATAGAAGTGATTCTTGCCAGATGGATCCTGAATAATGTTTTTATGGATTCTTTTATTTTGAGAGGCTCATTAGACTTTCTTTCTCCTAAACTCTCATATCCAAATCAAGTTAAAATGTTGCCTTAGGTTCATACATACAGCTTTAAAGTCTTCAGAAAGAACAAATGCAATATTAATTTCAGTGGAAAAGGAAAAAAAAAATCTCCTCAGTTTCTGAAGCTGAGGGTGCCTGCCCTTAACACATATTCTAGTTGCTTCTCCTCAGCCATGCACATCATATTGATTTGACAGGATGGAGCATCACGAGACTTACTCTTTCTCACAACCCCAACTTGCAGCATCACTTAGAAACCATCAGTCCATTCCGCAAACACATTTTCATCTCCTGAATCAAACAGAAACTCTTTACCACTAACTTCAAAGTTCTACACCGATTATCTCTAACATATCCACTAGATTGTAAACTTGAGGGCAAGGAGCCTATATCTGACCTCTACTGCTCTCTTCTAGTGCTTAGTATGGTCCATATTGCAATAGACACTCAGGAGATGCCCGTGATTTCACATCAGCCCTCTTCACTATCTGGTCCCCATCTTGCACTCTTCGATTCTCCCAAACGCACTTTATAACTGAACCTCAACTTTCTCACCTCTGACCCCTCACTCCCACTGTTCCTCCGGCCCAGAACTCTTCTCCTTCCCAACACTACCAGACCACAGCTCCTTCTGTTTTCAGAGTCCTCCAAGCACTTAGTGCAGTGCTCTGCACACAGTAAGCATTTAATAAACATGATTGAATGGATATCCCACTTCCTCAAGGAAATATTCCCCAATTAATTCACAGCATCTCAGTTGCATCAACACAATACCCACTCTTAACACTTTGGTATTTTGTTCCTATCTTTGGCACTTGTATATATATATATATATATGTATGAATAATGTTTTTATTCATTGATTTACCTGTATATTTACCTTACATTCAGCCAAATGATCAGCTATTTCAGTCTGAGTTTGTTGTAGTGCTTTCTGTTTACTATCTCTACAATATTTTTGTCTGTCTCCTCCACTAAACTGTGAACACTTTGAGGGCAGGGTATGCGTGTCATGCTACTATTGTATTCTCCCAGGAGCTGAGTAATGTGACTAATCAATCAATCAATCAAATGTATTTAGTGCTTAGTGTGGAGAGCATTGCACAAAGAATTTGGAAATATGTTCCCTGCCCACAACAAGCTTACAGTCTAAAGGATATTGACCAGCACTCAGTAGTCACTGAAGAAATACATTGTGGTAAGCTCCTGGGGAAACACTGGACCTCAACCTTCAAACCTTATTTAAGGCACATCTCCTCCAAGAGGCCTTCCCTGACTAAGCCCCCTTTCCTTTTCTCCCCCTCACTTCTGCATAGTCTTGACTTGCTCCCTTTGTTCACAACACTTCTGCACTTAGCTGTAATTTATTTATTTATATTAATGCCTGCCTTCCCCCCACCCCAACTGTAAGCTCGTTGTGGGCAGGGAATGTCTTTCCTTTGCTGTGTTGTACTTTCTCAAGGGTGTACTGTGCTCTGCAGACAGTACGTGCTCAATAAATATGATTGATTGAATGAATGAAATAAACTAGATCGATCCCCTGGTCTGCAGGAGGGTGTTTGGACCTTCTAACCCCAAGGAGCTCTGCTGAGCCCAAACAGAGCTAATTCCCAAGGTGCAATGTCCACAACAGCATCTGCCTTCACCTGACTATGTAGGCAACAATGTGTTGTATTGGACATTACATCACTTTCCTCCATTTCTCTTTCCACTCAATTTAAGTAAAATTAATCAAGTTCATATCTATGGAATTAATGGTACTTTAGAAAATCACTTTAAAGAGAAATTAACAAGTAATTCAAAGCTCACTTCTGGTTCAATTGCTTTAGATAGCTGAAATTAAATACATTTAAAAAGAGCCCGAGTACATCTGCTCCCTGTTGATGAAGGAAAATGTGCCTCCTGAAATAGATGTGACCAAGTAAATTTTCATTCTTATTCAGTCCTATATTCAAATTTTCGGATTATCACCCCAATTCCACTGCCACTATTCCCCAAAGCTCTGTGTGTTAATGTCTTCAGAAAACCTGTGCATATGCTGGAGTGCCTGATAGCCATCCAATTTTTGTCCATATGAATCTAACATATTATGGCCAAATGTACTATAGGACATAGTACATATAGAATGTCATATAGAATCAAGACTAAAGGTTTAAATATTTAGGAAACTTCAATTTAGGATTATTTATTGTATAAAAATTAAGCAGGGAAAAATCAAACCTACATCAAATCCAAATATAACAGAAATAGATTGTCTGTTTGCAATCTTATTTGAAAGAGTCAGGCTGGGAAAAAGATTTGAAACCAAGATGAAGGTAACCATTTTGATCCTGCTGTCCGAGGAAAGTTCAACAAACCCATATAAACAATGAAGATATATTATTGCAAACATAGAAAGGAGTATGTTATTTATATGTTCAGATACCTATGCAAAGCCTATCAATGGCCCAAAGAATTCCAATGAAATTATTTCAAAAGCTACAGTGTTGGGATAGAAGAAAATGACACTCTTCAGTGACTTGAAAAAGAAAGTGAATTGAATCCCCAGTAAAAACATTCCGGGTAAAACATAGAAATAGTATTACTATTATTATCAATGGGGTCTTCATTTTCCTCCTGAGGGTGGGGAGAAGGGGGAGAATGCATAAACTTATGGAATGGGGAGGCTTTCCATTTAGCAAAAAATCTAAGCAAAATTGCTTGCTCATTCCACCAGACCGAACACTGTTCATGGACAATAAAATTGTAGATAAATACACATCAAAAGACATAAACAGGCATTAACATAAATAAATAGAATTATAGATATGTACATACATACCAAGTGCTATGGGGTGGAGGGTTTAGAGCAAAGGAGTGAGTTGGGACGATGGGGTGGGGAGGGGGAGATGAGGAAAGGGGGGCTTAGTCTCGGAAGGCCTCTTGAAGGAGGTGAGCCTTCAGTAGGGCTTTGAATGGGGAAAGTGTGATTGTTTGGTGGATTTGAAAAAGGAGGGCATTCTAGGCCAGAGGTAGGAATATGGCCAGGGGTCGACGGTGGGACAAGTGAGAATGAGGTACAGTGAGAAGGTTAGCACCAGAGGAGCAGAGGATGTAGAAGGAGAGAGGGAAGGGATGGGTAGGACACTGGTTTTGGAGAAATGGCAGGCGGGACCGTGTTTTGGATGTGTGTGTGTGTGTTGGGGGGGTGTTTGGGTGTCCATCCCCCCATTTTCTGACAGAATGGACAAGCAGAGTGCTTCAAGAACAGACGCCTCCACACACATCAGATGAGGGGTGGGGAGATGGAGCTCCTCTGGCAATCAGTCATTATGCTAAGTGATTAACAAATGCTAAAACAATAAAATCAGCAAACAGTAGAGCCGAACGGTCCAAAAATTGACTGTTTAGTTACTTTCCCTCTTGCCGTTTTGGTCACTAGAAGAAACATGAATTATTATCTCTGCATTCTTTACCATCATATGCACTCTTTACTTCACCAGAAAATCCCACATCTTTTAACATCACTCGCTAATTCAAAAGTCATGGTTACCTCTGCCCAATCAATACCAATATCTTTTCAAAAGGTGACCGAGATTCCTACCTGCTTGATTGGTTGTAACTGTGACAGAGACTGATTGGTCATGGCTGGGGTTGTGTTTGGATACTCCGTTCACGGCCCAGATTTCAAAGGTGTAGTTCGTGTGCGCCAAGAGGTCGGTAATGGAGACTTTGGTGCTCTTCAAACCATTTTGTTGGGGGGTGTAGTGTACTCCACTCCCACAGGACCGACATCGGCTGAGATCACTGGTGCCGCATTTCTTGCATACCACATTATAGGAAATATCCTGTCGACCACCCGTGTTCTGTGGACTGCTCCACTCCAAATTCACTGATGTCTCATTGACTTTGGAAATCAGGTTGAGGGGAGCTGAGGGAGGACCTGGGGAAAAAAAAAATAATGGACTCATAAATTGTAAAGATCTTTTCTGAATGTTAGGAACATCTGAACAAAGCATTCATTGCTGGTCCATTCCAGTGGTCATTCAGGCCCACTGTGTTATCTCTGACAGTGTCACCAGGATCATTCTTGACAACCACTATTTTGTTTTAGATATACCATCTTCCAACCCCTATATTTTCCCTTTGCATTTATAACTATCTTTTTACTAACCCACTATAGATATGTCATCCACAAAATTATCCAAATCTTTACCTTCAAGCTTCAGTGGATCTATTTTTGTGAGATTTAGTGGCCAATTCCATTTTTTCCCAGTCCACACCCATCCTGATTTGGTAGACTTCAATCTTGTTTCCTCTCAGTCCTCACCTTTCAAGCTGAAGAGAAACCTTTCTATTTATCCTCATATGAAAGCCTTTCTCTTCCCTCTGTCTCTCTCCAGACCTATTTTTAAGGACTTACATTGTGAATAATGATTACTGCTAGAAATAAAATGAGTTTAAGAAATGGAGAAAGAAATCACATATTTTGGGCTCAAGATCAAGGCTGCTTCCCGTGAATAAACTCGTATTATCTGCATTTATGATTCATGAGACAAACATGCATAGTCCCATGAACCAAGACATTTATGATTCATGAGACAAACATGCATAGTCCCATGAACCAAGACATTCACTTTGAAGGACTAGAGAAACGACATATGTTCTTTCCATGTCTCAATTACATTACCTGGAAAATAGGCAAAATAACACAATGCAGGTACCAGGACTGCTGTGGGACCCAGTTAATTCATGTTTTTAAAACAATTTGAGAGGATGAAAGTGTTCGTTACAATAGCAGAGAATACTGGATCATCATTATCATCATTTTAACAGGTGTATCACTGTGGCAGAACCTTGAATTTATGGGGTTAAATGGTTGACCAGTAATAGAAAGTACTGGTTCGTTCAGGTTGCAAAGATGCAGCAGATAGCTGTTCACTGATCTCATGTTTGGAACAGACTGGATTGGTACTAGACCCCACCTCTGTCTCTTCAAAAGCGACATACCCAAGACCCCATTGAGCCTTTAATTAGCACGCTTATTCCCGTCAACTTCAAACAGATTGCAAAACATGGTCTGAGGGCTCAATGTGGGTCCAACATATTCTCCAAAATGTGTGCTTGAAGGCCAGTGGTTGTTTGGAACAAGATCTATTGATCACTCACAGTTGCAGCTGGAGTGGAGAGAGAAGGGCAGCAATAACTCTGCAGCCCTTTCTTTTCCTGGATGTGCTCCTAGGTAGCAAATATTCAGCTGCCAGGAAGCTTCACACAGACAAGAAACACTGAGAGCATCTCTAACTAGTCCACTGACTCAGGCAACAAGAACTTTATTCACTCTTTATTTCTGGCATGTGGTAATAGACCTAAAAGAGTTTAGCTAGTAATATTTATTGAGATAACAGTTCTCTTTCCTTCACTCCTCACGCATATGAACTGAAGCCATTGTTCCCACCTTGTAAAATGTGCCATTTCTCCCAAGGGTCTACTTATCCTTAACCTCTCAACACCAGTATCTGCTCATCATTCTTCCATTACCTTAATAGGCAAAATCATTTTTAAACCATGACAGAACAGAAAAAGCCAAAAAGAATCACCTTAGCAGTACTCAAAAGATGGATGGGTATACGTTCCTTAGTCTTCAAAATACCTAATTTGCTCCCTTCAAGAGAACAGACAGTTGACACAACTCCCTATTATATTTCCCCACAGTTCACCCAATACAAGTTCTGCAGTTAAATAATAAAGTCATAAATAGAGGTCAGTGAGCTATAATTTTCTGTGAAAACTTGCTCAGACACTTTTTGAAATAATATAGAAGATGTTGTGTTGAGCCCTTCTGATGAAATGTTGCTGTGGTTCACCTTTCAGAACAGAGATGCAACCTGTTTCTATTTTGCAGGGCCTTTCAGTTTAACCAGGAATGACTCTGAAGTCCATTAAGCTACTTGCCAAGGTTCTACATCCAGTTTCACGTGGGAAAATGTGCCACAAAGAATCAAGCCTCATAGAAGCAAAAAGTCAGTAATTAGTATGTAGGACGGGGCATGGAAGTGTCTAAACAGAGAATCAGTGGAGTGGAAAACTAGGGAAGCAAAGGCTTGTAGGTCACAAAGATAAGTACACCCTCTTCAGCATGAAACGGAAGGGGAGTTACAAAATGAAAGGTTGGAGCTAAGAAATAGAGCTATACCAGGCCAGAGTTTCTGCACTGAACTACACTCACAGTGAACATTAATGTCTCATTCACTCCCCTCCTTCATCTTCCTCCATATTACTTTTCTACCTTGAACTATAAAGATTTGAAAAATATAAATATGAGAGATATATTTACCTACATTATATAAGAGGCTTTTGTCTGGCAAACTCAATTTCTTATGTCAGGAATAAACAATGCTTGGATTGAAACCGGTTTCCACATTTAAATCATTACCACCCACAAGTGAATGTACCAGGTAATTCTTTCCCCAAATGCTTGTTTACCACACTGCTGAGACAAAATATTTTGTTCCATCAGCCTTCCTTTTGTTCTCTCCTTACTTCCTTAGAGAGTTTAAGGGGTGGCGTTCAGGGAAGCAGTTTTCTTAGCAAATTCAGATCCTCTTAGATAACAGATAAATTTAATCTTAAAGGGATTTTCCATTAATAGACAGAACTGCATCTGTTTGTTACAAGAGGTAAGATTTCCTGCCTGATGGATGCAATGAGATATTTCTCTAAAAAAGAGAAGATTTCTCTCTATGCTGCAACAACCATCCTTAATATAAGATGACCAGATGCCCTGTGGAAGATTTTATCCTGCCACCCAAAAACCCATGGCAGGACTCACTGGTGTCTTCCCTTGAACTGGAATGACAGGAGTAAGCTCCTCTCTTGCAGAAGTGGTGGCAGGAAGGAAAAGCTAAGAGTGGGCAGAGAAGATGGGACAGCTGCTTCTCCTCCTTCTCTTCAGCAGTGGCAACAATTGCCACCATTTCTCTTGCTGAACTGGCCTTTGTGCACCATTACTGCAATCTCTGGCGCTGTTGTAGTCGTGTCTTCGAACCGTGCCAGAAACTCTGTCAGTGGTATGGAAGATTGCTGACCATGGGCATGGTATCTACAGCCAGTCATGCCTAACAGATGTGGCATTTCCAGGCTGTTACCTGTTCTTTGAGGACTGGATGGTGGTGGAGTACCAGGAGAATATGATGTTAGAGCTGGTGATGGCAGATGGGTGAGACCCCATTCTTTCTCTCTCTCTCTTTCTCCTCCTTTTTTACCTCCTTTGTTTCCCCCTGCTCTACATTCTATCTTTTAGTCCTCTTCCATTTATCCTCTCTTCCCCTGGCTCCTGTTTTCCTGTTTTCAGTCCCATTCCAACCCACCTTAGAACTTTGGAATCTGGTCATTTTATCTTAGCAATGCACACAAGAAAAAAATGATCCTTTTCTGCAGAGAAAATTAGGGACACTACCATCAAAATACCATTGCCTATGGAAAATCCTTTTAAAGCTACCATAAATTTCTGCCCACAACTATCTCATAACCACCACCCTCCTAAAAAAAAAAGCAAAAACACAATTAGGCCAGGTCTACAAAGAACCAAGCATCTTTTCAGAAGATATGGTTTTGATAAAGAAATCTGGGACCATTAATCTTTCTAGATCCCTATCCTCTCTACCTAGAGGCACTAAACTTAGCCTATGTTCTACTTCAATATCAAAGGCAAGGTGGTGATAACATAAAGGGAAAATCACCAGGACCCTGGTAAATTTCTGGGCCTATCAGAAGACACACATGAAGCAATCGTTCTTTGCTTACATCTACTCAATCCAACAACTGTCCCCAAAAAGTGCAGGCATCAAGCCACCCTTGTATTAACTAGTTAATGAGTCAGGCACCATTAGCACCATTTGGAAAGATCCATTTCACAAAGTCATGGCGAAACCTCCATGAAAGTCTTTATGTAATGATAGAAGAGCTAACGACTAAGAAGGATAGAATCATGGAAATGTAGAGCTGGAAGATACTTTAGGAGATCATCTGGTCAAGCCTGTAACCTTAGGAAAGTGAAAGAATAAGTCATTACTTAGAGTTCTTCAGGAGTGGGAATGCTACAACTTTTTCTTAGTAGTACACTCCAGTGTTTTATTGACTTGAAAGTAAAAATTGTCTAGCATTCAATCAAAATCTCTCCTTCAATGCAAGCCATTTGTTCTTTTCTGGCCTTCAGTGGACTCAGAGAACTGGTCAGTCTCATCATCAATGGTATTTATTAAGCTCGTACTACATTCAGAGCACTGTCTCCTCCCCATAAAACCCTTTCTTATAATTGAAATGTCATCCTTTAGTCTTCTCTTCTATAAACTAAACAGCTCCAAATTGCTCTCATCCTTTCTAATTCCTCAGGAATCTTATTTCCCAATGATCTAATTAAATTGATTATTCTTAACTAGATCCTTTTCAGCTTCCTACAACTTTTTTTTAAGTGTGGGTGATCAAACTGATACAAATATAAGGACTTGATCAATGCAGGAATGGGGAAAAGTATTCTATCTCTTGCATGTCAAACTCCAATAGATACTAATAATAATAATTTTGGTATCTGGTAAACCCTTACTATGTGCCAAGCACTGAACTAAGTGCTGGGCTAAATAACTGGGTTGGACACAGCCTCCAATGGGGTTCTCTCTCTAAGTAGAAGGCTGAGCAGGCACTGAATCCCCATTTTGTAAATAAGAAAACCGAGTCACCTAGACGTTGTGACTTACCCAAGGTCACACAAGGTGCAACCAGGATTAAAACCTGGTTAACGCTTAGAACTGTGCTTTGCACATAGTAAGCACCTAATAAATGCCATTAAAAAAAAAAAAACAGGTCTCCCGCCTTCCAGCCCCATGATCTTTCCACTAGGCCATGCTGCTTCTCATCCCAATACTGTACTGACATTGTCACTGGTGGTATTATATTGCTGAATCACATTCAGCTTTGGGTCTCTGTAACCAACAGGGTTGGGTTTTTTTTCTGCTGTACTTGTGCCTAAGCAGTCTTTTTCTAGCCTGCATCTGTGTTATTTTCCCACCTAAAGTTCACTGTTTCATGCTTGACCCCGTTGAATTTCATACTGTTTTATCAGAACCATTTTCCAATTTTTCCAAGTCAGTAAGGGGATACATCTTTCAGGTTTACTGAAGGACAACTGTTGCTGAATAACAAAGAAAGGCATAGTAGTAACAAAGGAAGCTGTCTGTATGTTCTTGTCTCTGCTCCACCTTCACTAAGAAGCAGACCTATCCCATCTCAAAGTGTCTCCTGTTTCTGAACATTCTAGGCACCTTCTAAATGCCTACAGAGATAAAAGAACTAAGCAGTTTACTTTCTTTCTGTCTTTTGCTTATTCAATTCCTTCCTTGGGTTGTTCTGAGGAGTTAGATAGTATCCTCTTTAGTGTCTGGTGTTAATGAGCAGGTTCTTCAACAGTACCATTAGCAGTAATAATGGTTTTGTGAATACACTATGCCACTAAATGCTTGGAAAAGCACAACAGAAGAGTAATAGAAGACAGGGAAGAGCCACAAGGAGCTTACACTCTCACTCACCCATCTCCACTTCTACTGCAGTTCTGATCTGTTTGCTCCCACCTATCCACTATCGGAATTTTTTGCTCTAAATTAACCTAGCTTTTGATTCATGGCACAGTAGCTGATTAAAGGTAAGACGTAGCAATTAAATGATAGTTGTGGCCCAGTAAGAGTTATCATAAGCAAAAGAGTTAAAATAAAAGTTCCCTTCTCTTTTTTATCACCTCAAAATCTCCTCAGGCTCCCATGTCTCTATGTGAAATCCTTAATAACTGGCTAACTCCCAGGTGATTCATACTTGTGTTTCAGGAAATTGTGGGTGAGCTGCTGCTGTGACTAAGATTTTAATATCCATGCTTTTACATATTATATTTTTATTAGCAATTTGCCTTGTAAGATGGTTCACTGGAAGCCTAAACCATTGTGTGTAGTCTGCTCACAGAATGAAGTTTTCCTTTAGCTGAACCAGATCGGCCAGTTTGGAGCAGTCAATGCCATACAGACAGGGTCAGTGTGTTAATAAGGACAGAAGTAAAAAGCCGTAAATATCCAAGAAGCAAAATGAATTCCTGGCAAAGAAGAATCTATGTCCCTTTGTTCTTTTAGTTCTATAACCATACTGTTATGCCTAGAATATATAGTGTGCTGTTCTATCAATCAATCTATTAATCATTTATTTAATCCTGGACAATGTGTTATTTTTTCAGCAAGAAATCTACAAATGTCAGCAGGAACCTTAAGAAGCTGGCCACACTCTGGCCTTTTCGATCCAGCTACAAGATTCACTTTCTTCCTCCTTCTTAAGCCCTCACTTTGTTTTTATTTCCCTCTCTCAAGTCTCTAGAAATACAATGAAAAACAGAAAAGGTTATCGTTTGTAAATGTCTGGGTGTTCCTGTGTCTGAGTGTCTCAATCCCCATGGCTGATATTCCCTGCATTTGGAAAACTGCGTAATAATTCCATACACTCCTTCCAACTGGCTGCCTTTCTTCCCCCTCAGGCCAATTCTTCCCCATTTTCCCCCTTTGTCTTCCATTCCTCATTCACTTCCCCTCCACAAATTCCTTCTTCCTGGGTAAACCTTATAGACTATAAGACTGTTCAACAAAGGTTCATGGCACAGCATCAAGTTCAGGAATCTCTCACCACATGTAAAATCTGTTAGATTCATGAATAAATTAAGATTTTGTAAAAAATGACCACCCAGCTTGCTTAGCAAAGAAGACAATTAGTTCTATAGTTTGTATTTCCTAAAATTATATATTCACTATCTTGTTTCATCTTAAAGGCCAAAGCTCTGCTCATTGACAGAATTTTGGCTAGGACACTGTTGGTGAAGTAGGGAATGAACACCTGAAAATGTGAATCTGTTCACAAACAGTGTGAAGTGGTGGTAGAAGATGGGTTTGCGTGTATCTCTAGACAGTGAGCTCATTTCTAGACTGTCCCCAGTTCTGTAGTATTGTATTCTCCCAACTCTCCAAAGCACTTAATACAGTGCTCTGCACATAGTAAGCCCTCAATAAGTAGCAATGATTGATTGATTGAATGGTCTGCAGGGTATTACAATGGATGAGTACTATGTGGACCGGGAATGTGTCTGTTATATTGTTGTGTTGTACTCTTCCAATCACTTAGTGCAGTGCCCTGAACACAATAAATGCTCAATAAATACAATTATTTGATATGTGGTGGATAGGTGATCCTTAATGCAAAGTTTTGCAAGACTACAACTCCCCTACTAGAGAACTGGAAATACAGAACACGCATTTATCACCATGTGGACTACCAAGTTGTGATTTATCCATTTTGGTTTCAAGTTGCTTCCATCCAGACCACCAGTTCTGTAGGGTTTCCTCACCTGTCACTCAAAGCCAGTCCCACATTCCTCCCCACCTCCTCTGTACTCCCAAACATGTCTCCTTTGAGGTTTCCTCTCTCCCTATCTTTAGTTCAAATGGTCCCATATTATTATAGATAATTGGAAATGTACTCTGTGATGCCTAAGTTGAGGAGCAAGAAAAATATCACCCCATGATAAGGAGAGAAGATGAAAAACAGATCATAGAGACTTTTAATTCCTTTCTGCTTTTACCTTTATGAAAAAACATGACATATAATCAGTTAACTGGAGCAAGTTCAACTGGCAGAAAATCAAACTGGAAGAGGGAAAGGAGTGGCTAATAAAACTAAAAAATAATAGCTTAAGAATATCTTCAGAATAGTTTTGAAGATGTGGCTTTGAGACTTGATGAATATTATTGCACAGCAGCTGTCTTTTAATTTAGGAGTGTTAGAGGAAGAAGTTCTTGAAAACTAAATCACAGGCAAGTAGTGGATCTACCATTTAAAGGGAGATAAGACTTTGATCAGTGCAGACCAGTCAACTGAATTTCCGTATATATTAAGATACCAAAATAATCAAGTAATCAATTTGTAAATACCTAGATATTCGGAAGCAAGCAACATGTATGTTAGGGTCAATACAAATCATTCTTGGGAGACTGAATAAAATAATCCATGTTAAAAGGTTAAAAGAATTGCATTTTTTAGCCTGAAGAGAAGGCTAGAAATGACTTATTATCTGGGTTCAGGTATATGGAGGCAGTTATGAAGAAAACAATGATCAGTTGTTCTCCAGTGCCAAAAAAGACTTAACAGAAGGAAATGGGTTTAAATAATAGTGAGAACGCTTGATTAGACATCAGATGGAACATCTTGTCTAGCAGGGTGATAAAATACTAGCATATGCAAGTAAAGATGGTTGAGGACTTTCTATCCTAGGAGTTCTTTATGAAAAGATTGGAAGCCATCTGTTCTCGAGGTAGGGAGTGAGGTAGATGAACTCAAAGTTGGGGATTTTTCTATTTGGAAAAAGTGGTAAATCTGTAAAATTTCAAATTAATTTACTATCTGAGAATCGATTTTGAACAAATCTATTAAGTAACTAACTCTCTTTTAATATATATTAAGGTTTAATATCTGTGTGTGTGAGCAAGTGTAGACATACATATGCAAATCTATATATTTATACAGTTATGGGCATATATACATATTACATGGATTATATATGCATATATATATATATATATATATATATATATATATATATATATTTCATTTGTCTTTGATTACAGTGCAAATAGTAGACTTCTTTTAAAAATACTATAAATTATAAACCTTCCCTAATACAGGAGTATAACAGAATCCATCTCATACCCCATCTAGTTTCCAAAGTACAATGTGACCAACTTCCATTCACCTTGATATGCTAGCTTGGTTCCTTCCCTGTAATTCTTTAATTTTTGACTCCTTTGATGGTAAAGTTGACAGGAATTCTGTTTGTGGCATTAAGTAGTGATAAGGTTGAGCTGAATTTTGGAACTAAACCTACCCTTGGGCCATGCATAAACGAAAGTGAAAATAAGCTTATTCTCTCCAGTTCCATATTAATCAATCAAGTGTTAATTGATAAAATTGAAACCATCAGGCATAATCTCCCTAAATTTTCCCCTGCTCTTCTTCAGTCCCTCCCTCGTGCTGCCCCTTCTTCAACATTCTCATCTTTCCCAGCAGTATTTCAAGAGACCTCCCTCCTCCTTTCAAATTCCACCCCCTTCATCTGTATCTCCAACCCCATTCCTTTGTACCTTACAAAAATACTTGCCTCATTTACCTCCTTCCATTTCTCTCCAAAATCTTTGAGTGAGTTGTCTACACACCCATTGGCTTCACTTCATCTCCTCCAAATCTCCCTTTGACCCCCTCCAATCTGACTTCCACCCCCTTTACTTTATGGAAATTACACTCTCCAGGGTCAACAATGACCTCCTTCTTGCCAAAACCAATGGCTTCTATAATAATAATAATAATAATAATAATAATAATAATTGTCATTTATTAAGTGCTTACTATGTGCAAAGCACTGTTCTAAGTGCTGGGGAGGATACAGGGTGATCAGGTTGTCCCACGTGGGGCTCACAGTCTTAATCCCCATTTTACAGATGAGGTAACTGAGGCCCAGAGAAGTTAAGTGACTTGCCCAAGATCACACAGCAGACATGTGGTGGAGTTGGGATTCGAACCCATGACCTCTGACTCCAAAGCCCGGGCTCTTTCCACTGAGCCACGCTGCTTCTTGGCTTTAGCCAAGATGGTAGCTGAGTCCTTTGCTCTTTTCATTCGTTCATTATCATCATCATCAATCGTATTTATTGAGTGCTTACTATGTGCAGAGCACTGTACTAAGCGCTTGTACACTGTCCTAATTCTCCTTGGCATTTCAGCTGCCTTCGACACTGTCAACCATTTCTTCTCTTGGAAACATTACCTAACCTTGGTTTCACTGACACCGCTTTCTCCTGATTCTCCTCTTCTCTCTTTGGCCACTCATTCTCAGTCTCTTTCATGGGCTTCTCCTCTGCACTCACCCCCTAATTGTGGGAGTCCCTCAAGGCTCAGGTCTGGGTACCCTTCTGTTCTCCATCTACACCACTCTCTTATTTGTTCCCAGCTCTATGAGGATGATTCCCAAATCTATCTGCATCCCTTATCTGTCTCCTCATCAGCAGCATCATATTTCCTCCTGCCATCAGTGCATCTCTACTTGGATGGCCCATTGACATCTTAAAATCAACAAGTCCAGCACAGAGTTCCTCATCTGTCCACACAAACCTGTCCTGCCCCTGACTTTCCCATCACTTTAGACAACACCAATCCATCAATTGTATTTACTGAGTTTTTACTGTGTGCAGAGAAGCTTATTAAGCCCTTGAAAGAGTACAATATAACACAATACATAGTCACATTCCCTGCCCACAAGGAATTTACAGTTTAGAGGGGGAGACCAACGTTAATATTAATTATCATTTGAATATATGCACATATGTACCACCATCCTTCCTGTCTCACAAACACGTAACCTTGGCATTATGCTCAATTCACCCATTTCATTCAACCCACATATTCACTCTGTCACCAAATCTTGTCAGGTCTACCTTCACAACGTTGCTAAACTTCATCCTTTCCTCTCCATCCACACTGTTATTATGCTGATCCAAGCACTTATCCTACCCTGTCTTGATTACTGAATCAGACTCCTCACTGACCTCCCTGCCTTCTTTCTCTCCCAACTTCAGTCCACTCCACTCTGCTACCCAGATGTTGAATCCATACTTCTCCACTCCTCAAGAATCTCCAGTAGATGCCCATCTACTACCACATCAAACAGAAACTCCTTACCATTGACTTTACCAGAGAACGAGTGTGGCTTAGTGGAAAAAGCACAGGCTTGGGACACAGTCAGAGGACCTGGGTTCTAATCCTGCTTTTGCAATTTACCTCCTATGTGACAGTAGGCAAGTTAATTAAGTCCTCTGAACCTCATTTCTCTCACCTGCAAAATGGAGATTCAATACCTGTTCTCACTCCTACTTAGACTGTAAGCTCCATGTGCGACCTGATGGGACTGTATCTGCCCCAGTGCTTAGTACAATACCTGGCACACATAAGAACTTAGCAAATACCACAGTTATCATTATTATTTAAATCGATTGATTTGTTCAGCACCTACTGTGAACTATAAGTGTTTAGGAGAATACAGTTGTTAGTTGTTAGTACACATGATCTTTGCCCGCATGTTGGAGAGAACAGTCACTAAAGCGATTTAGAAGAAAGTAAATGGGATATGTACATGAGTTAGTGCTTAAGGAATAGGATATGAAAGACAAATACCTAAGTGATATGGAAGTTGTAAATACACAAATTCTTAGTTGGCAAAGCACTAACACTAACGTGACCATTATAAGGACACTTAGGGAGAGTGGAAATTCATTGGAGAAGACCTCCTGGAAGAGCTGTGATTTCAGAAGGGCTTGAAGATTCATAGAGTTGCAGTCTGTCAGATTTGAAGGAGGATGCCCCAGGATGGGAAAGGGGTGTGAGCAAGAGGTTAGTGGCATGGAAAAAAACATTAAGAAAGAGCTCTCAAAAATGTATTCTTCAGTCTTTCCAAATGTCAGTTATTCTAAGTATTAGAAACAACATTTCTATCAAGTAGCAGTATCTTGAGATTCTCCTAGCTCACCTGGTCATGGGGAAGCACAGATGGCAAGTCTTGGTTGCAAGCTAATTGTCAATAATATGTGCCAGTTACTGAATTCATGGACCTATTCCTTCATTTGCTCATTGACTTGGCTTTATTTCTTGCTGTTATTAGTACATTTAATGAAATACTTGCTCCCTTCATTGATGTAAAATGATGTTTCCGAATCACACAGCAGGCAAAGCGATAGGTGTTACTTTGGATAATTATCATTTCCCAGTGAGTGTCACCCTGCACTTAGTCCACATTTACTTGACACTGTGACTCCCAATGGAACCTGTAGTCAATTTCCACCAAGTATTAGAGAAGTTCTTACTAGTGAAGAGGACCTTTACCATCTTTAATCACCTCTGTGCTCCCCACTGGGAAAAGAAAATCACCTATCTTGATTATTTCAGAAAGCTAACACCTTAAAAACTTGGCTATTGAAGATAGGGAACCACACGAACATCATAAGCAAAAAATAAAATTTTACAATCTCAGAATAGTATAAATCATTTTCCAAAAGCAAGTATGGCTCGTTACAAATTGCACTAGAAATCAGCATGGCCTAGTGGATAGAGTGGATGGTACAGCCTGGGAGTCAGAGGACCTGAGTTCTAATCCTGGTTCTGCCAATTGCTTGCTGTGTCATCTTGGGCAAGTCACTTAACTCCTCTGTAAAATAGGGATTAAATCCTACTCTCTCCAACTTCGAGTGTGATCTCCATGTGGGACAGGGACTGTGACCAACTTGATAAACTCATATGTGCCCCGATGCTTAGAACGGTGCTTGACACGGAGTAAGTGCTTTACAAATACCATGAAAAATATGGCTGAAAATAAAACTATTTAATATGGGAAAAGGACCTAGTGGTGTCATGAAGAGAAAAAAATAGTGCGCCTAGGATAAATCTATCAATGATATTTCTTGAGGGCTTACTACGTCCAGAGGGCTTGGAAGAGTACAACACCAAAGTTGGTAGACATGTTCCCTGTTGATAATGAACTTTCAATTTAAAGGGGGAGACAGACATTAATGTAAGTACATGATTTACAGATGCCTAAATAAATTCTGTGGGGCTGAAGGTGGGGTGAATCTCAATTGCTCAGAGGGTACAGGGCCAAGTGGTACAGAAGGGAGAGGGGATAGGAGAAAAGAGGACTTAATTGGGTAAGGCCTCTTGAAGAAGATGTGACCTTTGAAGATGGGGAATGTGCTGGTCAGGTGTATATGGAGGGGGAAGGAATTCCAGGCCAGTAGAAGGACATGGGAAAGAGTTGGCAGGGGGATCTGAGCACATAGAGTGAGCTGATGCTAGAAGAGCAAAGTGTGCAGGTTGGGCTGTAGTTGGGGATCAGTGAAGAAATGTAGAAGAGGACAAGCTGATTGAGTTGAGGAAAACTAGAAATTAATATATTCCTAAGCAGAAGGGTAAGTGTCCTAGGCTACTGACACCTACTGATATCTGTTGAAGCACTGCTAATCTACTAGTAAGCACTGAAAAGGAAAAATGTGGGTCATCAAAAGGAAATCTTTTTCTAAGGCTACAATAATGACAATACAAAGTGTCAGGAATAAGTAACCTGGCTGGGTTCCTGTAATGAGCGTTTTTCTGGGCTGTTAGAAGTCATTTAACAGTAAACTGTCTTTTAATCACTATTTCAAACTTCAACTTTCAAGCTGTGAAATACGATCTAAAGGGGACTGAAGAATTCCCAAGTGCATAGGCAGAAATGTAACTCTTAAATGATCAATTTTTTTAAGCTCTTATGTCTTCCCATTAAAATGCCAAGGCAACTGGTTCAAGATATATCTTCTAAAGACGCATCTAATACTTCTTGTTCCATTTCATAAGGTTTCATTAATCATGGACAACTTGGAACTATCACTAATGCTTCAGATTCCAGGCTGTAAAAGCCTTCAGATAAGCCTATATTATTAATCCCTCTCCCACTGAAAAACAACTCATAGGGTAAACACTGGGGATATTATGGCCTTTTAAACTCTGAAATAAAGCACATGTTTTCCCTGGACAGTTTTATCCACTGCTCCCAATAATGACTTATTTTCATCAGTTGTGTTCAGCCCTCTTGTTGAAGGCCTATATAGCTATTTCTATATTTATTCAGATTCACGTGTGTGTGTTGGGGGGGAGTGCGTGCGTGTGTGTGTGTGTGTGTGTGTGTGCATCTGTTTTTTCATGGTCAAAGACAATGTAAAGATGCAATGCAAAGACAAAAATGGGGAAATATACTAGGAAAATGTGGCTGACAGAACCAACGCATGAGGAACAATTCATTTTATCATATGGGTGAAGATTATAACTTCCTTAGCTGTAGTATTTATGATTCACAGCGCTTAACCCCATTTTTAACTCTCTCTCCTCGTATCATAATTTTCTACTCTAAAATAATCTCCCCTTCTAATTACTGTGCAACAGGATCGTCTATCTTCTGTTTTGTTTTGTTTTTCCCTTTTTAATGGTACCTACCAAGTGCTATGTGCCATGGTCATTGTACTAAGCTCCAGGGTAGATGTAATATAATTAAGTTGGATATAGAGCCTGTCTCAACTGGAGCTCACTGTCTAAATTGGAGAGAGAATTTATTCCCCATTTTACAGATGAGGTAATTGAGGCACAGGGAAGTTAAATGACTTGTCCGTGGTCTCTCAGCAGACAAGTGGCAGAGTCGGTATTAGAATCTAGGTCCTTTGACTCTTGGGCCCATGTTCTTTCCACTAGGCCATGCTGCTTCTGGTGTTGCCACTTGGCTGGCTATAGCTACAGTGTAGTGTTTTGCTTTGCTGTGTTCTTAAAACATATCTTCGGTATTCCTTGTTTTACTCCTTCTAAAAACCTTTTTAGACCAACATCTCAAATCTAATCCTCAGTAAAGATAGGTCATAAGGTGCATTGCTTTAAGACTGGTAGGTAAATTGTGTTTCAGGAACTCATCGTTTGATATCTTGCTATTTGTTGTAAAATAGGGCAGTAGATGGCCATGAAAGAATTGCTGTTGAAATAACTGGACTCAATATGCCCAAGACCGAACTCCTTATCTTCCCTCCCAAACCCTGCACTCTCCCTGACTTTCCCATCACTGTCTACGGCACTACCATCCTTCCCGTCTCACAAGCCTGCAACCTTGGTGTCATCCTCGACTCTGCTCTCTCTTTCACCCCTCACATCCAATCTGTCACCAAAAACTGCCGCTCTCACCTCCGCAACATCGCCAAGATCCACCCTTTCCTCTCCATCCAAACCGCTACCCTGCTGGTTCAGTCTCTCATCCTAACCCGACTGGATTACTGCATCAGCCTCCTCTCTGATGCCCCATCCTCCTTTCATTCATTCATTCATTCATTCAATTGTATTTATTGAGTGCACACTGTGTGTAGAGCACTGTTCTAAGCACTTGGGAAGTACAAGTCGGCAACATATAGAGACAGTCCCTCCTGTCTCTCCCCACTTCAGTCTACACTTCACGCTGCTGCCTGGATCATCTTTGTGCAGAAATATTCTGGCTATGTTACTCCCCTCCTCAAAAATCTCAAATGGCTACCAATCAACCTTCGCATCAGGCAAAAACTCCTCACTCTCGGCTTCAAGGCTGTCCATCACCTTGCCCCCTCCTACCTCACCTCCCTTCTTTCCTTCTACAGCCCAGCCCGCACCTTCTGCTCCTCTGCCGCTAACCTCCTCACTGGGCATCGTTCTCGCCTGTCCCACCGTCGACCCCCGGCCCACATCCTCCCCCTGGTCTGGAATGCCCTCCCTCTGCACATCCACCAAGCTAGCTCTCTTCCTCCCTTCAAAGCCCTACTAAGAGCTCACCTCCTCCAGGAGGCCTTCCCACACTGAGCCCTCTTTTTCCTCTCCCCCTCCCCACCCTCCCGCCCTACCTCCTTCCCCTCCCCACAGCACCTGTATATATGTTTGTATATATTTATTACTCTATTTATTTTGTACATGTGTACTATTATATTTGTTTTAATTTGTTAATATGTTTTATTTTGTTGTCTGTCTCCCCCCTCTAACTGTGTGCCCGCTGTGGGGTAGAGACTGTCTCTATATGTTGCCAACTTGTACTTCCCAAGCACTTAGTACAGTGTTCTGCACACAGTAAGTGCTCAATAAATATGATTGAATGAATGAATGAACTGCTCTACAAGTCATATGAGGCATATTTGGTAAGTCAGGAGTGCAGTACGGCTTATTGGATAGAGCCTGGTCCTCAGAGTCATTAGGACCTGAGCTCTAATCCTGGCTCTGCCCCTTGTCTGCTCTGTGACCTTGGGCAAGTCACTTCACTTCTCTATGTCTCAGTTTCCTCATCTCTAATATGGGGTTCAAGACTGTGAGCCCCATGTGGGACAGGGACTGTGTCCAACCTAGTTAGCCTGTATCTACCCCAGCACTTAATACAGTGCCTGGCACACAGTAAGTGCTTAACAAATACCTTAAAAAAGTTCAGTTGTCAAAACCACATTGAAGGTTGGACACTGCAGTTTCTCTTCTCATCTTTAGTTGAGGTGAAGCTCAATGGTATATGCCAGTGTAAGGCTGTCAGTTTCCCAACAGATATGCTGGCTTTCATGATATTTTTAGCTATCTTGTGTATCCTTGTAGCATTGGAATACATGCTGCTTTGGTGACGATATTCACTGACATCTATCAACTGTCACCAGTGGAGATTCCCAGTTTTATTTGTGTTTTATGAAACTGCAGCCTGGTTCACAAAGTTCTTCACACTAATTGTCGATCCATTTTGCTGGTTCTGAAAGTTGGCTCATAAGCACCGGCATGCTTTCTTGTGTGAATGCTGCGCTTCAAGTTCAGAGGTCAGAAGCCTATGACTTGGGAGGCCAATCTGGCTTTTCTTGGAAACCAACGTGGTCCTGAACTAGGGAGTGGTGGAGAGCCATTTAAAATGGCTGATTAGGATGAAAGCTAGACTGAGGGGAGGGCTTTGAAGAGCCAACAACCCGTTTAAAAGACAAAAGTCAGTGAATGGCTATTGGGCTCCATCCAGATCTCTGCTGGTGGGAGCAGGGAATGGAGGAAGCAGAGAGGCAGCAAGAGACAGCCCTCTAGGCCCTCCACTGGGTTGAGCAAGGGGCATCAATGCCCGGAAGGCCATGGACACAGCTCCACACACTAAGAACACCCAGAGGACTCTGGGGCTAAATGGGGCTGTATCCACAACCCTTGGACTTCCCACCCTATGCAGTTCAGACCAGGCAATCCTCACCCTTCTCTGCCTAGGGAGGAACTTCCTGGCCTTTGGGGAGCAGAATCCTCCCCATCCCAACTATGCAAACACCCAGCTCTTCAGAGATGGGAGGGAGGAAGGAGGAGTTGAGACACGGGACTAAGTTTTAGACAGACACCATACAGCACTGGGAAGCCTTATCCCCACATGAACAGCACAGATGAAACTTGGAGCTAGCCATGAGGTGGGGCAGAATGGTATCCTGATCTGAGCTGGCGAGAGGCAGACCAGCCTGTCCTCAGAGACTTCATTGCAGTCCCCATGAGGAAACAGAGAGGAGGTCCGGGTCTTGTGCTGGTGGATCCAGGTGGGAAATAAGGGGCAGCGTCAAGCCTAACTGTGCTTAAATGTATGGCCACTGTCTTCTCGTATCCCTGGGATGAGGAGAATAATAAGGACAGTATCTGTTAAGTACTTACTATATGCCAAGGCACTGTACTAAGCGGTAGGATGGATACAAGCAATTTGAGTTGAGCACAGTCCCTGTCCCATGTGGGGATCACAGTCTCAATCTCCATTTTCCAGATGAGGTCACTGAGGCCCAGTTAAGTGACGTGACTAGCTTAAGGCCACTCAGCAGACAAATGGTGGAGCCAGGATTAGAACCCATGATGTCCTGACTCCTGGGCCCGTGCTCTATCCACTATGCCATAGGGAGGAAAGAAGGAAGAAAGAAAGGAAGGAGGGAAGGAGGGAAGGAAGGAGGGAAGGAAGGAGGGAAGGAAGGAAGGAAGGAAGGAAGGAAGGAAGGAAGGAAGGAAGGAAGGAAGGAAGGAAGGAAGGAAGGAAGGAAGGAAGGAAGGAAGGGAGGGAGGGAGGGAGGGAGGGAGGGAGGAAGGGAGGGAGGGAGGAAGGAAGGGAGGAAGAAAGAAAGAAAGAAAGAAAGAAAGAAAGAAAGAAAGAAAGAAAGAAAGAAAGAAAGAAAGAAAGAAAGAAAGAAAAAGGGAGAGAGAAAGAAGAAGGAAGAAAGAAAGGAAGGAAGGAAGGAAGGAAGGAAGGAAGAAAGAAAGAAAGAAAGAAAGAAAGAAAGAAAGAAAGAAAGAAAGAAAGAAAGAAAGAAAGAAAAGAAAGAAAAAGAAGTTTAAGAATCCAGTGTTACACTTCTTCCTTCCCCTCTCCTCTCCTTTCTTTCCCTTTGCTACTGCTCTTCTCTTCCATTCCTCTATCCCACTTCCCCACTAGCAGCAACAGTTGTTTCTATGCATTTGCTGCAAGAACCAATGAAGACATCCAATTGTATTGTGCCCAGGGTGGCATAATGATAATAATAATAATAATAATAATAACGGTATTTGTTAAGTGCTTACTATGGGCCAAACACTTTACTAAGTACTGGGGTAGATACAAGGTAATCAGCTTGTCCCACGTGGGGCTCACAGGCTTCATTCCCATTTTACAGATGAGGTAACTGAGGCCCAGAGAAGCCAAGTGACTTTCCCCAAGTCACAGAGCTGACAAGTGGCAGAGGCAGGATTAGAATTCATGACCTCTGACTCCCAAGCCTGTACTACTTCCAGTAAGTCATGCTCTTTCTCGTTACATGGGGGCCCCATAAAACTAAGTAATCCTGGGTCCTAGGGAGTGGTAGTCAATTAGGCCAGCAAGGGCCTGCCAGCACTGAGTGGGTGTTGCATGGGGAAGGTTTGGTGGGGAGGCATGTGAGACAGTTAGATTCACAAAGAAATAAACTAGGTTAATATGGTTTAAATTGCATAATCATCTCTCTGTGTGTCAACTACTCAAAAGTTGCATTTTGGTTGGTTCTTCTGGACAATGCCCATTCTAGAGCAATTCTGCTGTGTATAGGATGACAGAGGAATCCTATAATTTGTAGAGAGATATGCACTTTTATCCTTGTAACAGTAAGGATTATGCATATTTACAAATGATGGGACAAAGTCCCAGCTGCCTCCCAAAACTGAAGCCCTGCCCTTATCAAACACATTGCCTCTCTTTGGAAAAGTTTAGGTTTTTAATAAATTAACCGAGTACCCCAGTCAGGGGTGGATTCCTCCTTTTTCTATTTACTCCTTCATGGTTCCTTCCAGCTAACCTTTGTGATAATCTTTTGTTTTTCCATTGCTGATCTGATGCCTGGCTAGGTTTCCTCATGTCTATACAAGTGTGACATTCAATTTTATATGGGATAGTTAATAAAGTTCACTTAACTGATACCTAAGAGTAGTAAAAAAAATACAACAAAAAACCTCCATTAGTGGCCAAAATGACCCTTCCAGAATTGAAAACGGTAAGACAATTGCATTGAACTCTAAATTATTCATAGGGAATGGGGAAAGCCTGGTTAAATGAAATGCACAAATAGCCCAAATACCTATAAATTCAACTTCTTCCTGTCTAGGCCTTTTGCCAGAGCTATTAACAAGAAGCAAAATGGAGTTTCACTTCCCCAGTTCTCTCTTTGCTAATGAGCATTGAAAAGGCAAAAGGCTGACAGCAGGAGGGAGAAGTAAAATATCTGGTTAATATACCAACTGTGTAAACAGTCCTTGAATAATCAAATTTTGACTACTGAAGCAGACTAGCTTTAGAAGTAAAGAACAGGTTTAACTCACACTTTTGCTAGCATATTCTAGACCTTAATGGGACTCTTACCTTTTTTGACCCATTCGTTCTAAGGATGCCTCTCTAAAAATGGTCACTGAAAGAACTTGAAAAAAAGGCAAAGTGCATGCTTAGAAATGTATGGTAGTTTCCCCAAAGCTGATATTAATATTTATTCAGAGCTGTGTACCCAACATCACCCAAAGCATTTGCCAGGATACCATGGATATAAATCTTCTAGGGGTTCATGATGGATGTTATTGCATTCACAGGCATAAATTAAAATGAATGTAAGATTTGCAAAATGAAAGTACTAAAAAAAAGCAAAACACATTTTTAATCTCTGTCCTTGGAAACAACTAAGGACAATGTTATTTTAATTTACATTCAAATTTTAACAACACAGTCACATAGCACCAGTGGAATCCACAGAGTTTCCACTGAAGATTGCTCATCATTTCATTATGGCTCATTATGATGATAACTGTCAGAAAGCATTAGAAGCAAGGGCTTTGAGTAATAGGGTTGAAATGCTAATTTAAAAACAATATACTTTCTGGAGGAAATACAGCAGTGCAGTAAATTCAATTAGAAAAGGCAACTGTAAAGACAAACTAAGGGATGTTTGTTGTTTGAACTAAGGTTACTTCAATTTCTTGCTAACCTAAAACTGTAGGTCACCTTGCAAATAGGCTTTTTCGGGAGACAACTTGGAAAATTTGCCCTTATTAGCGTTAAACTCCTCCAGTATAATCTGCCCTAAATGCTGCAATTTGAAGACTATTTTAAGGCCAGTCTAAACACCAGTCAATCGGTCTTTGTGCAGCACTGCTAACTAAATTATTCAAAGCCTTTTACCTAAAGACAGACCTATGGTAGTTCTCCAACTCACCCAGTGTTAAATACTCTTGAATTTAAAAAGCTTTCTTAATCATAAAGCACGAATAAATTTTACCAAATGTTAAATAAACTTCTCAAGCACTCCGAAAATGAAGTTCAAATGGCAAAATGGCATAAAATTATCTTTTGAACCAAGCTCAGAAAAAAAATCATGAAAAAAAGGTTACTGCTTCCCAGGAGTAGAAGCAGTCACAGTCTACTTAAAGACTGATCTCATGACAAATCCACCATCTCAGCAAATGCAGAAGTATAATGAAGACTGGACTGTTTGCATCAATATAACTTTGGCTCTGCTTCTATAAAGAAAATAAGACTCAGTTCTCCACAGTCTATTTTTAAAACCAGAAGTTGAAGTTTTGACTTGAGACACAAGTACGTGTGAATAGGTGAATAGGAAATGTGAATGCAGAGGACCAAAATCAGAAGATTAATTTCATCAGCAGCACTTATTTCTATTAAGCGCTATTTCTATTAAATTCATGATCATTCCCCAATATTAGGTGGTACTCTACTTTCTATTGCCTGCTAAAATAATGGAAAAAATGCCTGCTATCCCATCTGACATCTCGACTTCAGTGATGAGAATCATAAATAATAGTTTTTGAACTTTTGTTAGACTCTCTTAAATAGGAAACAAACTTCAGAGGTTCAGAAAGTTGAGTTGCATGGGGACACAGTATTTTATAAGGTACACCACAGCTATACTGACGTTCTGGCTTAATTTCCATCTGCATAGACACTTGTATATTTACTTCCCAAGCGCTTCGTACAGTGCTCTGCACACAGTAAGTGCTCAATAAATACTATTGAATGAATGAATGAATGGTGTGCTGTCAGCTAGTTCGGTGGTTTGAAAGTCAAGAGCTGTAGAGGACTGTTAGAGATGTAAGAGTGCACTTATTTATTCATACCTTCTCTCTGGCTTTAGGGCACTGGAGGAAAAGAAGGAGGGCAAACATGGCTAGGAGACCAGCACAAGAACTCATCAGAAATCATTCTGTTTTGGCCTTAAATCCACATTTTATGCTTACATGCTCACTCCCACCATCCAGGGCTAACCTGAAATGCATTCTAAAATCAAATTCTAAACTACACTTTAAATGTATTTTATTAACAGAAACACTTGCCAAAAAAATACTTTTAGTAAAGAATGATGTGAAGCCCAATAAGTTTTAGTACAATATAAAAAATATAAACAAATCACTGAAAACTAATATACTTATCTCACTACTTGCATACGGTTGGGGATCAAGAAATATCTTTAGCCAAACGTACACATTTCTTCCTCAACTGTGCTTCTTCCTCTTTTCTAATAAGGGTGGAAGGCAGACTCTGATTTACAGTTCTGCTCTTTTAAAAAAGAATCATGAAAAAAGCAACTCATAAATTCTGGTCAGACACAACAGTCTGTCAAAGTTTCCTTAGTTGATCTGGGAGACCTAACTCAGAATATTTGAGGGAATGAAGGGAAGAAAAATCTATGCACATTGTTAAACATATGAAAATAGGCCCTTTTCAATTTACCCTAACTGCTTGAGTTCATTGCTAATACCATCCCAACCCCTGCTATAACATCCCTACAAAACTCAGGTTAATCATGGCATCCTTTAGGAATTCACGGATAAAAACCATCAACTAGAACATATAAAGACTTTGGTCCACATCCCCACTGAACCGGTGATATGAGGATTCGGTTATTTACAGCGCAATGGAGTGAATTCATTTCCATCGGCAAGGGAAACATGGTAAAATTTCCATTATTTAAGTGTGGACAGGGCAACTTGAATGCTTTTCTAAAAGTACCAATATGTCAATGAGGGGACCTGGAAAATCAGAGTTAATCTCTTCCGGCTAGTAAAAGCGAGAAATGTTGAACTGGGTACTAGAGAGATCTTGACTCTTATCTTGGGCCAGGACTGCACCCAAGACAGCTTCCTATTGTCCTCTTAAAGCATCAAAAAAGGCATCTAATTATCTGACACAATAGCCCATTAGAGAGTCACCCAAATAACTACAGATCACTTTCATGAGCT
Source organism: Tachyglossus aculeatus (assembly GCF_015852505.1). Lineage (NCBI taxonomy): Eukaryota > Metazoa > Chordata > Mammalia > Monotremata > Tachyglossidae > Tachyglossus > Tachyglossus aculeatus. Next base: position 46,335,434 of record NC_052066.1, read on the forward strand.
ATTATGGTTACCGAAATCAGTTCTCAAGGAATAGATGTTACCAGAAGTCCAAAGGAGGCTGAAGTTCATCTCACCATATCTGAAGCCAAAGGGTGGCCAGGGGAAGATATTCCAGGTGTTTTTCTCTAAATTGCCCAACGCTACTTTTATTCACCTGGTCTAATAGTTCTCCTGGTGAACAAAAACCTGATTTTACAAGCCAGTGGAGCAGAGTCTATCTGTTGCTAGAAGAATGGGTCTCAGATAGTGTGTTTTATTTCTTCATTAGTGTGCCGTCACACTGAGCGATCACTAAATGCAGGGCTGAATAAGAATGCCAGGGTTAAAGACAGCATAATGAACAAAGAAGGTGCCTGATTATTATGGCTGTCAGCACAAGGGAATTGGGTTTGTCACCTGGTTTAACCAACTGGTAAGAACTGATTAGAGCCTGAAATCAGTTTGAAAGAATCTCTGATGTTTATGTTCTCTTCCATCCCCACAACTTGTCAAGGGAACAGGACAAAGCTGAGGGGACTTCAGCCAGAAGGGTTATTTGAAACACAGGCCCTTTGAGAAGCTCAGATCCTCCCATCCCTTGAAATGTCTACAAAGCTCAAAATGTGCATTCTAATCGGAGGGTGAGAGTATAAGGTTAGGAGAGAAGACAAAAGGATTCCGTTCCTAATTCCGTCACTGACTCACTACTGAGTGACCTTGAATGACTTAAGTCATCTCTCTGATCCCCAGTCATTTTTAAAATGAGCATAATCATCCTTGCTGAACAGGAGACTTAGAGACAATAATTGATTCATTAATTAATCTCTGAAAATCCTCACAATGAAAGACAAGAAAACTGCAAAGCGGAGCTAGACCTAAACCATTGTTTGGATGTATTTGGTACACTCATCTTCTTGAGCAATGATAGCTTGACCAGTTGAAGGTTTTCTTTGTTTGTTTGCTTTATGGCATTTGTTAAGTGCTTATGTTCTAAGTACTGGGGTAGATACTAATTAATTAGGTTGGACATAGTCCCTGTCCCACATAGGGCTCACAGTCTAAGTAGGAGGAAGAGTAGGAGAACTGAGGCACAGAGAAGTTGAGTGACTTGCCCAAGATCACACAGTAAGTACTTGGCAGAGCTGAGATTAGAACTCAGGTCCTCTAACTCCCAGGCCCTTGCTCTTTCCACTAGGCCACACCACTTGTCATTGTTGAGATCATCTTAATGACTAAAGAAATCTGAAGTTAGAGATCATCATCATCATCAAGCGTATTTATTGAGCGCTTGCTATGTGCAGAGCACTGTACTAAGTGCTAGGGAAGTACAAATGAATGTGGGTTTCCAATGTCCTTAAATGTATATAGCTTTGAATCCATATTTACAAGTGTGTAGTAATACATGTATAACCATCAAAATACTGCAAGTATGAACAAGGTCATTGTTCAGCAAAGCTAAGCAGAAAAAAACTTTTCCATAGAGAGCATGCTGTCCAGAGAGAAAAAAAGAAAAGTTTAATAAGCATTATTACTTCTTCTTCCTTCTCACTTCCCCCACTATTTCCTTTTCTCTCTGCATGAAGGGAATGATGATATACCATTGGGCATGCTTCCAGAGCGGCTGTCTGTTTATCATTTCTAGCAGGAAAGTCTTCTTAAAGAGAGAAGAATTGAGAAAATGAAAATGAAAAAAAAATGTGTCTGACTTACGAGTGCAGGGCATAGAGGCGGCATCGTTGTCCGCTCGGAAAAATCCTCGGTCACAGGTGCAAGAAGTGGCTCCTTCCCAGACGGAATAGCTGTGAGGAGGACATTTGGCACAGGAAGCATCGGTGGAAAGGGCCTTGTAGTATCCAATTTTACAGGCTAAAAAAAAAAAAGTCGGGGAGGAGATGAAAAGCGTCAGTGTGTCATTTATCTGGGCTGGCAATTCATGGCCATCTTGTTGATTTGGAACAGAGGTGGGCACAAAGATTCCCATAACCATTGAGACCCAAGTTAGAGCCAGGTGTGAAAGGAACAAACCAATACATTTCTGATAGTTACTGCTACTGCAGGGTCACCAGAGTTATTTCAACAAAGACCTTAGAAATGACTGCTCATAAATTTAGCACTGGCATTGGCAAACCAGATATTTGTCTCAACTCCCGTGAAATTTTTTGTCCTCTTGCTACTGCGCATATGCTTAAACAAATGCTCTCCTCCCCACCCCTCCTGCTCGCCAAATGGGTAAAGGTCTGCGGTCTCTGATAAAATGAGACTTGTTTTACTCAGACAGAAGACACTGTTTGGGGAGTGAGAAATCTAACATCCAAAGTTATCGACAGTGAGTTTTGTGGGTTCAATCGTTCATGATATGTCTTCTCTGTGGTTTGACAAAAATTATATTTATACTCTCCTAAGAACTTAGTACAGTGCTTTGCACACAGTAAGCACTCAATAAATGCCAATGATTGATTGGTTGATTGCTAGCCAAAGGAGGAAAATCAGCACATTCTTTTTCTCCTTGCAGATAGGACAGAGGATATAGAGTAGATGACTGGAACGTCAGCTCTTTTTACTACTTAAGGTTTTCGTAACATCATTTTCATAAATGGTTTGCAAACCGTTCAAAGTCACATCAAAAAACACTCAGTAATATTTGCTGAAAAATAATCATTTAAGTAAGAGAATCCTACCACCACAATTCTATCATACTCAAAATCTTCCCCCTGGCCAGAGATAAAAGTGACTTAAAACTTAAGCGCTTAGTACAGTGCTCTGCATACAGTAAGCGCTCAATAAATACGATTGATGATGATTGTGGGCAGGGCATGTGTCTGTTTATTGTTGTTTTGTACTCCCCCAGTCACTTAGTACAGTGCTCTGTGCACAGTAAGCGCTCAATAAATGCGATTGATTAAAACCAATTTTTTTCAACCCTTTCAAGAATAAGATATTGGAAAAGAATTCAGTCATTCTATGAGATGAAAGAGCGAAAATGGGAGTTAGCCCCGATATTTCAAGTGTGACATTTTAATTTCTCTTCATTTATCACGCCATCCTTTGAGTTCCCTTGACGTTACTCATACACCAGGAATCAGTATGTCTCCCAGGCTAAAGTCTGTTGCTCTCCTTTGCACATCCTGTTGGTATTTTGTTAATCATGCAAGTCTAATGGTAAGCGGAAAGGGATTTCAGGAACGAGCTTAAGAAAGGAGCAAGTTACTTCACTCATTAACCAAGGCTGTTTATGGAATTTACTTTAACGAGCCTAAATTTTATGATGTGTGGCACCCAGACAATAAAAGTGCTAGGGGATCAATCTCTCACTCATTTGCTTTGTCCTTCACTGGACCGAAGAATCTTAGAAAAACAAGTTGCTCTACTGACTAAGATTTATGCTTCCACAGTTTATACACATCACATAATTAGATAAGGTTCAACTTGCAAGGTGCTTTTTGGCTACACTTCAAATGGCCCTAGGGTTTCGATTAAAATCAGAAACCACAGCTCTGGCAGGCAGAATCACTGGGGTCAAGCCTAGCCTCCCCACATCAAACACAATTAGTCCCTGAACACAAATACAAACCCACTGGGTACACAGCCTGTCACTCAGTCAGTCACAGTAAACAATGGCAACTTGTGTAGAACAGGTTATTCTGCAGATGGAAGGGCTGCCAAAAAGACACAAATTACTCTTATTATTATTATTCACCTTTGAGTTGAAATGTTTGAGGAATGAGCTGAAGGTTAGTTACTAGCTCTACTTCACAAATGCCATTTTTAAACTTTTTAAAATCAAATGAAAGAGACAGATGCATAGGGAATGCTTTATTATTATGTTAATAGGCAGGGAGTTGAAAGAATAAAGTCAGACATGGTATTTCCCATCTGTTCATCCCACAATAGGTATTTCCCGGTTCTTGGTCTGATCCACATGTAGATGCACTTTACAATCCTTCGGATTAATAAATTTCTAGTTCTGATAAATTGTGTGTGTGAGGGATGCTTGTATCACCCTAATATCAAAAACAGACCACACCACAAAGGTCACTTCTACCTGAGACAAGTGTTTTAAACTCATAATGGTTTTTTAGCTGACTCTGGGGCTCCAAGGCCCAAGTCGATCCAAGCAAACAGTTAATAAAGCATCTTAGGAAAACTAGCCTATCGCCCCATCCCAACAGGAAGATTCTCTTCTTTTCCCACCTAAAAGACGAGATTCCTGTTCCCTACTCAGCTGTAAGGCATGGAACGGCTCAACTCGGAGGACAGGTGTTGAAAGATCACGAAACTCTCAGAGGAGCGAATGGTCCACAAAAAAGCTCTTCTGTGTCTTTATAAGAGTTCCCAAGCCTGAGATCTATTAGTAAGGGTGACTGACTGCCTTTCACAGATGGACCAGAAGGATCAACTTGGAAATTTTAACAATTTGCCAGGTTAATGCCAACTAATCAAGACACAGACACAGGAGACCCAGTTGCCAACCAATCATGAAACAGTTACAAGAGTCCAACAGTTACAAGAGCCCCAGATGCCAATCAAATATGAGACGCACAAGAGGCCCAGCTGCTAACCAATCATGAGACATACAAGAGGCCCAGCTGCCAACCAATCATGTGACATATAGAGCCCCAGCTGCCTGATCAGCAATACTTGTTGTATTTCCATGGGAGAAATTTACTATGGTGCATAAAAAATTTGCAGCAGTGTGATGGAATAGCCGGTGCCCCTGTGCATCCTATGATCTGGCATGGAAACCGCCACAGGAACATCCGAATTAAGATCTGGATACATGTCTGGCCCTCTTTTGTTGTTTGTGTGTTTTTATGATACAATATTTGATTTGCTTCTGGGTTATATGAGGATATAAAAAGCACTCCTGCCGTGGATTTAACATTTGAATCGCAATATTAGAAGGCTGGTGTCATTTAAAGGTCCGACTAACCTTTACCCTTTTTTATATTCTAGGCTTTAATCAAGAGAAGCATGGGAAGATGCAATCTTGCAATTTTGTTATTCTTGGCAATTTCTCTTGCCCCACCCTAGTACCTCAGGACATCCTTTTCTTTTCTCTGACATTAAATAGCATCATTATATTAAGTAATTTTAGAAAAGCCCTTTCGATATGCATTGATGATTTTTTTGCAGCTCTTAGACATTTTGCTGTATATATTCTGCATGACCTGATTTAAATAGATGGCTGGGCATTTCAGTGTACTCCACTATTCCGTTTTTCAGGGCTGTTTAAATGAAATATTGCATTTATTTAACTATTCTTTTGACTTTCCTAGTTTACAGAACAACCAATACACTTGCCTTAATCGGTAATCAACTTTTTTGATGAGACACTACACTTTACTTTTGGATTTGCATGGTTAAACAGTCAGTATAGAGCCTCAAAGACTTAATAACTGCTCAAGAGTTTCCTTCATCCTACTCGTTTTCTGATGAGGATTTGCTGGATAGAACAGAGCCTGAATGGTCTTCCTACACAGCTTTCGAAGGGTGCTATTGTAGAAAGATTAGTTCACATGTGCAATGCAAACTTTGAATTTAATTCCTTTAGCTTTGCCTTAATTACTTCTTTCTGTTAGCTAAAAAATTGAAAAATAAAACCCTTTTCTTCCCACAGGATCAATCATCTCTCCTTGAGGATACATTTTAAGATATAATCTTCTTGGTGGTTTCCACGGTGAATTCTTAAACAAAAGTACTCAATAAAGAATAATAAATAAATGCAGGGCATCTGTTTTTTGGGGGGAGCTATCATTTCTTTCAAGATATTTGCTTACATTACATTTAACACTTATAGTTAGTAGACCTGTCTTCCCTCTACTTGATTTTTGAAGAGCTTAGTACAATGATCTACACACAGTAAGCACTCAATAAATATGATTGAATGAATGAATGAATGAATGAATCTCTTCTTTGGTATGCACCCTGGAAGAATACCTAGATTATCTGAACTCAAACCCTGTTATTTGTTCCCGTTTCTTTTCATTAGTAAACAGTCATTATATTTATGGAAGGATGGATATGGAACTTTCCTTTTTATATATCCTCTGTCATTCCAAACATACCAAATAATCTATTTTAAATGGTTAAGTTAATAAAGATGCTCCTTGGTTATCTATTTCTAAATTATGACAATTTTGCAACCTGCATAACTTGGAAATGATGATGGATGGGGGAAAACCGTTATTTTCAAGTCTTTAATATTTTCCAGGATAACAAATAAGCCACTACAATAAAACTTTTTTTAAAAAATGGCGAAAAATACTTTAATGAAAAATCGAAATAAAGTTAGACCTGCCGATATCTGATTAAATTTTCAACAACTCTGACAGCTTGGAAAATCTTTGAAAGTGCTATGCAATGAAAAACATAGAGCTAATTATTGGACCGCAAACTTCTTTAAACAGTGTTTCTCTCAACTGACATTATAAATGAATCACATAGCTACAATAAAACAAGCTAGTTATTTAAACCCTCTACTTGTTGGGATCAATTCTGAGTGCAATTACAGGACACAATTGTTTAGAAAGTTAGTACTTTTAGATGAGCTAGTGGCCCTGCACCATGACCACCCCCTCCTCACTGATTGTACAAATGCTTTAATTCCAGATGTTCTTATAGGATTTCCCATTGCAAAGATCTTCGAGTCTTGAATTCTTTTGACCCAGGATTAAGAGAAAGGGAGTCACTTTTGTCTCTTTGTCATGAATACCCTGGGCCTCTCTGTCTGGAAGATTTAGTGAGAGCCAAAAGCTTTTGAGAAAATCAATCAGTGGTATGCTTGCTGTGTGCCGCAGCAATGTACTAAGCACTTGGGAGAGTACAATACAACAGAGATGGTAGACATGCTCCTTGCTCACAAGGGGTTTACAGTCGAAAGAGGAGCTTACATCTAGAGAATTCTTACAGTCTAGAGAAAACGTCACCCCACTTCACCTACCCCTAACATCTGGTCCAGGAGGAGGAGCAAGATCTAGTGGATAGACAAGCCTGGGAGTCAAAAGATGCTGGGTTCTAACCCCGGCTCTGCCATTTGTCTGTGGCGTGACCCTGGGTCAGTCACTTCACTTCTCTGTTCCTCAATTACCTTATCCATAAAATGAGGATTAAGACTGTGAGCCCACTATGGGACAGGGACTGTGTCCAACCTGATTAGCTTGCATCAACCACAGCACGTAGAACAGTGCCTGGCACATAATAATAATAATAATAATATCATTGATTAACCACTTACTATGTGCAAAGCACTGTTCTAAGCACTGGGGGGGTTACAAGGTGATCAGGGTGTCCCACGAGGGCCTCACAGTCTTCACCCCCATTTTACAGATGAGGTAAATGAGGCACAGAGAAGTTAAGTGACTTGACCAGAGTCACACAGCTGACAACTGGCGGAGCCACGATTTGAACCCATGACCTCTGACTCCAAAGCCCGGGCCCTTTTCCACTAAGCCATGCTGCCTCTCTACGTAGTAAGTGCTTAACAAATACTATTAAAAAAAAATCTGGTTCAGTTCTAGGTCGACTTCAGTGTGGCAGCTCCATAGCCCTAGAAGGTCTGGTCAGGGAAAATCAGGTTGGGTCCAATTAATCAAAGGATTCTCATCCATGGGGGGGACACGGACTGCGAGTGGTCAATTATCCTGAATCTAACCCAGGGCTTAGCAATCAATCCGTGGTATTTACTGAGCACTTACTATGTGCCGAGCTCTGTATTGGGGGAGTACAATACAACAAAGTTGGTAGAAATGACCCCTTTTCTCAAGGGGCTTAGAGTCTAGAGGGGGAAACATTAAAGAAGACTACCAATAGGGGAATGGCAGAAGATAAGGCTACATATATAAGTGCTTGGGGGGCTGTAGGATGCAGTGACTATCAAAGTTCACAAACCCAAGTGCACAGGCAATACAAAAATGAGGGTGAATTGGATGGGTAAATGAAGGGAAAACCTCTTGGAGGAGATGTAATTTAAGTATGGCTTTGAAGGTGGGGAGAATGGTGGTCTGTAAGATATGAAGGAGACTGTGTTGCAGGCCAGAGGGTGGATGGTAATCAATTATTATTATTATTATGGTATTTATTAAATACTTTGTCTCAAGCATTGCTCTAAGCGCTGGGGTAGATACATGATAATTTAGTCATGTAAGGGGGTCAGTGATGGGACAGATGAGCTGAAGTGTGCTGGCTGGATTATAGGAAAATAGTAGCAAAGAATGGTAGGAAGGGGAGGGCTGATTGAGCAAATGGTTTATGAATACCCCATCCTACAAACTGACTCTTTGGCAGGCCTATTTGACCAAGGTGAAATCACTGGCTAAACAAAGTAATTCAACTGTCTCTGAACATCTTTCCTTGCCTGGAAGAGCCAGACCATGCTAGAGCAAGCCTACAAGGGGAAGAAAGTGAAAGGTCAGTCACCTAAATGGATGGCAAATCTCCACCCCTCCCACCAATTCTCAAATATCCTAGGGGAGGAGGCTATTCCAGATCATTAGATAATTGGTTTTGGGGTGGAAAAAAGAAGTTTTAAATAGAACGAATTAATGAGCTCTTTGTAAAGTTAAGTTATTCTTCTGGTCCAGTTTAATTACTCCCTGTAATTCCCTTAAGAATGATGATAAAACAGATCTCTAAGAGCCAATAGAAAAGGAAAAGGGAGGTGGAGTGAACACTTATGCAGAAAGACGTGTTCTTAGCTCTTCCTGAAAGTCAAATTGGGGGATTCTGTGGACCCAATATTTGTCACGAACAGACATAGTGCATTCCTCCCCTTTGGGGTACATTTTTATGGTGCCTATTCCACCATGCTTTTGAATGAGAAATGATTATTTCCCTAAAGGAAAGTTCAGAGGCTGCTATGGGAATTCCAAAAAACTGCTGACTGCACATGGAAAAATGCACCGGACAAAGGGTTTTTTTGTTGTTTTTATTGCTGTTGCTGTTTAAACACGGAACTGTTTTTGAAATTCATTTGAACTGTTGAAGGATTAATAAGAACAATTTTCTGCAACATACCCTGATGGAAGGAGATTCATTAGCAAAGTCTACACATTAATTAGCTCTAATCCCATTGCCAGTAAATCCTTAAAGCAGGCCTCTCCAGTCCACCTAAAAGTATTTAATGACATATAAGATCTATATCATTGGCCTAGGCTTTAGCTCTCATTGCCAAAATCTGCACAGTTCTGTAAAAGGCGGTCAAATTTCCTAAGTGGGATGAAAGCTAAGGACACACTAGCAACTAAAAATGTTTGTCAAAAGACCTAGCATGTTCTGTTCTCAGTTACAAGCTTGAAATGCCACATAATGCCATATCCCAACAATGGAATCCTGTGCTAACTCCCACCTACATGTCTGTTCTAGTGTTGTTCGTGCCCAGCTGGGAGGTGGGTAGCTCAGCGTGGGTACCAGGCAGGCATCCTCGGGCTTACCGAGGAGAGAGGAGAGCCTATGCAAAACCAGGGAAAAATACACAAACAGAAAAGGGATCTAAAATTCTGCCTCAAGGACAAAAGATATATTTTAAATCGCCCAGTCTGTGACTCACAGGGGACGGAAGAGATGTTCCGTCTTTGACTCAAGCAAAGCTAAAATTCAGAAGGTTCAGAGTGACACTCTTCTGAAGGAAATCCCACTGCTTTAAATAATTTTAAAAAACTCCCATAACCCTGCCCTTGTGCAGAAAGTTTAATCCCGGGAACATAATGTGAAGGAGATTTATCATCAGTATGAAAAATGACGATTAAAAAACAGACCAAATCATAGCTCTGTAGTTGAACATTAATTACAAAAACAGCCAAAAAAACTTCAGAAGTACTCAAAGAAGCATCATGGCATCCACTATCAATCCTCATCTAAGTAATACATCAATCAAAGTAGTGGCATGCAAATCACGATCCATTAGCAGCACCACACTTGATTACCCATGACATTTCAGAGAGGGTCATATAGTTGATGAGTTGCTTTTGTCTTCTTTACCCTTTGATATTTGGGGTACAGAAAGAATAGTATCTCATTATAGATTCACTGATTAAAAATAAAACATGTCACACTAATGAATAAGGAAGCAGTTGCCTTTCTTTGATTCCCCTTTTCATTAATCGATCTTTACCAAATTTTCTTCCCATTTCTATGTGTCTCTCGTCATTAAAAAAGCCAGAAGTCCTTATCCTGTACTGTCTGTGATCAGTATCAGAAAATTATACATAAACCAATCCTAAAATGTTCTGCCTTGCCAAATTAAAGAGAGCAGTTATTTGTAAAAAGAGGTCAAGAGTACTGAGTGTCAAGTATCCTGGCCCCCATTTCTAACTAATAATAATTATTTTTATGATGGCATTTGTTAAGCACTCATTATGTGTCAGGCACTGTTCTAAGCACTGGGGTAGGTACGAGATAATTGGGTTCAACACAGTCCCTGTCCCACAGGAGGCTCACAGTCTTAATCCCCGTTTTACAGATGAGGTAACTGAGACACAGAGAAGTGAAGTGACTTGGCACAGGTCACACAGCAGACAAGTGGAGGAGCCAGGACCAGACCCCAGGTCCTTCTGATTCCAAGACCCGTGCTCCAGCCACCAGGCCACGCCGCTAGCTCTTTGTGGAGTGTATTGCTTTTTACTTCAGTTTTTGTATTTGAAGATGAGGAAGACTAGATTCACTTCTCCCCACTGCAGAGGTAGAAATCGTGTTCGCTTAAGCCCATGGGGAGATGTATTTTTGCCATTCCTAGAATTTCAGCAGGGATGGGGGAATGTAATATCTTGCTACACCGAAGTTGTTGGATCGTATGACAGACATGATCTTTCACCCCATTTTATAAATGACCGTGCCTAATCTGAGATTTTGCTGATAGAGAAGTAGTACCAAGTATCTTTTGGTTCAAGGATGACACTACTGACATGGTGAGCTTGTGTCACACTGAAAATCCCTTGCTCACCTGAACACTTTAACCGTGACAATATGGTAGTATACCCCAAGAGAAGCAGCAGCCTCTACGACAAGACACTAAGATCATCATCAATCGTATTTATTGAGCGCTTACTATGTGCAGAGCACTGTACTAAGCGCTTGATGTGTATGAGACTGGTTCAGTGTTAATAATAATAATTATGGTATTTGTTAAGCACTTACAATCTGCCAGGCACTCACAAAGCACTGGGGTAGATACAAAGTAATCAGGTTGGGCACTGTCTCTGTCCCTCCCAGGGCTCACAGTTTCAATCCCCATTTTACAGATGAGGCAACTGAGGCACAGAGAAGTGAAGTGACTTGCCCAAGGTCCCACAGCAGGCAAGTGATGGAGCCGGGATTAGAACCTAGGTCCTTCTGACTTTTAGGCCTGTTCTCTATCCATCCATTAGGTCATGCTACTTTTCAGTTGTTGTTAGTGATAACAGAGACTAACAACTTTCTTACAGCAGTTTTCTCCCTTCATCCTTTATAAACCTGGTTCTGAGGGAGAATTTAAGGTGGGAGGGGAGAGAAAAAGAAGGGAAATAAAAGATGGTTCTGCTCCATGCTATCATTAGCCCAAGAGGGTACAATGTTGTGTTCTCTGGGGCCAAAAAAGAGTGAATTCAATTCAATGACAGTGCCTTGTGAAAAATCTGATTAATCAATCAACACATTCACTAAGTGCTTTCTGTGAACAGAGCATAATACTAAGCACTTGGAAGAGTACAATAGTGTAAGTAGACATGATCCCTGCTGCCCTTAAGGAGTTTACAATCTAGGAGTGGTAAGCAATTTTAAGAAAGTGTCTGGTCACTTCAAATTGGGCCCTAAAATATATTTTCAGACCTGAATTTTTCAAATTGGCTGCCCAAATTTCCCAAATCCTTAGATATTTGCAGTTTTCTTCATCAGAAATCACATCAGTTAATCAATGGTACTTATTGAATGTTTACTAGGTAAACTGTAAACCTTTTAGACTGTGAGCCCACTGTTGGGTAGGGACTGTCTCTATATGTTGCCAACTTGTACTTCCCAAGCACTTAGTACAGTGCTCTGCACACAGTAAGAGCTCAATAAATACGATTGATGATGAGGTACAGAGAACCTCACTAGGTACTAGGCACTTGGAAGAGTACAATACAGCATAATTAACAGATATGTTCCCTACCCCTAACGAGTTTAGGCCAGGAGGAAAAATAACAAGTGTGCTGTTGTAAATTACAGAGAGAGAGAGAGAGAGAGAGAGAGAGAGAGAGAGAGAGAGAGAGAGAAAGAGAAAAAGAGAGAGAAAAAGAGAAAGAGAGAGAGAGAAATTGAACATTTGGGCTTGGCACTGGGAGATCTGGAATAAAAACTTCAGGCAAGTGGCTGCCAGAATGACCAGACTGAATGTGTCAATATGCGATGGATCTGGATAACACAGAACATGACAAGAGGAAGGTCTAGGATGTGAAGACTTATAACAAAATGACCTGCTTAAGCATATTTAGCCAAATGATGAGAGTTTATGGGAAGCAGAGTTAAAATATCCAGACTGCGTTATTTTTAAGAGAAGCAGTGTGGCTCAGTGAAAAGAGCACAAGCTTTGGAGTCATGGGTTCAAATCCCAGCTCCACCAACTGTCAGCTGTGTGACTTCGGGCAAGTCACTTAGCTTCTCTGTACCTCAGTTCCCTCATCTGTAAAATGGGGATTAAGACTGTGAGCCCACCATGGGACAACCTGATCACCTTGTAACCTCCCCAGTGCTTAGAATAGTGCTTTGCACATAGTAAGCACTTAATAAATGCCATCATCATCATTATTATTATTATTTAAGCTACACTGGAAATATGACTGGGAGACAGTGCTTCTAAAGTAAGAATATATTGCATTTTCCACTCTGTTGTATTCAGTTTTCCTCGGGAAGAATGGATGCAATAATACCTTGTAGAGAAGTTTTCAATAATGTTTAGAAAATATGTTTTGAAAGCATCTAAAGAAAGGAGATGGGCTTGAAGTAGTTAGTATAAACAACTAACAAAAATGTAAAGTGAGGCCAATAAGCGCACAGATTTAACAGAGATGACAGAGAAACTTGTCAAGACTTGGCCGTGAGTTATCTGCATTACAGAATGTCAAAAGAATGCTCTCTAGAGCAGGTGGAGGAGGAGAAAGAAGCTATAGTCACTGAAAGTTACTCCAACAAGTCATAGTTCCCTGTTTCCATTTGGTATTAGGACATAGCTAAACTGAGGGAAAGAGCAATTGGTGAGGTATTTGTTACATCTCCCACTCTTTGGTGCTCTGATGGTTATACCTGGAATGTGCTGGGCAGCTGGCGCATTCTTCTGTCAGCTCTCTATTCCATGGGAAAAGGCAAAATGCCAAAAATGCTCACAGGTAAATTCTTTATCCCTTTCAAGTTCATCTGATTTACACCAATGCCTTGTGAGAATGTTTATCTTTGTGTTTTCTGCATTATGAAAAGGGTCAGTGAATTCCTTCTGTATATAAATTCTACGTCAAAAGTAGGAATGTCTGTCAGTCAGTCAGTCAATCTTATTGTGTGCAGAACACTGTACTAAGCTCTTGGGAGAGTACAATATAGCAAATACCAGACACTTCTCCTGCCCAGAATGGGCTTACAGTCCAGAGGAGGAGACAGACATTAATCCAAATAAATAAATTACAGATATGTACATAAGGGCTTTGGGGAATAAATGGAGCAAGTCAGGGTGGCACAGAAGGGAGTTGAAGAAAGGAAACAGGCTTAGTCAGGGAAGGCCTCTTGGAGGAGATGAGCTTCTAATAGGCTTTGAAGTGGGGAGGATAATTGTTTGTTTGATATGAGGAGGAAGAGCATTCCAGGTCAGAGGCGGAGGTTGGCAGTGAGTTAGACAAGATCAAGGTACATTCATTCATTCATACAATCGCTTTTATTGAGTGCTTACTGTGTGCAGAGCACTGTACTAAGCGCTTGGGAAGTACAAGTTGTCAACATATAGAGACGGTCCCTATCCAACAGCGGGCTCACAGTCTAGAAGGGGGAGACAGATAACAAAACAAAACATACTAACAAAATAAAATAAATAGAATAAATATGTACAAGGAAAATAAATAAATAAATGGAGTAATGAATATGGACAAACATGTATACATATATACAGGTGCTGTGGGGAGGGGAGAAGGTAAGGCGGGGGGGATGGGGATGGGAGGAGGGGGAGAAAAAGGAGGGGGCTCAGTCTGGGAAGGCCTCCTGGAGGAGGTGAGCTCTCAGTAGGGCTTTGAAGGGAAGAAGAGAGCTAGTTTGGCAGATGTGCGGAGGGAGGGCATTCCAGGCCAGGAGGAGGACGTGGGCCGGGAGTCGACGGCGGGACAGGCGAGAACGAGGCACAGTGAGGAGGTTAGCAGCAGAGGAGCAGAGGGTGCGGGCTGGGCTGGAGAAGGAAAGAAGGGAGGTTAGGTAGGAGGGGGTAAGGTGATGGACAGCCTTGAAGCCGAGAGTGAGGAGTTTTTGCCTGATGTGTAGGTTGATTGGTAGCCACTGGAGATTTTTGAGGAGGGGAGTAAAATGCTCAGAGCATTTCTGCACAAAGATGATCTGGGCAGCAGCATGAAGTATAGATTGAAGTGGGGAAAGACAGGAGGATGGGAGGCTGATGCAGTAACCCAGTCGGGATAGGATGTGAGATTGAACCAGTTGGGTAGCGGTTTGGATGGAGAGGAAAGGGCAGATCTTGGCGATGTTGTGGAGGTGAGAGCAGCACTTTTTGGAGATGGATTGGATGTGAGGGGTGAACAAGAGAGCAGAGTTGAGGATGATACCAAGGTTGCGGGCTTGTGAGACAGGAAGGATGGTAGTGCCGTCAACAGTGATAGGAAAGTCAGGGAGAGGGCAGGGTTTGGAAGGGAAGATAAGAAGCTCAGTCTTGGACATACTGAGTTTTAGATGGCGGGCAGACATCCAGATGGAGATGTCTTGAAGGCAGGAGGAGATGCGAGCCTGAAGGGATGGGGAGAGAGCAGGGGCAGAGATGTAGATTTGGGTGTCATCAGCGTAGAGATGATAGTTGAAGCCATGGGAGCGAATGAGGTCACCAAGGGAGTAAGTGTAGATAGAGAACAGAAGGGGACCAAGAACTGACCCTTGAGGAACCCCTACAGTAAGGGGATGGGAGGGGGAGGAGGAGCCCACAAAAGAGACTGAGAATGAATGACCGGAGAGATAAGAGGAGAACCAGGAGAGGACAGAGTCTGTGAAGCCAAGGTTGGATAGCGTGTTGAGGAGAAGAGGGTGGTCGACAGTGTTGAAGGCAGCTGAGAGGTTGAGGAGGATTAGGATAGAGTACGAGCCATTGGTTTTGGCAAACAGGAGGTCATTGGTGACCTTTGAGAGGGCAGTTTCTGTGGAATGTAGGGGACAGAAGCCAGACTGGAGGGGGTCGAGGAGAGAGTTGGCATTCAGGAATTCAAGGCAGTGGGTGTAGACGACTCATTCAAGGAGTTTGGAAAGGAATGGTAGGAGGGATATATGGTGATAACTAGAAGGTGAGGTGGGGTCAAGAGAGGGTTTTTTTAGGATGGGGAGACGTGGGCATGTGCAGTGAGGTTAGCATTAGGGGAGTGAAGTGTGCTAGCTGGGTTATAGTAAGGGAGTAGCAAGGTGAAGTAGGAGGGGGCAAGGGGATTGAGTGCTTGGTGAAGAGTTTCTATTTGATATGGAGATGGATGGGCAACCACTGGCGGTTCTTGAGGAGCTGGGAAATATAGTCTGAATGTTTTTGAAGGAAAATGATCTGCACAGCAGACTGGAGTAAGGACTGGGGTGGGGAGAGACTGGAGGCTAGGAGATCAGCAAGGAGGCTGGTACAGTATTCAAGATGGGATAGGATGAGTGATTGGAATGCCAACCAAATGATCAAACAGAATGAAAATCTGTTCATTTTTCCAGTATTTTCAAGTATGCTGAATTTTATGGACAAAGATTTTTTTCCCTGTCTCTTTATTTGCTTACCCAGGAAATGGAGAGTAAAATCATTTGAGCAAATAATACAAAATGTTTATGAGGCATTCATAAAAACCTGTAATGTCATTCTTGATGACTTAAACAAAAGGTATCCAAGAAAAACCTTAGTAGGACATTCAATGGTTCTGACCCTGGGTGCCCTGAATTAACTCTGGGAATTCCTACAGTCTTCACTCCCAACCCTGAGGCTGAGTTGAAGATGGTGTCAACAGAAAACCATTCCAAGAGACCGTTTTGCTAAGATAACTTGCCTTCTCTTCTTATCGTTCATAATTTCTTCAATGTCTCCATTGTGGGCACCGCCTCCTCCACACATTCATTCAACTGTAGGTGTTTGTCAAAACTTTGTCCTGGATCTATTACTGGTTTCCTTCTCTGCCACCAATCATGAGGAGCTCATCCACTTTCATGGTTTCTTCTATCATTAATGTCCAGATGAACCCGAAATCTATCTTTTGCCTCATGATTTCTCACTTTACAATCAGTCCCAGATTATCTAGCCCCTTTTTGATGCCTTGTTGCCATCTCAAACTCACTCCAAAGGCTCAACAACCCCAAGTCTTCTCTGTTGCCCAACTTCCCCACCACAATTAGGTCTCTTTTCTAGCAAAATGTGCTTCCTAAGAGCTTTCTGTAATGTTTACCTTCTCTCTTCTCCACAACTTTGCCCAAGCTCTCTTCCATATCACATGCCCCATACAACCCCCTGTTACAACCCTTCAATTTCCGAAGCTTTCACTAATTAACCCCATTCGTTTTTTTAATTTGCCGGCACAATCACTCACCCACTGCTCCTCCCCTTTCACCTCACTCTTGAAATTATTGTACCTATGTTATACAGTCTCAAATGTCGCATGTAGCAGAGCAGTTGATTCTTTGGAAGACAGCAGTGTCTTTGCCTCGTAAACAGCAACCAGGAAACAGAGAGTGCCCTGACAGTCAGTACTACAGAACAACATTTTCTCAACATATTCATTCAGTCATATTTATTGAATGCTTACTGTGTGCAGAGCACTGTGATAAGCGCTTGGGAGAGTACACCATGACAATAAGCAGACACATTCCCTGTCCAAAATGAGCTTAGCATTTCTACAAGAATGCAACTCCTGTGTCACAGAACTTGGGGGAGAACAAAGGAGTAAGCTGGACTACCAGATGGGCAACTCCTCCTCAGAACCTTTCACCTAGAGAGCAAAATTCATCCCTGTTAAAAACTGCTATCAATCTCTCCATTTGCATGTACAAACATATGATCTATTTGTGCATGTGGCTGTCCTTTGATTACAAAGATGGCATTGGTGAAGGTAAGCATTTGATCTGATTGTACAGGAATGCATCCCTGATATTCGGTCATGCTTGCGAAGACAAAGGCAGGATTGATGGGGAAAGGCCTAAGAAAGTTTCTGCTGTCATTGCTGTTTCCTTTCCTTTGCAAAATTCTCAGAATCTGGGCCAAGACCTAGAATATAACACCTGGCCTTGTTGGTCTTTCAAGCAGCCACTCAGTGGCTTATCAAGTGCTTATGATATACTGTACTAAGCTCATGGAAGAGAGAGTACAACGGAGTTAGTGGACATATTTCTTGCCCACAGTGAACTTGCAGTCTTTCATGGTGGATAATCATAAAGTAGGTAATAACATGAGAAGTTCTAAAGGGAGCTTTAAAGTCCAAACCATAGTAGGTGGGTAGACCACTCTAGACAGGGCAAACGGCCTAGGTTCCACCTTTCCCCCACCGAGGAGGATGTCAGCTATCGGCTGCTGCATGGGGAGGCGGGAAAAGAGCGGGAACAAAACTCTAACCAAGACCCGTGCCCTTATCTTTCCCCTTTGTCTGACCCATGTGATGACAGTTGCCCAGAGACATGATGGGAGGAGCCGAGATTGGGAAGATGACATGGCCATCTCCCGGAGTTTTGGGCTAGTGCTCTGGACATCCCAGGACTCCATGAGGTAGGAGGTCCAGCCCCTTTCACAGCTGTTCCTTGGCTGGAGAGTGGAGAAAAGACAAAGCCCAGAGAGGCTGCAGGGGAAGGGTGAGAACTGGTGGATTTTCTTAAAGGTCCACTGCTACACGATGTTGATTTGGGATGGGAGGGGCAATGAGACGTTGAATGGGATTTAAGGACAAGACTTCCGCTCTTTCAGTATGCTCTCTGACTGACAGGATCCAGGTTGCTTAGTTGCCCCGAGCTACTCCTGTCACTACAGAGGGCCGTGGCTCAAGCTTACAACTGAGACATTGAGATGGAGTCCTGGCTCTTACTGATTACAAAATAGGAAGCTGTTTCTTTTTGCTTTTCCTTCCTGACCTAGAAGTAGGAGGTTTCCAAAATGCTCTTCCGACATGAAAATAGTAGAGTCTTGAAAGCTTTAGGAGCTTTTTCTAAGCTCAGTAGAGTTCTGGCAGGTGGCCGATCACCTCCAAGAACAAAACAAAGCTGTTAAATTCTGCTGGTACAGAGTAGAAGCCAAAGGGGTTCCTTTCCGTGCAAAGACATAACTGTAAACAGATACGGTTTCTACAACCTGATATCCTCAGTACTTCTGCCATCTCACAGATCATCTAACAAAACTCAGTGTTATTGACCAGTCTAGTTCAATTTACAGGTCTTTCTCACCTAGGGCTCAAATATCTCTCCAAGGGTCAAAGAAAACTAGTATGTAGCTAAAAATCTATCTAAGGGTAACTAGCTAACTCTAAATTCAGCTGCATCATCATCTCTAGACTGTAAGCTCATTGTGGGCAGGGAATGTGTCTGTTTATTGTTCTCTCCCAAGCACTTAGTACAGTGTTGTGCAAACAGTAAGCACTCAATAAATACGACTGAATGAACAAATGAATGAAAAATATCACTTACTTTACACAGAAAACAGTACTAGAAATGGGGAAACTTTAAGTAATAATGAAATCATTTATTATGTAGTTACTACGTGCCCAAAACTGTAAGTACTGGGGTAGATACAAACTGATCACATCAGACACAGTCCCTGTCCTTCAAAAGCCTGCCAGAGTCAGAGGAAGAAGAAAACGGCATCTCCATTTTATAGATGAAAAACAGAGACCCAGAAGCAGGTTAAGTGACTTGCCCAAGGTCACACAGCAGGCAAGTGACAGTCACAATTAGAACTCAGGACCCCTGATTCCCAGTCCTCTGTACTTTCCACTAAGCCATGCTATCTCTGTAGCAATACAATTAGTGATGTAATCCTGTGCTCTCATGAAGCTCGCAGTCTTACTGTGAAATAAAAAAATGTAACAAGCCAACTGTTCAGATTTAAAGAATAAAATAGCAGTATAAAATAGCTATTAATGGTGAAAGAACTGGCACAACATTCAGATCAATGGAAGGGTCAAGGCAGTTAGAGTAGTGACTACCCAGGCTCCAAGGACTAGCCTCTCCCAGTAATAATCTGCTATGTATTGTTGTTACTGAATTGTTGAAATTCTATTTGATTTTTCACCTTGCATTCATATTTTCTGTTATATTGAGATTTCCCTCTGGATTTGGGTTTGAATCAATGTACTAGACACTGAACCTCTTGAATCATGAGATTGAAACTGGGGAATTCTAGCTCTGGAACTCAAACTATGATCCAAATTAACCACCCTGTATTTAGGGAGATCCAGGGAAGGTGCAAGGTTTAAGGGTCCAGCCGGGACCCAACTGAGAGATTTGTGAAGACCTCAGAAATCATGGATAAACCTGATTCCCCAAGCAGATAAAGACCAAGGTCAGGTCTTCATCAGTACAACTAGGAAAAAATAGCAACAGAAAACATCAAAGGTGATGTTTAGAAGATATTATTCAAAGTCACTGAACTTCAAAGCTGCAAAGGCCAGATTTGATGATCTGATTACCAGAAAGCAATTACCGTGTTGCTTACAGCATATTGCATATATTACAGATATTGCTTGGGGAAGTGGCTGAACAAAAGAATTGAGCCTAAGAGTAACCCCAAATTAACTCACCTAGCTTCCTTCTCACCCCAGGTATAGTTTAAGAGAGAAAAATACTTTTTGACCACATGGATTGTTTCCTGCTGGGGTTTCAGGGTATTAAGTAGGCCCACAGACTACACCTAAAGGAAGTTCAAAATTGAACTTGGCTCTGTCTTCCAGAGGGTGGTACTTGCCACTACTGGCAGAGAAATCAGGCTGTTCCAGTAGCTTCTAGGAAGTGTATGCAAAACCAGCCCTTTGCATTGTGTCCCTCCCCTACAATTATCCTGTCACCTCTGCTTGGATAAGATTTTAAATTCTCAGGCTCTGGCTGTGACCCACCCTGTTGGTAGCTTCCTGTAGACCAGGAATTGGGTTTCAATCAATGCTTAAGGACTCTCCCCATGGTTGTACATATTGTACTAACTCTACAAAGTGTAAAGTTAGAAAGTTGACTCTACACTAATTCTGGAGGCCTGATTCTCTGAATTAAGCAGAGGTGTGATGGTTAGAGAGTACCCTTGGTCATTTGTATGATTTGCTCTGCTTCAAGATTGCTCTCCTAACTTCCCATAGTGGTTTTGTACATATTGATTTTCATACTTTAGACGTGTATTTATTCACCTCTTCATCTTTCCATTCTTTTGGCAAATCATTGGTAAATTATTTTGCGTCTGTTCCTCCATTATACTGTAAGCCTCTTGAAGCTGGGATTGTGTCTTCCTATTTTTATGGTCCTGCCCACGTGTTTTAGTATGCTGCTCTTGACAGGGCTTGATTATTCTGTATCTAACCCAGTGCTTGCTACAATGCTGGGTATGTAGTAAGAACTTAACAAATATTCTATTATTTTAGAAACAAATAGGCTTTTCTTGAAAGAAATTGAGGCATCCACATGCGTTTCAAAAATGAGTAGTATCTAGGTTCAACTGAAGGATCAACTCAGCTCCCTCCCCATCGCCCATATTCCCTCCCTTTGCTCTACCTCCTCGCTACCCAGCAGCACTTGTGTACATATCTAAAATTCTATTTATTTATATTAATGCCTCTTTACCTGTTTTGAGGTGTGTATAGCTATAATTCTATTTATATTGATGCTACTGATGCCTGTTAACTTGTTTTGATGTCTGCTTCCCCCCTTCTATACTGTAAACCCATTGTGGGCAGGGATCGTCTCTATTGCTGAATTGTACTAATGAAACACTTAGTACAGTGCCCTGAGCACAGTAAAGTGCTCAATAAATACAACTGAATGAATGAATGAAAGAAAGGAAGAAAGAAAGAAAGAAAGAAAGAAAGAAAGAAAGAAAGAAAGAAAGAAAGAAAGAAAGAAAGAAAGAAAGAAAGAAAGAAAGAAAGAAAGAAAGAAAGAAAGAAAAAGAAAGAAAAAGATCTCGGGCATCGCTTCTGCAAATGATGGCAGTAGATAATAATTCACTTTCTACTTCAACAATCCACTAGAATCTTTAACTATGCCCAGCATGGGCCACTGTTCACATCAGCACCACACCTTTTTTTTTTAAAAAAAAAAAAAACAGCCTGTTAATATCGATCAAAAGAGTTTTAGTCTAGAGGAATCAGAGAAGGCACCTTATTACCGTGAATGAGTCTAATTTTTCTAAACCTGGAGTACTAACAACAGTGATGGAAATTAATTAAGAGCAATTAAATCAAAACAGACATAAAATGGTTGTTGGAAGGGGTGGTTGTGTTAATTTAGAAACAGTGAGTCATCTCCCCATTTCTGCTAACAGTTCTGGTAGATTAATAATTATGACATTTGTTCATTCATTCATTCAATCATCTTTATTGAGTACTTACTGTGTGCAGAGCACTGTACTAAGCACTTGGGAAGTACAAGTTGGCAACATAGAGAGACGGTCCTGACCCAACAGTGGGCTCACAGTCTAGAAGAGTTGTTAAGAGTTTACTATGTGTCAAGCACTGTACTAAGTGCCAGGATAGATTAAAAAATAATCAGGTACCTCATGGGGCTCACAGTCTAAGTAGGAGGAAGAGCAGTATGGAATCACCATTTTGCAGAAGAGGAAAATGGGGCACCGAGAAGTTAAATGACTTAACCAAAGTCACACAACAAACAAGTGGTCATCCCAGAATTAAAACCCAGTTCCTCTGACTCCCAGATTACCTGGTGAAGACACAGTAACATCCAGAAATCTGGGAGAAGTGACAGGATGGTACCTTCCTGAGATTGAGTGCCTATTGTGAGGACACCTCTCCTTTTCTAGCTCACTGAATGCAGTGTTTTGGGGTTGTTGTTTTTCAGTGGTATTTATTAAGCATTTAATCTGTGTCAAGCATTGTTCTAAGCATCTAAGTAGGTACAAGGTAATTAGATCAGAAACAGTCCTTGTCCCATGTGGGGCTCAAAGTCTGAAGAAGGAGGGAGTAGGGATTAATCCCCATTTTACAGATGAGGGAACTGCACAGAGAAGTTGAGTGACTTATCCAAGGTCACACAGCAAACAAGTGCCAGAGCTGGGATTAGCACCCAGGTCTTTTGACTCCCAGGACCATGCTCTTTCTACTAAGCCATACTACTTCTCATATTATCTCTGGGATAACAGGCACACCACATTCAAAAATCTTGGGTTGGTCTCTGGGTTACTTCACTCATCACCAATGATCCCTTCTATGTGGGAAAAAGGAGTTTAAGAAAGAAAAACACTCAGGCCTTTTGGTAACAGGTAATCCTGGCTGATCATCACTAAATGTGTACTGAAAGCAAACCCATTCATCAGTCACATAAACTGCATTTATTGAGAGTTTACTGCGTGCAAAGCACTATTCTAAGAGCTCAGGAGAGTACAGTAGAACAGATCTGGGTGATGTGTTCCCTGCCCATAAGGAGTTTACAGTCTAGAAGAGGAGCTTACCATCTAAAGAAGGAATTTACCAGTGCCAATTGTAAACAAACACCTCCAAAATAGCAGTTCTACTTTTCTTGATTCCTTGATGGGTTGGCACATTTTACATTGTGAATTGCTAATAAGGCAAAATCCCTCAAAGAGATATGATAAACAAGCGGTATATAATGGCCACTGATCAATCATCTCTTAGTTCAAATTGTTAGATCTCCCAATCTTGCAAGTAAGGGGAGGTGCCAGGGAAGGGGAAGGTGGGACTTTGTGAAGCTCCAAAGGAGGTAGAGACTCACATGTGGGAAAAGAGGAAAGAAGGGTTTAGTTAGGGAAGGCCTCTTAGAGGAGTTGAAGCGGGGGAGAGTGATTATTTCTCAGATTTGAGAAACAAGGGCGTTCCAGGTCAGAGCCGGGATGTGGGTGAGAAGTCAGCAGCAAAATAGATGAGATCGAGTTCCAGTGAGAAGGTTAGCATTAGAGGAGCTAAGTGTGAGGACTGGGTTGTAGTAAGGAGAATAGCAAGGTGAGGTAGGAGGGGTCTAGGTGACTGAGTGTTTTAAGCCCCTTTTCTTTTCATTTGATTTGCCACTGTTTAGCCAATGAATTCAGAAAGATTTATTCCCGTACTTGTCCTGGAGCTGCAATAGGAAAATGAGAAACCAACTGTAGTTGAAGCAAAAAGTAGGTCTAATTGAAAGGGTCACAAATTATGATGTTGTTCTGCACCATTAGACCATATTTTCAATAAAACATATGCAAAGCAATGTTACCAAAATGATGAACTTCAGTGAGTGCAGCAGGTAAGAGTTCCACCCAACAAAATAAGTAAATCAAACAAATTAGCATGAACTTTCACGACACCACAAAATGAGGAGCCGCAAAATGCACTCACTGACGACGTCCTTTACTAAAATCTTAAAAATCAGAACATTAAAACATGGAGAAAACTGGGGAACTTTAGGATGCAAAATATATGTAAAATCCCTGAAAGTTGTGTTTTAGCTAATAAAATGTGTGAGATGAAGAAGAAAAGTACACATTGTATATTTAAATAAATCACTATTAAAGATTTGCATTTTAAAATTTGTCGTTGATTTCTTTCTCCAAGAAGTCTTGCAGATTCCATATTGCATAACCTTCTAAAGTGCTAGATTTGTATTTTAATGATGCTGAAAGAATTTCAAGAATAACAGGCCTGCAAAGATGTATCACTTTTCATACAATTTTAAGAAATCTAATGAAAAAGTTTGAAGGTGAGAAGAGTTCAATGTGACAGACACTTTGGCATTATGCCTACTTTTCCCATAAATTAATTCCAACTTCTGTTCCATAACCAAACTTATCTATCTGTTGGTTTGAAATCTCAGATGAAACTTTGCATACAGAGAGATGATAGTATGAATAATCATTTTACTGTAAATATAATAAAACCAGTCTGATAAGCAAAAGTTTGCTAAAAAAAATAACATTCCATGTCATATCCTACTATTCTCTTTTAGAAAAAATAAATGAATACATTCTTAGACCTATGGGTGTGGCTTACTATTCAAACATTTACACATTTTTCACATTGTTTCAAGAACAAATGATGAACAAGCACCACCTTTCCTGTATTCAAATGATCCTGTTAGCTGATGCATTTTGATTAAAATACTCACAAACACAGTATTTCTTCTTGTGTATAATTAATGGAATAAAAACAGAGCCAAGAATTTCAGATAATGAGTATGGAAATAGATGAAAGTGGCTGAATTTTGAATGAGAGCAAATTTTGGCCAATAATAGCCTATACCTTATTGCTAATGTCAAATACTCTGCAAGTATTGAAATGGCCCAAATGTAGGAGTCCCCAAATTGCTTTGGTGGAGGAGTTTAGATAAAAATCATTCATGTACAATAACAGAGTTAACTTGTTTATAACATGTTAACATAAAAAAAAACCTTATCTGCTAGATTGGTGAGGCAGTTCTGGTCTCTCTCCTTTGTAAATGATACAAGATTCTTAGAGTAAAGAATCTTAGACTGTGATCCCTAGACAAGGTCTGATAAAGGGTCCTCTTAGGAGAGAGAACAGCTACATCAATCAAACAGGAGAATTCCTTCGTTCAGGTAAACATGCAGAGTGGAAGGGTCCTGAATATCCACAGAAAAGGAAGACAAATGCCCTGTTAGAGAGTTGGATGTTCTGGGACTTCTGAGATACCCCAGGTAATGCATCCTTTTACCATAATGCCAGCCTCCATCAAGGTTGCCAGCCCATGGAAAGAGGTTGAATTCTACCAGATGCTGCAATGTTGGGTAAGACATTTATAACTTCAAATTTCAGTTATCCACCCTCCTAAGAAACCCCTCTCTTTTTTAGCTAACCCCATCAAGCCAACTCCTACCTCTCAGCCTAAACTGAAAATATAGGATATAATACCATAATATACAATATAGTGCTTATAAGATACAGCTACAACTATATGCTGTATAAAATATATGATGCAATCTTATAATATATATTATGTAAGCTACTATAAGATGCTGCTACAACTATATGCTGCATATTATAATAATAACGGTATTTGTTAAGAACTTACTATGTGTCAAGCACTGTTCCAAGCACTGGGGTAGATACAAAGTAATCAGGTTGTCCCACGTGGAGCTCACAGTTTGAATCCCCATTTCACAGATGAGGTAATTGAGGCACAGAGAAATGAAGTGACTGGCCCAAAAGTCACACAGCTGACAAATGGCAGAGTCAGGATTAGAACCCACAACCTCAGACTCCCAAGCCCATTCTCTTTACACGAAGTCACGCTGTATATAATATATGAGATCATAATATAATACATAAGTAGTGTTATATCATATATTACATACAGCATATAGTTGTAGCAGGATCTTATAAGTACATGCCTTTTCCATAAGACCCTATTAAAATTAAACAACATGACTTTGAAACACCTTAGGAAAATAAAGACAAACTTCCTTTTTTTAAGAATGTTTTGATGTGGCTGAGATTCTCTCTGTTCCTCACAGAAGGAAGGGCCACAGGAGCAGCAGGAGGCAGGGCAAAGGATGTGCTGTTGTGCCTGGTTGGGGAGGATTGTCTTTTGGGGAAAAAAAATGGCATTTGTGAAGCATTTAGTATGGGCCAGACACTGTACTATGCCTTGAGATAGATATATGCTAATCAGATTCAACACAGTCCAAGTCCCACATGGGGTTCACAGTCTTAATCCCCATTTGACAGATGAGGTAACTGAGTCCCGGGGAAGGTAAGTGATTTGTCCAAGGCTACATAGCAAGCAAGTAGCAGAGCTGGGATTAAAACCCAGGACTTCTGACTCCCGGACCAATTAACTTCTCTGTGCCTCAGTTCCCTCATCTGTAAAATGGGGATTAAGACTGTGAGGCCCATGTGGGACAAGCTGATTACCTTGTATCCCCCGCAGCAGTTAGAAAGGTGCTTGGCACATAGTAAGAGCTTAACAAATACCATTATTATTATTATTACTCTTTCCACTAAGCCAAATGCTTATGAGTAGGCGTGTTGTGAGTAAAATGGAACCTGAACAACACTGGACATCATGCAGAGGGGACTCTGACTCTGAGCCTCGCATCATCCACAAGAGTAAAAAGCCGTAATACCTCTTCCCAACCCCAAAATGTTGGCCCCCTGATGTGATGAACTAACACAGAAACTCAGAAACAGAAAAAACACATTATGAAAGAGTGATAACATTCATCTTCCACTGGGAAATCCGGTGGGATAACAGGATGCATAACTCAACAATCTGAGGAGCATAGCTGGACTCCTTTAGATAAGAAAACCCTGAAAGACTTGGAGATCCTTAATATTGTCAGGACAATTCAGTGCTGGCTATTAGAGTATTTATTAAACACCCTTAATGTTCTTGGCTCTTCCAGAACTTTTAAAAGGTATGGTTCCTCTCTCCAGGACTTCAGTCTGAGGGAAGTAATAATAATAATAATAATATTTGGAAAGCACTTACTATGTGCCAAGCACTGTTCTAAGCTCTCGGGTAAATACAAGGTTGACCCACGTAGGACTCACAATCTTAATCCTCATTTTACAGATGAGGTAACAGGCAAAGAGAGGTCAAGTGGCTTGCCCAAGGTCACACAGTCGACTAGTGTCGGAGCAGGGATTAGAACCCTCATCCTCTGACTCCCAAACCCGTGCTCTTTCCATGAAGCCAGGCTGCTTCTCCTGAGGAGACAGGGAGAGCCATTTAATATGTTAAGCATGTGCTTTTCTGAAATCAAACAGAGTTGGATTCATCACTGATTTAATGCAGGTAATGGGGGAAAATGTCCAGAATCTCTGGCTTTACTAATTGGTGACTACTTGTACAATGATACTTGTGTGATTGCTTCAAAAAAGTAAAATTATGTCGTGTTATTTTAGCTGAATATGAAAATGATGAACACCCAGAGCAAACAATCCAGTATGGGCAGGTAATAAATCATAATGCTTGTGGGAATCAGATCTCATTAGGGTTGGAACAAGAGGCTCTGTTGCACAAACTGATGATGATTAGTACAACACTCCCTCTCCTATTTTTATTTAATTGGTGCAGAGCCCAAATCTTGCATGCAGTTAAATTTCTCTTCTTACTGTGCACATCTCAGTAAATTCCCATCAGCTGTTATTTGTTTTTAAAGTATCCGGGTAGACAATAAAGTGACAATGGCTGCTCATAATTTTGATCAAAGAAAGAAAGATCATGATCATATCATTACTTTGGTCTTGGGAAATGTTTAAACATCCATTACAGTCAATGGCAATTAGCACAGGCTAATAAGAACATGGAATGTAAGGCAAGCTTTCAATAAGCTTTTGAAATGCAGTATATTTCAGACCTCCCCCCCAAAAAGAATACTGCTTCCATCAGTTCAGTGTGACAATGGAAAAAGCTATTTTTCTAAGTAGGATATTTTCCAGAAATACAATTGGATTTGGTACTGTATTTTTAGAAAGCAAAGTTCCATCTAAGAGGGCAGTCAGCAAAGAGAGCTTAAAATTATCCTTGGAGGTTAGGAAAAACGGTGTAGAGAAAAATCAATTTCAAGCTTTCAGCAACTTGCTTCTAATAACTTACATATACCTTTAATATATCACTGCATTCACGGTTTTAGTAACAGAGACTAATAAATTAGTTTCATAAATTGTAAGAAATAAAAGAAATGTCTTTTGAGCTGACTTTGATAGTTGAAGTCCACCTAGAAAATGCTGGCCCTATGGCTTTCACAGTCTCTTCTGGTCTAGCTAAATTCCCTCCTATGCCTGTGACATACTGATCATTTCTTGCATTCTTCAAAGTATTAGGCTTGCTCCTACTTGTCTTATGTGCTTAGTAAGATGGAATAGTAAAAACATTCACTGGACTCTAAATCTCTTTTGAAATACATTACCGTGGTATGGTTTTGTTTCAAAACTACCAATGGTCTCCCTTCTTAGGAGGGATGGGAATTCCAAAGCAATTCGAATAAAAAGGAAATACAATTGAATTTTTTTACTCAATTCAAAATTCAAATGGAAAATGTTGGAGACTCAATTTTCCAAATGTCAATGTTACTTCCCATTTTTAAGTCCACTATACCCAGACAAAACATTTAAATATTAGGAATTAACCTAGACAAGAAATTAGATTTACTTTCATGTGGAAATGAAAGTTGGACGCTCAAATTATTTATGCCACTTGACTTCTAACTCTGTAGTTTATTTCTACTACAAGCCTCTTATTTCACGATATGAAGTCCCTGTCTTGACTTTATGAAATACTCTATTATCTGATTTTTAAATGAAAACAGCCACGTAGGACTTTACAAGATGTTTAGGTGTCCATTTTGGGGAAAAGAATGCCCTTACTTTATTAATAATAATAATAATAATGATGGTATTTGTTAAGAGCTTACTATGTACCAGGAATTGTATTAAGCACTGAGGTGGATACTAACAAATCAAGTTGGACACAGTCCCTGTCCCACCTGGAGCACAATCTTAATCCCCATTTTACAGATGTGGTAACTGAAGCTCAGAAAAGTAAAGTGATTTATCCAAGGTCACACAGCAGACAAGGGTGGAAGCAGGATAAGAACCCATGACCTTCTGACTATGCTCAATGCTCTAGCTCTACACAATGCTGATTCTCTTACTTTAGAAGTAGTTTTGTTAGGGCTTTGAATTTAGATGACATAAAGTCTATTAAAATTGGGGACTATCTTGCATTAGTTTGGGAATGTAAATTCTGCCAAGGCCAAGGTTCACGTATTAGGTTGATTGGCCCTTTGCTGCCTGGAACAAAGTGTGTTTTTGAGAGGGAGAACAAAATAAATAGTCCTAGGGTGTTTGTGAAATTAATTTCAAATGTTGTTCAGTAGTCACAGAGTGAGCTGAATATTTTTCTTGAAAGGGGAACTAAACTGAAATACTTCAAGTGAACTACTGGATTTTTCCATAATAATGATAATGGTATTTATTAAGCGCTTACTATGTGCAAAGCACTGTTCTAAGTGCTGGGGGGATACAAGGTGATCAGGTTGTCTGTCCCATGTGGGGCTCACAATCTTAATTCCCATTTTACAGATGAGGTAACTGAGGCACAGAGAAGTTAAGTGACTTGCCCAAAGTCACACAGCTGACAATTGGCAGAGCCGGGATTTGAACCCATGACCTCTGACTCCAAAGCCCATGCTCTTTTCACTGAGCTATAACTTGCGTCACTCTGAGTATTTCTAACTTCCTATATAAGCAAATGGAAATGGTTCAAGAATTGACCAGTTTTGTATTGCAAGACAAAAAAAAATCATTTAGGGCATGCCATCTTTTTAATATAGTCTCTTTGCTGGCCTATAAAACTTTCAACTTGAGCCCTAAACTATCAATAATGTCCAGTCTTTATATAACTGGTTTATTAATTTATTCCTTCATTTTATTAAAAGTCATTCCCCAAACAAAACTTCCAAGTGCACTTTGCACTCAGCATTTGCTCTCTTTTCTCTGATGGTAGGAGAAAGGTATGACTATAACAAAATGTGTACTTTACCCTTCACTGTAATGTGATTCTAGCCAAAATTCTATTCACTAAGGTGAGGTAAAATAGAAGAAATTTTGTTACAGATGCTTTACGTTTCAAAGTCATGAATTAAAAGCCCTTGGATATATAACTTCATTCATTCATTCTTGAAGTGCTTATTTGTGTGATTAATTTTTTGACTTGTTAATGTATTCTTGGTGTGTTTCAGTCCAAAGACATGGCAAAAGTCTCATTTCATGGTAAATATCAATTTGATTATATATCCACATATAAACCACATTCACTCTGGGATTACGGCAATTCTCCAAAACCATGAGTGGCAGTATAATTGTTATCCCGGTTCCAGCACTTGTCTGCTGTGTGACCTTGGGCAAGCCACTTAACTTCTCTATGCCTCAGTTATCTCATCTGTAAAATAGGGATTAAGACTGTGAGCCCTACATGGGACAACCTGATTACCTTGTATCTCCCCCAGTGCTTAGAACAGTGTTTGGCACATAGTAAGTGCTTAATAAATGCTATTATTATTATTATGGGTTCAAAGTCCACTGCAAGGCCCAAGTTATCCTTATATTAATTACTAGAGCTATATACCAGCTAATAGTGTAATCATTTGGATTTGTCAAAGGGGAAAAAAGAGGCTGGCAGCTTGATCATTTTTCTGAAAAATATGATTTGCTAGAATTCACATAACTCAAAAGTTAATCCTTTCTTGGCAGTTGACTAAACCCATGAGTTTATACTGGCAAACAATATTAGTGCTGAATGTCTAAGTCCCTTTTTGATCTGGTAAATAAATACATAGAAAAGTCAACTTCAATTATGGAGTTCAAATTTATGACATCTCTAGTACTGTAATAAACTGTTGACAAATGCTGAATTCAGGTTGATAATAATACGTAATGCTCCAAGAATCAATGGCCTTTGACAGGTTACCAGAATGTATTTTAACAATCTATAGCTTACCACATTTGTAAATAAAGAGCATTTGATTATTGTTCTACTTAATATCAAAAGCACCATATTTCATTACATTTTCATTTTATCTACTGAACAGAAGCAAGAAATTGGCTTCATTAATATAATTTATGAAGTTGTTGGTGAAATTTAATTTGGGCAAGTACATGGTCCAAAAATATGTGGTAAAAGTGATTGTAACTGGAAGATTCCATTTTATTTTAGAGGTTTTTACATGATATGATTTAAGGAAACCATTTTAAATCTGAAGGGTTAAGGTCTTCTAAAAAGAGAGGGATGCAGAGAAAACAACATGCTGGAAAAAGGATAAAAGATCCCGGTTCTATTCCCAGCTCGGCTACTGAATCATTTTTTGTCACTGGGCAACCCACAGATCTTCTCTGGGTCTCAGTTTGCTCAGCTTTAAAATGGGGTTAAGATATATCTCCTTTAAACTAAGCCCTAGGTGGGACAGGGGATAAGATATATCCCCCTTGAACTAAGCCCTAGGTGGGACATGGACAGCATCTGATCAGGTTGTCCTGTATCATACCTTGCCCCTGGTGGAGTGCTTGGCCTAGAAAAATACTTAATGATTATTATAGACAAATTCCATAAATAATAACAACCACCAAATTGCTCGGCCAAACACTTTAAGTCAAAAACCCCATCTCTTCTATCCAGAGTTTCCAAATGTTCAACAATTCAGTTAGAGTTGTGCAGTGGAAAACAACTCCCCCTGCTTCAATCAATCACATCAATAGTATTTATTGAGCACTTATTGTATGCAGAGCACTGTACTTGGGAGAGTACAATTTAACAGAGTTGGTAGACAATTCCCTGCTACACCATAATAAGCACTTGGAAGAGTACAAAATAACAGAGTTGGTAGACAAATTCCCTGCCCAGAAGAAGCTTAGAGTCTGGAGGGAGAGACAGGTGTTAAAATAAATGATAAATATGTACATAAATGCTGTGAGGCGAAGTGTGGAATGAATGAAGGGTATAAATCCAAGAGCAAGGGCAACACAGAAGGGAGAGGGAGTAGGGGAAATGAGGGCTTAGTCAGGGAAGATCTCCTGGAGGAGATGTGATTTTAATAAGGCTTTGAAGGTGGGGAGAGTGATCAAGAGAGTTGGTAGACATGGGCCCACAACGAGTTTACAGTCTTGATGATGGTTATGAGAGGGGGAGGGAGTTTCAGGCCAGAGGGAGGACACAGATGAGGAGCTGATGACGAGATAGAGGAGACAGAGGTACAGTGAATACACTGGTGTTAGAGGAGTGAAGTGAACATGTCGGGTTGTAGTAGGACATCAGTCAACTAAGAAAGGAGGGGGTAAGGTGACTGAGTTCTTTAAAGCCAAGGGTAAGGAGTTTCTGTTTGATGCAGAGGTGGATAGGCAACAACTGGGCGTTCTTGAGGAGTGGAGAAATGTGGACTGAACCTTTTTTAGAAAAGCTCAGAGGGTCATATAACCCCCTTGTTCACAATACAGTTTAGTCCAAACAAAAATTCCAATAGCTCTTCCTGCAAAATAAAATCAATCAACTAATCAATAGCATTAAATGAGGGCTTAGTCTGTGCTAAACACTATACTAAGCAATTGGGAGAGTCAATCAACCAACCAATTGTACTTATTGAACACTTACTGTGTGCAGAATACTGTACTAAGTATGTGGGAGACTATGCTATAACAGAATAGGTAAATATGTTCTGTGCCCAGAGGAGATTACAGTGTAGAGGGCGAGACAGTCATGGAAATAAATAATGGATATGATAATAATAATAATAATGGCATTTATTAAGCACTTACTATGTGCAAAGCACTGTTCTAAGCACTGGGGAGGTTACAAGGTGATCAGGTTGTCCCATGGTGGGGCTCACAGTCTTAATCCCCATTTGACAGACGAAGTAACTGAGGCACAGAAAAGTTAATTGGCGGAGCCGGGATTTGAACCCATGATCTCTGACTCCAAAGCCCGTGCTCTTTCCATTGAGCCACGCTGCTTCTCCTAGCCACACTGTTTCTCCTATGTACATAAGTGGTATGAGGCTGAGGGTGGGATGAATAAAAAGTACAAATTCAAGTTCAGTAGTGACACAGAAGGCAAGAGGGGGTAGAGAAAATGAGGGTTTAGGCAGGGAAGACCTCTTGGAGGAGATGTGATTTTAATAAGGTTTGGAAGGTGGGGAGACTGAGGCCGGTCAGATATGAAGGGGGAGGGAATTCCAGGAAAGAGGCAGGAGATGGGGGAGGGGTCAGTGATGATTTAGACAAGATGGAAGACAGTGAGTAGGTTGGGATTAAAGGATTGAAGTGACAATCCATCAGTTACTGGACACGAGACCTGCACTATGGAGGCATTTCACTATTAATATAAATTCCTCCCACTCCCATCTCAAGAGAATATTAAGGTGCAATATTGGTATTTACTGAAGAAGAAAAAGAATGAAAAGTTGGATTGATTAAAACTGGCAATGCAAAAGTCCCTTCTTTTACAGGTCCACATTTTGCCTGCCATTTTGAGACTCTGTCCTGATTTGGAATGACATTTTCCAGCCTAATTCCCTCATGTTCAGCTCAGCAAAATACAATAGGAGTCTTCTAGTCTCCATGTAGAAGGGTAAATCCCTGGGGGAGGGAAAAGCTACTTCTATTCACTAGAAAGGCAGCATGGCTTATTGGGAAGAGCATAAACCTGGGAGTCTGAGGACCTGGGTTCTAATCCCAGCTCTGTTACTCATCTGCTATGTGACCTTGGGCAAGTCACTTAACTTCTCTGAGCCTCACTCAGTTTCCTCATCCGCAGAATGGTGATTTAATATCTGCTCTCCCTCCTACTCAGCCAGTGAACCCCAGTGAGACCTGATTATCTTGTATCTGCCCCAGCCCTTAGTACAGTGCTTGACACATAGTAAACACTTAGAAAAATACCACAGTTTTTATTACTTTTAGGGGTTTCTTGAGTCACTGTCCTAAATTTTAAAATAAGGATACAGAGGTGAAAGGGCAGGAGGCATGAAGAAAGGGAACCACGCACTGTGGTAATATTCTATGTCAGTTACATTGTACGCTCCCAGGTGCTTAGCACAGTGGTCCGCACACAATAAGCGCTCAGTAAATATGACTGACTGACATTATTCAACTACACAGTGGATTTAGAGAACAACAGAAGAGCGCCAACAAAATCAGCCTTAGTAAGATTAGGCTTAACATAGGATAGAATACCAGGAAAACCCAAATATAGGAACGCTCTAAGGTTGGCTTAGTAACTTGGTTACATGGCAATTAATGTACTGGCTTCATAAGGAAGCAAAGATTAATCAACCCTGCAGGGACTGAAACCTGTGTTTCCAGTATATGTAGCTATTTCAAACCTGTTGCTTGTCCATTAAATCATTCCCTCCCACTTCATGAAACTGAAAGGATAAATGAAGAAAGGGGAAATCAACAGTTTCTGAGCAATGACCTGACATTGTGACAGTTGACTCCATCATTTTTTTAAATGTTTCATTTTTAAAACATTGCTTTCATCGGTCTGAAAATTCAGTGATACTCATATTGGGGATTCAGGGGAATACCAAGATAGTGTGAGAAACAATTTCTTAGAGCAAATGATCAAAGTAATGAATATAAATGTACCTGAGGTTATCCCAGATTCTTGTAGGATTGTCCCAGATTCTTGTAGGCCTTTCTGGGCTATTTTATGAAAGGGTACTCTTTTTTTTTTCCAGAAGTAGCACTGTCTTTGTAAAAGACCTATACCTACCCTGCAATGTTTTCTCCCTAATTTTACTTGCTTTAAATGGTTGAGTTTCCACATCCTGCAAGTTTAAGGACACAGCACTCTGGAACTTGTGGTACATTTGTTCTAAAATGCTGGGATCCTTAATCTTGCAGCAGTCTAAACCCCCAGACTATCCCACTCCATAGCTAAAAGGGAAGGGGAAATTGTATACATTTGGGATGATATTCGATTATTCCAATTTTCAACAAAAGCAATAGGGCCAGCCTAAGTATATGACAAGATGTAAAAAAAAAAAAATATGAATCACCTAACTGTAACTGCCAACAGCTGCGGTGCATAAACCAAGACTTCTTAGTATTTTTTTAAACAAGCTTTTAAAATAGAAAGGCTTGGTTTATTATTGTAACTTTGAATGGAATAAGTCATTAAAAGAAGCTTTATCACTCATAATGATATTGATGGCTACTTTCACTTCAGTGTTCATTTCATTAATTAGAATTGCATGAACATGAGGAGGAATGCCCATTTATGGAAGCATGCAGTTAGCCCCATCTATCTTTGTTTTACTGCTCAGGGACATTTACATCCAATTGACTCAAACGTTAAGATTTCCTATGTGACTAGAAATCCCAGCTTGGGTGGGATGCCACCCTTTCGGGGAGGTGTCTGTCCCACCACAAAAGCAGGACTCAGTAGGGGTGCTACTTTGGGCCATTGTGGTGAAAGAGAACTTCTCAGGGGCAGTAATAGGGTGGCAGCCACCACTGCTGCTGTGGTATTGTTGTAATTGCTGACTGCCTCTCTGGGGCGATGGAGTGGGGATATTTTGCATGGCTGGAAACACATCATCCAACTGTCCATGGAAGGACCAGTATTTACTCAGGAAATGACTCTCCTTCAGCAATCACCTTCATTCAGCAGTTGCTTTCCCTCAGCCACGGTCACTTCCCATTGGCCTTGGTGTGGGAGAGGAGGACAATGTGTGACATATGAAGGGAAGGGAAGTCCTCCACTTTGTCCTTATGTCTCTCCAATACACATTATCCCCTCTTTCAGGCTGAGATTTGCTAATTCTCTTTTCTGCTTCCTATCCCCATTGTGCTTACTTCTCTCTCCTCATCCTCAATTTTTTCCCCATCTTCTTTCCTCTCTCTCCTTTCTCCATTTCTATTTCTTCCCGCTTCCCACTCTGCTTCCATCCTCTCATACTCAGTCACTTTCCTCATATGCTTTTTAAACCACCTCTATACTAGCTAGTAAACAGGGGCATACACAGACACACAAACACACACATAAATATGACATATATGTACATATATGGGAGACATATATGTGTAGGACCTATATATGATTTATAGGATATACATTTATTTCCTATAAATTGCTGTATTAAAAATTATTTTGTACATCAAAACATCTGTTTACAAGCAGCCTGGGTAAACCTTTGGGCTCCCTCACAATTATAAAAACATTGTCTTGTCTCGAATTTTAAAATCCATGCTTATTTCAATCCAAATTTACTTTGTGCCACCAGTCACAAATAAGCCAGTATCATAAACATTAATGAAAAGAATAAGAGAGAAATACAGATTACAAAGTGTTGGAGAAAAACTCAGATTTTTTTCACCCAGCACTAATAGTTGCTGGCAGATTTTTTTTTATTTTTTTTTTCAGCTGACAATTTCAAGCAAATATCAGAGTCAGCTAAAATCAACAAGCCCTAGTTGTTCAGTTTCTTACATTGTCACTCTCCCTTTTAAGCCAAGTAATAGTCTAAACCTCTCTGGATTTATTGTGCAATATTTAATGACTTAGAAGAGGTATTTGACCAGACTGAACTGCCAATGAGATTGTGAGAAGGTGATTCCTCACTTGTCTCAGAAGTTGTCCTTCTAAAGATCTATCCTCCTCATACTGAGTAAAGTTGAAGGGCAGTTTACATCACTCACTGCAGAGGTACAAAGTCAAGGAATGGTAATTGCTTGATAACATGGTTTTAAAATGAGACCCACAATTTTAATAATCACATAATCCAATTTCTCTTTGCATAAACATTTGGAAATAATACAGAGACCACTAATTGCCATAGATGTCTGAATTTCCTACACAAAACCTCTGGAGAGAATTGATAAAAACAATGGAAAAACATGCTTGCTTGCAGGTCTGTTGAAAATATATATGGTTACACATCTTTTGCTGTAAGCTTAGGGGGCAGAACAAAGGACATTTCCCATAGAGCTGTATTTTGATATCAGTTAGGATACACATCATTAAGATTGAAGAACTATTTTCTGATCACTATCAAGCCAGGTTTTTGATGTGATTATGATTTTCAAAAAAGATAGCGGATTTCCCACTGCACAATAAAAACTGAGAGCATATCACCTATTCCCTTTGCTTACAATTTTTCCAAAATAAGGACTCTTGGATTTGTCAGCCTTTGAGATACTGGGTGGACTAAATCCTACTCAGGTCTGGAAGAGAATGTGATAGATCTCATGAGGTCATGGTTTTTTCCCCATTACTCACCAGTGGTATTTCATTGAGTGCTTACTATGTGCAGAGCATTATACTAAGTGGTTAGGAGAGTACAGTTCAGCTTGTAGACGTGATCTTTGCCCTCAAGGAGATTACAAAATGCTCAATTCATGGCCCCAAAATTGTTCTTTGAGTCTGGGAATATAACTGCTGCTCTCATTCCACCAGAAATGAAAAATAGGTATATTAGAATTGCTTCAGTCCTACTCTTTAGGTTATCATTCTATATTTTTTGCAAATGTGTTTGGACATGCCAAGATTTAAAAGCATTACGGTT
Source organism: Tachyglossus aculeatus (assembly GCF_015852505.1). Taxonomy (NCBI): domain Eukaryota; kingdom Metazoa; phylum Chordata; class Mammalia; order Monotremata; family Tachyglossidae; genus Tachyglossus; species Tachyglossus aculeatus. The sequence goes on from NC_052066.1 coordinate 46,372,773, forward strand.
GAGTTTGGCTCCACATCAGCTTTCCTTGGAGTCAGACGTATCTTTCCCTAATAGGATATTAAATATTTTCAACTAGAGTCTTGTTAACAGTTAAGCTTTTGATTAACGAGTAACTGAACCATGCACAACGACTAACTGCAGGTTTAACGATTCTATTTGCTTTAGCTTGCATGCTTCAAATCCACAAGTAATGAGAAAATTCAATAAAGTAATTGTGGATGAGAAACGTGTAGAATTCGTTCTTCTTCAGTGAAGGCATTACAGGTTGGGAAAAGTCAAGAGCAAGTAGAATAGATGTTTTAACTATTTAAAATACTTCATTTTAAAGGTGAACAAATAGGTTTGTGCTTTTAAATCATCAATTTTCATGCAGAAGGGCAATCCTTTAAGATGACTGCTTCACCCAAATGAGCTTTTGTTTTTTGGAGAAGGAAAATGAAAGGTATAAATAAGAATCTTAAACTAAAATGAAAAGTTTTTCAGTCCATCATACAGCAAGAAGAGTGATCTCCTTAAACAGCATTCATTCATTCATTCAATCATATTTATTGAGTGTTTATTGGGTGCAGGGCACCGTACTAAGCACTTGGGAAGCACAAGTCGGCAACAAATAGAGATGGTCCCAACAGTGGGCTCACAGTCTAGAAGGGGGAGACAGACAACAAAACAAAACAAGTAGACAGGTATCAATACCATCAGAATAAATAGAATTATATCTATAGAATATAGCATGGATTCCCAACCGGGGGGAATAGTATTTTACTATGCTAACAGGACTTGGCAGGGCAATTAACAGAGCCTGCTGCTTCCAACTCATATTTAATATGAGGCAAACCTCCCCTCCTTCATCTTTCCCGTGTCTTGAACCCACAACCTCAGTGTTATCACATTTAGTCTGTAGCTAAGTTCTTTTTTCCTCCACAGAGTTACCCCACTCTGCTCTTCCTCTCCATCTAAAAGGCTATCACCTAGGTCTAGGTCCTTATCATAATGTGACTAGTCTTCTGTTAGCCTCTTCTTTGGTCTCCATGCCCCGAGTCCCTCTCTCCCCTATCCAATCCATTTACACTGTGCCCTGGATTACTGTTTCAAAAATGTCACTCTTCTTGTATATTCCCACTCCTGAAAAACCTTAAATGGTTATTCATTCCTCTCAGTACCAAGCAGAAATTCCTGACCATTGGCTTTAAGGCAGCCCGTCCTCTCTCTCTGACTTAACCATTCTTTTCACACACTACATCCCAGTTACACTCTTAGTTCTTCTCCATCTGTTCTATTTACACATTCACTGCACTTTGTTCTCATCTCTCCCACCCCTTACACCTTGTTCACAGCCTTACTACTGTCTGAATTGTCTCCCTTTTCAAATCTGTCATCAACACAGCCCAACCCATCTTGAAACCCCTTCTGAAAAATGAAATCCCACCCTGTCCTGGAGTTCTTCCCTGATTCTTTTCCCCAGTTACCTCTTCATCACCTTTGCACCAACTCCACACTTAATGCACATAAAATCACCCAAAGTATTTCTGTAACATACAGTACAGTTCTCTGCACACAGTAAGCGCTCAATAAATACGATTGAATGAATGAATGAATATTGACTCATATACTTAGCTATTTAAGCACTTACTCATCCACATATCCATCTTCCCATTCTCTTTCTCTTCCTATCTGTAAATTATTTTGTGTCCAACTCCCCTAATAGACTGTAATAATAATAATAATGATGGCAATTATTAAGCACTTACACTTAAAGCAGTGTTCTAAGCGCTGGGGAGGTTACAAGGTGATCAGGTTGACCCACAGGGAGCTCACAGTCTTCATCCCCATTTTACAGATGAGGGAACTGAGGCTCAGAGAAGTTAAGTGACTTTCCCAAAGTCACACAGCTGACAATTGGCAGAGTCGGGATTTGAACCCATGACCTCTGAGTCCAGAGCCCGTGCTTTTTCCACTGAGACATGCTGCTTCTGTAAGCTTCTTGAGGGCAGACACCTTGTCTTCTAACTCTACTGAATCCTCCCAAGTACTTAGTACAGTGTCCTACATACAGTGGGCCCTGAATGAAATATGATTTGTAGGTTTATTGGGATGCTAATTTTGATAGTCACTGCTATAGGCTATCATTTTGTAAGCCTACACTGGAAACGTTAAAAAGTAGATTATATTTATTGCTTTCTCTGTCTGAGGAAGTCCCCAAGTCAGTAGTAGTAAAGTAGTAGCAATAGTATTCATTGAGTGCCAGTTAGGTGATTGGAAGGTCAAACAGAGATGAGACATATTTCCTGACCAAAAGAAGTTTACGTTTTAATGGGGAAGACATACATAAAAATATTTACACAGAGAATGATCAAAATAGATAACAAGATATAATTGCACAAGTATGTTCAAAATTACTCATAATGGGAATAAATAAGTTAAAAAGTGCTGAGGAGGCTTGTAGATTAGTATGACTTCAGCTGTCAGAGGTAATCAGGGAAGCCTTTTTGGAAGAGATGGAGTTTTAGAGGAAGGATTTTGATATAGGAAGAAAGCCATGGTCTGTCAGATTTGGAAGGGGGAGCTACAAGACTCTGGGAATAGAAGGTGAGTTGGAAGGAATGAATACACTGAACTGGGGAGTAGTGGGTGAAGAGAATTGATTTATGAGAGGGGGTGAGTTGGTGGAAAGCTTTGGAACTTGGGTATGAGAGGGTTTGGAATGATGTGGAGAACAGCAGAAGACTAGTGGAGGATTTTTGAGGAATGGAGAGAGATGTGCCACGAGGATCCATATGGCTGCATGCAATATAGATTGGAAAAGGAAAGGCAAGGAAGCCTGTTGTTGGGTAGGGATTGTCTCTGTTGTCGAAATGTACTTTCCAAGTAGTTAGTACATTGTTCTGCACACAGTAAGCGCTCAATAAATACAATTGAATGAATGAAGCTGATTTGATCTAGCCACGGCCGGGGCTTGGACCAGAGTCGTGGTTGTTTGGGTGGAGTGGAGTGTGTCTTGCCAACAAGATCTTTAGTAGTGTGAGACTGGATCGACTATCAATTTGTGCAGTGGAAATTGCTTATGAAAAAAAGTAAGTTAAGTGTGAGGCTGTTTAAGGCAGCACTCTTTTGGGGAGCTTGTTCCAAAAGGCCAATAAATGTTACTTTTCAGAGGTCCAAGTCTAATAACTATGCTGTCCTTTCCTCTACCATCAAGTCTTTTCCTTACTTTTATTAAACTCTGAAGATCTTGGCTGTTTAGGACTGTTGATGTTCCCCTTGCAAAAAGAAAGGTCCTTAATAAATGAACAGTGAATGAAGATGTTTTTTCGGATATAGTTCCTTAATACAATTTTGTTGAGGAAGACGTAGTAGTGAAACCACAACTTCTACCACTTGTTAATTGGTACCTTTATCATCATCAATCATATTTATTGAGCGCTTACTGTGTGCAGAGCACTGTACTAAGCGCTTGGGAAGTACAAATTGGCAACATATAGAGACAGTCCCTACCCAACAGTGGGCTCACAGTCTAAAAGGGGTCACAGTCTAAGTCTAAGTCTAAGTCACAGTCTTTACCGCTAATTAAGTGGGGCAAACACTTTACTGTTGACTATTTGGAAATTTATGAAGTCAGGAAGTTTGAATCTTTTTGCTTCTCTTTTTTCAAAATTGGGGTTTACACACCCCTAAAAAGGAATCCTCTCTGCGCACAGGGTGCTACAAAATTGAGTGCTTTAACAACTAAAGATAAGTTCCTTCAACTAGTGCCCTTGTATTGATCTCCCGTTTCTCCCAACACTTTTCTCTAATCCTCTCCATAATTACATGAACTGCCGGAGCTTTCCAGAAGTTGTCAATTTCCCTTACATCCATTTTCAAATGACCATCCTAGAAACTACCTGGGCACTGGATCAAGCTGTCCGTTACCCACATTGCTATTGACAGTCCCCTTGAAACATACTGGCACATCTGTCAAGAGCCTCCTTGTACCATTCACATTCTCCCCACTAAAGAGAGGGTGTTAGGGGGAGGGGAGAGGGGAAGATATCGATCCAATTCTTTTAACATGTTAATTTGCCCAGGAACTATTTCAATCTTTGCCAGACTGGATACTTCAAAAAGAAACTGTTTTTGTAGTAATGTCTTTTTTTTCAACCAGAGAATACAATTAAAATGGAAAACAAGTGAATTCAAGCACCAAGTTCATCAAGTAAGGTGGTTGTTGTTTCCTCGAACTTTTTTCAGATACATTTGGTGCATGGAAAGACAGAGTCAACACTGTCAGGAAGTATCCAGGGCAAAAAGAATGTTTGGTCCCCTTAAAATGGCATGCATCCAAATGAAAAAGTTCAATAAAAAAAATCCTGTAACCTATTGAAAAGTTGAATTGATGTTTCTTTCAGCCACCTGCTCTTCTTGGGGTAGAAATTAAACTAGCTGTAATTAAACTGTTGTAATTCATTAACAGCATTGATGCTGATGAATGCTCAAGTCTTTCCTTAAAGTGTGATAATAGGAAATTAAGCTGATTGTTCATTTCATTACACCTCTGATGGGAATACACCATGAAGGCTAAACCCCAAAAAGTGCAACAGTAACATTATTAAACTGGCTGTGTTATCAGCTATTAAGTCAATAAATAATTGAAACATAAGAATAGAAATTACAAGAAGATGTAATTATTTTAAGATTGCAAAGACCACAGTACTACCAAATTAGGGTTGAAAAATATCATTCATCAAAAGCAGCAATCTCTTCGCAGCTTTTGTTATGCATTTCTAGAGACATTAGACTTGAGTGATAGTTAATGGGAGAAATTGTATAGAAGAGAATGCCCATAAGTTTATGAAGAATTTACTATGGAAACAGTAATTGTGAAATTCTTAAATCCTTATGGACAAAGGCCCCAGAGAAAAAACATTCCAAGCTGAACTGGGTATTAACTAACCACAAGGTTTGCCCATATTTACCTCCTTTGGTATTATGGAAGAAAAATCAGTATTCTGTTAACCTCTGACCCTCTGGAGCCTAACCAGACAAAGAACCAATCTGAAGCCATGGGAGAGCACAGCCAAATGGCAGACAGCAGGGAATCAATTGTTCAGGAGGCATTTGGCTTTGGAGCAGGCGATTCCATCGAGTCAAACTGTTATTCACTGAAACCATGAAGAGTTAGCACCATAAAATATGAACAAGACAGAGATTTTTTCCACCCTTGCCACCAAATTGTTAGCGCTATGGGATTTCATGCTGAACACTATGAAAAAATTCAATTTGCTTTGAAGCACATTAGTCTAACATACTAATTATTGTTTACATTGCCATTTGCCTTCTATTAAGAATGAAATAATTACCCTGTGCTTCATAGTTTAAAAATACAAGCAAACAGGATTATCTGGATAATTAAGACACTGTACTGAAGCTTTGTACTGCTGCCACGGAAAATATCTGCACACAGGAGGAAATGACAACTATCAATCAGCTTCCTTCAAATGGTATTTTAAGCATTTTGAGCAATTTGAGATCTGCAACATATTAAGAAAAGGTTAGTGAGATCACCTTGGAGAAGTGTGGATCTACTTAAATCCACCCCTCGAAACCTGAGACAGATAAGCAGCTGAATTTTCTCATCGAACTAATGACACCAAAGCACATACCATGCATAGAGAGACTTCTGGTGTTCTTTAATCCTAATAATCCATCCCAAATGGACTTTGAATAGCGCCATCCAACTTTGTCAGACATGTTTGGCTAAACCAAAGCTTTTGCACGTTTCAATGTTGTTTTAACTGACCTTACCTCCGCTTAATTATTCTATGGAGTCTGTTGCCATGCCATTTTCTGCCCTGCAAAATTAACTTTGAGCTCAAAACTAATTGGACTTCAAAACCTTTGAGCAGAATCCTCTTCTGTTTATGTGTAGAATGTATATGGCTGTTGCTCTCCCACCATATGGCTGATTTATAAGGCAGAAGAATAAAAACAGTTTGATGGGGGGAAAGCAATACCTGTACATTGCGTGTGTCCCAACTTAAATCAATAAACTCTTCCACAAATCCAGCCTAAACAAATCTGTGTTTTGGGAGCATTTAATGAGCAGAAGGGATATTCTAATGCAGGCAAAAGGCAATATTGAGTAAAATTGGGGGTAGGGGAAGTGAAGGTAAATGTCAGTGCAAAATCTTACCTCCTTCCCTTCCCCACAGCACCTGTATATATGTATATATGTTTGTACATATTTATTACTCTATTTATTTATTTTACTTGTACATATCTATTCTATTTTATTTTGTTAATATGTTTGGTTTTGTTCTCTGTCTCCCCCTTCTAGACTGTGAGCCCACTGTTGGGTAGGGACTGTCTCTATATGTTGCCAACTTGTACTTCCCAAGCGCTTAGTACAGTGCTCTGCACACAGTAAGCGCTCAATAAATATGATTGATTGATTGATTGATTGATTGGGGTAGATATAAGTTAATCAAACGCAGTCCCTCTCCCACACGGAGATCATGGTCCAAATAGGAATTGAGTAAAACTTTTCAGATGAGGGAAACTGAGGCACAGAAGAGTTAAGTGACTTGCCCAAGGTCACACAGCAAAGTGGAAGAGCCAAGGTTAGAACCCAGGTCTTCTGACTCCCAAGCCCATTCTTTTTCTGGTAGTCCATGCTACTTCTCTCTATATACATTTGTGTCATTAAAATGTGGATACACAGATGTCCTAAGTGAAAAGAGTGACTACAGTTTCTTACCTCCACCCACCCACATAGAGCACCATGCAAACTGTTCAGGTTTCCATTTTGGTGAGGAGCACTCCGAACCTTTCTTAAATAATTCTCTGTCTTCCACTTTCCCATTGGTTTGTAGTATCCCTGGTGGACAGTTGCATGCATTTCCCCAAATCTGGGTAATTCCTTCCCTAAAAGTCATAGGAGCAACACTAGAAACTGCAGCCGAAGTAGTCATTGCCCAAGAAACCTGGGAGCTTCACCAATGTGCAGCTCTTTCCCAAAGGTCAAACCGAAATGAGCAATGGGCTCCATTTGTTTTGCAGATCAAGCAGGAGAGAATGACAGAAGGCCGTATGGGCAAAGCGAGGAACTGAGGCAAAAAAGAGTCCTGGGCAAATAATACACCCTCCCTCCCCTCCCCACTACCTCTAGGTCTTAAACAAAGCATTCAAATCAAACCGAATTAATTTGCATGAAATCCAAATCATTGAGCTAGGCATAAGGAGGAGGTTTTGGCTGGGATTCCCAAAGGAAGCTCTTATCTCCTTTGTGAAAGGGGGGAAATGGGTGTGCTACTTTGCATGAGGGTGCATACAAAATATGCAAATGAAGAATCTGCTGCATGCAAAAAAAAACGCACTGGCAAGGCAGCTGACAATCCCCATTCATGACTGAAAACTTTCTGAAGCTCCAATAGGAGGGCAGAAAGGGGACAAACATGCATGCTTCTCATGGAGGTGCAACAGCCTCTGAATATTCATCAAATGTCCATCTAGGCATGGGAGTGTTAATTATCTGAAATCTGTAAACGGGGTGATCTCACCTGCTCCCAACAAAATATAGCTAAAGAATGACATGGATAAGATGAGAAAAATGAGAAGAATTTTAGTCTACAAAAAATTGAAAAGATGGAAACTCAAAAGGGTGCAGTGAAGTTTGTTCTTAATAATTTCTTCTCCCAAGAGCGACAAAAGTTGAGAAGAACATGTAATTGGGCTCAGATCAATGGCACTTCAAACTGGTACATAACAATAAATAATCTAAAAGTGGATTGCCTATATCTTAATTGTATAAAATGGCCAAAAATTATGTCGTAAATTCTTCCAAACAAATACATTTTGATATTTCTTTATGGTAAACAACAATTTAATTTCATTTAAATGAAAATGTGTCAGTTTCATTTAACATAAAGGAAATTCAGTTCATGTGCAGAGCCATCAAATTCTAAAGGTTTTTTTTGGATGAATGATTTAGATATGATTTTAAGGGAACCTAACCATGGTTACCTTGCAACCTCAAAACGATGGAAAGCACACCAATATAAGAAGCATAGTATCAACTTCTCTAGGGCTGAATTGAAACAGAGAAATATTTTCTAGGAATGTAATGGGAGTCCATCAGATGTCTGAATTCCATCTGCATAAAATAAGTATAACTCATGAAAGCAATGTACAAAGTTAGCCTTAAAAAAAAAAAAGAACAGCTCTGGTAAGAAGAAAAACTTCCCAGCCTAGCTTTGTAACTGATTTCTAGTCGAGGCAGACCTCTCCACATCCCATGTTTTAGCAATCTATTTTTGTGAGTTTAAATACTCAGGGTCCCCTAAAAGGTGACAAAGAATTGGCTCAGAATGAAATAATTTGATCCATTTTAAATGGAGGAACTCAAATTTCTTATTCTTTGGTAACTGTTATGATATCTTTTATGCGGCCAAAATAGGCATCAATAAGATCTCTACAAAAATCTCTACTGTAGGGAGTGCAAAAGAAATATAACTGAAGGACGACACACTGAATCCCTTTTTTTATACAAAATGAATTGCTTCTCAATCAACACAGCTTCGCTCAATAGCCACAAGAGGGAAAAATAGATATGTCATTCAGATGACTGCTTCTATAGACCACCATTAGCAGAGATAGAAAAAAAATAACAAGGATACAAAACAATACCCTCCAGAGACTAGATCTTAGACATCTCCTTCCTATTTTCTGTCGTACTTCTAAATCCTAAAACAACGCATTAGGAAAACAAGTCAACATTCTCTGATCTCTATTTCTCAAAGAACATGAAATTGGAACTTGGTTTCACAATCCTAAAATTATCATTTTCAATTCCAATTCAATTATTTTAGATTTTCATTTTTTCAACAGAACATTTATTTCCTTGTGATGTAGTGTAGCTAAATATAACCTGGACCATATTCAGTCATATTATTTTTATTAGAATACCTTTCTGCAAAAATAAATTTCTATGTCACGACTGTTCTAAAGTCAGAATTATCTTGGTAATTATGACGTCTCACCAAAATTACTACTTCTTTCATCAATAGTATTTATCTTGAACTTGCTCCAATAATGTTGATTGTTAATACAGTTTAGAAACGATAAGGTAACTTCATATAACTCCCAAGAGGAAACTTCATCATTTTTAACTGAAATGGAAAACAACTGGTTGAAAAGCAATTTGTTGTTGTTTTTAGCCCCTTAAAAACTGCCTCATATTTTCATGGCAATGAAAAAACACTACATTACATCTGGAGCATTTACTGAATAGAAAAAGGCTTGAGGTGAATCTCTTTTCCTTTTTCCTGACAGGATGACAAGGTCTCAGCAAAACAATTATCCTCAGCACCGTCCTCTCTGCAAGTTCAAAATGTTGTTAACTCCAGTCATACATTCTCCTTGAGAGGGCATAAGAGATTCTTAATGCTTTTTTGTTGTTTCGCTGTGACTGAACAAAATCATTTCAGAAAACGTTACTCAAGAAATGAAGCTGAAATGAACTTGCAGTTGCTTTGGAAGGCAAAGCAGCTGTCTCCTTGTAAACTCTTGACATGTCTCTTGATTCCCGCCTCCTTAAGCGTGTACCGCTGAGGGGTGAAAATGGCAAAAGGAAATGTAGTTCTATCCTCTAAAGTTCCCTGAATACTCCATCAGATGATGAGGGTTAGGTCTCACACAACAAAATGCCCCAGCTCCCAACCTGTCTGGACCACATTTGCCCACCAATCCTTTGTCAAACTCCTTAAGATCTTAATCAATCTTTACCCTGACCTCAGGAGCACCAAAAGAAGATGGATGAGGAAGCAGGTGACCTTTCACCTCTTCTTGTATTTCTTCTTCCACTGTCAATCCATTGAAAACACAATTGGGGAGGAACACACTTCCAAATTTTCAACCTTAGGCCAATGCTCCTTTATAGGTTTTCTTCGGCTCTCTTTACCCCGTCTCATGTCTGCCTCAGCTCCTTTCATCCAGCTCATTCAATAAGGAGTTTTATTCTGTTCCACAAAACCGTGAATTAAAAGAGACTGGCTAAACAAAAATATCAATGGGAATATGAAAAGTATGGAAAATCGATTTGGCTCGTCCGATGCAACATTCACCATAACCTCGGCCTCGCAGAATACCAATGAAGAATAGACTCAACTATAACCTACCCTTTCAAAAAAGTTTCTAGATCGTTGTGACCTTGACTTGGGAATGATGGAAAAACTAAATGTAAAATCCATCAACACTTCAAATACAGTGAGCCCACTTGGCAAGATTTACTTTGATTTCAGTGTTTGATTCCCATGGTAGAAGTCTGCCCTGGGCTCTTGGACTGTTTTAGTGTATCTAAGGACCCTCCCGAAGACACACAGAAACCTTGGGGCCAGGTAATAACAATAATAATAATAATAATAATGATAATAATAGCTGCAGTATTTGCTAAGCACTTACTATGTGCCAGGCACTGTAATGAGTGCTGGAGTGGATACAAGCAAATCAGGATGGATGCCGTCCCTGTCCTACATGGGGCTCGCAGTCTTAATCCCCATTTTACAGATGAGGTAACTGAGGCACCAAGAAGTCAAGTGACTTGCACAAGGTCACAAAACAAGAAAGTGGTGGAGTCGGGATTAGAACCCTGGTCCTTCTGTCTCTCAGGCCCATGCTCTATCTACTAGGCGATTATGTAGTTGATCTGGAGAACCCTCAAGGTTCTACCCAAACAGTGGTATTTATTGAGAGCTTATTATGTGCAAAGCAACCTATTAAGATCATGGGAGAGTACAGTCAAATTTAAAGTAGCATGGTCTAGTGGAAAAAGCCCAGGCTCAGGTGTCAGGGGACCTGGGTTCTAATCCCAGCTCTGCCACCTGCCTGATGTTTGACCCGGGGCAGTCACTTCACATTTCTGTGCCTCAGATTCCTCCTCTATAAAACGGAGATTCAATGGCTCTTCTCGCTCTGCCTTAGACTGTGAGTCCAAAGTGGGACCAGATCAGATTATTTGAATCTACCCCACCATTTAGTGCAGTGTTTAGCACATAGGGAGCACATAACAAATGCCACAATTATTAGTATTAAAGGACCCTGGGATGGGCCCATCTAAAGCGTCCAGGGGGCCCTCAGTCCATCAGAACTCTTCAGAGCAGGCAGGATGGAGCTATAATCAGCCCAGACCCCTCGGAGATTTCCAGACGAGGAGAGAGTAGTATGGCCTAAGGAAGGCTGAAATCAAATGTAAGAAAAACCAAGGCTATCACTTGCTCCACTTAATCCCCCAGGAAGAGTAAGGTCTCGAAGCTGCTCAGAAGGGCTGTAAGATATGTCTGAATGCACAAGATATGCCTGCATCAAACAGAAACTCCTTGCCACTGGTTTTAAAGCACTTAATTGGTTTTCCCCCTCCTACCTTACTCCGTTGATTTCATACTACAACCCAGCATGATTGCTTTGCTCTTCTTACACCAACCTACACGCTGTACTTTGGTCTCCTCTGTCTCCCCACCAAACCCTCATCCACGTCCTGCCTCTGTCCTGGAATTCCCTCCTCATTCATATACAAAAGCTCATCCGTCTCCCCACCTTCAAAGTCTAATTAAAATCACATCTCCAAGAGGCTTTCCTCAAGTAAGCCCTTACGTACCCTACACCATTTTTCTTTTATTCATTCATTCAATTCACTCAATAGTATTTATTGAGCGCTTACTGTGTGCAGAGCACTGTACTAAGCACTTGGGAAGTCCAAGTTGGCAACATATAGAGATGGTCCCTACCCAACAGCGGGCTCACAGTCTAAAAGGGGGAGACAGAGAACAAAACAAAACAGATTAACAAAGTAAAATAAATAGAATAAATATGTACTAATAAAATAAACAAAGAAATAGAGCCCTTTACAATAGCCCTTGCACTTGTATCCTTTATTCCCCCCCACTTTTCCCCTGCCTTCAGCACCTCAACATTTACATACACACTGTAATTTATTTTAATGTCTGGTTGCCCTCTAGACTGTGAACTTCTTATGGGCAGGGGACTATCATATTATTCTCTCCTAAAGGCTTAGTACAGTGTTCTGTACACAGTGCTGAGAAACAGCATGGCCTAGTAGAAAGAGCATGGGCCTGGGTGTGAGAGGACCTGTGTACTAATCCTGGCTCAACCACATGTTTGCTGTGTGATCTTGGACCAGTCATTTAATTTCTCTGTACCTCAATTAGCTCATCTGTAAAATGGGGATTAAGAGTTCGAGCCCCATGTGGTATAGGGACCGTGTCCGAACTGATTACCTTGTATAATAATAATAATAATAATGATGGCATTTATTAAGCGCTTACTATGTTCTAAGCGCTGGGGAGGTTACAAGGTGATCAGGTTGTCCCTCGTGGGGCTCACAGATTTAATCCCCATTTTACAGATGAGGGAACTGAGGCCCGGAGAAGTTAAGTGACTTGCCCAAAGTCACACAGCTGACAATTGGTGGAGCTGGGATTTGAACCCATGACCTCTGACTCCAAAGCCTGTGCTCTTTCCTACTGAGCCACTCTGCTCTCTTGTATCTACCCCATCCGTTCGAACAGTGCATGGCACAAAGTGGGTGCTTAACAAATTACTACACTTATGATTATTATTATTATTATTACTGCTCAATAAATGAGACATTGAAAATTAGTCAGGGATAGGGTGGTCTGGAGCATTAACAGCCAGCAAGATTTCTTCTTTCCACAAAAGCTTCAGGAGCAGCTTCAGGAGCACCGAATCATCCTTCCAAAAATTTGTCAAGTCTGAAAAGATGGATGAAAATACTCCTAATTGACGCAATTTAGTAAACACCACTGAGTGTGAAGCTTTGTACCAAGCACATAGGAAAGACTAACAAAAGCAAGTTAAATCATTCCGTACCTTCAAGGAGCTCACAACCTATTCTAAAACTGCTCTACCTAATCCCCCATATGGATACTGCTTTCAGAATGACTTCTTCGGAAAACCTCTGAATCATTTTTGTAAAGGGTAGCTCACTGAGAAATGTCTAAACATATAAATTCCCCCTGTAAGCTTGTTGTGGGCAGGAAATGTGTCTACCAACTCTGTTATATTGTTCTATTGTACTCTTCCAAGCACTTAGTACAGTGCTCTGCCCACAGTAAGTGCTCAATAAATATTATTGATTGATTGATTGATTGGATGATTGATAAGAACTGAGTTGAGTAGAGGAAAGCTCACTATGGGCAGGGAACATGTCTACCAACTTTGTTATATTGTACTCTCCCAAGTGCCTAGTACGGTGCTCTGCACACAGTAAGCTCTCAATAAGTACAATATATGCAACTGATTGATTCATAATGTTAACCCTATCTTGCTAGGACCTGCCTTAAAATACTCCCAGAATAGTTATGATTATTTCAATAAAATCAATCATCCAAGAGCCCAATTTCCTTTCCATTCACTTTCCCGTTCATCTTCTTCTCCCCTCTCCACCTAATTTGGAATATAAAAATGTCAGAGAGCCTCACATATAACAATAAATGAGTTATTGGGCTCCGTGACAATTGAAAAATCAATGGCATCAGATACACAGGAGAGCAAGTGAACATTTAGCAAGAAGTGAGAGCCAATGTTTTACATGGTTCTTGACATATAAAGACATTTAAGTCTCCTGTCTTACAAAAAGAGAAAAGACAGAGTAATTTACTTTAAATGTGGTGTGCTGTCACTGCACTGTTCATTTTTCAATTTTCACTGTGAATATTGTAATTTAGGTGCTGATAAGATGTGCTTATGCTTCTCGTAACGAAAATACCAGAATAAAGAAGATTGGCCTGCAGCTGTTAATTCAAGGACATAATAATGATAGCAAGGAATTCAGAGTTTGGTGGGATTTTATAATGCAAACTACCTCTTGTTGCCCTGGGTCAATAAAAAAAGCAGACAAATGTTCTATTTCTATTATCACTGTCAAAATTTGAATTATTAGCCAAAGGATTTCAAATTACTAGACAAAAGAAAAAGGAGACGAGTTGAGAAACTGGGAGAACTTGTCCAATCATTCTACCAAGTAATAGATCTAGAAAAAGGAGTTGCTCCAGCACTTTGTTACTAATGGCTAGTATATCTGTTATTATTATAAATGTGGATTACTCATATTTGTCTGGTCTGAAATAAGTAAAACTACAGAGAAAAAACTACTCCTGTATGGTTGAAATAAAAATGTTCTGGTTATGTGGCAGATATCCAGAAATACTTACTATCTTCTGACTTGAGCCTAAAAAGCAATGAATCCTGGATTCTTTATTGGTTTAACTAATATTTAATAAATTTCTCAGTTAGCAAGATGATGTCTTGCTTTACTTTGAATGTTCTTTAATTTTCACATTTATTTCAGCTCCTCTGTCAGACACAAATATTTCTTCATTGGTGTATGTTTGAGAGATACTTTTGCTTAGGGTAAAAAAACCTCCACTGTTTAAGTTTATCAAGCAGGAGAGGACCTGATTTTTTGTTCAGCCCAAATATGTATTTAGATACTAGTGGACTTAATGCCAACTGCTTTCCAACATGAAACAGAATAACAGTAATCATAATAACAATATTCATTCACTTATAAACCATTTAATATAATAAGTAACAGATTGGGAATCTTTTTTATGGCATTTGTTAGGCACTTACCAAGAACTGTACTTAGCACTGGGATAGATCAGGTTAGACACAGTCCCTGTGCCATAGAGCGCTCACAGTCTTAATCCCCATTTTATAGATAAGATAACTGAGGCACAGAGAAGTGAAGTGATCTGCCCAAGATCACACAGCTGACAAGTGGGAGAGCCAAGATTAGAAGCCAAGTCCTGACTCTCAGTCCCATGCTCTATCCACTAGGCCACACTGCTTCTCTCCCAACTTGAGAGAAAATATTATTTCTGTCAGTTTTACACCTTTACACGAAATTGTATAAATATGACTTTCAGTCCTTCTCAAAAGCATCAGAAAATGGTTAAAAAATTTGCAACACGAGAATCCCCTATCTCTAATATTTCAAAATTATTTAATGAATCACTGAAAACTGGTTAAGCAGTCTACAGTCATCAAAATGAATCAGTCTTTGCAGGCTATTAACATATATCAAGCTCTTGATACAGTGCTCTGCACACAGAAGGTGCTCAATAAATATGATTGAATAAAGCAAGTAGGGTTGCTATACAACCTATAAGGGAAATAAAGATAGCACATGACAAGACTAAGTTCTCTTCAATATGTTTCTGGGCTGTACTGCATCAAGCCTCTTTGAGGAAAGAAAACCCGTTTGAAAAGGAGCTGTTCACTTTAAATGAGGATGAGTTAAGAATTTTTCTTCAGTGAATTTATTCACATTTCAGAGGGCACATCAAGCCAATTCAGAGCTAAGTGCTTGTTAGCAAATGTGTTTGGCCTTCTGCTGATCATAGTAGCATCATTTATTTTGTCAGTATTATCCATGACTTAGCCCTGCCACCTGGAGCTATTGGAGTTGCTCATTAGAACCCCTCTGTCCCACCACATCCCAGGGGCGGCTAATTACTGGCTTTACTCCATCTAGTCTCATCTCTGATTCAATTATATGCACAAAGCCCTAATGAAAAGTAGAACATGGCTGGTCTTACCTTGACATTCTCCATTGCGCTCTTCGTGCCCAGCATTGCACACACAGTTGCCAATAGGCACCAACCATTCACCATCTGCCCCACAATACATCTTTGGAACATCCTTCTCTTCCGAGTTATTAACACAGGAGCCTCGGACCTCCACCAGGGAGGATGTGTCAGCCCCAGTGACGGTGTCGGGAAACTGAGCCAGGTTGCGAACTGTCAGTGGGCACTTCTTGTAGAACACCCGTACTGATACCAGGGCAATGCAGGCCCCGACATCCTGAAAAGCCAGATAAAACCCCTTCTTGCTCAGTGGCCCCACGTCACGGATTTCCGTGTTTAATTTCATGATCCGGTCACCGATGTCCACTTGGGTGAAGCTTTCATCAGCAGCGATGGTGTCGATTTTAGCAAACTGACTTTCTCTGATGAAGCGCTCTTTATCGTTGTTTGATTCGTAGTAGTAAAGATTGAACGTCTCTTTACAGGTTCCCATGACACCTGGCAGGCTGTTGCAGTCTCTCAGTGTGAATTTAATCTCGATATACACCCTCTGAGCCCCTTCGCGGGGAATCCAATCAGTTCGTAGCCAATTGTTCTGGCTGGGCTCCATCACGTTGCAGACTTGGTAGGTGCGTATTGGAGTATTTTTCTCATCCATAATGCTCACTTCCTCCCACTG
This sequence comes from Tachyglossus aculeatus, assembly GCF_015852505.1. Taxonomy (NCBI): domain Eukaryota; kingdom Metazoa; phylum Chordata; class Mammalia; order Monotremata; family Tachyglossidae; genus Tachyglossus; species Tachyglossus aculeatus. The sequence goes on from NC_052066.1 coordinate 46,389,051, forward strand.
TGAAAATTCAAAGGGAGATGCAGCATTTGTGAAGTCACATTAAAGCATCGACAAAAAATCGTTCTTCCTATAGTAACACACTAATTTTCTTTTCAGTACTATAGAAAGGTCATTAGGTCCAGGCACTGCGAATGCTAGGACCCTCCAAAAAGTTCCTGAACCCAATCACCGCAAGAAATGAGAATGTCTTTGTAGTTAAATATATTTTATTATTTTCATTGATTGGCTGAGCACCGAAGACTCTGCCAGCCTTTTATAGGGGACTCTTGTTATTGGACTGATCTGGTTAAACAGTTCTGTCTGGAGGGCTCCCACATTAAACTCACTTATTACGACACCATAAATTTTGAATGGCAATGGTTCAGATTACTGAATTCCAATTACGTGTATTTTTTCAACAGTTAAGCACAGACTAGCAAACTAAGGGCAGGAACTTGCCAAAGGAAGACAATTCAGAGTTAATTAGAAAGAAGTATTCCTGTTGGAACCTTTCTCTCTAATACCCAAAAATGCCAGACTTGGAAGGAAGAAAGTGTGGGGGAAGCATATTGACTGCCAGTTATATATTATATATATATATATTTCACACCATTCTAATTAATTAATCATTTACTGAGCACTTACTGTATACAGAGCACTGAACTAAGTGCTAGCGAGAGTTCAATGCCAGGAAATGGATGGTTAAACTTTAAAGACAAAGATAGTAATACTGTTATTTGTAATGATCTATCAAACTATAAATGCAATTACTGCAAGTAAACGTTTGTGAATTTTCTTCTCTTGAAATGCTGAAATTTAAGAAAGCTCAGTAGCATTTCAAAGACTGTCCCCATTGTGCTCACTCAATTTATTTGTGCATTTAGTTAATTTTTTAGACACAAGCAGTGGAAATGATTGCTCTAGCCATGAGGAAATTAAGAAATGATGCAGAAAAGGAATGGCTTTTTCATTCTTTCTTTTTCCTTTCTAACATAAGAATTCTGGAGAAAAGAAGAAAAATAGGGATGAAAAGTAGAGGAGAAGAAGGCATTAAAAAATTGTATTACACTAGAGACTTTCCCTGCCAGGGGATACAAAGTAACTTCTACATGTTCCCTATGAATTTTTCTTTTTTTATTGAAGGTACAGCCTTGATTCACGAAAATATTACCATGTAAGAGATTGTGATGCACAATATTGTATTCTATATTCTCATCATTTGTTAGCCCCATAAAAGTGCTGTTTTAGTTGGAGAAAAGTGCTAGGATGAATCTACATTTCCGTTCATTCGTGTATGACAGTTGACATAGAATCACCAGTACTGTAGTATTCTCCACATTTCTTGTAAATTCTTTGAAATTAATATTGAAATCTAGACCCCCTGAATCAAAAGTTAGCATGTCATTCCATCTCAGAGCAAGGGCAATGTTTTAAAACCATCCATCAGTATAAAGTACAATGCTGTTTTAATAACTAGATGGAATCATTTAATTTTCTATGGCCATTAAATTTGGTTAGGGTAATAACTTGGCCTTGGAGACCATGTTTTTCCATTTCCCTTATCTTCTGATAGTCTTTCCTTCCAATCAGTCAGTCAATCAATCAATGGTTTTAATTGAGCGCTTATTGTGTGCAGAGTAAGTACTAAGCACTTGAGACAGTACAAGAGGAGAATGAAATGGCAGTGGCTTAGTTTTCTACCCACTTTCTTGACTTTTTGTTTCAAATTACATTTTTTTCATTAACAAACCACTGAAGGTGGGTTACATAGGTTGACAGCAGTTGTTAATCTAAAGCAACTTAAATGTCCTGTTAAGAAAGATATAAAATGTCGCCACCACAAATATACCACTGAGCTATCCAGGTGAGACACACTCTTACTTTCCAGGTTGGTTTACCTTTTAAAATCAAATTCTTCCCATATCTTCACATGATGTAATATAAACTTTTCAAGGCATACAGCAAAACATTAAATAATTTTATAATTCAATATATGGATTCCTCCAGGGCTACCGTATATTCAGTAATAGCTAGTTCTATCCACTAGTAAATTTTTATCTCCAGGATTTGCTATTAACTCATAAAGTGCTGCCTTTCTGGAATCCATAAAATAGTTATGAGTTTTATAAAATAGACTATACACAGTCTAAAATAAAGCAAATTTCCAAAGAAGACCAGAGAGTTGAGAAAATTTTGTACCTAGAAAAAATGATAAGGTATTTTGTATTACACAAAATATTTGGTATATTAACCTTCAGTACATTGTAAAAAGCTTTGAAGCACTCTATCTTTTGGTTATTCTTTATCCTCCTCTGTGCTTCACTATTCTCATATGAAACTCACACTAGTGGTTAGGTGAAACTAGTCCAGCCCAATGCAAAACCGAATTCATTTGCTCCTCCTACACGATAGCAGCTTTCAAGGAGGGAGATCCAATATGAAATGACTGAATGATTCACTGACACCTTCAGCCTTATATATGGTAGCAACTATTAAAGGAGCAGTAGAAAAAAACTGTCTGAATCAGTGACCTCTCCAGAGTATAGGAGTAACAAGAAGTCTGACTCTCACTGAGACAAAGCTGTACCTTTTCCCCAGTCATGGGATGAGAGCCACTGCCAGTCATAAGCAGTGAATACAACCTGTCTTACACCGCTGTGGGCCTGGTAATCCCTTTCTGCCTTTACAAAATGGTTTGAGAGATAAATTAGCGAACTCTGACACAGGCAAACTTGAATCGCCATCAAATTTAAGCAGCCACCCATAAGCCAAGACAATATTTCATGTTTTCCTGTCATATGAATAATTCAAAGATCAAATTTGTAATCACCTCAAAGAAATAGCCCAAAATCTCAGATTCTAATAATACTTCTTTCTCTTGCCATCTTTTTTTTATAAAATAAATCATATCCATCTGCAGTAGGACTCATAAATCCATGTGCCACATTCCCTCAGTGCTAGAACCTGGTAAACCTTCAAAATTGCTAACCCACTGTTTTGACTCACTGAATTTTAGTTACAGTTTGAGTGCTTGTAGAACTATTAAGTAGTGCCAACTGTTTAATTTTAATTTGTGAAAAACAAGATGTGCAGTCCTAACGATTTTCTACTTGATTACTGTGACCAGGAAAAAAAATCATCATTCGTTTATTCCATTTTCTACATCTACATCAGAATGTCTTCAAATGACTGAGGTAAATTAACAATGATTTTTTTTTTATTAAAGTGAGACCTATACAATAATATACTACTCTAGTCCTTTAGGCCCAGGTCCAGATCCCTTCACTTTTCATTCAGTACAAACAATGCGCAAACTCAAGCTGTTGGGATGTTTCTGCTTAAGACATGCCTCTGGCATGAGTTCAGATGGCTTTCCCACAGTATAGAAAGAAACACCATTGATTTGGGATTGTGATAGTGAAACAGAAAGCGTTCATGCTGCATATACTCAGAACTGAACCTGCGCTTGCGTAATCACAAATGTCGTCTCCCATCTATAGTTGTTTATCAATTTTCTTAATCTGGGAGCAGAACAACAATTGCTCTAGAGTTGACCCTGTCAGGTCTTCCACGGCTAGATTCAAATGTGTCCTCCAATCGCATTTCTTGCCATTATTTTAGTTTTAAATAGGAATCTAAATTCAGGCCTCAGCCAATTTCCTAATTTTAAACCCCTTTCTGCCCTTTTGCTTTCCAGTTCTTCCGTGACAGAACAATCCAAGGGGAGTATAGGATTTCTCCAACAAAGCGTAATTCACTTCATAGGCCATGGAGGAAATCTGACCTCCTCACCACAATCAACAATAATCGAGCCATTAGGACTCTCCAGAAACTTACTAATCACTTCTTTTTATACCCTTTTAATCAGATAGTAATTCAGAACTTACCCCTCCTTCTAAAGGACTTGCTATCCATCCAAGCTCTCCCTGCACTGATCTGGAATCCAGCAAGGTAACTGAGAAAAACAGAAAGAAAAATAGATTAATTTCCAATCACTAAAAACCAATATTGAGAAACTACTTGCTTGAACGTTTCCATATGTGGGAAGAGGAGTTCATCCAACTCTGATCTACACTCAAACTTTGCTTCAGTTATGTAAATAATCATTATTCACTCGATCTCTTCTCCGCTTTAAATCTGCAATTTTTTATTTGTTTAACTTGCCTAGCAGTTAAAATTCCTCCAAAAGCCTGCTGTTAATCTATTTTGTTTACAAATGAAGAATTCAACATGAAATGCAGAAAAACAAAGAAACATAAAGCAGTTATCAAGCTCGAAAGTAATATATGCATACACTGTACATCACCAAGTGGCAGAGAGCAGAACTGTAGTCATTTTTACAAGTTTCAGCTAACTTTTGAGAATGGCAGGGTCTCAGATTCAAAAAGAGATTCCCAAAAGTCCTAACGAAATGTTTATCTTCCTCATCCATTCTTTGCTGCTTAACCTAACAAAATGTGTATGTGAGCCTGTGATAGCTCAAGAAAATAAGTTTCAAACTAGAGGACGACTCCCTTGTTACCAAACAATGCCATAACATAGGTGGGTAACATCCACAGCACTGAAAACAATAATAGGTTACTTTCATATTTTGGTGAGGATACTTTTATTGATTTTGTTCACAGTTTAGGAGAAACAAGAGTCTGAATTTTTCTAACTGAATATCATTTCAGTAATCGTATATGTGCGTGCTACATGAAACTGAGCTACAAAGCAGAGTATTGTGGAAGAAACCAAGGAATTGCTCCTGTTCTCTTTTGGAAAGAGACAAGAATGGTTGCCTTCATCATATTAAAGCAATGGATTGATTCCTCCAACTCTTCCGATCCTTTTCCTAGAGAACGCTAGCAAATCTGGAAGTCCTAAGAACACAATAGAGTTTACGATGAATAAATCAAAGGCCCATCTAAAAGGAAGCACAGGATTATTAACTGACCAACTGGGCCACGTAGGGGGATTGGATGTGCTGCATAGCAATTTTGTCCAAGGAGGTAGCTTTCATCTAAATTTGGGTTACCTAAATTGCTCCTGAATTCTTACGCCCAAAAAAGAAAAATCCTTTTTTAGAAAAATCAATCCTTTTCTCCGAGGAATCTGCATCCCAGTGATACTTTCAGTACATTTAGCTATATTTTAAAATATAGTTATCTTCCCGGATCCCTGGCAGACCGTCCCTAACTTCCCCCCTTTCCCCTTCTTTCCTAGAGAAAAGCAGGCTCCATCCATTTGGATTAAAGTAAGGTGGATTAGGGAAACAAAGGGAACAATGCAGCCCAATTTACAAAAAAGAAAAAGGGGGAAGGGGGGAGAACAGGGCAAAAGGGGGGAGAAAAGAAGACGTGAGGCGAATCAAAAGAAGCAACAAAATGAATTAATTTAAAAAAAAAGCTGGGGGGCGGGAGAGGGAGGAGGGAAAAGTGGAAAAGGAGGGGCGCAATGGTTTCTGCAGCAGCAGTGAACGGACCTGAAAGCGGTTTTTTTTTTAATCTGTAGCTAATTCATGGCTCCCAAGTTCAGCACTTAAAAAAAAAGGGGGAGAAGGAGAAAAAATAGGAAAAAAAAGGAGACTGCCTCTATGCCGGTAGGATGCCGGCCCCAGAGATGTGAGATCAAGTCCACGGCCGAGTAGGGCGAGGTCGCGGTGGACGATGGCCCTAAGCGCTTAGTACAGTGCTCTGCACACAGTAAGCGCTCAATAAATACGATTGAATGAATGAATAGCCCTGACTCAGGGGGCTACAGAAGACTCGGGGGACGCAAAGGGAAGGTGCAAAGGAAGCACACCTCCCTCCCTCCCCCCAGGCCCTCGCAGCCAGGTGTGCGCGGTTCTTTCCTGATGATGCTTGGGCATCTAGCCAAGTCTGTCTGACTTGTGGCATTTGATCCCTCGCGATTTTCCGCGGCCTTTCCCTCCTTGGAGGAGCCAATGAGTTAAATTAACGGATGGATAGAGGCTGGGAAGAGCATCACCTCGGCGGGGAGGATGGGATGGACGAGGCTCCAGTTGATCATCATCATCAATCGTATTTGTTGAGCGCTTACTATGTGCAGAGCACTGTACTAAGCGCTTGGGAAGTACAAATTGGCAACATGTGATACCCACCATCCCTTCGTATTCAGATGTTTTTCCTCTCAATTTCTCTCACTTGCACACACACACACACACACACACACACACACACGTGTCTTGCCTTTCCAGCTGAGAACCCCAGGCGAACCATCACCCGTGTGTCCCTTGTGCACTGGGACTGTCTCTCTTTATGGCTGTATTGTACTCTCCAAGCGCTTAGTACGGTGCTCTGCACATAGTAAGCGCTCAATAAATACGATTGATTGATTCCTCGGACAGTCCAGGCCTCCTCCTCCTCCCAGCCGCCCTCCGAGATGCCCGAAAGACAAAGACCGGGTCTTCCCTGGCCCGCACCAAGCCCGGATCCCGGACGACTCAAGGTCGGGTGAGGGTGGGCAATGTTGGAGGGGAAAGGGGGATTTGGAAAGGGAAAACTCTCCTCCACCTCCCCTGGTCCTCCTCGGGAAGGACTTTAGTGCTTGGCACCTAGTAAACGCTTAGCAAATTCCAACTTGTACTTCCCAAGCGCTTAGTACAGTGCTTTGCACACAGTAAGCGCTCAATAAATACGATTGATTGATTGATTGAAATACCATTATTATCATTATTTAGGGTCTAGTGGAGGAGAGGCTGCACTCCAGCCATTAGGGAAGCAGCGAGGCTCAATGGAAAGAGCCCAGGCTTGGGAGCCAGAGGTCATGGGTTCACATCCCGGCTCCGCCAATTGTCAGCTCTGTGACTTTGGGCCAGTCACTTCACTTCTCTGGGCCTCAGTTCCCTCATCTGTAAAATGGGGATGAAGCCTGTGAGCCCCACGTGGACAACCTGATCACCTGGTATCCTCCCCAGCGCTTAGAACAGTGCTTTGCAAATAGTAAGCGCTTAACAAAGGCCATTATTAGTTATTTATTATTTATTATCCTGGAGTCAAAGTACTACTGGGCAAGTCACTTCACTTCTCTGTGCCTCAGTTCCCTCATCTGTAAAATGGGGATGAAGACTGGGAGCCCCCCCCCCGTGGGACAACCTGATCAACTTGTAACCTCCCCAGCGCTTAGAACAGTGCTTTGCGAATAGTAAGCGCTTAACAAAGGCCATTATTAAGTTATTTATTATCCTGGAGTTAAAGTACTACTGGGCGAGTCACTTCACTTCTCTGTGCCTCAGTTCCCTCATCTGTAAAATGGGGATGAAGACTGGGAGCCCCCCCCCGTGGGACAACCTGATCAATTTGTAACCTCCCCAGCGCTTAGAACAGTGCTTTGCGAATAGTAAGCGCTTAACAAAGGCCATTATTAAGTTATTTATTATCCTGGAGTTAAAGTACTACTGGGCAAGTCACTTCACTTCTCTGTGCCTCAGTTCCCTCATCTGTAAAATGGGGATGAAGACTGGGAGCCCCCCCCGTGGGACAACCTGATCAACTCGTAACCTCCCCAGCGCTTAGAACAGTGCTTTGCACATAGTAAGCGCTTAACAAATGCTATCATTATTACTTATGGCATTTGTTCTGCGGGATAGCTCTTTTCCTCTCGGGTCTCGGTCGGGAGAGGGAGGAAGGGGAGGTGGAGCGGGCCTATCCGTAAGAAATCAGGTCTCCCTAGGCATCCAGCACCGTGCTGTGCCCACAGGAAGCGCTCAATAAATACCACTGAATGAAGGAATGAATCCAGCAGCTCCGCAGCCCGCGGCTGCCCCCGACGAGCGAGCGGGCAAGAAACTTTCAGAAAGGAGAAGCATCCATCGATCCCACTTTCCCAATCCCCCACCCCTTTTTCCTCTCCATCCTCCGCCTAAACCTCCAACTAGCTTCTGGGCAAAGATGCTCTTTTGGTGGTCAAGGACAGGGAAAATCATCACCGGATCGATTTGGTCCTCGCACCTTTCAGAGATAGGCCAAGGAGACTCATCAGCTCGGCTCAGGCCTGGAATCGTCTCCCTTTATGGCTGCATTATATCAATCAATCAATCAAACAATCAATCGTATTTATTGAGCGCTTACTGTGTGCGGAGCCCTGTACTAAGAGCTTGGGAAGTACAAGTTGGCAACACATAGAGACAGTCCCTACCCAACAGTGGGCAATCGTATTGATTGAGCGCTTCCTGTGTGCGGAGCACTGTACTAAGCGCTGGGGAAAGTATGCTACACAGATAGCGCTTAGTACGGTGCTCCGCACACAGTATTAGAACAGTGCTTGGCACATAGTAAGCGCGTAACAAATACCATCGTTATTATTAAAAGCTCGGTAAATACGATTGATTGAATGAATGAAGGAGAGTTGAGACCCCCCTTTTCCCTCTCGGCTAGGTAACTGGAAAGCGCTGGCATGGTTATTATAAGCCTGAACAGTGCTTGGCACATAGTAAGCGCTTAACAAATGCCATCATCATCATCTTTATTATTATTATTAGGTCCAGGGGTAGAGCCCTAGCCCCGCCCCCGTGCCCTGGAAAAAAATTGATCGCGTCCTGAAAGGCAGATGATCATGAACTTTGGCCCCTCTTGCTCTTCAAACTTCATTCATTCATTCAGTCGTATTGATTTCTCCCCCTTTTAGACTGTGAGCCCACTGTTGGGTAGGGACTGTCTCTATGTGCTGCCAATTTGTACTTCCCAAGCGCTTAGTCCAGTGCTCTGCACATAGTAAGCGCTCAATAAATAGGATTGGTGATGATGATTGAGCGCTTACTGTGCGCAGAGCACTGTACTAAGCGCTTGGGAAGTACAAATGGGCAACAGATAAGGAGAAGGTCCCTATCCAACAACGGGACCCGCAACGGGCCCCCATCCTGGGTCCCCCGGGAGCCTTCCTCGCCCTCCTCTCCCCCCAAAAGACCCCCTTCCCTGTCCAATCCCTAAGGGCAGAGGGTACCCCTCCGTACCCACCGAGGGCTCTGCAATCTCGTCTTCTCCCACTCCACCGTCCCCCGAAAAATTAAAAAACCCAAAAAGCTCTCACCTTCATTGGCGGGATAGATCCGAGAACCGGTCACCCCGTGGCAAATCCCAAAGAGCAGCGAAAAGACGATGAAATAGAAAATCCCAGCCATGATTTTTTTTTTTTTTTTTTTGTCGGAGCCAGGGCTGGCTCCAGCCTCCTCTATCCCAGTGGAATAAATGCTTAAGTTGGGAATGCAGCAGCCTGTAGACATTGCCAAGGGGGAGGGGATAACGGTGACGTGGACCCGCCACTCAAAAAAACCAGGCCTATCACTGGGAGTGCCGGACACCTTGTCCCCGGGCCACCTCTCCCCCCCTGCCTTCCTCCTCCTTTAATCTCCTCTTCCTCCTCCTCCTTCTCCTCCTCCTCCTCCTCCTCCTCCTCCTCCTCCTCCTTTCCTCCTCCTTTCCTCCTCCTTTCCTCCTCTACCTTGGAGCTGGGCAAAAAAAAAAAGATGCGCTCACGCTCCTAGAGGAAGAAGGAAACCCACTGCACACGCGGCCATCAGCGCTTAGAACAGTGCTTAGCGCACAGTAAGCGCTTTTTTTTACGTCATCAATCGTATTTATTGAGCGCTTACTATGTGCAGAGCACTGTACTAAGCGCTTGGGAAGTACAAAGTGGCAACATCTAGAGACAGTCCCTACCCAACAGTGGGCTCACAGTCTAAAAGGGGCAGACAGAGAACCAAACCAAACGTACTAACAAAATAAAATAAATGGAATAGATATGTACAAATAAAATAAATAGAGTAATAAATATGTACAAACATATGTACATATATACAGGTGCTGTGGGGAAGGGAAGGAGGTAAGATGGCATTTTATTAAGGGCTTACTATGTGCAAAACACTATTCTATGCTCGGGGGTGGGGTTGCAAGGTGATCAGGTGGTCCCACGGGGGGCTCACAGTCTTAATCCCCATTTTACAGATGAGGGAACTGAGGCACAGAGAAGTGAGGTGGGTAGGGGACTGTCTCTATATGTTGCCAACTTGTACTTCCCAAGCGCTTAGTACAGTGCTCTGCACACAGTAAGCGCTCCATAAATACGATTGATGATGATAATGATGATGAAGTGACTTGCCCCAAGGTCACACAGCTGCCAAGTGGCGGAGCCGGGATTTGAACCCACGACCTCTGACTCCAAAGTGCTCTTTCCACTGAGCCACGCTGCTTAATGACAATAATAGCAGTAATAATGATGGTATTTGTTAAGCGCTTACTATGTGCCAAGCAAAGCGCTTAATAATAGTAATAATGGTATTTGTTAAGCGCTTACTATGCGCCAAGCACTGTTCTAAGCGCTGGAGTAGATACAAGGTGATCAGGTTGTCCCACGTGGGGCTCACAGTCTTCATCCCCATTTTACAGATAAGGAAACTGAGACACAGAGAAGTGAAGTGACTTACCCAAAGTCGACAAATACCATTATTATTACTATTATCTCTACTGGGAGGAAAGGGGGACGAAGGGATGGAGGGAAAGGTGAAACGCACACAGAGATGTGGGAGGGGGAAACTGGGCAAGCGGACATTCACTCCATCCTATTTATTAAGCTCATACGGTGCGCAGAGCACTGTGCTAAGCGCTCGGGGAAGTACAACGCCACATCAATTTTCTCGGGTCCGAAAAACCTCAAAAATGGGTAGGAAGCTTTGCCCTTCTTGGAGAAGAGAGGTGGTTTGTTCGTTTGATGGACTTTCTCCAGCCGGAGCCAAGGGATGTCAGGCTAGGTAAATGTCGCTTTATAAAGCAAAGTTTGAATACTTTCCAAGGGAACCTTTTTTTTTTTTTTAACGTTTGACCTTTTGGTCGTTTCATTTCTCCTCTTTGACGGGTTGATCCTCCGTGGCCCCTGGGGCTTTGCCCTCGGTTTAGGGGGGATGGCATCCATCCTTGCCCCTGGGCAGACGACCCTCTTGCCTAAAATCGGTGACCTGTCCCGGATCTTTTCATTTTTTCCTGCAGTGCTTGGCACACTCCGTGGCTCAGTGGAAAGAGCCCCGGCTTGGGAGTCAGAGGTAGTGGGTTCTAATCCCGCTCCTCCACTTGTCAGCTGGGTGACTTTGGGCCGGTCACTTCACTTCTCTGGGCCTCATTCCCCTCATCTGTAAAATGGGGATTGCACTGTGAGCCCCACGTGAGACAACCTGATTACCTTTATCAATCAATCAATCAATCATATTTATTGAGCGCTTACTGTGTGCAGAGCACTGTACTAATCGATCAATCGTATTTATTGAGCGCTTACTATGTGCAGAGCACTGTACTAAGCGCTTGGGAAGTACAAATTGGCAACATATAGAGACAGTCCCTACCCAACAGTGGGCTCACAGTCTAAAAGGGGGAGACAGAGAACAAAATCAAACATACTAACAAAATAAAATAAATAGAAATAGAATAGATATGTACAACTAAAATAAATAAATGAATGAATAGAGTAATAAATATGTACAAACATATACACATATATACAGGTGCTGTACTAAGCGCTTGGGAAGTCCAAGTTGGCAACATATAGAGACGGTCCCTACCCAACAGTGGGCTCACAGTCTAGAAGGGGGAGACAGAGAACAAAACAAAACATATTCACAAAATAAAATAAATAGAATAGATATGATGTACAAGCAAAATAAATACACCCCCGCAGCGCTTAGAACAGTGCTTGGTGCATAATAAGCGCTTAACAAATACCATCATTATTATTGAGCGCTTACTGTGTGCAGAACACTGTGCTAAGCTCTTGGAGAGTACAACTGGGCACATATCTATTCTATTTATTTTATTTTGTTAGTATGTTTGGTTTTGTTCTCTGTCTCCCCCTTTTAGACTGTGAGCCCACTGTTGGGTAGGGACTGTCTCTATATGCTGCCAATTTGTACTTCCCAAGCGCTTAGTACAGTGCTCTGCACATAGTAAGCGCTCAATAAATACGATTGATGATGATGATGATGACCAGATGGAGACAATCCCTACCCAACGGGCTCACAGTCTAGAAGTGGCACATAGTAAGCGCTTAACAAATACCATAATAATTATTATCCTGCCCAGAAGGAGCGGGAGTGGAACGAGGGGTCTGGAGCGGCCATGTACTGAGCAACCCGGCCACTCCCACCCCTCCATTCATTTATTCAATTGTATGTATCGAGCCCTTACCGTTCGCAGGGCACTGTACTAAGCGCTCCTCCCTTCTCGGTTCTCCTCTGGTGTCGCCTTGGGAATCTGGGCTTTACATCGTCAACCCAAAAATTGACGACCCCCTGCGACCCCCTCCCTCCCCAAATCACAAGCGTCGCTGCCTCTTCTCTCCTGGGTGGGATTTGCCCACTGAAAGTGCTTAGTACAGTGCTCCACGCAAGGTAAGCGCTCAATAAATACGATCGAATACCTGTCCACTTGTTTGGTTGCCTGTCTCCCCCTTCTAGACTGTGAGCCCGTTGTTGGGGAGGGACCGTCTCTACCTGTCGCTGATTTGTACTTTCCAAGCACTTAACACAGTGCTCTGTACACAGTAAGCGCTCAATAAATACGACGGAATGAATGAAATACGACTGAATTCTGCACTGGAACAGATGGAGAAGTTCCAGGCCTCGTCCCTTTAGACAACCCCGGCTCCGCCACGTGTCGGCTGCGTGACCTTGGGCAAGTCACTTCACTTCTCTGGGCCTCAGTGACCTCATCTGGAAAATGGGGATGGAGACTGTGAGCCCCACGTGGGATAGGGACTGTGTCCCACCCGACAATAATAATGGTATTTGTTAAGTCCTTACTATGTGCCAGGCACTGTTCTAAGCTCTTAGTACAGTGCCTGGCACATAGAAAGTGCTTTACAGGGATCATTTCTATAATATGTAACTTTTACACTGTGAGCCCACTGTTGGGTAGGGACTGTCTCTATATGTTGCCAACTTGTATTTCCCAAGCGCTTAGTACAGTGCTCTGCACACAGTAAGCGCTCAATAAATACGATTGATTGATTGATTGATTTACAAATGCCATTACTCATCACTGTAAAGGGACTATGACTATTTAGGAGCTTCAGTGGTGTGAAAGAGCTACCTGGCACGTAGTTAAATGCTTGACAAATGCCATTATTATTATTATTTATTATTATTATCAAGCCGGTCGGGTTCCAGGCATGTGAGTGAGAGGTCGGGGGCTAGGATTCACAAGTCCAGGATTTCTTGCGATTGTAATTGATTTCCCTTTTCTTTCCCCCCACCTCTCCCGGGTTTCTCGGGTTGTCCCTCCTCCTCCTCCTCCTCCTCCTCCTCCTCCTCCTTCTTTTTTCAGGGGGCGGGGGGGGGGGGGGGAATTTCCTCCGAAGCCTGGATGTGCAATGCGCCAGGGGTGGGGGGACTGTGGGGGGACTGGGACTGGGGGCTGGGGGATGAGGGGGCCTAGGCTGGATGGGCTGGGGAGGGGGCTGGGGCCTGGGGGGGGGGGGGATCAATCAATCAATCGTATTTATTGAGCGCTTACTGTGTGCAGAGCACTGGACTAAGCGCTTGGGAAGTACAAGTTGGCAACATATAGAGACGGTCCCTACCCAACAGTGGGCTCACAGTCTAAAAGGGGGAGACAAGGAACAAAACCAAACGTACTAACAAAAGAAAATAAATAGAATAGATATGTATAAGTAAAATAAATGGGGAGGGGGCTGGGGGGGCTGGGGCTGGGGCCTGAGGGGGGCATGGGGAGGGAGCTAGGGGGCTGGGGGCTGAGAGGGCCTAGGCTGGGTGGGCTGGGGCTGAGGAGGGGGCTGGGGGGTTTGGGGGCTGAGAGGCCTAGGCTGGGTGGGCTGGGGAGGGGGCTGAGGACAGGGGGGGCTGGGGGCTCTTTGGGGGGGCTGGAGGGCTGGGAGATGAGGGGGCCTAGGCTGGGTGGGCTGGGGAGGGGGCTGGGGACTGAAGGGGCTGGGATGGGGGGGGCTGGGGAGGGGACTGGGGGGGATGGGGGCTGAGGGGGCCTAGGCTGGGTGGGCTGGGGAGGGGGCTGGAGACTGAAGGGGCCCACTGTTGGGTAGGGACTGTCTCTATATGTTGCCAACTTGTACTTCCCAAGCGCTTAGTACAGTGCTCTGCACACAGTAAGCGCTCAATAAATACGATTGATGATTGACTGACTGATTGATGGGGGGCTGGGAAGGGGACCGGGGGGGATGGGGAGTGAGGGGGCCTAGGCTGGGGGGGATGGGGACTGAGGGGGGGCTGGGGAGGGGGCTCGGGGATCATCATCATCATCAATCGTATGTATTGAGCGCTTACTATGTGCAGAGCACTGTACTAAGCGCTTGGGAAGTACAAGCTGGCAACATACAGAGACAGTCCCTACCCAACAGCGGGCTCACAGTCGAAAAGGGGGAGACAGAGAACAAAACCAAACATACTAACAAAATAAAATAGAATAGATATGTAAAAATAAATAAATTAAATAAATAAATAGAGTAAAAAAAAAATATGTACAAACATATATACCAGGCTGGGTGGGCTGGGGAGGGGGCTGGGGACTGAGGGGGCTGGGATGGGGGGCTGGGGAGGGGACTGGGGGGATGGGGGCTGGGGAAGGGGCTGGGGGCTGAGGGGGCCTAGGCTGGGCTGGCTGGGGGGACTATTGGGGGGGCTGGGGGGCTGAGGGGTGTGTGGGGGTCTTTGGAGGGGTCTGGGGTGTGGGGAGGGGAGATGGGGAGGGGGCTGGGGGTCCGGGGGTCCGGGCTGGGGGTGAGCCGGCCGGCAGCGGGGTTTCCTTCGGCCCAACCGCTCCCCCTGGCGGACGTTGGAGGACGTGACGGGTCCCGGGAAAAAGGAGGAGCGGCCGGGCCGAGGGCCGGGCCCAGCAGTCATTCAGTCATTCATTCAAGAGGCTTTACTGAGCGCATACTGCGGGCACAGCACTGGACTAAGCGCTTGGGAAGGACAGGTTGGCAACACAGAGAGAGACGGTCATTCATTCATTCATGCATTCATTCAATTGTATTTATTGAGCGCTTACCGTGTGTGCTAAGCGCTTGGGAAGTCCAAGCTGGCAACATCTAGAGACGGTCCCTCCCCAACAGCGGGCTCACAGGCTAGAAGGGGGAGACGGACGACAAAACCAAACATTTTAACAGAATAAAATAAGTAGAATAGATATGTACAAATAAAATAGAGTAATGAATACGTACAAGCATATATACAGGTGACGTACGAACGTTTATTGAGCGCTTACTGTGTGCACAGCACTGGACTAAGCGCTTGGGAAGGACAAGTTGGCAACACAGAGAGAGACGGTCATTCATTCATTCATGCATTCATTCAATTGTATTTATTGAGCGCTTACCGTGTGTGCTAAGCGCTTGGGAAGTCCAAGCTGGCAACATCTAGAGACGGTCCCTCCCCAACAGCGGGCTCACAGGCTAGAAGGGGGAGACGGACGACAAAACCAAACATATTAACAAAATAAAATTAATAGAATAAATATATACAAATAAAATAAATACGTACAAGCATATATACATATATACCATCTTACCTCCTTCCTTTCCCCACAGCACCTGTATATATGTATATATGGTTGTACATATTTATTACTCTATTTATTTATTTGTTTTACTTGTACATATCTATCCTATTTATTTTATTTTGTTGGTATGTTTGGTTTTGTTCTCTGTCTCCCCCTTTTAGACTGTGAGCCCACTGTTGGGTAGGGACTGTCTCTGTGTGTTGCCAATTTGTACTTCCCAAGCGCTTAGTACAGTGCTCTGCACATAGTATGCGCTCAATAAATACGATTGATGATGATGATGATGATATACAGGTGACGTACGAACATTTATTGAGCGCTTACTGTGTGCAGAGCACTGGACTAAGCGCTTGGGAAGGACAAGTTGGCAACACAGAGAGAGACGGTCATTCATTCATTCATGCATTCATTCAATTGTATTTATTGAGCGCTTACCGTGTGTGCTAAGCGCTTGGGAAGTCCAAGCTGGCAACATCTAGAGACGGTCCCTCCCCAACAGCGGGCTCACAGGCTAGAAGGGGGAGACGGACGACAAAACCAAACATATTAACAAAATAAAATTAATAGAATAAATATATACAAATAAAATAAATACGTACAAGCATATATACATATATACCATCTTACCTCCTTCCTTTCCCCACAGCACCTGTATATATGTATATATGGTTGTACATATTTATTACTCTATTTATTTATTTGTTTTACTTGTACATATCTATCCTATTTATTTTATTTTGTTGGTATGTTTGGTTTTGTTCTCTGGCTCCCCCTTCTAGACTGTGAGCCCACTGTTGGGTAGGGACTGTCTCTGTGTGTTGCCAATTTGTACTTCCCAAGCGCTTAGTACAGTGCTCTGCACATAGTATGCGCTCAATAAATACGATTGATGATGATGATGATGATATACAGGTGACGTACGAACATTTATTGAGCGCTTACTGTATGCAGAGCACTGGACTAAGCGCTTGGGAAGGACAAGTTGGCAACACAGAGAGAGACGGTCATTCATTCATTCATTCATGCATTCATTCAATCGTATTTATTGAGCGCTTACTGTGTGTGCTAAGCGCTTGGGAAGTCCAAGCTGGCAAAATCTAGAGATGGTCCCTCCCCAACAGCGGGCTCACAAGCGAGAAGAGGGAGACAGACGACAAAACCAAACATATTAACAAAATAAAATAAATAGAATAAATATATACAAATAAAATAAATACGTACAAGCATATATGCATATATACCATCTTACCTCCTTCCCTTCCCCACAGCACCTGTATATATGTATATATGGTTGTACATATTTATTACTCTATTTATTTATTTATTTGTTTTACTTGTACATATCTATCCTATTTATTTTATTTTGTTGGTACGTTTGGTTTTGTTCTCTGTCTCCCCCTTTTAGACTGTGAGCCCACTTTTGGGTAGGGACTGTCTCTGTGTGTTGCCAATTTGTACTTCCCAAGCGCTTAGTACAGTGCTCTGCACATAGTATGCGCTCAATAAATACGATTGATGATGATGATGATGATATACAGGTGACGTACGAACATTTATTGAGCGCTTACTGTGTGCACAGCACTGGACTAAGCGCTTGGGAAGGACAAGTTGGCAACACAGAGAGAGACGGTCATTCATTCATTCATGCATTCATTCAATCGTATTTATTGAGCGCTTACTGTGTGTACTAAGCGCTTGGGAAGTCCAAGCTGGCAACATATAGAGACGGTCCCTTCCCAACAACGGGCTCACAGGCTAGAAGGGGAAGACAGACGACAAAACCAAACATATTAACAAAATAAAATTAATAGAATAAATATATACAAATAAAATAAATACGTACAAGCATATATACATATATACAGGTGACGTACGAACGTTTATTGAGCGCTTACTGTGTGCACAGCACTGGACTAAGCGCTTGGGAAGGACAAGTTGGCAACACAGAGAGAGACGGTCATTCATTCATTCATGCATTCATTCAATTGTATTTATTGAGCGCTTACTGTGTGTGCTAAGCGCTTGGGAAGTCCAAGCTGGCAACATCTAGAGACGGTCCCTCCCCAACAGCGGGCTCACAGGCTAGAAGGGGGAGACAGACGACAAAACCAAAGTAACAAAATAAAATTAATAGAATAAATATATACAAATAAAATAAATACGTACAAGCATATATACATATATACCATCTTACCTCCTTCCCTTCCCCACAGCACCTGTATATATGTATATATGGTTGTACATATTTATTACTCTATTTATTTATTTATTTGTTTTACTTGTACATATCTATCCTATTTATTTTATTTTGTTGGTATGTTTGGTTTTGTTCTCTGTCTCCCCCTTTTAGACTGTGAGCCCACTGTTGGGTAGGGACTGTCTCTATGTGTTGCCAATTTGTACTTTCCAAGCGCTTAGTACAGTGCTCTGCACATAGTATGTGCTCAATAAATACGATTGATGATGATGATATAGAGGTGACGTACGAACATTTATTGAGCGCTTACTGTGTGCAGAGCACTGGACTAAGCGCTTGGGAAGGACAAGTTGGCAACACAGAGAGAGACGGTCATTCATTCATTCATTCATGCATTCATTCAATCGTATTTATTGAGCGCTTACCGTGTGTGCTAAGCACTTGGAAAGTCGAAGCTGGCAACATCTAGAGAAGGTCCCTCCCCAACAGCGGGCTCACAGGCTAGAAGGGGAAGACAGACGACAAAACCAAACATATTAACAAAATAAAATTAATAGAATAAATATATACAAATAAAATAAATACGTACAAGCATATATACATATATACAGGTGACGTACGAACGTTTATTGAGCGCTTACTGTGTGCACAGCACTGGACTAAGCTCTTGGGAAGGACAAGTTGGCAACAAGGAGAGACACGGTCATTCATTCATTCATTCATGCATTCATTCAATCGTATTTATTGAGCGCTTACTGTGTGTGCTAAGCGCTTGGGAAGTCCAAGCTGGCAACATCTAGAGATGGTCCCTCCCCAACAGCGGGCTCACAGGCTAGAAGGGGGAGACAGACTACAAAACCAAACATATTAGCAAAATAAAATAAGTAGAATAAATATGTACAAATAAAATAGAGTAATAAATACGTACAAGCATATATACATATATGCAGGTGACGTACGAACGTTTATTGAGCGCTTACTGTGTGCAGAGCACTGTACTAAGCGCTTGGGAAGTACAAGTTGGCAACATAGAGAGACGGACATTCATTCATTCATTCAATCGTATTTATTGAGCACTTACTGTGTGCAGAGCACTGTACTAAGCGCTTGGGAAGTCCAAGTTAGCAACATATAGAGATGGCCCCTACTCAACAGCGGGCTCACAGTCTAGAAAGGGGAGACAGACAACAAAACAAAACATATTAACAAAATAAAATAAATAGAATACTAAATATGTACAAGTAAAATAGAGTAATAAATATGTACAAACATATATACATACATATATATGTGTGTATATGCATACATATGCATGTATATGTATGTATATATGTATGTATATGTATGTATATGTGTATATATGCATATATATTAGTACAGTGCTTTGCACATAGTAAGCGTTTAATAAATGCCATCATTATTATTATTATATATACACAGGTGCTGTGGGGAGGGGAATGAGGCAAGGCATGGGAGATGGGGAGGGGGAGAGGAAGGAGGGGGCTCAGTCTGGGAAGGCCTCCTGGAGAAGGTGAGCTCTCAGTAGGGCCTTGAAGGGAGGAAGAGCGCTAGCTTGGCGGATGGGCAGAGGGAGGGCATTCCAGGCCAGCGGGATGACGTGGGCTGGGGGTCGATGGCGGGACAGGTGAGAACGAGGCCTAGTGAGGCAGCCCTCCCTGAAGCCCAGCCGGCACCGGGGGACCCGACCGCACAGAAAAGGACATCTCCGGGAACCTCGAGGTCACCGAGGGTCGGACCCATCCCGACCGGAATACATCGCCCCTGCTTCGAGCCCCAGGTGGGGACCGCGGGACCGCTCCTCTTCTAAAAATAAGAATAATAATGATAACAATAAATAATAATGATTGTATTCATTAAGCATTCATTCATTCAATCGTATTTATTGAGCTCTTACTGTGTGCAGAGCACTGTACTAAGCGCTTGGGAAGTATAAGTTGGAAACATATAGAGACGGTCCCTACCCAACAGCAGGCTAGGTGCTTAATAACAACGACGATGATGATAATAATAGTAATTGAGTATTTGCTAAGTGCTTACTATATGCCTAACACTCTACTATGTTCTGGGAGAGATACCTCACGCCACTGCCCGGATTGTCTTTGTCCAGAAATGCTCTGGGCATGTTCCTCCCCTCCTCAAAAATCTCCAGTGGCTACCAATCAATCTGCGCATCAGGCAGAAACTCCTCACCCTGGGCTTCAAGGCTGTCCATCACCTCGCCCCCTCCTACCTCACCTCCCTTCTCTCCTTCTCCAGCCCAGCCCGCACCTTCCGCTTCTCTGCGGCTAATCTCCTCCCCGTGCCTCGTTCTCGCCTGTCCCACCATCGACCCCCGGTCCACATCATCCCCCTGGCCTGGAATGCCCTCCCTACGCACATCCGCCAAGCTAGCTCTCTTCCTCCCTTCAAGGCCCTACTGAGAGCTCACCTCCTCCAGAAGGCCTTCCCAGACTGAGCCCCTTCCTTCCTCTCCCCCTCGTCCCCCTCTCCATCCCCCCATCTTACCTCCTTCCCTTCCCCACAGCACCTGTATATATGTATATATGCTTGTACATATTTATTACTCTATTTATTTATTTATTTATCTTACTTGTACATATCCTATTTATTTTATTTTGTTAGTATGTGTGGTTTTGTTCTCTCTCTCCCCCTTCTAGACTGTGAGCCCACTGTTGGGTAGGGACTGTCTCTATGTGTTGCCGACTTGCACTTCCCAAGCGCTTAGTACAGTGCTCTGCACACAGTAAGCGATCAATAAATACAATTGATTGATTGATTGATTGATTTGTTAAGTGCTTACTATGTGTCAAGCACTGTTCTAAGCGCTGGGGGAGATACAAGATAATGAGGTTGTCCCACGAGGGGCTCACAGTCTTAATCCCCATTTTACAGATGAAGGAACTGAGGCATAGAGAAGTAAAGTGACATGCCCAAAGTCACACAGCTGATAGGTGGCAGAGCAAGGATTAGAACCCATGACCTCTGTTTCCCAAGCCTGGGCTCTTTCTACTGAGCCACGCTGCTGTTAAGCGCTTAATATGCACCAAACACTGTTCTAAGTGCTGAGCACTGATGCTGGGACTTCGTAGTGGGAAGGCTATGTCTCTCTTTATTGCTGGATTGAACTTTCCCAAGTTCTTAGTATGGTGCTTGGCACATAGTAAGCACTTAACAAATACCATAATTATTAATTATCATTACTGTGCTCCACACACAGTAAGCACTAAATAAACATGCTGTGAGCTCACTGTCTGCTGGCATTGTCTCTTTTTATTGCTGGATTGATTTTTCCCAAACAGGAGAGCGATCTGCACACAGTAAGCGCTCAATAAATACGATAGAATAAACAAATGATTGAATGAATGAAAGGCTGTTGCTCGCTTCTCCGATTTCGGGTTGGGAAAGTGACAAACAATTCCTACAGATGCGTTGGGTGTTCATAAAAACAATAATTTTGACATTTATTAAGAACTTACTATGTGCCCAGCACTGTTCTAAGCACTGGCGTAGATACAAGGTTGGACACAGTCCCTGTCCCACTTGGGACTCAGTGTCTCAAGCCCCATTTTACAGATGAGGTAACTGAGCTACAGAGAAGTGAAATGACTGGCCCAAGGTCACACAGCAGACAAGTGGCAGAGCCGGGATTAGAACCCACGTCCTCTGACTCTCAAGCCCAGGCTCTTTCCACTAGGCCACGCTGCTCATGACTGAAGGGGTCTGGTGGGAACTGGAGAGAGCAGGCAGTCACTAAGCCAGAGTTTTGTTTCAGCAGAGGCTTTACTAGGTTTCTGGATACTCTAGTCATCCCTTCATTCATTCAATCGTATTTTTTGAGCACTTACTGTTTGCAGGGCTCTGTACTAAGCACTTGGGAAGTACAAGTCGGCAACGTATAGAGATGGTCCGGACCCAACAACGGGCTCACAGTCTAGAAGGGGGAGACAGACAGCAAAACAAAACACGTAGGCAGGTGTCAAAAACGTCAGAATAAATAGAGTTATAGCTATAGGCACACCATTAACAAAATAGTAAATATGTAAAAGTAAATAGAGTAATAAATCTGAACAAATATAAACAAGTGCTGTGGGGAGG
This sequence comes from Tachyglossus aculeatus, assembly GCF_015852505.1. Classification (NCBI taxonomy): domain Eukaryota; kingdom Metazoa; phylum Chordata; class Mammalia; order Monotremata; family Tachyglossidae; genus Tachyglossus; species Tachyglossus aculeatus. The sequence continues at coordinate 46,410,858 of NC_052066.1, forward strand.
GGAAGGGAGCAGGGCAGAGGGGGGAATGGAGAGGAGGAGGGGTAAAAGGGGGCTCAGTCTGGGAAGGCCTCCTGGAGGAGGTGAGTTCTCAGTAGGGCTTTGAAGGGAGGAAGAGAGCTAGCTTGTGTGGAGAGAGGGCATTCCAGGCCAGGGGAAGGATGTGGACCAGGGGTCGACGGTGGGACAGGCGAGAAAGAGGTACAGTGAGGAGGTTAGTGGCAGAGGAGCGGAGGGTGTGAGCTGGGCTGGAGAAGGAGAGAAGGGAGGTGAGGTAGGAGGGGGAGAGGTGATGGACAGCCTTGAAGCCGAGAGTGAGGAGTTTTTGCTTGATTCGTAGGTTGACAGGCAGCCATTGGAGATTTTTGAGGGGGGGAGTGGCATGCCCAGAGCGTTTCTGCACAAAGATAATCCGGGCGGCAGAGTGAAGTATAGACTGAAGCGGGGAGAGACTGGAGGATGGGGGATCGGAGAGAAGGCTGATGCAGTAATCCAATAGGGATAGGAAGAGAGATTGAACAAGCAAGGTAGCGGTTTGGATGGAGAGGAAAGGGAGGATCTTGGAGGTGTTGTGGAGGTGAGACCGGAAGGTTTTGGTGACGGATTGGATGTGTGGGATGAACGAGAGAGCAAAGTCGAGGATGATACCAAGGTTGCGGGCTTGTGAGACGGGAAGGATGGTAGTGCCGTATATAGTGACAGGGAAGTCATGAAGAGAACAGGGTTTGGGAGGGAAGATAAGGAGCTCAGTCTTGGCCGTATTGAGTTTTAAGTGGCGGGCAGACATCCAGATGGAGATGTCCTGAAGGCAGGAGGAGATACGGGCCTGGAGACAGGGAGAGAGAGCAGGGGTGGAGATGTAGATTTGGGTGTCATCAGCGTAGAGATGATCGTTGAAGCCACAGGAGCGAATGAGGTCACAAAGGGAATAAGTGTAGATAGAGAACAGAAGGGGACCAAGAACTGACCCTTGAGGACACCCCACAGTAAGGGGATGGGAGGGGGAGGAGGAGCCCACAAAGGAGACTGAGAATGAATAGCTGGAGAGATAAGAGGAGAACCGGGAGAGGAAGGAGTCTGTGAAGCCAAGGTTGGATAGCGTGTTGAGGAGAAGGGGGTGGTCCACAGTGTCGAAGGCAACTGAGAGGTCGAGGAGGATTAGGATAGAGTAGGAGCCATTGGATTTGGCAAGAAGGAGGTCATTGGTGACCTTTGAGAGGGCACCTTCATTCATTCCCCCTTCCCACCGGTCAATCACCTTGCCTGGAGGAAAGGGACTAAGGAGTTGTTTTTTATATTGGCATTTATTAAGCACTTACTATGTGCAAAGCACTGTTCTAAGCGCTGGAGTTGAATTCCAGAGTAGCAATAGAATTCCTAGTAATAGCAGTAGCATTTTCTGGGGCTCTATTAAGCGAGAAGCAATGTGACCTAGTTAAGAGCCCGGGAATCCTGACTCCTCCATTTGTCTCCTTATGGCCTTGCAAAGGGTACTTAATTTTTCTGTGCCTCAGTTCCCACATCTGGAAACTGGAGATTCAATATGAGTTCTCCCTTCTGTTCAGACTGTGAGCCCCGTGTGGGACCAGATTATTTAATTTCTGTCCCAGTATTCAGTACAGTGGGTTCTCATCCCAGCTCTGCCACCTGCCTGCTGGATGACCTTGAGTAAGTCACTTCACTTCTCTGGGCCTCAGTTACCTCATCTGTAAAATGGGGAATTGAGATTGTGAGCCCCACATGGGACGGGGCTGTGTCCAACCCAATTTGCTTGAAATCACCCCAGTGCTTAGAACAGTGCCTGAAACATAGTAAGCGGAACAAATGTCACTGTTATTATTAATATGATTATTGCAGTGCTCGGTAACCAGTAAGGGCTTATCAAATATCACAATTATTACTATTGCCGTGTGTGGAGAGTTGTACTAAGTGCTGGGAGAGAATACAGAGGTGAGGAATTAGACTCCCTCTGGGGGAGTTCACAATATAGAGCTCAGGATTCCAGGACTTCGGTCTTGAGAGGGCCAATTTAATATTGTTGGGCTTCACTCTTCTGTGTCCCAAGGTAAAATATCACAATACATAATCTATAAATCTCTAGAGAATCAGCATGGCCTAGAAGATAGAGCATGGTCCTGGGAGTCAAAAAGACTTGTGTATATTTGTACATATTTATTATTCTATTTATTTTATTAATGATGTGTACATCTCTATAATTCTATTTATCTATTTTGATGCTATTGATGCCAGTCTATTTGTTTTGTCTTGTTGTCTGTCTCCCCACTTCCAGGCTATGAACCCGTTGTTGGGTAGGGATTGTCTCTATCCAATTGTTGCCGAATTGTACTTTCTAAGCGCTTAATATAGTGCTCTACACACAGTAAGCACTCAAAAAATATGATTGAATGAAAGAATGAATGAACCTGGGTTTTAAACCCAGATCTGTCACTTGTCTGCTGTGTGACCTTGGGCCAGTTACTTAAATTCTCTGTGCCTCAGTTACCTCATATGTAACTCTCATATGTTGAGAAGCAGTGTGGCTTAGAGGAAAGATCCTGGGCTTGGGAGTCAGAGGTCATGGGTTCTGATCCTGGCTCCACCACTTGTCAGCTGTGTGACTTTGGTCAAGTCACTTAACTTCTCTATGCCTCAGTTTCCTCATCTGTAAAATGGGGATGAAGACTGAGAGCCCTATGGGGGACAACCTGATTACCTTGTATATCTACCCCAGCGCCTAGAGCAGTGCTTGGCACATAGTAAGCGCTTAATACCAAAATTATTATTACTATCATTATTATTATTATTATACGTAAAATGGGGATTAAAGCTGTGAGCCCCATGTGGGACAGGGACTCTGTCCAACCTGGCTAGTTTGTATCTACCCAAGCACTTAGAACAGTGCTTGACACATAGTAAGTACTTAACAAATATAGTTATCATTCTTATCATTATTATTATAAATAGTCTGCTTTTTAGTGAATGTTAATGGTTGCTGGGGAAAGTGCCCAGTTTTGTTAAAAAAAATGATCATTTTGTTTCTCAGCATCTCTAGTTCCCCCTGGCAAATTAGGACACCAATAAATTAACTACAACTAGTATATTTACTTGAACAACTTCATTGCTTGCAAAGCAACTTATTTTCATTAGACTATATACTTGGAATAAGCCCGGGCAGCTGTCGGGAACCTAAAAAAAAAAAAAATGAGTGAAATTCTTAGAACGTGCACCGACTTTTAGGAATATGCACAGTGAATATTAAACAAAGCCTTTTCCGGCCACAGCTGCCTGGAACCAATGCATCATTTTCTCTGGTCCAGGCAATGACTTTGTCTTTATTCTAACTTTTCATTTTGAGGCCCCTAGGCAGCTCAGTAATCATCAAGGCCAAGAACTGGGAAATACTGACTGGAAGACCTGCCACGTTAAATGCTCTTTTGAAATAATACTGAACTGCAGGTCAGACATTGGATTTCCAAAATCCCTTCGCATCAAAATCGAGGCAACACATTTTATTACAACAGTGATTAAGAGTTTTTCAATGTGCACTAGGATCATAGTGATATTAGAATAATGCTCAATTTTTTAAACTGTGGAATTCCTGCTGTTGAAATAATCATTTTATTCCTTTGAGGGGAAAAAAATAGCAGACCTGCGATATATAGCGTTGGCAGACCTATGCTATTATATAGTGTTGATCCTTTGGACTTATATTAGCAACTTTGTCAAATTCCTTTGTATGCAAACATTGTGAGCAAAGAATTTAGAAGCATAGACTCTTGCCTTTAGTTTAAATTTTCCACTCTCAGTCTAGGTACCTGGGTGTGTGGATATTTAATAAATGCTATCCTGATCTGAATCTGAACAGTCTTTCAGTAACTAAAAGATATTTCAGAAAAATATTGTGAGCCTCCCTAAATATTACTGAATTAGAAATGGCAAACTATATTCACAAGGGAAAAGGAGGAACGGGTCAATGGAATATTGAACAAAGCGTAGTGGAAAATAATATTTCTTGTTATTATCAATCAGTCATATTTATTTAGCACTTACCGTGGGCAGAGCTGTAAGCGCTTGGAGAGCACAACACAACAGGATTAGCAGACATGTTCCAGCATGGCCTAGTGTCAAGAGTACGGGCTTGGGAGTCAGAGGATGTGGGTTCTAATCTTGCTCTGCCACGTCTTCTGTGTGACCTTGGGTAAGTCACTTAACTTCTCTGTGCCTCATTCATTCATTCAATCGTACTTATTGAGCACCTACTGTGTGCAGAGCACTGTACTAAGTGCTTGGGAAGTACAAGTTGGTAACATATAGAGACAGTACCTACCCAACAACGGGCTTACCTCATCTGTAAAATAGGGGTTAAGACTGTGAGCCCCACGTGGAACAACCTGATTTCCTGGTATCTACCCCAGGGTTTAGACCAGTGCTTGTCACATAGTAAACGCTGAACAGTCTGTCTCCCCCTTCTAGACTGTGAGCCCGCTGTTGGGTAGGGACCGTCTCTATATGTTGCCAACTTGTACTTCCCAAGTGCTTAGTACAGTGCTCTGCACACAGTAAGCGCTCAATAGATATGATTGAATGAATGAATGAATGAAATACTATAATTATAATTATCATGAATTATTATTCCACCTCTCCAATCCCCCAGCCCATGAGTCCAGGCCCCCTTCCTCCCATCCCTCGAGGTTGGAGAGTCGGGGGAAGCATCAGTAGTAGTATATTTATTGTTTACTATGGGTCAAACACTGTTTTTAATGCTGGGATACATACAAGTTGATCAGTTTGGACACAGTCTCATAAGGGACTCACCATTGAAGTAGGAGGGACAGCAAGTACCATGGGAAGCAGCACTTTACAGTTGAAGAAACTGAGACACAGAAAATTGAGTTGAGCTCAGTTTCTGCTTTTTCCACAGACTCAAGACCCTGGATTCATTCATTCATTCATTCATTCATTCATTTATTCATATTTATTGAGTGCTTACTGTGTGCAGAGCACTGTACTAAGCACTTGGGAAGTATAAGTCGGCAACATATAGAGATGGTTCTTACCCAACAACGGGCTCACGGTCTAGAAGGGCGAGCTTCATCAGCTTCTGATGATTTGTTATTTCTGTGTGACTCTATTTGTGGTAAAATAATGTCCATTAGAGGTGATTTTCTTTAATACTAAAAAAAGGAAAACATGGAAATGTACAGCAAAATGATAAAGAAACAAAATTTAAAGAAAAGCAAAATGCAGTCAGTGCTGTTCTAGAAGGTGCTTTGTCAATGATGCAGCTGGAAAATCACACTGGATCATAGTGATTTCTATTTGCATCAAACCACAGCAGAAATGAAATAAGAAGGTAATTGTGATGGCAACACTTTTTTAAGGAGTTTAAGAATGAGGAAGGGAGGGTCAATGAGCCAGATGTCAGAAAGGCATTAGATCATCTACTGATCTCAGACTTTGTATGAGAGAATGTTCCCCAAGCAAAAGTGAGCAGAGAACCAAGTCAATAAGTAAGTGATTGTCCAAGAAGATTACATTCCTAAAATAAGACAGAATATTTAAAGTCAGTAGCCAAAATTATTTTCTTCACTCTGCCTCATATAAGTGTTTCAGAGATGCTGATCCTTTGTTAAGAAGGATCTGGGTAGCAAACTACTTCACCTTTATATTCTACTGTGTAATGCAGGGAATTATAGCTTGGGCCTGACTTTAATGAATGAAAGCCAGACCTTTAATGAGTCCAGTTCTTTGATTAATAGATGAGAGGTCTTCATGAATAATCTCCAAGACTGAGGCCAGAAAAATTATTCCGTATACAGTGTGTTTGTGTTAGTTCATTCAAATTGCAAGTGCTTAACTGCGTATTATAAATCCTTTAGACTTAAAACAGTAAACACCTTGGATGTGAAACTACTATCTTAGATCTAAGATCTAAAATTGAAGATTTTTAGTTTCAAGAAAATACATTCCAAATCTGCTCTTATCAATTTCAAAAGTCATTACTGCAATATTTTCTCTGATGAAAAATTGCCAATAACACATTAGTATTCCGCAATTTTGTTTTATACTTACAAAGAGAATGAGAAAATGTTCTGGCCAACACCAAAATAGCAGTTATTCAGCAATTGTTTGGAAGAAAAGTTAATTTATAACATAAAATTGCAAGAAAGAAACAGTGACAGCAAAGATTTTCTTTTTTCTGAAAGGTACTTAAAAATGAGACTGCTAGTTAGAAGATCTAGGCACTACTCATCACGGGTACTCTTAATTGGTATGAAACACTTCCTTTCCAAAATTTATTTTGAAACTTTAAAAACCAATATTCTAGAGAGGTATGAAATGATAGTTAATGTATTTCTTTAGGTAAAATATCAATGATTTAAGTCCTTGATTCAATAATGGAACTCTCTAAATGGGGAATGCAAAGGGAATGTAACTTTTGAAATGTTCAGTTGCCTTAATTTAATTATAGATTTTGGATGATGGAAAGGAACTTTCCCATAGAATGGGAATTATCTCTTAGTGGCCATTTATTGAAGAGTGAAGGAAACACTCAGTTAAAACCAACTGAATACTTACATTTTGTTGCCTTTTGCATTCTTCTAGCATTACCTACAGAAATCCATATTATTAAAGGCAATTAAATATGTGGACATGTTGTAATATTACAAAAGCAAGACCTGAATTTCAAAGATAAATGAAAATGGTACAAATGATTGTGGAATCTAAGTGTTTACCATGTTCCAAGCAGTGTATTAAATGCTGAGGTAGCTACAAATAGCCAGATTAAACACAGTTCCTATTACACATGGGTCTCACAGTCTAAAGGGGAAGGAAAAAATGAATTCCCCTTTCACAGCTAAGGAAACTGAGGCATAGAAAAATTAAGTGATTTGCCCGTGCTACCTATGTGGATTAGTCAATCACTCACTCAATCACTCATTTATATTTATTGAGTGTTTACTGTTTGCCGAGCACTGTACTAAGTGCTTGGGAGAGTACAGTACAACAATAAACAGACACATTCCCTGTTCACGATGAGCTTACAGTGTAGAAGTGAGACAGACATGAATATAAATAAATAAGTTACAGATATCTACTTAAGTGCTGCGGGGCTGGGAGGTGGGATGAATAAAGGGAGCAACTCAGGGTGATGCAGAAGGGAGTGGAGAAGGAGGAAAGGAGGGCTTAGTCAGGGAAGGCTTCTTGGAGGAAATGTGGCTTCAATAAGGCTCTGAAGCGGGGGAGAGCCATTGTCTGTCAGATATGAGGAGGGAGGGCGTTTCAGGCCAGAGGCAGGACGTGGGTGAGAGGTCGGCAGTGAGATAGATGAGAAGGTATAGTGAGAAGGTGGATGTTAGAGGAGTGAAGTGAGCAGACTGTGCTGTTGTAGGAGAATACATATTTATTACTCTATTTATTTATTTTACTTGTACATATCTATTCTATTTATTTTATTTTGTTAGTATGCTTGGTTTTGTTCTCTGTCTCCCCCTTTTAGACTGTGAGCCCCCTGCTGGGTAGGGACTGTCTCTATATGTTACCAACTTGTACTTCCCAAGCGCTTAGTACAGTGCTCTGCACACAGTAAGCACTCAATAAATACGATTGATGATGACGATGATGAGAATAGTGAGGTGTGGTGGGGTGGGGAGCAGGGCGAACAAGTGCTTTAAAGCCATTGGCTTTAAAGCCAATAGTGAGGCAGCATAGCTCAGTGGAAAGAGCACGGACTTAGGAAGCAGAGGTCATGGGTTCTAATCCCAGCTCCGCTACTTGTCAGCTGTGTGACTTTGGGCGAGTCACTTAACTTCTCTGTGCCTCAGTTACCTCATCTGTGAAACGGGGATTAAGACTGTGAGCCCCATGTGGGACAATCTGACTACCTTGTATTCCCCACCCCCCAGTGCTTAGACTGTGAGCTCGTTGTTGGGTAGGGGCCATCTCAATATGTTGCCAACTTGTACTTCCCAGCGCTTAGTACAGTGCTCTGCATACAGTAAGCGCTCAATAAATATGATTGAATGAACAGTGCTTGGCACGAAGTAAGCACTTAACAAATGCCATCAGAAAAAATGTTGAGAAGTTTGTGTTTGATGCGGAAGTGAATGGGCAACCACTGGAGTTTCTTGAGGAGTGGGGAAATTCATTCATTTATTCAATCATATTTATTGAGCACTTACTGTGCGCAGAGCACTGTACTAAGTGCTTGGGAAGTACAAGTTGGCAACATATAGAGATGGAACCTACCCAACAACAGGCTTACGGTCTAGAAGGGGGAGACAGACAACATGTGTATCCTGAAGGTTGTTGTGGGAAAATGATCCAGGCAGCAGAGTGAAATGTGGACTGGAGTGGGGAGAGACAGGAGACTGGCAGGTCAGCAAGGAGGCTGATACAGTAATCAAGGATAAATGCTTGTTGGATTAACAAGGTTAGCAGTTTCAATGGAGAGGAAAGGGTGGATTTTAACGATGTTGTGACAATTGAATCAACAGAATTTAGTGATAGATTATGTGGGTTGAATAAGAAAGAAGAGTCAAGGATAATGCTGAAGTTACAGGCTTGTGAGATAGAGAAGATGGTGGTGCCATCTACAGGGATGGTAAAAAGTAAGGGGGAGGACATGGTTTGGGTGGGAAGATAAGAAGTACTCTTTTAGACATATAAAGTTTGAGGTGACAGGAGGATGGGTAGCGTGGCTTAGAGGATAGAGCACAGGCCTGGGAATCAGAAGAACTTGGTTTTAGTAACAGCTCTGCCTCTTGCCTGCTATGTGATCTTGGGCAAATTACTAAATTTCTCTGTGCCTCAGTTTCCTCTGCTGTGAAACGGGAATTAAATCCCAATCCTTGTGGGACAGGTACAATGCCCAACCTGATTCACCTCCTCCAGGAGGCCTTCCCAGACTGAGCCCCTTCCTTCCTCTCCCCCTCATCCCCCTCTCCATCCCCCCATCTTCCCTCCTTCCCTTCCTCACTGCACCTGTATATATGTATATATGTTTGTACATATTTGTTACTCTATTTATTTATTTATTTATTTCACTTGTACATATCTATTCTATTTATTTTATTTTGTTAATATGTTTGGTTCTGTTCTCTGTCTCCCCCTTTTAGACTGTGAGCCCACTGTTGGGTAGGGACTGTCTCTATATGTTGCCAACTTGTACTTCCCAAGCGCTTAGTACAGTGCTCTGCACACAGTAAGCGCTCAATAAATACGATTGATGATGATGATGATTCATTCAGTCGTATTTATTGAGCGCTTACTGTGTGCAGAACACTGTACCAAGTGCTTGGGAAGTACAAGTTGGCAACAGATAGAGATGGTTCCTACCCAACAACGGGCTCACAGTCTAGAAGGGGGAGACAGACAACAAAACAAAACATGTGGACAGGTGTCAAGTCATCAGAAAAAATAGAATTAAAGCTAAATACACATCATTAACAAAATAAATAGAATAGTAAATATGTACAAGTAAAAATAAAAGTAAAATATTATATTGTATCTATCCTAGCCCTTTGTACAGGGCATGGCACATAACGAGTGCTTAACAAATTCAATATTATAATGATGAGGGCTTATGAGTAGGAATGATATTAATGAATAGCACATGAATAGCTATCTCAAGTTGTTTTGGTCCCCATTGTTTCCCCTTCTCATTAATTCCTTCCCCACTTTGTCCCTTCTCTTCTTTCAATTGGCTTTCAGTTTGAATTGTATCCTACTTCTCTGGGAATTTCCGGGTGTCCTATACTTTCCTCCTTAATGTTCAGTTTTTTTCCTTCCTTCTGCACTTCTTTCCCCCTCCCTTTCCTGTTCTGTCTTCCATCTCCCCATGCTTTTATTTTCTTTCCTATCTGGATCTTTTGCTTTCCCTCTCTCTTTTTATTTTAGATTCAAGTTTTGAGAACTAGAACCTAAGGGTCTGAACATCCCCTACTGGGATTTTGTTTTGGGAAGCTCTCAGGGTTGTGTGAGGATTGCCCAATTGCCCAAATTCCCCCTTTTCCCATTTGCATCATATTGCATCATATAATAATAATGATAGCATTTGTTAAGCACTTACTATATGCCAGGCACTTTACTAAGTGCTGGGATGGATGCAAGTAAATCGGGTTGGACACAGTCCCTGTCCTACATGGGCCTTACAGTCTCAATCCTCATTTTGCATACGAAGCAACTGAAGTACAGAAAAGTGAAGTCACTTACCCAAGGTCATACGGCAGACAAGTGGCAGGGCCAGGATTAGAACCCATGACCTTCTGAGTCCCAAACCCATACTCTATCCACTACATCGTGCTGCTTTCTGCAGATGTTCCAAATGAATCAGATCCCATCTTTGGGATCCCATCAGAGGACCCAGCTCATTAGTGAGTCATAAATCAACTATTTTGGTTGGTTAGATGATGATCAAACGGGTACCCAGCTACACTCGTAATCCAGTCAAGTGCTTCTTTAGAAATTCTCAGCATTGTCATCTCAGTGGTATTTATTGAGAGCTTACTGTGTACAGAGCACTGTACTAAGCACTTGGGAGAGTACAATATAACAGAGTTGGAGGACTGACTCACTGCCCACGACTTTAAAATCTAAATGTACCCCTCAGTTTCCTCATCTGTAAATTGGGTATTAAATACACATTCTCCCTCCATTTCGACTGTGAGCCCCATGTAGGATAGCGATTGTTGTCCAACCTGATTATCTTGTATCTACCCCAGCACTTCATACTCATTCTTCTCCTCCTCCCCAACCCCCTGGCCCTCCCCTTCCCCTCCCCACAGCACTTGTATATATTTGTACAGATTTATTACTCTATTTATTTTACTTGTACATATTTACTATTCTATGTATTTTGTTAATGATGTGCATTTGGCTTTAATTCTATTTGTTCTGACATCTTGACACTTGTCGACATGTTTTGTTTCGTTGTCTGTCTCCCCCTTCTAGACTATGAGCCAATAATGGTTGGGTAGGGACCATCTCTATATGTTGCCAACTTGTACTTCCCAAGGGCTTAGTACAGTGCTCTGCACCCAGTAAGCACACAATAAATACGATTGAATGAATGAATGAATGAATTCAATTGTATTTCATTCAATCATATTTATTGAGTGCTTACTGGGTGCAGAGCACTGTACTAAGTGCTTGGAGAGTACACTATAACAATGAACTGACACATTCCCTGCCCACAGCCAGTTTACCGTAAAACAATACTAAGTGCCTAGCAAATATCATTGTTGTTATAATTGTTGTTATTATCATTATTAATTATTCTAATTATTATATGGTTTTATGGTACTTGATTAATTGACAATCCAATGCACCTAACCAAAATTTCTGTACCTGTGCCTTTTAGCCCGGTTACTGTGACTGTGACTGTGTCTGTGACTGTGAGCCCACTGTTGGGTAGGGACCATCTCTATATGTTGCCAACTTGTACTTCCCAAGCGCTTAGTACAGTGCTCTGCACACAGTAAGTGCTCAATAAATACGATCGATTGATTGATCGATTTGGGGCAGAATTCTGTTGTAATCACTTAAGTCTGGAAACTTTTTTCTAAGACTTGGCTGTTTTTTGGTGGTTATAAGAAAGAAACTAGAAAACACATTCAGAGCTATGAGAACTAGCCTGCCCTGTATGAAAATGGAATACTCTTTCTTTGACCCTCTGGGTATTCATCAGGCCCTAAAAATATTACTCAAAAGCCTAAATCAACCCTACAATATATAATAGTAGCCTTTTTAAAACAAATGTTTCTAATGGTTTTTTTTTAACATATAGAACAATCTCATCATTGTAGTAGAAGCTGCCCTACTTATATTACAGTCACCAGCGATCAGAGGTGATTTAACTTTGAAGGAAACTAATCAGGTCGGCACCATTAGATAGGCAGTTTAATGCAGCTCAGCAAAGCAAAGCCAAGTTTCCTCCATTTATCTCATTATGTCCTCATCTCAAACTTTTACAAAGCTTTTCACTTGAGTTGTCACAATTTAAAATAATCTGTTAAATGTTGGATATGTCTATTGCCTAGCGGTCCTCCATGATTAAATTGCAGGGCAAACAATTTATATGTAGAAATGATATAGGCTGAAAAGTGAAAGAGGAAATTCAGGTGATTTGGGGTCCGCAAGCTGCAAATGTATTTCTTTATCTGCTAGTGGGTGACATTGTGTTTTAACATGTTTCATGATACAGATAATCTAGAGATCAAAAACACTAGCTATTTGTATTTCCATATATTTGAATAGAGGGTCAGTGTAGGAGTTCAAAATTGGATTAATGCTAACATGGAAACTACTTTACATTTGTAATTTGCACATTCAACAATTGCTGCAATTATGTTCGGAAAGCACCCAAGCCCTCTTAAGAGCTATGGTTTAGGACCTTCGCTTTGCTGTATTCTGATTTAAAGATCTATTTAGCCCTCGTTTTTTTTTTCATGTCCACCTACTCATGTCCGTCCATCTCCCTTGAAGCTTTTTGCTGTCAGTCAAGTGACAACTGTAGTTGGATGCTTTGTACTCATAGGCCTCCTGAGGTCCAGTGCTACATTTAGATGGATAAAAGGGAGAAACACAAGTGTTTCCTTTAGTATGCAATTCTCACTCAGAGCTGGGGGGTGGGGAAGGACCGGTGGGAGGGAGTTGAGACCCTGCTCTTTCACGCAAAAATGGAAGCATATACCAAACTCCCACATATGCAGCTCTGCACCGCTTTAGAAATTGAATGTAAAATCACCCTAGGAAGTTTAGTACTCCCATGTCACAAGGAATAATCCACCAAAGATGTACTTCCAACAATGTAGGTGCCAGAAAATAGCGCTGGTTTCTTTTTCAGTACGAGTGATCCGATGGGTCTAGCTTTCCCAATCCTGGATTGACAGAATCTTAGCTGATCTGTAAGTATTCACATTTATTCATAACATTAATTGAGGACACTTACAACTGATATTTGGAGTCTAACTGAAGCTTCCTTTTGGAACCCTTCAAATTTAAGGTGTGTCTATCTGGAGGAGTTTGCATTCCATTATGTAAAGCCAAACCAGTAAAGCATCTATATTTTTACAATAATTTATGTCTGTGAAAAGATGGATCACTAGCAAAATTAACATACCAGTCTATATAATTATGGCTGAGCAAAATGATAGGCACTATAAATTATTTCATCTGGGCTTAGTGGCATCTACATTGTGTTTATTAAGATTATGAACCTTTGACATAATTCTTGTTACAAATTAGAGCAATTTCACTTCAGGGTCAACACTTCATTTTACTATAATAATATCAATATCTTAAATGAAACCTCCAATGTTTGCTTAAATTAGTGGGAACACTACTGCTATCATGGTATAGAAAGTGCTTTACAAATTGCAGCAGAAAATGAACAAATAATCTAAAACCAGTGAATTGTCTGAATTTCTGATTTGCTTTATCCTTCTAAACAGAAATGAACATTCAAGGGCAGCCAAGAGCTTATTGGGAAAAAAAAATACGGAATAAAGTATGATTTTGTCAATTTGGATCGTCCTCATCATCTAATAAGCAAATCAAAAATCATAATTAAATGTATCATCTCTCTTATGTGTCTAGAAGAACAGTCCCTCGTGACAATTTGGGCTTCTAATTTACAGATAGGCAAGAGGCACGCTTCATTTCTCTTGTAACAGAGTAACTGATAAACCTGTGCAAATAACTTTATAACCCCAGAGCTTGTATGGGATGTTAGCACAGATGCTTGGCAGTCCTATTAGGAATGTTTGGCAAATGTTTGATTCACAGGTTATATAAAACTGTTAAGGATAAAGATAACCTAATGTGATAAAATGCTTTATCATTCTTGGGGCTTCATGCTGTGAATACTCAAATCAAAAGCTTTGCTTTTTTCCTGGTGCACTGTACTATTATTTCCAAAAGTCAAAGCCAATAGCCCACAGAAAAATTCTTGAGAAGCAGGAATCCTGAGAGTATTTTGAAGAAGCAAGTAAAAGTAAGATGAATAGTTCAGACAAAGAAAATACAAAATGGATTTGCCACAGAATTGATATATTTTAGTTAAAAGATGTATAATGTCAATTTCATAAAAATCTTTAAAGTCGAGGCTTAGTTGAAGGGTTTTTTTTTTTACTCATAAGATTTCTAGAAATCATAGTTTGTGAACGATTATCCACATTTTACTTGCTGTGAGTCACATACACAATTCAAATATATCTTATCAACTAAATTTTGATTGATTTATTCCAGTACATTTCCAAATGATGAGAGTAATGAGAAAAATGTTTGCTCAGCATAAGAGTCTCTGGAAATTCCTAGAAATGTTCAATTCATGTTAGGAGTTGAAACTGTTTTTAAGTTAGATAATTTATTAAACTAATTCCAAGATGAGTGAGTAAGTCCTGGAAATTTTTGTGTTGATTTGGAGGATTTCAATCAAAAATGTTCTGCAGGTTTTTTTTATTCCATACTACACAAACGAAGCACCACTCCAAAAGACCGTCTGTCAAGTCATGTGGGTTTACTGCTTTTAAGAGGAATGTGCTTCATGGTTTAAAATAAACAATTATGGACAAGAGAAAAAAGAAAATGTATGTGTGTAAAAATTAAAAGTTAGCTATCGAAACCATGATTATCATGATTTAATTTTCATTTAAAATTAAGTGTTTTAAGTACACTAAAGTTTTCTTTAGTTCCTTCCCCTTCAAAGAGGAAAATGTTGATTTTTGACAAAGATTGGACAGTGGAAAAGGCTATTCCAATATGTGGGTGTATGCTGTGTAACTGATTGATTAAGACAACTGAATTTTGCCAAATTATTCTACTCTGAAATTTACTTTTATTTTGCATTCAATTCTTCATTAAGGTTTATCATTCAGTTTAGTGGATTTAACATATCTATTAACTGCTGTAAAAGAAAATGAAATTCAAGTCAGTCAATTTTGCTATTAGTAGTTGTGGTAAAAGAGAAAGTGAGTATTTTTATAGTTCCATTTTGTTCCTACCTCGGTCTCCAATGATCACAAATGATATATTGGATAGTTATCAGGCTTTATTTCTTGAGCAAGTGCATTTGGACAGAAAGAGATATTTCAAGAAAATCCACCTTCGTGTTTGAGATTCTTATGTTCCTTTTATAATAACAGAAGCCATCATGCTTTCTGAGGCTTTAAAAAATGGTTTTTCCACTGCGCTAAAATGTAGAAATTTCTATAATTATAAACTATGGAGTCTCATTATGCATTTTTCTACCTTATTTGAAATGTGTATCCCTATCCTGCAGCAATAATTTGTTCTGGTTTAGAAGGTTCTCTTTGCAGGGCATGAAAAATGTCCCTCTGCTTTAGTTGTCTAAGGTCCAGGTGAGAATGGGTTCTAAGACTATCACACTCCCACCCCCACAGGTGAAGAATTGGGGCAAGAAGACGGCTCAGTTTCTGGACTTACCGCCTAATTCTGGGGCAGAGCAGGAAACGGTGATTCAAGAGAATTGCAGTGGCACAGCCCCTGCTTTTGCGCCGTTTCCCACAATGGACACAGATGCTCTAGTTACAGGGCACCTCGAAGGTCACTTTGTCCAGGTGCAGTGGTTAGAAGGGTCACTGCAGGAGTCAGGGAACTGCCTCCAGGTGCCTAATCCAAGTCCTGGGAAAAGGTTTAGGGCTTGGAGGTCATTCCCATTCTTGTCCGTCCTTTTGGGCTCCGTTGCCTAGGACTGGAGGGGAGAATGGAGTCAGAAATGGGGAAGCTGCCTGTCCAGACGCTGGACCACTTCCCTCTGCTAAACCTCTCGACCTCCCGTGAAGCCAAATAGGCTTGCCACAGGGAAGAGGTCAATATACTGTTCTTCATTAATCACTGTCATCCTGAATTCACTGGCTTTTATGGTTTAGTACTCCAAATGGCACTGCGAAACCTCCTCTCAGTGCAATGGAAGCACCCACACCATCCCCTCCACTGGTTCTGCCATGGTGGCTGGCCTGTCTCTGTTGAGGGTAGGATTATGAGGCCAGTGGGAGCTCCCCATTCTCCGGGTGTTTTGCCCAAGTTGTACTGTCCTGATTCTGATTCAGCAAAATTCAAGCCCGTTCCTCGTTTCAGAAACCCCGTGAAGGGGCTGGGTGAATTCTAAATCGATCAGGCACCTTTATTGAGCACTTACTGTATGCAGAACCTGGGAGAGTACAATATAAAAGAGTTGGTGAACACATTCTCTGTCCACAAGGAGCTCACAGTCCAGAGGAATTCTCTGGACTCCCTCTGTCACTCCAGCAGCATGAGAAGCAGCATGACCTAGTATGTGGAGCACAAGCAAGGGTTTCAGAAAGACCTGGGTTCTAATCCCGGCACTGCCACTTATCTGCTGTGGGAACATGGGCAAGTCACTCAATTTCTCTGTGCCTCAGTTCCCTCATCTGTAAAATGGGGATTAAGACTGTGAGCCCAATGTGGGACCAGGGCTGTATCTAACCAAATCATAATAATAATAGTGATGATAATAATGGCATTTGTGAAGTACTTACTCTATGCCAAGCATTGTTCAAAGTGCTAGAGTAGATACAAGGATTATCAGGTTGGATGCAGTTCCTGTCCCATGTGAAGCTCACAGTCTTAATCCTCATTTTACAGATGACGACTTGACACCTGTCCACATGTTTTGTTTTGTTGTCTGTCTCCCCCTTCTAGACTGTGAGCCCATTGTTGGGTAGGGACCATCTCTATATGTTGCCAACTTGTACTTCCCAAGTGCTTAGTACAGTGCTCTGCACATAGTAAGTGCTCAATAAATATGATTGAATGAATGAATGAATGAGGTAACTGAGGCATAGAGAACTAAAGTAACTTGCCCAAGGTCAAACAGCAGATAAGTGGCAGAGCCAGGATTAGGACTCAGGTCCTTCTGTCTCCCAGGCCCAGCCTGTATTCACTGTATCACACTTCTGATTATTTTGTATCTACTCCAGTGCTTAGAACAGTGTCTGGAACGTAAGTGCTAACAGATATTATTATTATTACTCCAGGGGCATCCACAGCTTGGTGCAGGTTCCTTATCATCATCATCAATCGTATTTATTGAGCGCTTACTGTGTGCAGAGCATGGAAGACCATGGGTTAAGTCTGGGACATACATACCCCTGCTGCCTAAGGAGCCTTGAAGGTGTAGGTAGCCCACTGTTGGGTAGGGACCGTCTCTATATGTTGCCAACTTGTACTTCCCAAGCGCTTAGTACAGTGCTTTGCACACAGGAAGCGCTCAACAAATATGATTGAATGAATGAATGAACGGCAGTACTGACCAGTAGCTTCACTAAGGAATACGTCAACTGTCCAGCTCCCAAATGGCCAGTCAGTCAATCAATCATATTTATTGAGCACTCATTGTATGCAAAACACTGTACTAAATGCTTGGGAGAGTACAATACAACAATAAACAGACACAATCCCTACCTACAACAAGTTTACAGTCTAGAAGGGGAGGCAGACATTAATTTGATTAAATTATGCATACGTATGTAAGTACTGTGGGACTGGGAGGGGACTTAATAATAATAATAATGATGGTATTTGTTAAGAACTTACTATGTGCCAAGCACTGTTCTAAGTGCTGGGGGGGATACAAGGTGATCAGCTTGTCCCATGTGGGGCTCACAGTCTTCATCCCCATTTTACAGATGAGAGCTGAGGCACAGAGAAGTGAGGTGACTTGCTCAAGGTCACACAGCTGACAAGGAGTGGAGCTGGGATTAGAACTCACGACCTCTGACTCCCAAGCCTGGGCTCTTTCCGCTGAGCCACGCTGCTTGGATAAAGGGCAACATAAAGGGGAATGGGAGAAAAGGAGAAGAAGGTTTAGTCAGGGAAGGCCTCTTGGAGGAGATGTGCATTCAAAAGGCTCTAAAGTGGGGAGAGTAATAGTAATAATGAGGAGCGAGTACGTTCCAGTCCAGAGGCTGGATGTGGGGGAGAGGTCGGCTGTGAGATAGATGGGATGGAAGTAAAGTAAGAAGGTTAGCACCAGAGGAGTGTATCGTGCTCCACGATATTGGGAGCGCTCAGAGAACATTTACTCACTCAGTTCATCTAAAGCAGGGGAACTCTTTGGGTCCCCCTGGACAAAGTTTTCTGATTCTGACTGATTTGGTTGAGTCTGACTGAATCAAATGAATTCAAGGCCGACTCCGCCACCTCAGGAGAAAGGAATTCACACTAATATCCTCCTGATGCCGTTTTAATTTACATTATGCTGTCAAGTAAATTTTAAGAGAAAGTGCAGCTCCTGAAAAGGACTCCGGTGAAATGAGGAGAGAATATTTAAAGACGCCTGATGCAAAGGTTTGAAATTTTTAGGAGGTTGCATTGGGAATAAATCTTCAGTGATTGATGGAATCATTTATTTTTAGCTGGAGAACAAAGACTAAGTTAGTAGCTTTCAGAGAACATTTAAGATGTCAAAAATGTCCTCAGTAATGGCCCTGATCACACAATAGAAGGATGTGATTCCCTGTGAAATTCCTTCCTGGTTCAGTTCCCATTACTCACTCTTTGTCTACATGGTACACGGGAGTTTATCATCACCCAAACATTTAAGCCCTCATCTGTGCCTTAGCATTCTGCTAGTTACTGAATGGGAAACTCTCTACCAGACATGCATTAAAATGTCGGCACTATCAGGTCTGGTTTGATGAGAATGACTCCGAGATTAAACAGCTACTTAAAGCAAAGTCAATGTTGTGTCGTCAACACCTTGCAGCTCTCCATGACCCCGATGAAAGAGATACCTTTAGAAGCAAATGAATGAACGTGTGTGACGGGGGAATCAATCAATCAATCAATCGTATTTATTGAGCGCTTACTATGTGCAGAGCACTGTACTAAGCGCTTAGCACTGTACTAAGGGGAACGATGTCAAAGTTGAAGAAATTTCCCAGAGGAGTCCATAATCAATCAATTGTATATGTATATATGTATATATGTTTGTACATACTTATTACTCTATTTATTTATTTATTTATCTTACTTGTACATATCTATTCTATTTATTTTAGTTTGTTAGTGTGTTTAGTTTTGTTCTCTGTCTCTCCCTTCTGTGAGTGGCTGTGAGCCCGCTGTTGGGTAGGGACTGTCTCTATGTGTTGCCGACTTGTACTTTCCAAGCACTTAGTACAGTGCTCTGCACACAGTAAGCGCTCAATAAATACGATTGACTGATTGATTGATTGAATTGTATTTACTAAGTGCTTACTGTGGGCAGAGCACTCTAAGAATAAGAATAATTAGGCGCTAACTATGTGGCAAGCACTTACTAAGCACTGGGGTGGATACAAGTAAATCGGGTTGGACACAGTCCCTGTCCCGCATATGGCTCACAGTCTTAATCCCCTTTTTCCAGATGAGGTAACGGAGGCCCAGAGAAGTGAAGTGACTTGCCCAAGGCTACACAGCAGACAAGGGGTGGAGCCGGAATTAGAACCCATGACCCAGGCCCATCCACTATCCACTATGCCATGCTGCTTCTCTGTACTAAGCACTTGGGAGACCGAGAGCCCCATGTGGGAGAGGGACTCTGTTCAACCTTATTATCTTATATCTGCCTCAGTGCTTAGTACAAGCACTGAACAAGCACTACTATTATTATTATTATAGAATAATATAACAGAGTTGGTAGACACTGAAGCAGCATGGCTTAGTGGCAAGAGCATGGACTTGGGACCGAGAGGATGTGGGTTCTAATCCTGCCTCTGTCACTTGTCTGCTCTGTAATAATAAAAATAATAATTGCATTTATTGAGTGCTTACTATGTGCAAAGCACTGTTCTAAGCGTTGGGGAGGTTACAAGGTGATCAGGTTGTCCCACGGGGGGCTCACAGTCTTAATCCCCATTTTACAGAAGAGGTAACTGAAGCACAGAGAAGTTAAGTGACTTGCCCAAAGTCACACAGCTGGCAAGTGGCAGAGCTGGGATTTGAACCCGTGACCTCTGACTCAAAAGCCCGTGCTTTTTCCACTGAGCCACGCTGCTTCTCAACCTTGGGCAAGTCACTTAACTTATCTGTGCCTCAGTTACCTCATCTGTAAAATGGAGATTAAGACTGTGAGCCTCACGTGGGTCAACCTGATCACCTTGTATCTACCCCAGCACTTAAAACAGTGTTTGGAACATAGTAAGTACTTAACAAATATCATAATAATTATTATTATGGGATTATTATTATTATTGTTGTTGTTCCCTGCCCACAAGGAGCTTTCAGTCTAGAAGGAGTGTAAATCCATATGGCTCTATGAGCACTGTTCCAACAGTGCCATTGAATATGCGGATGACTTCACAGACAAGAAGGGAATCCTGAAGAGTTGGCAATAGTACCTGAATGGTCTCCATAACATACCTAGCCCTAACAAAGATGAGGCTCTTAGAAAAACAGTTCACTTTGCCAACATATAAGGACATCTGATGAAACTCATACCTCAGGCATGGTCTCAGAGAATAGTGAAGCTCCCAGAAATCATGGCTTCCTTCTGAGGTGTACAAAAGGGAGAGGAAATCTATGGTTCAGAAGCCTCCACAGTCTCTTCCCCAATCAATCAATCAATCAATCAATCAATCGTATTTATTGAGCGCTTACTATGTGCAGAGCACTGTACTAAGTGCTTGGGAAGTACAAATTGGCAACACATAGAGACAGTCCCTACCCAACAGTGGGCTCACAGTCTAAAAGGGGGAGACAGAGAACAGAACCAAACATACCAACAAAATTAAATAAATAGGATAGAAATGTACAAGTAAAATAAATAAATAAATAAATAAATAAATAAATAAATAGAGTAATAAATATGTACAACCATATATACATATATACAGGTGCTGTGGGGAAGGGAAGGAGGTAAGATGGGGGGATGGAGAGGGGGGCGAGGGGGAGAGGAAGGAAGGGGCTCAGTCTGGGAAGGCCTCCTGGAGGAGGTGAGCTCTCAGCAGGGCCTTGAAGGGAAAGGCCCTATCTTCCCTTTACTATCTTCCCCAATAAGATAGTAGCAGTATCACTCTAACCCCACTGGACTCGCTACTGAAAAGCATCATTAATTATGCCCTTCATAAACAACTATGAGGTTCTGGACCATAGAATGGAACAGCTTTCATGACTAATCAATCAACCAATCAATCAATGTATCTTCTAGACTGTGAGCCCGTTGTTGGGTAGGGACCATCTCCATATGTTGCCAACTTGTACTTGCCAATCTCCAGTAGCTACCAATCAACCTACGCGTCAGGCAAAAACTCCTCACCCTCGGCTTCAAGGCTGTCCATCACCACGCCCCCTCCTACCTCACCTCCCTTCTCTCTTTCTCCAGACCAGCCCGCACCCTCCGCTTCTCTGCCGCTAATCTCCTCACTGTGCCTCGTTCTCGCCTGTCCCGCCGTCGACTCCCGGCCGACGTCCTCCCCCTGGCCTGGAATGTCCTCCCTCCGCATATCCGCCGAGCTAGCTCTCTTCCTCCCTTCAAAGCCCTTCTGAGAGCTCACCTCCTCCAGGATGCCTTCCCAGACTGAGCCCCTTCCTTCCCTCCCCCTTCTTCCCCTCTCCATCCCCCCGCCTTACCTCCTTCCCCTCCCCACAGCAGCTGTATATATGTATATATGTTTGTACATATTTATTACTCTATTTATTTATTTAACTTGTACATATTTATTCTATTTATTTTACTTTGTTAATATGTTTTGTTTTGTTGTCTTTCTCCCCCTTCTAGACTGTGAGCCCGCTGCTGGGTAGGGACCTTCTCTATATGTTGCCAACTTGTACTTCCCAAGCACTTAGAACAGTGCTCTGCACACAGTAAGAGCTCAATAAATATGATTGAATGAATGAATGAATTTAACGCTCACTGTGTACAGAGCATTATACTAAATGCTTGGGAGAGTGCTATATAACAGAGTTGGTAGACATGTCCCATGCCCACGGTGAACTTACTTACAGTCAAGAATGGGAGACAAATATTAATATAAATGAGTAAATTGCGGATAAATACTATGGGGCTGAGGGAGGGGAGAATGAAAGTCCATTGTCTCATGTCAGAAACAGGAGAAATTTGGAGAGCACCACCAGTACTTCTTTCTACAAGTTGCTTGGCACAGTACTAGCTTCAGATGGTAGTCAGTCATTCAGTCAATCATATTGATTGAGGACTTTCTGTGGGCAGAGCACTTCAGAGAGTGCAGAATAACTATATAACAGACACATTCCCTGCCCACAATGAGTCTACAGTCCAGAGAGAGAGACAGACATTAATATAAATAAATAAAATTATAGATATGGACATAAGTGCTGTGGGGCTGGGAGGGGGGATGAATAAAGGGAGCAACTCAGAGTGATGCCGAAGGGAGTGGGAGAAAAGAAAAGGAGGGCTTAGTCAGGGAAGGCGTCTTGGCAGAGATGCACCTTCAATAAGGCTTTGAAGGTGAGGAGAGGAATTCTCTGTCGGATATGAGTAGGTCGGGCAATCCAGGCCAGAGGGAGGATGTGGGCAAGAGAGAGAGGCAGTAGCTTCAGACTCACCACCACGGTACAATGCGGTTAAGAAATGAAAAATGCCTGTCCCAATCAGAAGTGACACTTGTGCCAACAGGGACCTGAGAAGAGAGTAGAGTGGTTCTGGAGCTAGCCTGGGGAAGTCAAAAGGGTCTCCACCCAAAGAAACAGTCCAGGTTTGAGGTTTTGAGCAGACTACCATTTGACAGTGTTATGTTACTCTGCATGCTACCCTCCCACTGGAACTGTCCTCAACTGGAGGAGCAGTTAGACCATTTGGAAGGTGGCAGCGGTTTCTCACCAAAGAATACCTGATTGGAATGCTGTGGTACTCACTCACTCGTATTTGTCGAGTGCCTGTTGTGTGTGAAAGCGCTGGACCAAGAACTAGGACAGTAAGGGCTCAATAAATACGACTGAATGCCTGAATGAAACAGAACACTAGAGGATAAATAAGACTAGGTCTCTGCCTTCAGGAGTTGACAATCCATGAGAAGGGAGCTAAAAAGGTGGGGATGGGAAGCTTGGAACGATCAAGCAATTAATCAGTTAGTTAAAAGTACTTACTGGGTGCTTACAGTATATGAGCATTCATAGCTCTCATTATAGTGCTTGGGAAAGTACAACACAATAGAGTTGGTAGGCATGTTAACTGCCCCAAAAAGTTATTATCATCTAGAGGGGGAGACAGATACTAAAATAAATTACAGAGAGGAGAAACGGCAGTGTTTAAGGGTATTTTTGTTTTGGGGCTGAAGGTGGAGTGAGTATCAAGTGCTTAAGCAACACAGATCCAACCCATGTCCTCTAATTCCCAAGCCCGAGCTCTTCACACTAGCTCATGCTGCTTTCTGATTGTTGTGTTGTATTCCCCCAAACACTTAGTCCAGTGCTCTGCACACAGTAAGTGCTCAGTAAATATGACTGATTCTTTCTGAGGTTGGCCCTAATAGCTGATGTCTGGCACCGTTAGAGGCTCTATGTCCTTCTACCTCCTTCCTACCATCATAACATTGATAATAATAGTGGCGTTTGCTAAGCACTTCTTCTGTGCCAGGCACCATACAAAGCACTGGGGTAGATACAAGATTAATCATGTCGGACACAGTCCCTGTCCCACATGGGTTTCACAATCTAAGACCAATCTTAGAAAAGCAGCGTGGCTCAGTGGAAAGAGCCCGGGGTTTGGAGTCAGAGGTCACAGGTTCAAATCCCGGCTCTGCCAATTGTCAGCTGTGTGACTTTGGGCAAGTCACTTAACTTCTCTGTGCCTCAGTTACCTCATCTGTAAAATGGGGAGTAAGACTGTGAGCCCCCCATGGGACAACCTGATCACCTTATATCCCCCCAGTGCTTAGAACAGTGCTTTGCACATAGTAAGCACTTAACAAATACCATCATTATAAGACCAGTATTGAATCCCTATTTTTCAGATGAAGAAATTAAGGCACAGAGAAGTTAAAAGAAGTCCAGCAGGCCAGAACCAGAAATAGAACACACGTCTGCTTACTCCCAGGCTTGTGCTCTTTCCACTGGGCCAAACAGCTTCTCCTCCTGCCATTAGCATAATAATAATGATAGTATTTATTTAGCGCTTACTATGTGCAAAGCACTGCTCTAAGCACTGGGGAGGTTACAAGGAGATCAGGCTGTCCCATGGGGGGCTCACAGTCTTAATCCCCATTTTACAGGTGAGGGAACTGAGGCACAGGGAAGTTAAGTGATTTGCCCAAAGTCACACAGCTGACAATTGGCAGAGGTGGGATATGGACCCATGATCTCTGACTCCAAAGCCAGTGCTCTTTCCACTAAGCCACTCTGCTTCCCTCAACCATTAGCATGTTTGTACTCTGGGGATTACTCTCAGCCCACCAATGATTCGGATATCAAAACTGGAATCAGCAAAGTCGGATGTCCTTTCCTTCCGTCGCATATTCAATCTGTCACCAAATATTATCAGTCCAACCTTCACACCGCCGCTAAAATCCAATCAATCAATCAATCAATCATATTTATTGAGCGCTTACTATGTGCAGAGCACTGTACTAAGCGCTTGGGAAGTACAAATTGGCAACACATAGAGACAGTCCCTACCCAACAGTGGGCTCACAGTCTAAAAGGGGGAGACAGAGAACAGAACCAAGCATACCAACAAAATAAAATAAATAGGATAGAAATGTACAAGTAAAATAAATAAATAAATAAATAAATAGAGTAATAAATATGTACAACCATATATACATATATACAGGTGCTGTGGGGAAGGGAAGGAGGTAAGACGGGGGGATGGAGAGGGGGACGAGGGGCAGAGGAAAGAAGGGGCTCAGTCTGGGAAGGCCTCCTGGAAGAGGTAAGGCCTCCCTTCCCTTCCACCCTTCCCTCTCCATCCAAACTGCTACCATGTAAATAATAACAATAATAATGATAATGGTGGTATTTGTTAAACACTTACTGTTCATTCAAGCATATTTATTGAGTGCTTACTGTCTGCAGAGCACTATACTAAATGCTTGGGAAGTACAATTCAGCAACAAATAGAGACAATCCCTGTGCAAAACGAACTCACTTACTATGTGCCAAGCACTGTACTAAGCGCTGGGGTGGATACAAACAAATCGGGTTGGACACAACCTCTGTCCCATGTGGGGTTCACAGTCTCAATCCCCATTTTATAGATGAGGTAACTGAGGTACAGAGAAGTGAAGTGACTTGTCCAAGCTCATATAGCAAATGGTGGAACCAGGATCAGATCCCATGACCTTCTAAATCTCAGGCCCATGCTCTTTCTGCTACACCTCCTTCCTCTCGCCCTCCCCATCCCCCCCGCCCTACCTCCTTCCCCTCCCCACAGCACCTGTATATATGTTTGTACAGATTTATTACTCTATTTTACTTGTACATATTTACTATTCTATTTATTTTATTTTGTTAATATGTTTTGTTTTGTTGTCTGTCTCCCCCTTCTAGACTGTGAGCCCGTTGCTGGGTAGGGACCGTCTCTATATATTGCCAACTTGTACTTCCCAAGTGCTTAGTACAGTGCTCTCCACACAGTAAGCGCTCAATAAATATGATTGAAAGAATGAATGAATACACCATGCTGAAAATCCAAGTACTTATCCTCTCCCACCTTGACTCCTGCATCAGCCTCCTTGCTGACTTCCTTGCCTGTTCTGTCTCCCCACTTCAGTCCATACTTCACTCTGCTGCCCAGATCATTTTTCTACAGGAATGTTCAGTCCGTGTTATCCCACTCCTCAAAAATCTCCAGTGGTTACCAATCAACCTTCGCATCAGGCAGAAACTCCTCACCCTGGGCTTCAAGGCTGTCCATCACCTCGCCCCCTCCTACCTCACCTCCCTTCTCTCCTTCTACAGCCCACCCTGCACCCGCTGCTCCTCTGCCGCTAATCTCCTCACCGGGCCTTGTTCTCGCCTGTCCTGCCTCGACCACCGGCCCACGTCCTCCCCCGGGCCAGGAATGCCCTCCCTCTGCCCATCCGCCAAGCTAGCTCTCTTCCTCCCTTCAAGGCCCTACTGAGAGCTCACCTCCTCCAGGAGGCCTTCCCACACTGAGCCCCCTTCTTCCTCTCCCCATCCTCCCCCTCTCCATCCCCTGCCTTACCTCCTTCCCTTCCCCACAGCACCTGCATATATGTATATATGTTTGTACGTATTTATTACTCTATTTATTTATTTTACTTGTACATATTTATTCTATTAATTTTATTCTGTTAATATGTTTTGTTTGTTCTCTGTCTCCCCCTTCTAGACTGTGAGCCCACTGTTGGGTAGGGACTGTCTCTATATGTTGCCAAATTGTACTTCCCAAGCACTTAGTACAGTGCTCTGCACACAGTAAGTGCTCAATAAATACGATTGAATGAATGAATGAAAAAGTACCTCCAGTCATTGCCCATTCACATCTGTATAAAACAGAAATGTCTTATCATTGACTTTAAAGCACTCAATCACCCCGCTCCCTCCCACCTCATCTCTGATTTCCTACTACAACCCAGAGCACACACTTCACACCTGTCAGGAGAAGCAGCGTGACTCAGTGGAAAGAGCCCGGGCTTGGGAGTCATAGGTCATGGGTTCAAATCCCGGCTCCGCCATGTCAGCTGTGTGACTTTGGGCAAGTCACTTAACTTCTCTGTGCCTCAGTTACCTCATCTGTAAAATGGGGATTAAGATATTGAGCCCCACACAGGACAACCTGATAACCTTGTATACTGCACATAGTAAGCGCTTAACAAACACCAAAATAATAATAATTATTATTACCTCTAATGCCAAGCCACACACTGTACCTTGATCATGTCTGTCTTGCTGCCAACCCCTTGCCCACATCCTGCCTCTGGACTGGAACTCCCTCCCTCTTCATATTTGTCAGACTATCACTCTCCCCACCTTCAAAACCTTATTTAAAACACATCTCTAAGAGGCCTTTCCCAACTAAACCTTCATTTCCTCTTTTCCCACTCCGTTCTGCATCACCCTTGCAGTTGGATTTGCACCCTTTATTCACCCCAACTTCACCCTACAATACTTACATATTAATGTATTTCTCCCCTTCTAAACTGCAAGGTTATTTTTTTAATGGTATCTGTTAAGTGCCAGGCACTATGTGCCAGGCACTGAACTAATCGCTGGGGTAGATGATGACTTGCTTCCTTCATTCATCCTCTGTCCCAGTCCCACAGCACATATGTATTTATCTGCACAAATACCAACGTTATTATTAACGTATTTATTTATGTATATTAATGTCTGTCTCCCCTTCTAGACTATGAGCTCATCGTGTGCAGGGAATATGTCAGTTTATTGATGTACTGTACTCTCCCAAGTGCTTGGTACAACGCTTTGCACACAATCAATCAATCAATCAATCAATCGTATTTATTGAGCGCTTACTATGTGCAGAGCACTGTACTAAGCGCTTGGGAAGTACAAATTGGCATCACATAGAGACAGTCCCTACCCTACAGTGGGCTCACAGTCTAAAAGGGGGAGACAGGGAACAGAACCAAACATACCAACAAAATAAAATAAGTAGGATAGAAATGTACAAGTAAAATAAATAAATAAATAGAGTAATAAATATGTACAATCATATATCCATATATACAGGTGCTGTGGGGAAGGGAAGGAGGTAAGACGGGGGGATGGAGAGGGGGACGAGGGGGAGAGAAAAGAAGGGGCTCAGTCTGGGAAGGCCTCCTGGAGGAGGTGAGCTCTCAGCAGGACCTTGAAGGGAGGAAGAGAGCTAGCTTGGCGGATGGGCAGAGGGAGGGCATTCCAGGCCCGGGGGATGACATGGGCCGGGGGTCGATGGCGGGACAGGTGAGAGCGAGGTACAGTGAGGAGATTAGCAGTGGAGGAGCGGAGGGTGCGGGCTGGGCAGTAGAAGGAGAGAAGGGAGGTGAGGTAGGAGGGGGCGAGGTGATGGACAGCCTTGAAGCCCAGGGTGAGGAGTTTCTGCTTGATGCGCAGATTGATCGGTAGCCATTGGAGGTTTTTGAGGAGGGGAGTGATATGTCCAGAGCGTTTCTGGACAAAGATAATCCGGGCAGCAACATGAAGTATGGATTGAAGTGGAGAGAGACACGAGGATGGGAGATCAGAGAGAAGGCTAGAGCAGTAGTCCAGACGGGATAGGATGAGAGCTTGAATGAGCAGGGTAGCGGTTTGGATGGAGAGGAAAGGGCGGATCTTGGCAATGTTGTGGAGCTGAGACCGGCAGGTTTTGGTGACGGCTTGGATGTGAGGGGTGAATGAGAGAGCGGAGTCGAGGATGACACCAAGGTTGTGGGCTTGTGAGACGGGAAGGATGGTAGTGCCGTCAACAGAGATGGGAAAGTTAGGGAGAGGACAAGGTTTGGGAGGGAAGACAAGGAGCTCAGTCTTCGACATGTTGAGCTTTAGGTGGCGGGCGGACATCCAGATGGAGATGTCCTGAAGGCAGGAGGAGATGCGAGCCTGGAGGGAGGGGGAGAGAGCAGGGGCAGAGATGTAGATCTGGGTGTCATCAGCATAGAGATGATAGTTGAAGCCGTGGGAGCGAATGAGGTCACCAAGGGAGTGAGTGTAGATTGAGAACAGAAGGGGACCAAGCACTGAACCTTGGGGAACCCCCACAGTAAGAGGATGGGAGGGGGAGGAGGAGCCTGCAAAAGAGACTGAGAAGGAACGACCAGAGAGATAAGAGGAGAACCAGGAGAGGACGGAGTCTGTGAAGCCAAGGTCAGATAGCGTGTTGAGGAGAAGGGGGTGGTCCACAGTGTCAAAGGCAGCTGAGAGGTCGAGGAGGATTAGGACCGAGTATGAGCCGTTGGATTTGGCAAGCAGGAGGTCATTGGTGACCTTTGAGAGTGCAGTTTCCGTGGAATGAAGGGGACGGAAGCCAGACTGGAGGGGGTCGAGGAGAGAGTTGTTGTTGAGGAATTCTAGGCAGCGCGTGTAGACAACTCGTTCAAGGAGTTTGGAAAGGAATGGTAGGAGGGATATGGGACGATAACTAGAAGGTGAGGTGGGGTCAAGAGAGGGTTTTTTTAGGATGGGAGAGACATGGGCATGTTTGAAGGCAGAGGGGAAGGAACCAGTGGAGAGTGAGCGGTTGAAGATGGAAGTTAAGGAGGGGAGAAGGGATGGAGCGAGAGATTTCATAAGATGAGAGGGAATGGGGTCAGAAGCACAGGTGGCCGGAGTAGCACTTGAGAGGAGGGAGGAGAGTTCCTCTGAGGATACCGCTGGGAAGGATGGGAGAGTAGCAGAGAGTGTTGAGAGCCGGGGGGTTGGAGAAAGGGGGGAAGAGACTTTGGGGAGGTCGGACCTGATGGATTTAATTTTGTTGATGAAGTAGGAGGCCAGATCGTTGGGGGTGAGGGAAGGAGGAGGGGGAGGAACCGGGGGCCTGAGAAGGGAGTTGAATGTACGGAAGAGCACACAGCCAGCGCTCAATAAATAGGATTGAATGAATGAATGAATGAATGAAAGGTACAAGCTAATTGGGTTGGACTCAGTCCAGGTCCCACATGGATCTCACAGTCTTAATCCCCATTCTACAGCTGAGGTAACTGAGGCCCAATCAATCAATCAGTCAATCAATCAACCATATTTATTGAGTGCTTACTGTGTGCAGAGCACTGTACTAAGCGCTTGGGAAGTACAAGTTGGCAACATATGGCCCACAGAAATTAAGTGGGAAGTCATACAGCAGAAAAATGGTAGAGCTGGGATTACAACAGTTCAGCGCTTAGAACAGTGCTTTGCACCTAGTAAGTGCTTAATAAATGCCATCACTATTATTATTATTATTATTAGAACCTAGGTCCTTCTGACTCCCAGGACCATGCTGTAATCAGTAGACCACGCTGATGTTTTGTGCTCATGGTGGGCAGAGAACGTGTCTACCAACTCTGCTATTATGTACACTCCCAAGGGCCTGGTTCAGTGCTCTGAATGTAGTAAGTGCTCAATAAATATGATTGATTGAACAGCATGGTGACATCAGACTTCCTAAGACAGGCTCAAAGGTGGAGCTACTTGTGCATGCCTCCAGGAAAAACAATAGTGATCCTAACTGATTCTCCCACAGCCAGCATTCATTCAGAAGTGAGTTCATGCTTGCATCCTGCAGCTTGTTTTCGGGGACCCAACGAGGGTGACTGTATTTCCCATGTCGATCCCGGTTGTCATCATCAATGGTATTTATTGAGCATTTACTTGTGTACAGAACACTGCATTAAGCACTTGGGAGAGTACAATATAAAGCCTAGAGTTGTGTTCTGCTTTGTGTTTAGGAGCTGTCTGGGGAAGAATCTGGATAAATGCCATCATTTCTCTGATTTCTTGAAGAATCTCACATTCAGGACCTAAGCTGTGTGAAGAAGCAAAACTGTTTCTTCTGAAATTTATTCAGTCATTCATTCAGTTGCATTTATTGAGTGCTTACTGTGTGCAGAGCACTGTACTAAGTGCTTGGGAAGTACAAGTCTGCAACATATAAAGACGGTCCCTACCCAACAGTAGGCTCACAGTCTAGAAGGGGGAGACAGACAACAAAACATGTAGACAAGTGTAAAAACCATCAGGATAAATAGAATTATAGCTATATGCACATCATTAATAGAATAAATAGGATAGTAAATATGTACAAGTAAAATAGAGTAATAAATATGTACAAATATATAGAAGTGCTGTGGGGAGGAGAAGGAGGTAGGGCAGGGGGAGATGGGGAGGGGAGGAGGAGAGGAAAAAGGGGCTCAGTCTGGGAATCACATTGCATTCTATTCAGATGGACATATGTTGTCTGGAGAAGCTCCTCTAACTCCCTAATAGCATTTTATATAATAATAACAATAATGATGATGATAAGCACTTACTATGTGCCAAGCACCATTCTAAGTGCTGGGGGAGATACAAGGTAATCAGGTTGTCCCACGTGGGGCTCACAGTCTCAATCCCCATTTTACTAATGAGGTAACTGAGGCACAGAGAAGTGAAGTGACTTGCCAAAAGTCACACAGCGGACAACTGGCGAGCCGGGATTAAAACTCAAGACCTCTGACTCTCAAGCCCATGCCCTTTCCACTGATCCACGCTGCTTCTAGTAAAAACACTTGTTGCTGACTTGTACTTCCCGAGCGCTTAGTACAGTGCTCTGCACACAGTAAGCGCTCAATAAGTACGATTGAATGAATGAATGTGAAGTGGGAAAAATGCCTGCATCTATCATCTATTTGTTTTCCCTTCTGTCCATTCTGTATGAGCAAGTTTTTCTTTTTTCTTTTCTTTTCTTTTCTTTTCTTTTCTTTTCTTTTCTTTTCTTTTCTTTTCTTTTCTTTTCTCTTCTTTTCTTTTCTTTTTTTTGCAGTTTTCATTAAGTGCTTACTATATTCCAGGCACTGTGCTAAGCATTAGGGTAGATACAAGTTAATCAGATTGGACACAGTCCCTGACCCACAAGGGGCTCACAATCTTAATTCCCGTTTTAGATGAAGAAATTGAGGCACAGAGAAGTGAAATGACTTGCCCAAGGTCACACAGCAGACAAGTTGTGCAGCCAGGAGTAGAATCCCGGTCCTTCTGACTCCTAGGCTCGTAGTCTATTTACTAGGCCATACTCTTGTTACTTATTTTCGGCCACAGTATAGTCTAAATAAAAAGACATCACACCATGATTGTAGGTAGGGAGAGAGCTGCTTTTCATCAGTAGAACTAAATGTGGATATAAATTGGGTATTTTTTTTGACAACGATAAACTTTTCCAAGTCTAGAAAATGTGAGACCAGTATGAAGCTTAGTGAACTCGTTTTTTTCAATAGGCAATTTTGGTTTTGTGTTATATCTCAAAAGATGAAGCAAGAGGGAATTTGAGAAGTTAATTGATAAAGCTTTACTATACCATTTCAATAATGTTATTTTACAATTGTTGGGACTCAGTTGAAATATATTCTCAGGTTTTTGGAAAAGAATCTGTGCCTATTACAACATTCTATGAATATATTTAATTCTGTGCATTTTCCTCACTCCAAGCACTTCGGGAAAATTAGCATTAGAAAAGTATATTTTAAAAATAAAATGTATTCAGGAAGCAGTTTCACCAATGGTTGCCATCTGAGATAAATACTAGTCCCCAGGCTTGGTTAATATTATAATTTCTTAGGGTAATCAAATCCTTCATTCTTAAATACATTATCTTTAGTAGCATTAAATGCGTTACCATCTGCATACACACTAGAAAAAGGCAGGTGCCCCTAGCATTTTACTCCTTGACAGTGAGTTCTGTTAATTATTTTTCCCTTTTTCAGTTCCAGCTCGGGCTATTGTATTGCAGACCTCCACTTTTCTCTTTGGGATTACATCGTTCGGTACACTTCATGCAGACTAGTCAAAGCATATCCAATAATTTCATCATAGCTGCTGAAGTAATTGTACCTATTTAATCATTGAATAATTTATAAGCTATCTATCTTCTTGGAATTTTATAAAAGATGAAATATTCAGACGGTACTGAATTAAAACAGGTTCTTTTGAGAAAGACGACAAGTAGACTTTTATTTAGCCCAGACTAACACCAATTAGCCGGTGGTTGCACGTGGCTCAGTGGAAAGAGCACAGGCTTGGGAATCAGAAGTCCTTCCCCCCCCTCCCCCCCAGCCCCTGCCACTGTCTATCATCATCATCATCATCAATCATATTTATTGAGCGCTTACTGTGTGCAGAGCACTGTACTAAGCGCTTGGGAAATGCAAGTTGGCAACATATAGAGGCAGTCCCTACCCAACAGTGGGCTCACAGTCTAAAAGGGGGACGCTTACCGTGTGCAGAGCACTGTACTAAGCGCTTGGGAAGTCCAAGTTGGCAACATATAGAGACAGTCCCTACCCAACAGTGGGCTCACAGTCTAAAAGGGGGAGACAGAGAATAAAACCAAACATACTAACAAAATAAAATAAATAGAATAGATAAAACCTTCTCGAGACACGTCTCAGCACCGAGAATGCGTCTGTTCAGTCAATCAATCAATCAATCAATCGTATTTATTGAGCGCTTACTATGTGCAGAGCACTGTACTAAGCGCTTGGGAAGTCCAAGTTGGCAACATATAGAGACAGTCCCTACCCAACAGTGGGCTCACAGTCTAAAAGGGGGAGACAGAGAATAAAACCAAACATACTAACAAAATAAAATAAATAGAATAGATAAAACCTTCTCGAGACACGTCTCAGCACCGAGAATGCGTCTGTTCAGTCAATCAATCAATCAATCAATCGTATTTATTGAGCGCTTACTATGTGCAGAGCACTGTACTAAGCGCTTGGGAAGTACAAATTGGCAACATATAGAGACAGTCCCTACCCAACAGTGGGCTCACAGTCTGTTCTGTTGTACCCGCCCAAGCGCTTAGTACAGTGCTCACCCACAGTAAGCACTCAATAAATACAATTGACTGACCACACACCCACGGGACAGAGAGGGCTCTCCATGGGCAGCCAGCACGGACCTCCCTCTTCTCCTTTTGACTCTAGCCCTCTTTTTTGTGTTTGTTTTTAATGGTATTTGGTAAGCACTTACTACATGCCAGGCCCTGTACTAGGGAGGAGTTGAAGCTAGCAGTAGCTGGCCAGACCAAATGCTGGAAGTTTTCTTTTTTAATGGTATTTGTTAAGCACTACCTATGTGACAGGCACTGTGTACTAAGTGGGGCTAAATTTGTTCATTCATTCATTCAATCGCATTTATTGAGCACTTACTGTGTGCAGAGCACTCTACTAAGCACTTGGGAAGTACAAGTTTGCAACATATAGAGACGGTCCCTACCCAACAGTGGGCTTACAGTTTAGAAGGGGGCTCAGAGTCTAGAAGGGGACTATACAAGTAAATATTCAAGACAATTCATTCATTCATTCAATCGTATCTTTTGAGTGCTTACTGTGTGCAGAGCACTGTACTAAGAGCTTGGAAAGTATAAGTTGGCAACATGTAGAGACGGTCCCTACCCAACAGTGGGCTCACAGTCTAGAAGGGGGCTCACAGTCTAGAAGGGGACTATACAAGTAAATATTCAAGGCAATCTTAGGTTGAACAGAGGCCCTTTCCCATATATGGCTCACCATCTTAATCCCCATTTTACAGATGAGGTAACAGACACAGAGAAGTGCAGTGACTTGCCCAAGGTCACACAGGGATACCCATAGCCTGGAATGCCCTCCCTCTTCCCATCCGCCAAGCTAGCTCTCTTCCTCCCTTCAAGGCCCTACTGAGAGCTCACCTCCTCCAGGAGGCCTTCCCACACTGAGCCCCTTCCTTCCTCTACCCCTCGTCCCCCTCTCCATCCCCCCCATCTTACCTCCTTCCCTTCCCCACAGCATCTGTATATATGTATATGTGTTTGTACATATTTATTACTCTATTTATTTATTTATTTATTTTACTTGTACATATCTATTCTATTTATTTTATTTTGTTAGTATGTTTGGTTTTGTTCTCTGTCTCCCCCTTTTAGACTGTGAGCCCACTGTTGGGTAGGGACTGTCTCTATATGTTGCCAATTTTTACTTCCCAAGCGCTTAGTACAGTGCTCTGCACACAGTAAGTGCTCCATAAATACGATTGATGATGATGATGATGATAGTTAGGGGGTGGAAGGCAGAGAAGGAACCCACAGAAGAGACTGAGAAAGAGAAGCCAGAGATATAAGTACCAGGAAAGGAGAGTGTCAGTGATAAGAGGTTGGATAACCTTTCCAGTAGAATAGGGTGGTCAACAGTGTAGAAGGCAGCTAAGAGATTGAGGAGGATTAGAATGGAATACAGGCAGTTGGATTTGGCAAGAAGGAGATCTTTTGTGACCTTTGAGAGGGCAATTTCAGTGCTAAGCGCTTCGTACAGTGCTAAGCACTTAGTACAGTGCTCTGCACACAGTAAGCGCTCAATAAATACGACTGATGATGATGAATTTCTGTGGAGTGAAGAGGACAGAAGACAGTTTGGAGGGGGTCAAGGAGGGAACTGCTGGAGAGGTACTGGAGGCAGCAGGCGTAGACAATATTTCATTCATTCATTCAATTGTATTTATTGAGCACTTACTGTGTGCAGAGCACTGTACTAAGTGCTTGGGAAGTACAAGTTGGCAACACGTAGAGATGGTCCTTACCCAACAATGGGCTCACAGCCTAGAAGGGGGAGAGAGACAACAAAACAAAACATGTGGTTAGATGTCAAGTCATCAGAATAAATAGAAGTAAAGCTAGATGGATATCCTCAAGGAGTCTGGAGAGGAATGGTGGGAGGGACATGGGGCAATAACTGGATGGAGCCATGGAGTCAAAGGAGGTTTTTTTATTTTCAGGATGGGATGACATGAGCATTATTTGAAAGCCATGGGGAAGAAGCCATTGGAGAGCGAATAGTTGAAGATGGATGTCGGGGAGGGAAGAAGGGAAGGGGCAAGTGTTCTGATGAGGCATGAAGGGATGGAGTCAGATGCACAAGTTGACAGGGTAGATTTTGAGAGAAGGCAGGAGATCTCCTCTTGCAATACTGCAGGGAAGGATGGGAGACTTGAAGAAGGGGCAGGAGGAGGGAGGGACCAGAGAAGTGCAGAGGAGACTTTAGGGAGATCATTCATGATAATTTCAATTGAGACACTAGTCATTTGAAGAAACTATACCTCATTTAAGGTGGACCATCACTCTAAACAGAGTAATTTTGTTTTTCTGACTTAGAGTTTAAACTCCGAGACAACAGCGATGCCTTTGGTTGTGT
This sequence comes from Tachyglossus aculeatus, assembly GCF_015852505.1. Lineage (NCBI taxonomy): Eukaryota > Metazoa > Chordata > Mammalia > Monotremata > Tachyglossidae > Tachyglossus > Tachyglossus aculeatus. Next base: position 46,446,650 of record NC_052066.1, read on the forward strand.
CTCAAAGAGCATAGAGAATCTTATCATCTGATCTAGAGTACATTCTTGCACCGAGAACTCCCAAGGATGCAATAATCCTTCCCTTGGGAACAGTGGAAGGGAAACAACCACACACTTCTCTCCTTTCATGCTCTGAGCTCATGCTGCTTTAGCGACTTTCTCAGCTCTTCTTCAATATGCTTTTCTGTGTAATGTGGAGAAGCTGTCAATAGAGGTTGGTAGGTTGGTGACCTGGTGGCAGAACTAACAGTGCTTTGCACATAGTAAGCGCTTAATAAATGCCATCATCATCATTATTATTATTATTAGAAGTGTGGCCTAGCAGAAAAAAGAGCCTGGGCCCAGGAGTCTGGAGGATCTGGGTTCTAGACTCTTAATGACTACTTCCCTGTTGTGTGACCTTAGGCAAGTTGCTTGACCTCAGTTTCTTCATCTGTAAAATGGGGATAAACTACCTGTTCTCCGTCCCACTTATAATGTGATTTTTCTATGTAACGTACAGTAAGCGCTCAACAAATCCAATTGAATTGAACTGCGCAAGTATGGTTCTCCCCACATTCAATGAATCCAGGAAGAGGTGTTGGTGCTCTAACTGCCGGGATTGCTCTCAATACCATAATTTGGGGCAGAAATTCCAGAGAGGTAAAGTAATTTGAAAGGCTGATGGCGCTGGGAAATGTACTCTTTTGGCAGTAGATAATTCTTCTGGCCCTGGCTCTTCAAGATTCTGAGGCTATGCCATTTGTGGGATAGGGATCGTGTACAAATTAGATTATTTTGTATTCAACCCAGGTTTAAAACAGGGTTCAGCACTAAACAAGTGTTCAGTGAATACCATGGCACGGGCCTAGGAGTCAGAAGATCACGGGTTCTAATCCCAACTCTGCAAATTGTCTGCTGTGTGACCTTGGGCAAGTCACTTCACTTCTCTGGGCCTCAGTTGCCTCACCTGTAAAATGGGGATTGAGACTGTGAGCCCCACGTGGGACAGGAACTGTGTCCCATCCGATTTGCTTGTATCTACCTCAGCGTCTAGTATAGTTCCTGGCACATAGTAGCACTTAATAAGTACCATGCTAATAGTTATTATTATTATATTCCTATTACTAGGCTATGCCCAGAGGGGCTGGCAAGCCCCAGCATATTTGAAACTTTAGGTATTCCCTCTAAATTCAGTGGCAACTTCTGGTATCATAATGCCTGTAGAGGGATAGAGTTAGGCCTTCCTTTAGTGAATATATTGCATCATCTCTCACCTCAATTTTATGATATATCAATCTATCAATCAATCGTATTTATTGAGCACTTACTGTGTGCAGAGCACTGTACTAAGCGCTTGGGAAGTACAAGTTGGCAACATATAGAGACAGTCCCTACCCAACAGTGGGCTCACAGTCTAAAAGGGGGAGACAGAGAACAAAAACAAATATACTAACAAAATAAAATAAATAGAATAGATATGTACAAGTAAAATAAATAAATAAATAAATAGAGTAATAAATATGTACAAACATATATACATATATACAGGTATATATGTATATATATATAGATATAGATATGTATATATATATAGATATAGATATAGATATATATAGATATATCCTCCAGAGCCTTGATGCAAAGGTAAAATCATTCCAACAGAAGATACACTCCTATACAAGTCACTTATTTATTTTATTTGTGCATATTTATTTATTTTATTTTGTTAATATGTTTTGTTTTGTTCTCTGTCTCCCCCTTCTAGACTGTGAGCCCACTGTTGGGTAGGGACCGTCTCTAGATGTTGCCAATTTGTACTTCCCAAGCACTTAGTACAGTGCTCTGCACACAGTAAGAGCTCAATAAATACAATTGAATGAATGAATGAATGAATGAAAGTCATGGATCCTAAATGAGAAACATGCAAGGATTAGGGATAAGGGCAATGATGTTTTCATTTTGTACGAGATGATTTTCCACAAGGTACAAGTAGAACAAGAATAGAAGCCATAATATTAATCAGTCTATCGTTCATTCATGCAATCATATTTATTGAGCATTTGCTGTGTGCAGAACACTGTACTAAGTGCTAGGGAAGTGTACTTCAGCTACAAATAGAGACAATCCCTGCCTACAACAGGCTGACAGTCTAGAATGGTATTTATTGAGTGCCTACTGTTCAGAGCACTGCACTAAGCACTTAAGAGAGTACAATAAAATAGACACATCCCCTGCCCACCCTGAGTTTACAGTCTAGAGGACTGTATTATGATAACCAATGCGTATAGTAGATTCACCAACAAATCCGTCATATAGACATTTCTAGATGTTTAAAAATCATGTAAGATTTGTCAGTGCAGCTGGGAAAATCGAGACACTTTTTGAGATACTAGTTTTTCAAGCAGAGTAGTTCCAATCAATTCACATCAAATCAAGACTTGCCTTATCTATCAGTGCCTGCTTGCCTAGAGATTTTGCAAATACTATAATCTGGTGTTATATGTACATTTGGGAATGGGCATTGGGTGGAAAAACTACTATTGGTAGTTTCTAAAAAGAATATAAGTTGAAGTTTAGTTCAATTTAAAAAAAAATAAATCATTCTACTCTGTCACAGATGTAGTATAAGCAGCAAGGTCTAGTGGCAAGAGCTTAGGCATGAGAGTCAGAGGACATGGGTGAGGATATGGGTTCTAATCTTCACTCTGCCACTTGTCTGTTGTGTGACCTTGGGCAAGTCACTTCACTTCTCTGGGCCTAAATTACCCCATCTATAAATCGGGGATTAAGACTGAGACCAATCTGGGATTATTTTGTATCTATCTCAGTGCTTTGAACAGTGCTTGGCACACAGTAACCACTTAACAAATACCATAATTATAGAGAAGCAGCGTGGCTCAGTTGAAAGAGCCCGGGCTTGGGAGTCAGAGGTTATGGGTTCTAATCCCAGCTCCTCTGCTTGTCAGCTGTGTGACTTTGGGCAAGTCACTTCACTTCTCTGTGCCGCAGCTACCTTATCTATAAAGTGGGGATTAAGACTGTGAGCCCCATATGGGACAACCTGATCACCTTGTATCCCCACAGCACTTAGAACAGTGCTTTGCACATAGTAAGCGCTTAACAAATACCATCATTATTATTATCAATTATTATTACTGTTATCACTACATTAACCAAAGGTGCTCAGGAATGCTACCTTCCAGGAACCAGCTGATCCCTCTACTGAGAAGTCTCTCAATCTTGAGGCATAAAGAACAGAGAAATGTCAATAACCCTGAAGAAATGGAAAAGCCCTCCAATCTACACTCAGAGTTTTAGGTCTCTGGAATTGGCCCAGAAATTCTGCCTCTGCTATCTGTTTGAAGGGCTGGTAAGCTGAAAGACATTATGAAGAAGGAACTACTGAGAAGCAGTGTGGCCTATTGGACAGAGCACAGGCCTGGGAATCAGAGGACCTGGGTTCTAATCCTGACTTCACCACTTACCTGCTGAATGACCTTGGACTAGTCGCTTAGTAATAATGGTATATTTTAAGCACTTACTATGTGCCAGGCACTATACTAAGTGCTGAACTTCCCTGTGCCTCAGTTCCCTCACCTGCAAAACAGGGATTCAATATCTGTGTTCTCTCTTGCTTAGACTGTGAGCCCCATGTGGGACCTGATTATCTTATATGTACCCCAGCGCTTCAGACAGTGTTTGGCACATATTAAGTGCTTAACAAATATTATTATTATTGGGATACTAGGTCCATTTTGGAAATTCCTAGGAGGAATCCATTTCCAGCAAAACTCACAGCATGCTCTTGAGACATGGAAGTCTCGGGAGAAAGGAGTATGGACCGTCTCTCTATGTTGCCAACTTGTACTTCCCAAGCGCTTAGTACAGTGCTCTGCACACAGTAAGCGCTCAATAAATACGATTGATCGATTGATTGATTGAGTATGCAGATAATCTAGCCTCTGTCCCAGGAATTCCACATGAGAGGGTGCTATCTAGAATAGAGAAGCCCTCCCATGGTCAGTACAGTTTGGAGTAGGACTTCCAGGATACTTTTTACCTAACCAAACTCCAGACCAACCTCTTGGACTTCTCAAAACTGCTGGGAATTTCTGGATTGGGAAACCACAAAGCAAGAAAATCAGCCATTTGGTGATCAACCCCGCTCCAGTTTGGCAAATGCAGCCTCTAAGCGGCTGGGAGCTCCTTTACTCCCCAGGAAGCAGCATGTCCATGAATTCCCCATCAGCCTAAGAAATGAAATTATCCTACTTTGCCTTGTCAAATGCCAAATGAGTGGCTTAATCTATCCCTTCTACCATTCTTCTCTTGATGGGGGTGATTTGGTTTTCCAATCTGTGCACAAACCCACTGCTTAAAATGAGGCAGGGAGAGAAAATTGAGACATAAGGCATTTGAAGCCCAGATACTAATGCGACTCTTGGGCCAGATGTCCACATGGGAGTTACTGATTCTCAGTGGTGCCCTAGATTGGCCTATATTGTTCTGGTCCTCAGAGAGCAGTGTGGTTGTGCTAACATGGTTATGAGATCCTGCAACATCTGGCAGGGTTGGCACCCTGCACTTACATCGATTGTCACTCATGTCAACGGACAAATGTGCTTTGACTGCCTGTTAGCGTGTGCAATAATAATGCTCTCAGTGGTCGCTGGGGAGTTGCGGGCTTTCTTGGTCTTCCCTGTCCAGTGAAATGGAGGGCCTACAAAGGAATGGTGGCAGGAAGCACAAAAGTGCTGATGCCAAAGGGACTGACAAAATCTGGGTGGCCCCTGACATCTCTTGGCTTTGGGCTGTTGTTGACTGTGATTTATGCCACCATCGTGATTGATGACTTTCAGATCCTTTCCATTATATCATTATATCATTTCGTAAGAAATTCTCCCTATCTTCAAACATCTTTTTGTTTCCACCAACCCCAAACCGCAGATGGCATCTACCCACGCATTTCCATTGTGTGAAGTCCAGACACAGAACTCCACCATTCTTTCAGGGTTATACTCACGGATGAGTTGCTAGTATTTAATTAACACTTGAAAGCATGGCTTTGGGCTATTTAACCTCTTTGTCACTCTGAACATTTGGGAATGAGACGTCACTAATATATGTTTTAATGCCTAAAAAGAGTCAATCAAGAGATTAAAAATAAAAGAGTTTTCCATCATTAAAAACTGTATATTCATCTCTTTCGTAATGGATTCCCTCCCAAATATTCATGCATGGATTTATAACAGACTGTCAAGACAGCTTCGTATTCTTGGTCTTGGCATAACCTTGCCATAATTCAACTCAGAAAGGTGGTTAAAGATATTTAAATATCAATGCTTAGGCTTCAAAAAACTTAGTTCAGTGGCATAGATTTTGCCTGTTTATGAGACAAATCTATTTCACTCTGAAAAAAACTACCAATTTGATTGATAGTAAAAGGACACAGGTTTAACTGTGATTGTTGCTTTTAGTTCCTTCACTGTTTTCTGATGATTTCTCTGCTTACCATCCACCCCAAATAAATAATAAGCTCCGAGCTGCAGTTTCTGAAGTGACCCAACATTACACAATGAGACCACTCTCCCAAACTCCCAAGTGCTCAGAACACAGTAAGTGCTCAATATATACCTTCTTGAAACTAGAAAACCAGTATCCTTAGAGCACATCATTAGTTATTTCACATTTCAATTAGGCAACATAACACTTGGCAGACTGATCGTGAGGATTTGTGAAGACTGGGTACAGTGAGTTCTCCTATAATGTGAGAGTTGTATTCTTGGGAAATCTCATGTTATAGAAAACTCACACTTTGTTGACTGATTCCGTGTGCATGCACAAAGCCATTTTATCTAACTCCACATCTACTGCCGTCATCACATGGACTGCATCGTGTCTAAATGAGCTGGGTTGTGGGAAGAGAAGCAGCATGTTCTACGGGAAAGAGAAAAGGCTGGGAATTAGAGGATCTGAGTTCTAATCCCAGCTCTGCCCATTGCCTGTGCCTGTGCATGACCTTGTCATTTAACTTCTCTGTGCCTCAGTTTCTTCATCCGTAAAACATAGATTAAGTACCTGTTCTTTCTCCTACTTAGTCTGTGAGCCCCATGTGGGACAAAAGCTGTGTGCAAACCTATTAATTTGTATTTACTGCAGCATTTAGAATAGCGTTTGACAAATAATAAGCATTTAACAAGTACCATAATTATTATTAATAATAATAATGAGTGTTCCCTATTCCATCCAAATTGCATAATGCAATCAAGTCTTATAGCAGAACTGACTGTACAGAGAGAAAGGATATGAAACAGACAGGAGGTCTTATGTGGAATAAACACTTTAACACAGCAAGAAACTATTTTTGTTCACAAATATCGTGGAAGAGAAGTTTGTTCAAGCTTCCTTCTTTGTCAAACTATACATTCATCCCACCTAAAATCCTACCTCCTCCAAAAGCTTTCCCTGACTGAACCCCCAGCATCCCTAATCATATCACCCCTTCAGCCAACTCTAGCACTCCCTCCTACCTAGAGTTGTGCGTCCATGTGGGATCTGATTATATTGTATCTACCCCAGTGCTTAGTACAGTGCTTGGAACTTAGTAAGCACTTAACAAATACCACAATCATTATTATTATTGGTATTATTGTATATGAACTTAATTTATCCTTTCCTTAGCACGCGCGCATACACAGAGAGAGAGAGAGATATCAACTCACTTTGTTTATTTTGACCACTCTAGGTGTAAATAATTTTGTTTGCCTCCCTCATTTTAGTGTAAGTCCTTTTGTGAGCAGGGTATCACTAAATTATTCTGTACTTCCCAAACTTCTAGAATTTATTCTAATGGTTTTGACACTTATCTACATGTTTTGTTTTGTTGTTTGTCTCCTCCTTCTAGACTGTGAGCCCGTTGTTGGGTAGGGACATTCATTCATTCATTCAATCGTATTTATTGAGCGCTTACTGTGTGCGGAGCACTATACTAAGCACTTGGGAAGTACAGGTTGGCAACATATATGGATGGTCCCAAGCGCTTAGTGCAGTGCTCTGCACACAGTAAGTGCTCAATAAATATGATTGAATGAATGAAAGAGTGTATGTCAACAAGTGGGTGCTTAATAAATGCCACTACTACTACAAGCTCATTGTGGACAAGGAACTTGTCTGCCAACTCTGTTATAGTGTACTCTCCCAAGCACTTAGTATGGAGTGCTGCACGCAATAAGTGCTCAATAAATGCAATTGATTGACCGATTACTACTACATAGATTTAAAATAATATTTATAGAGCAATTACTAAGTTCTAAGTGCTGGAGAAGGATTCAAGATGCTTGACAAAATCTTTGTCTCACATGGGGTTTCACCGTGATAGCATCAAAAATGAATAACAGCAATGAATATCTTGTTCAAGGTGTGTCAAAAGGAGGAATCAATATCATGACTATTTGCAGTTCTGACACTGAATACTAACCAATCAAATGTCAAATCTCAAACTCTCAACAGGTCAAAATTAATACTGTTTTAATTTATCGTGATATTTATTAAGCACTTGCCAAGAGCCAAAAGCTGGGATAGATAGATACAAGATGCTCCAACTGAACACTGTCCTACTTGGTACAAAAAGTAGAGATTTTATCTTCATTGTAAAGATGAAGGAACTGGGGCCCAGTGATCTTATTTCTTACCAGTCATACAATAGTTTACTGGAAGTGATGCAATTAGTACATGTGTATGCTAGCTTCCGTCCCCATGTACCTTTCCATGAGACCACCTACTTCTCACAAGAAAACCTAATTAACTCCCTAGTTCTAGTCCTTGTCTCATCTTGTCTTATGCCAACGAGTCATTTCAGACCCATAGTAACACCACTGACATATCTCTCCCAGAACGCCCCACTCTCCATTTGCAATCATTCAGGTAACATATCCATATAATTTTTTTGGTAAAAAAAGGAAGCGGTTTACCATTGCCATTACAGTAAACTTGAGTCTCTTCCCTCAACTCTCTCCCATGCTGCAGCTGCCCAGCATGGTTGAGTTTTGACTTGTAGCAGATCGCCTTCTGCTCGTTAGCCACTACCCAAGCCAGGAATGGAATGGATGGGCCTCTGCTTGATTCTGCCTCTTATAGCTGTGATTGGTAGAGTACTGGAAACTCCAGGTGTGACCCTGACAGGGGAAGTTATAGTCCTAACTCAAACTATATTCCTAACCCAATTCCAAGATCTATCTAACCATGACTCCAATGCCAACAAAGTGACCACCTGTCCTCCGCCCCTCCCCCGTGGCCATACCTTGGAAGAAAGAGACTAATGTATAATTCAATTAATAGAGGAATAATTTTATTGGTGATCAAATTCAGATTCTAAATATCATCAGTTTTACCCACCAAGTCATCTTTTTTTGCATTTTGATTTAGATAATTTAAAATACAGAGGTCTCCGGTCGCTCTTGGCTTTCTTTATAGAGCTTAGGGACTGAATACATACATACATACATGCATACTTAAATATATATAATCATACATAAATAATCCCACCTCTGTCACTTGTCTGCTCAGTTATCTTAGGCAAGTCACTTAACTTCTCCGTGCTTCATTTACCTCATCTGTAAAATAGGGGTTAAGACTGTGAGCCCTAGGTGTGATATGGACCGTGTCCAACGTGATAAGCTTAATACAGTGCCTGGCACATAGTAAGAGTTTAACAAATGTCATTAAAAACATCTATATACATACTAATGTACAAGTACTTGGTAAATATTATTGGTTGATTGATCCATATATTGTCAGTGAAATTATGTGAATAGTCCTTCCATTCGATCAATCATGATCCTTATTGAGCACTGTACTAAGTGCTTGGGAGAGTACAATAATAATAATAGTGGCATTTGTTAAGCGCTTACTATGTGCAATGAACTGTTCTAAGCACTGGGGGGATACAAGGTAATCAGGTTGTCCCACATGGGGCTCACAGTTTTCAACCCCATTTTACAGATGAGGTAACTGAGGCCCAGAGAAGTGAAGTGACTTGCCCAAAGTCACACAGCTGATAAGTGGTGGAGCCAGGATTAGAACCCATGACCTCTGACTCCCAAGCCTGTGCTCTTTCTACTGAGCCATGCTGCTTCTCTAATAAAACAATAAAACAGAGTTGGTAGATATGATTCCTGCTAACGGAAAACTTACAGTCTACAAGGAGAGACAAACATTGAAGTAGAAAAGGGATAGGGGAAACCCAATCCCTATAGTTCCTTGGTCACACCCTGGGCTTAATTTTGGCCTAGGCTTCCTGAAGCTCAGAAAAACCTTAACAGTCATTAGGATTGATTGAGCAACTACTATGTACAAAGTACCCTATTAAGTGTTGTGCTGCTTCTTGCCTGATTCCAATCTCTTGTTCAAACTAAGCCCTAGACACATGATGTTGTTCACAGAAAAACATAAATTAGGTCTACGAAGTGTGGTATTGAAATTTTCTGATTACTAAGACCAAAAAGTCTACTTTATTATTCTTTCAATCAGAGAACAAGTGTGAGTGTTCAAAAGATGCATAGTAAAGGGTTTTTTTCTAACTTTTATACCAATATCAACTTCTGTATCAGTCAACAATAGTATTTTTTGGGTGGTTGTTATGACCAGTTACTCTACTAAGCACTTGGGAGAGGGCACTGAAGTTAACAGACATGATCCCTGCCCTCAAGGAGCTGATAATCTAGAAGGAGAAAAAAACATTAAAATTATTTACAGAAAAGGGGAAGAAGTGGAATACAGATTTATTACATTTTCTGTTTCAGTTTACTAGTGCGGACCTTAAAGGAAGCTATGAATTCATTTATACATTTATTTAACACTCATGTATATATGACTGCTTTATTTATTTTGACCACTCCAGTTGTAAATATTTTTACGTTTGTCTACCACCAGAGTGAAAGCTGTCTGTGGGCAGATAATGTGAAGCGACACAGTGTGCTCGAAAGAGCACAGTTCTGGGAGTCAGAAGACCAGGATTCTTCTAATTCCAACTCCACAACTTGTCTGTTGTATGACCTTGGGCACGTCATTTAACTTCTCTGCACTTCAGTTATCTTATTTCTAAAATGGGGATTAAGTCTGTGAGCTCTTTGTGGAGTGGAGACTGTGTCCAGCCCGATTTATCTTTTACCTATCCCAGTGCTTATTACAGTGCCTGGCACATAGTGGATGCACAATGGATACTACTGCTGTTACTACTCTTACTTCTACCACTTGATCATTTCTGATTCCACAAACCATGAATTCATTTAAGGTTATAAAGATTCTCTCTAAATTGAAAATCATTCCTAAGAAAGCCTTTGCAGACCAAGTATCAGTGATGATGATGATGATGATGGCATTTGTTAAGCGCTTACTATGTGCAGAGCACTGTTCTAAGCACTGGGGGGGATACAAGGTGATCAAGTTGTCCCACGTGGGGCTCACAGTCCTAGTCCCCATTTTACAGATGAGATAACTGAGGCTCAGAGAAGTTAAGTGACTTGCCCAAGGTCACACAGCAGACATGTCACGGAGTCAAGATTCGAACCCATGACCTCTGACTCCAAAGCCCGTGCTCTTTCCACTGAGCCACGCTGCTTCTCAAAGAGCCCAAAGACTCATGTTAAGTGGCTCATGTTAAAGTAACAATTTCCTTTCAGGTAGCCACATTTTGCTGAACACGAAGTTGGAGGTGAACAAGGTAGCTAAAATAAACTGTGGGCTGGTAAATATTTTTCTTTCCCTGTGGAGTTCTTTAAAGGGTATGGCAAATCTTGCTTTGGAGTTTTCACTGGGTAAGAAATACTCAGAATACCCTCTTATGACAATGCTATTTGTTAAGCGCTTACAATGTGTCACATACTGTTCTAAGTGCTGGGGTAGATAAAAGCTAACCAGATTGGACACTTTCCCTGCCCCACATGGGGCTCACAGTCTTAATTCCCATTTCAGAGATGAGGTAACTGAGGTGCAGAGAAATTAAGTGACTTGCCCAAAGGCACACAGCAGACAAGTGGTGGAGGCAGGATTAGAACCTAGATCCCTCTGACTCCGAGGAGTGCTCTATCTTCAAAGCCATGCTGCTTCCCTAACACTGAGGGGAGAAGATGGTGACAGACAGGCTCCTGAACGTGGCTGCAGAGAATGCTCAATCAATCAATCATATTTACTGAGCCCTTACTGTGGGCAGAGCCCTGTACTGAGTGCTTGGGAGAATACAACAGTATAACAGAGTTGACAGACACATTCCCTGCCCACAAGGAGCTTAAGTCTCTATATCCTTAGGTGGGCTCAGGGCAGTGCAGAGAGTCCAATTCATGGGCTGAATTTCTGACATTCAACCTGACCCAGCTGGACCTCACGTGATCATCCTGCTGTTCACTGAAATTACAGGACCCTGACTGCCCAAAATGCAATCTGAAATTGTATAAAGTAATACAAATGAAAACCAAAGAATTGTTAGTGCAGGGCTGGTTTATAAAAAGGCTGTGATTATAAAGACTATAAAGATAGCTGCCTTGGGACTCTGCCCAATTGTATTAGCTATGCAGTCCCACTCCAAACTCTCCAGAATAATAGAGGGAAAATAAGTTATTAAATGTCATCTTTGCTCTGCTTTTACCCGCTGATGATTGAAAAAGAAATCTCAGTGTTTATTAAATTTGTCCTTCCCTGTTGCTAATCTCTCCCGATCAACACAGGTCTTAGCTGTTTAGCTGGCCAGTGTGTAGGAAGTAGATTAGGGGAAGAAGAAAAGAGTTAGGAAGTTCTATCCAAGCCCACTCTGAATCCTACTGGATTCAACTCTGGTCCAATAGGATCTAAAGCAGGGCCTGGATTGTTCAGTGGTATTTGCTGTGTATCATGGGGTAAGTGCCAAAGTCAACTCAAACCTTAAATCCACTGGGAAGAGTTGGGTTGGTGACTTTACCACTCATGCTAGGGTCTGTTCCTATAGCAACATTGGTTTTTCTTCCATAGAGCTGGGTAGTGTAAAATAATAATAATAATTATTATTATGGCACTTAAGTGCTTACTATGTGCCAAGCACTTTTCTAAGTGCTACCCATTGTTGGGTAGGGACCATCTCTATTTGTTGCCAGCTTGTACTTCCCAAGCGCTTAGTACAGTGCTCTGCACACAGTAAGCACTCAATAAATACGATTGAATGAATGAATGAAGTGGATTCAAGTTAGTCAGATTGGACACAGTCCATGTCCCACATAGAGCTCACATTCTTAATCCCCATTTTACAGATGAGGTAACTGAGGCCCAGAGAAGTGAAGCGACTTGCCCAAGTTCACACAGCAGACAAATGGAGGAGCCGGAATTAGAACCCATGATCTTCTAACTCCCAGGCTTATGCTCTATCCACTAGGCCGTGCTTCTTCTCCATTCCTGCTTTAAAATAGTCAACTCTGCTTGGAAAGTGCTGTTTGAAAATGAGTGTGGCCTAATGAAAAGAGCACAAGGAGTCAGAAGGTTCTAATCTGGGCTCTGCCCCTCATCTGCTGTGTCACCTTGAGCAAGTCACTTATCTTCTCTGTGTCTCATTTCCTCGTCTGTAAAATGGGGATTGAATATCTCTTCTCCTTCCTACTCACAGTGAGCCCCACGTGGGACAGGGATTTTGTCACATCTAAGTATCTTGTATCCACCTCAACTCAGCGTGGCTAGAGAAGCACCGCGGCTCAGTGGAAAGTGCACTGGCTTTGGAGTCAGAGGTCAGGGGTTCAAATCCTGGCTTTGCCAACTGTCAGCTCTGTGACTTGGGGCAAGCCAATTAACTTCTCTGTGCGTCAGTTACCTCATCTGTGAAACGGGGATGAGACTGTGAGCCCCCGTGGGACAACCTGATCACCTTGTAACCTCCCCAGTGCTTAGAACAGTGTTTTGCACATACTAAGCACTTAATAAATGTCATTATTACTATTACTATAGTGCTTGGCACATAGGAAGCACATAACAAATACTATTATTATCTTTATTACTAGTAGTAGAAATACTACTACTAATAATAACAACCATAATAATAATAATAATCCTTAGAAGCTTTCAGTCATTCACTGATTGATTGGGCTTAGGAAGGTTGAATAGCATGGGAGTGTGCCTAGTGACTGGCCTCTGACTAAGCCCTACTTCCCATGTAGCCCACCAGCAATTATTCTTTTCTTTTTCTCCTAGCTAACTCCCATCCATTTTCATGCCCCTCTCAACACCTGATCTGATATAATCAATTGAACACACAATGGCCACATACTTACAATGAAAAACATACTCAAATTCTTACACAGTGGAAAGAACATGGGCTTAGAAATCAGAGGAAATGGGTTTTCATCCCGGCTCTGCCACTTGTCTTCTGGGTGACCTTGGGTAGGTGACTTAACTTCTCTCTGCCTCAGTTTTCCTATCTGTAAAATGGGGATGAAACACCCATTCTTCCACCCGAGCCAAGAGTAGGGCAGGGTCTGTGTCTCAACTGATTATCCTGTATCTATCCTAGTGCTTTCCCCTCTCAGGGTCGCTCCTGAAGAGTTTCCAGAACTCTACCAGTCTCGACTACTGGAGGGAAAGTCAAGAAAAGGCCTGTCCAATTCCATTCCTAGCTTGGGCAATGGCTAGCGAGTCGACGGCAATCTGCTATAAGTCAAAACTCACCCGTGCTTGGCAGCAGTGGCATGGGAGAATCAAGGGTGGAGACTCAAGTTTACTGCATGGAAGAGGCAATGGTAAACCACTTCTGTATTTTTACCAAAAAAACTCCATGGATACGCTACCAGAGTGATTGCAGATGGAGGTGGGGAGTTCTGGGAAAGATGTATCCATGGTGTTGCCATGGGTCGGAGACGACTCGACGGCATAAGACAAGATCCTAGTGCTTAGTACAGTGCTTGGCACTTACGAAGCACCTAAAATACGACAGTAATTATTATTATTATTACAATTTTGGATGAACTCATGACTCATTCTCTATGACCTTCGTTCATGTCTTCCTTTCAGGCTCGTGTCTCCAAAGAAGGCTGCACCCCTTGAGCCACTAGTGATTCCAGGTTGTACAAGATTCAAGGACAGTGAGAGGATTTCCCAGACCCCTCACTATGGCCTGGCCACATTGTATGTGGAAAAGTGAGCCATGTTTGGAGTTCATAAAGAAAATTCACATTGAGTGGAGTAGAGATGTATATGTCCTGAAAGTTTTCATACTGCTGAACATTTGCCTTATACAGACAGACATTACAGTAGTGTCTATCTCCCCCTCTAGAGGCTTAGTACAAGCACTTAGTACAGTGCTCTGCACACAGTAGGTGCTCAATAAATATGATTGAATGAATGGAGGCTGTGAGCTCGTTATGCTCAGGGAATGTATTATATTGTACTCTCCTCAGAGCTTTGTACAGTGCTCTGCACACACTAGGAGCTCAATAAATACTACTGTTGGATTAATTGCCTGGGAGAGGGATATTGTGCTTTTTAAGACTCCAGAATTATGTTTTAGAGGAGAATTCTGGAAGAAAACTCTCATTTGCCTAGGAAAATAAAATAATTTTGGAGGATAGCAAATTACCTACAAAGTATTTTGTAGACGTGCGTGCCATTTTCAAATTCAGTTCTACTCTAGTGCTTGGCAAATTCAACCGAATCTTAGTTCCAGAAATTAATACATTTCAAATGCAAAGTGAAAATTTACTAATAATTTTTAAATTTTTTTGTTAGTGCCTCCACTTCTAAATTATAAGATCTTTATGTGCAGGGAGCGTGTCTGCTAATTTTGTTGTATTGTAATCTCCCAAAAGTTTAGCATAGTGCTCTGCAACTAGTATGCGCTTAGTAAATATGATTGATGATGACTGATGACCTATTGCCTTTTACAAGGTACAATGAGCAAATCATCCTTTAATAAATATTCTCTGAGGAGAGTGACACTTGCTTGCATTCTCCCTCTTTCCTTGAACTCCCTTCCCCTTGACATCTGACTGATCAGCACTCTCTCCATCTTCCAAGGCCTATTAAAAGCACATTTCCAGGTAGTCTTCCCTAATTGTGTTCTCATCTTATCCCCTCCCTGGTGAATCACCTAATCATGTAAGTTCATACCTCCAAACACATAGGCACTCACCCCATGCCACTCTCTATCTGAGGTATTTGTTAAGTGCTTACTGTGTGCCAGGCACTGCACTAAACACTGGGATAGATAATGATTATGGGATTTATCGTGTTGGACACAGTCCTTGTCCCACAGGGGGTCACAATCTTAATCCTCATTTTACAGATGAGGTAACTGAGGCACAGAGAAGTGAAGTCACTTGCCCAAGGTCACACAGCAGACAAGTGGTGGAGCAGGGGATTAGAATCCATGTCCTCTGATTCCTGGGTCCATGCTCTATCCACTGGGACATGCTGCTACTCTATAGTATTTAGGTAGACTTTGTAGCATTATAAAGCATTTAGGTACACATTCTTACACAAACCCGTTTCCCTGATTTGTAATTTATTTTGATTTCTGTCTCCCCCATCAGACTATAAATTCCTTGAGGGCAAGGATCATGTCTACTAACTCTATTGTACTCTCCCATGTGCTTAGAACAATTCTCTGCACAGACCAAGTACCCAATAAATTCCATAGATTGATTTGATTGATATATAATCCCCCATATGGGCTTTCTTTCTGAACAAAAGGACATTAATAATAATTCATAAAAATAATGACAGTATCTGTTAGGTGCTTACTATGTTCCATGCACTGTACTAAATGCTGGAGTAGATACAAGATAATCAAGTCCCACATGGGGCTCCCTGTTTAAGTAGGAGAGAGAACAGGTTTTGAATCTCTATGTTGCAAGTGAGGGAACTGAGGCCCAGAGAAGTTAAGGGATTTGCCCAAGGTCACACAGTAGATCCATTTACGAATAGAAGTTAGTTCCCAGGACCTCTGACTTCCAGGTTCATGCTCTTTCCAGTAGGCTAAGCTAAGAAATTACCTCTAGGTATTTTAGGTTTAATATTTTGAATGGTACTTTTGGTTCCATTTTTATGATAAGAATGAAAAGAATTAGAAAACTGTAGAAAAAAAAATCTGTATTTACTTTGAGGCAGCAAATTAATTTAAATTTAAAAATTGGAAACTTGGATCTTGCAAGGTGACTTTTTGAACTCAATTACAACATTCAGTTAGTGCTTAATTAATTTCTTTTCTGGGGTATACGTATTCCTTTTCTTAATGCCTTACCTGCAAAACAGTCTTTAATCTTGTGTGACTAGTGATCAATAGCATTTGTGAAATAATAATACCAATTTGACATGCTTATCACTTTGCAAAGAGATGATTTTCTCCATGCTACAAGCTTTGTGATGTGAATTGTGAAATTAAGTCAATTTTGTACTTCACTGTAATTCTGAGAGGATGAATGCAATGATTTAAGAAAAAAAAACACTTTCTTCCAGTGACTAAATTTACTTTTACAGCAAGTTAGACACTTTAAGAGGAGCTTTAATTCTTTCAGACCACAAGCGTTGTGCCAAATAGTCCTCTAGTGATATGAAATAGTTTCCAGGTAACTGTAGGCACTATTAGAACTGGGCTCATTATTAATTTAACCATATGTTTCACTATGCTACAATTGCAATCATGATATTCCGCTTGTCTCCTCATTCCATCATGTAGGATATATTTTCTAGTAAAAGTAGTTTTTTGTGATCAATAAAAGGTAAAAATAACCCACCATCTTTTAATGTAAGGTAACCATGGTAGGAACTGGTATCCATTTTAGCTAGTGCTATGACACCGACAGGCAAGAAGAATGTGGTCTCAGAGGTTTTCATGGTTAGCGTCAGTACAGCAATATTGTTCTCTAAGGCTGTTAGACTGTGTCTACATTTCTCAATTGGATATTTCAGGCGACTTGCAAAATGGAAGCAATAGAATTTTCTAAAACTCTGGACCACAAAAATCGATCACATCCTGGAATTAGCTTTACTAATTTAAACAAATCATTATTGGAGGAGAATCTTTCTAGTAAGGGAAATATTCCCAGGACACAAAGCATATTTTAGTAACTGGACCCGATGATACAAACCACAAGTGCTTTCTTTCTGAAGCAAAGACTGTACTGGAACATTTAGCATTAGAAGCTTGATTCCCTTCTGTGAAATAAATCACATTTCTTAACATCCATGCATTTTATGCAAACACAGTGGCACTAGCCAAATCTGTTGGTTCATTTACAGTTCATTAAAGTACAACCAACCTACTTAATAATTTCCCTTGCAGTTCTCAATCTGAAAGCATTGTATGATGGACCCTTAGGCTTTGAACCGAGACTTAACTTCACATCCAAGAATACCTATGTTTTGGAATCATTACCTCTTTAAATAGGTTTGTTAAAAAATTAAAGGCTTTGAGCAATTGAAAACACAGGTAAAATATAGGACCTAGAAAACCCTAGGAGTACAAGTGTTATTCTATATGTAAAAATGTAAGAGCATTTTTTAAGGGGAAATCACACCTAATGACTTCCTTAATCAGGACATTAGTGTCATAAAAATGAATCACAAAAATACATATAGCTCCCAAAGTTATTTAGTAGTGCTCTGCTTTTCTTCTTATGTAGACATGTGTGTACATATAACAGGTACAAGAGAGCACTGACTCTTAAGAAATGAAGGGTTTATGGCAATGTGGTCAATCAATGGAGAAAACATCCTACATCCCGCATCCTCCCAAGCTATTTTGAATGCAGGTTTGATGTTGATGGTATTTGTTAAACACTGTTCTAAGCGCTGGGGTAGATACAAGCTAATCAGGTTGGACACAGTCCCTGTCCCACCTCGGTCACACATTCTTAATTCCCATTTTACAGCTGAGGGAACTGAGGCCCAGAGAAGCAAAGTGACTTGCCCAAGGTCACACAGCAGACAAATGGTGGAGCCGGGATTAGAACCCAGGTCCTACTGACTCCCAAGCCCGTGCTCTATCCACTAGGTCACGGTACTCCACTAAAGTTAATTTTACAAATTTATGTAAATGAAATGAGTGCTCCAAATGGGCTTTTTACCAGCTTTCTTGCACATATTAGCTTTAGGAGTCAAAACACTTTCCATATATCATAATTTTTTTTATTTATGGGGAAATGCAATTATTTGCCTCTCTTCTATTGTTTTGCCCTTTTCCCATATGCATTAAATTAATTATTTCATTTTAAAGAGAAGAGCTGGTCTCATGTGCTGCTTCAGTTTCAACATTTCATGTACACTTGGAAACGTTCTCAGTTGTATGTTGATTTAGACATCCAGAAACATGAATTTTTTTTCATACGAAAATCTAGTATTTAAAGGATATGATGAAATTTTTTTTAGTCACTTCTCGAAGAACACTTTCCCATTTTAGGTTAGCCTAGTGATAAACTATTCAGTTTTCACTCACAGGAAAATAAATGTATTTTTCTCACCTTGTAGTCAATTGATTTCCTACCGAACAGTTTTTGTTTGTGTAGAATTCTCAACGCGCTCAAGACATTCTGTTCTGGGTGAACGCTGCACTTCTTATTTATGGTAATTGCACTTACATCTTTGATTCTGGAAGAGATCTGTTGTGCATACTTTGTTCTATTTATGCCTTTGATCTGGTTTCTTGTTTTTCGGACTGCCTTTAATTTCAAACATATTCAGCCCATAGCACAAAATGGGATTTTTTAGTTGGTGCATATGACATTGTCTTGCCTGGTATATAGCAAATGAAATGTTCTAAAGGGTTTTTTTGTGAGTAATTATTGTCGTTTGAAGGGAAGTGTGTCCGCTTTTCATTTCGTTGTTTAAAAAAATGGGCATTATGCCACCAATGCCAAGAATTCACCTAAGCAGGTTGGAGGTGGTATGTACTACTAATAAGATTATAATCCAAGAAGTTAACAGTTACCAGTCGCTGAAGTGTTAGTGGAGTACCTTGAAACAGGGGGGTGCCTCATGGGATCCAGAAGGGTGTATGACAAAAACCAGTCACCATAGCAACATTTGAGCAGCGGGAAAGAGCTGAATAGAGCGTTGCAAAACTTCAGTGGCCCCATCGCAATGAACTGCCTACGATTTAGCTCGAATGACTTGTTATATAATCTATTTTCTGAACTAGGCAAATAACTAGAAATTGGAATATCCAAAAGTTAGTCAAAATCCACACTTTTTTTTCAGGCAAAATGAGGAATTGGAATGTCTCATAAGGTCCAACTCTGTTTTTGTTGATTCTGACTCTTGGGATATGGATGGGCTGCGGCTATGGAGAAGCAGCATGGCCTGATGAATAGAGCACGGGCCTGGGTGTCAGAAGGTCATGGGTTCTAATTCCGGTTCTGCCATTTGTCTGCTGTGTGACCTTGGGCAAGTTACTTTACTTCTCTGTGCCTCAGTTACCTCATCTGTAAAATGGGGGTTGAGACTGTGAGCCCCACATGGGACAGGGACTGTGCCCAACCCGATTTGCTTGTATAATAATAATAATGGCATTTGTTAAGCGCTTACTATGTGCAAAGCACTGTTCTAAGTGCTGGAGGGATACAAGGTGATCAGGTTGTCCCGCGTGGGGCTCACAGTCTTCATCCCTATTTTACAGATGAGGTAACTGAGGCTCTGAGAAGTTAAGTGAGTTGCCCAAGGTCACCCAGCTGATATGTGGTGGAGTTGGGATTTGAACCCATGACCTCTGACTCCAAAGCCCAGGCTCTTTCCACTGAGCCATGAAGCTTGTACGTAGCCCAGTGCTTGGTACAGTGCCTTGCAAATAGTAAGTGCTTAACAAATACCATAATTACTATTATTATCTCAAGAAGAGCCATGTCCCCTCAGGAAACATGGAAGGGAGTCTAAGCTCCCTCTTATCTCTTCCTGACCGCTGATTTGTAGTAGGCTTACACCAACCAGTAGCCTGGGCTCTCAATCATTTAATCATATTTATTGAGTGCTTACTGAGTGCAGAACACTGTACTAAGTGCTTGGGAGCGTATAATACAACAGAGTTGGTGGACTCATTCTTGCTCTGCATTTTCATTCTGCCCACAGGTGCTCACTGCAGATATTCTAGCAGTATGGAGGAGATACATCACCCTTGCACTTCTATTCGCACCCTTTATTCTCCCCTCCTTCCACCCCACAGCACTTATGTACATATCCTCATTATGGGCAGGGAACCTGTCAGTTAATTCTATTGCATTGTACTCTCCCAAGAGCTTAGTACAGTGCTCTGGACATAGTAAGCGCTTAATAAATACCATTGATTGATTGCTTTCCATAGTTTACTTATTTATATTTATGTCTGTCTTCCCCTCTGGATCGTAAGTTCTTTGTGGGCAGGGAACGTGTCTAGAGAAGCAGCGTGGCTCTGGAAAGAGCGCGGGCTTTGGAGTCAGAGGTCATAGGTTCAAATCCCGGCTCTGCCAATTGTCAGCTGTGTGACTTTGGGCAACTTCTCTGTGCCTCAGTTACCTCATCTGGAAAATGGGGGATTAAGACTGTGAGCTCCCTGTGGGACAACTTGTTCACCTTGTAACCTCCCCAGCACTTAGAACAGTGCTTTGCACATAGTAAGCGTTTAATAAATGCCATCATTATTATTATTACCAACTCTGTTTTATTGTTCTCTCTCAAATGCTCAGTTCATTGCTTTGCACACGGTAGGAGAGCAATAAATACCATTCATTGATTGATTGGTTGAGAGAAGAGAGAGCTGTAGTTTCCCTGCTGAAAGCAAAAATCACTTCTGGCACTTTCATTCATTCATTCATTTAATTGTATTTATTGAGTGCTTATTCTGTGCCCTGTATTAAGCACTTGGGAGAGTACAATGCAACAATAAACAGACATTCCCTGCCCACAGTGAGCTGACAGTTCAGAGCCGGGGAGACACTTACCAGTTAACCTACCCCAAGTTGTTGGTGGCTTGCCCTTCACACTGGTATGTTCTCTCCCTCATATAATAGCCTCTTCCCTTGTGCCCCATTGCAGGTTTATCACAGTGCTCTTTTCCTAACTGATAGTAATGATCTCCTGGATTCCTTTTCAGCATCTATCTCAGAGTGGCTCTGAGTGGAACCACAAATAACTCTGGATTGTCTAGATCACTGGTGTGAGCATGCTGTAATTTGGAATAAGAAACAGTAATTAAAATTCCAGAACATGATGAGATGATTCGGTCTGATCTGCACAAGTGTAGTCAAGTTGAAAGTTATACAATAATGCAGTGAACTTTATCAATCCAGACCGCCAATTTAGATCAATCAGGAAAAAAAATTACCCTCTTTTCTTCATAGGAGGAGTTTATTTAGAAGCAAGTCGATTCAACACTATTTCATCCAAAGGTGTGATCCTGCAAAGCTTCTGGATCATTTTAACATCACAGTGCTCAATAAAGTCACCCTTTAGAG
The DNA here is from genome assembly GCF_015852505.1 of Tachyglossus aculeatus. Classification (NCBI taxonomy): domain Eukaryota; kingdom Metazoa; phylum Chordata; class Mammalia; order Monotremata; family Tachyglossidae; genus Tachyglossus; species Tachyglossus aculeatus. The sequence goes on from NC_052066.1 coordinate 46,468,057, forward strand.
AAGCAGCATGGCTCAGTGGAAAAGAGCCCAGGCTTTGGAGTCAGAGGTCATGGGTTCAAATCCCGCTCCGCCACTTGTCAGCTGTGTGACTTTGAGCAAGTCACTTCACTTCTCTGGGCCTCAGTTCCCTCATCTGTAAAATGGGGATTAAGACTGTGAGCCCCACCGTGGGACAACCTGATCACCTTGTAACCTCCCCAGCTCTTAGAACAGTGCTTTACATATAGTAAGCGCTTAATAAATGCCATTATTATTATTATTATTAAAGTCATTCATTCATTTAATCATATTTATTGAGTGCTTACTCTGTGCAGAGCACTGTACTAAGCTCTTGGGAAGTACAAGTCAGCAACATATAGGGACAGTCCCTACCCAACAACAGGCTCACAGTCTAGAAGGGAGAGACAGGTAACAAAACAAAACATGTAGACAGGTATCAAAATAGTCAGAACAAATACAATTATAGCTATATGCACATCATTAACAAAATAAATAGAATAGGAATTAGTAATAAATGCTAATACAACTACTAATGCAACTGGAGGAGACACAGTGGCTGGATTTTTTTGGGACCTTAACTTTGACTAGGCAACAAGATTTACATCCCTTGTGTATTACAGCCTGGTCCTAGGTTTTCCTGATTATCTTGATACTTGCCTCTACTCTTCACCTCACTTTGCCTAGGTAAACACAAGGAAATATTATTTTTCAATGATAAATTTATGTGATTCTGTATTTAAGAAAGTTAGACCAGGTCTGTACATGCAGCTTCTCCTATAATTTGGCATGAAAATGCATTTTTACTTCAGGGATTTAGATGAACTACTTTGGAGACCAGAAATATCTGGGTGAATTAAAAGTGTATTTTTAGGCCTGAATTACCCAGGTGTTTGCATGTGTAGACCCAGAAATAAAGTAGTCTGTTAAGAGTTTTAATAAGAATTTTCAGAACACAACTCATGCCTAAAAAGTAACTGTGCATGTTTATGCTATTCATAATAATAATAATAATGATAATAATAATAATAATAATAATACTTGTTAACTGCTGCTTAATATGTGCCAAGCACTGTTATAAACACTGGGGTAGATAAAGTTAATCGGGTTGGACACAGTTCCTGTCCCACATGGGGCTCATACTCTTAATTCCCATTTTACATATGAGTTAACCAAGGCCCAGAGAAATGAAGTGATTTGCCCAAGGTCACACAGCAGTATTGTTAAGCGCTTACTAGGTGCCAAGCAGTGGTCTAAGCACTGGGGTAGAAACAAGGTAATCAGGTTGTCCCACGTGGGGCTCACAGTCTTAATCCCCATTTTTCAGATGGGGTAACTGAGGCACAGAGAAGTGAAGTGACTTTCCCAAAGTCACACAGCAGACAAGTGGCAGAGCTGGGATTGGAACCCAGGTCCTTCCAACTTCCAGACCTGTGATCTATGTCTGCTGTGTGACCTTGGGCAAGTCACCTCCCCCTCTGTACCTCAGTCAGCTCATCTGCAAAATGGGAAAACCCGGGCTTTATTTTTCACTTGAAATATTCATTTAGACTGTCTACCTTGAACATCTGAGTCAAAATGTTTTTTTTTCTACTCTGAATTTCATTTTAAATTTTCCAAATATTGAGTCTTATCCATAGTGGACAATGGGAAGAACACTCAGTGTAAGTTCTACCTGGACTTTTTTTATCCTTTAATTTGGATGGGATTCCACACCTGAACCTTCACAATTCAGTGTGTCAGTCAGTGGTATTTACTGAGTGATCACTGTACACAGAACACTATATAGAGCACTTGGGAGAGTGCAATAGAATTGTTATTATTTTATTATTATTGATGATAAAATGGTATTTGTTAAGTGCTTACTCTGTGCCAAGCACTGTTTTAAGCTCTGGAGTAGAAACAGGTTAATCAGGTTGGACACAGTGCCTGTTCCACATAGGGTTCACAGTCTTCATCTCCATTTTACAGATGAGGGAACTGAGACTTAGAAAGTGAAGTGACTTTCCCAAAGCCACACAGCAGACAAGTGGTGGAGCGGTATTAGAACCCATGACCTCCAGATTCCCAGGCCCAAACTCTATTCACCAAGTCATCTAGACATGAATCATCATCATCATCAATCGTAATTATTGAGCGCTTACTGTGTGCAGGGCACTGTACTAAGCACTTGGGAAGTACAAGTTGGCAACATATAGAGACAGTCCCTACCCAACAGTGGGCTCACAGTCTAAAAGGGGGAGACAGAGAACAAAACCAAACATACTAACAAAATAAAATAAATAGAATAGATACGTACAAGTAAAATAAATAGATAAATAAATAGAGTAACAAATATGTACAAACATATATACACATATACAGGTGCTGTGGGGAAGGGAAGGAGGTAAGATGGGAGATGGAGAGGGGGAGAGGAAGGAAGGGGCTCAGTCTGGGAAGGCCTCCTGGAGGAGGTGAGCTCTCAGCAGGGCCTTGAAGGGAGGAAGAGAGCTAGCTTGGCGGATGGGCAGAGGGAGGGCATTCCAGGCCCGGGGGATGACGTGGGCTGGGAGTCGATGGCGGGACAGGCGAGAACGAGGTACGGTGAGGAGATTAGTGGCGGAGGAGTGGAGGGTGCGGGGTGGGCTGTAGAAGGAGAGAAGAGAGGTGAGGTAGGATGGGGCGAGGGGATGGACAGCCTTGAAGCCCAGGGTGAGGAGTTTCTGCCTGATGCGCAGATTGATTGGTAGCCACTGCAGATTTTTGAGGATCTTGCTTTCAAGGCATTTATTGTCTAGCAGGGGCACTTTCAATCTATGAATCAGTAATGATCATTGATCCTTCTGTACTGGGAAAGTACCACTATGCCCAAGTGAATCTGTGCTACGCTTTTCTCAGTGGTGACATGTCAACAGAAGGCAAAGACATGGACAAGCTGTGTTACAGTGCAGTTGGCCGGAGGACCAACTGGCCTCAAATTACTTTCAGGGTACTGTTGCTGGATTGCCACTCTGCAAAAAAGTACCTCTTTTGAGGGCGAGGGTGGGCAGGGCACTTACTATATGCCAAGCACTATTCTAAGAGCTGGGAAAGATACAAGTTAACGAGGTTGGACACAGTCCCTGTCCCACATGGAATCACAGGCTAAGCAGGAGGGAGTAGGATTTAATTCCTATTTTCCAGATGGCATAAACTGAAGCACAGAGAAGTGACTTGGCCAAGGTCACACAGCAGATATGTGGTAAAGTTAGGATTAGAATCCAGGTCCTCTGACTACCAAGGCCATGCACATTCCACTAGGCCAAGCTACTTCCCTATGGCTTCCTGTTCCATAAAAGATCAAACTCCTCCTGCTGGTAAAACATTGTCTCATCTGAAGGACCATAAACATCGGGTGGTTACCTCCCCTCTTTATCCAGGAAAATGGTTAGCCAGGACTCTGCTATAGATGAAAAAGGGAAATTGACCTCCCTCTCCATCAGAAAGACATGGAACTCCAGTATACAGTTTACTTTCTCTGAGACTCTTCTACGAGCCTGGGGCCTTCTCCTGCAGGAAAGAGAAATTTCCTTTTGCTTAAGTAGCACCAAAGGGGCCTTACATGCCTGCTCCTCCAGAGCCTCTTCCACCACCTTTTCTTCAGGATCTCTGGAATTTGGGGAAGCTGGAGTTCCTGCAGCCTCAGGAGTTCATCAAGGCCTCACCCACCTGCCATCTGCACATAGTATCCCTGCCCTCCTCTCTCACCTCCATCCAAATCACCATCCCCAGCAACTTATCCTGACACTCATTCCTATTCAATTGGTCTTTTGTACCACCTCCCTCCCCTGTGCCTCACCCTACAACCATTCTCTTTCCCCACCCAGACAAGTCTCAAGCGATCGTCAATCTACTACTGAAATTGTACCCCATTCTCTCTCACCTTCTAAACACATTTTCTCCTACCTGTCTTCCCTCCCTAGTCACCATCTTCCAAACCCTTCTTAAATCCGTCTAGGTAATTTCCTTGATTTTATTTTCTCTCCTCAGGTCACATTTCTCCCAATTATCATCATTATCATTATATCATTACCATTATAATAAGCGCTTAGTACAGTGTTCTGCACACAGTAAGTGCTCAATAAATACGATTGAATAAATCACCTCAATACTTCTGTACAGCCTTAGCACTTTGTCACCCAAAGCCTCTCATCACATATTTTTACGTATATTCATTCACTGGATTGTATTAACTGAATGCTTACTACAGATTTGCATTCTCTGCTATTTGTGCACCTTTTCCTCCTCTTTGTAAATTGTTTTATGTCTGTTTACCACCTTAAATTGTAAGTTGCTTGGCAGTTTCATGTCTTCTACCTTTATTGTACTCACCCAAGCCCAAAAGGCACTCAATACATTCTACTGAGTGATTGATTAAAGTTGATTGCCTGTTTGCACCACGGCCTGCTATGCCTGCCTATTTATTTCCAGGAGTCAAACAAGACCTTGATTTGAATCAATAAGGCCTAAATAACATCATTTTGAAAAAAAGACTCATGGGAATATTCCTTCCACCCAACCCACAACTTTCATTGTCCTAAAGAGCTACTGTAGAACTGGTCTCCTGACTGAGAGGACATTCCTGGTAGCTGACTCTCATTCATAAAATTCCTTTTGTCTTGGGGTGTGGAAGATTCACATGTTGGTAGTTCTTAGAGAAACTCGTGCAGATCAGCTTTTTACTGGAGTGAACTGAGTCATAACATGGTATTAATAATTTGTGCTTCGCTGTTTTCACTGAAACACAAGGTATTGAAAATAATATATGAGACCTAAAGAGAAGCTAAATTAACTTAGTTGAAATCATTCAATCTACTAAAAATTTATGGGACTAGAATAAGTGGCTCTGATTAAAATAAAATAGATTGAGATCAGATAGTATATTTCAGCCTATGATAAAACTGCCGGATAAAGCATTTAAACTTTTTTTTTCCAGTTGATAGCGTATGTATGTCAGACAACTGGAGGGATAAAGAATCAGTGATGTGACTCAGGCATTAAAGTAATCTGAGCATGCCTATGAGAGCAGAGATGATGAGAGGGATGAGGTAGGTGAGGTTGCTTAGGGAGGGGACCAGGAGATGGGGATGTGGCAGTTGGCAACCAGGTTGAAGCCAGAAGCCTCGTGGCTAGTCAGTCAGTTAGTCAATCGTACTTATTGAGCACTTACTATGTGCAGAGTGCTGTATTAAGTGCTGGGGAGAGTACAATATAACAATAACAATAACAGAGAAACAGCATGGCTTTGTGGAAAGAGCTCAGGCTTGGGAGTCAGAGGTTGTGGGTTCTAATTCTGGATCTGCCACTTGTCGGCTGTGTGACTTTTGGCAAGTCACTTCACTTCTCTGTGCCTCAGTCACCTCATCTGTAAAATGGGGATTAAGGCTTTGAACACCATGTGGGACAACCTGATTACCTTGTTTCTACACCAGTGCTTAGAACAGTGCTTGGCACATGGTAAGGGCTTAACAAACACCATCATCATTAATATTATTATTATTATCATTATTATTATAACAGATACATTCCTTGCCCAAAATGACTTTATAGTCCAGAGGGGGCTTAGTGGAAAGAGCCTGGGCCTGGGAATCAGTGGACTGGGATTCTAATCCTGGCTCAATCACTGTTCTGTTATGTGACCTTGGGCAAGTCACTTAACTTCTCCATGCCTCTATTTCTTCAGAAGTTTATATTACTAATTTAATTGAATAAATTAATGAGGATTAAATCCTACTCCTTCCTCATTAGACTGTGAGCCCTTTGTGGGGCAGGAATTCTGCCTGCCCTGATCATCTCATTCATTCATTCATTCATTCAATCATATTTATTGAGCGCTTACTGTGTGCAGAGGACTGTACTAAGCACTTGGGAAGTACAAGTTGGCAACATATAGAGATGGTCCCTACCCAACAGTGGGCTCACAGTCTAGAAGGGGAAGACAGACAACAAAACAAAACATATTAACAAAAAAAATAAATAGAATAGTAAATATGTACAAGTGGAATAAATAGAGTAATAAATATGTACAAACATATATACAGGTGCTGTGGGAAGGGGAAGGAGGTAAGGCGGGAGGATGGAGGGAGGAGGAGGGGGAGAGGAAGGAGGGAGCTCAGTCTAGGAAGGCCTCCTGGAGGAGGTGAGCTCTCAGTAGGGGTTTGAAGGGAGGAAGAGAGCTAGCTTGGCAGATGTGCGGATGGAGGGCACTCCAGGACAGGGGGAGGACGTGGGCCTGGGGTCAACGGCGGGACAGGCGAGAACGAGGCACAGTGAGGAGGTTAGCGTCCGAAGAGTGGAGGGTGCGGGCTGGGCTGTAGAAGGAAAGAAGGGAGGTGAGGTAGGAGGGGGCAAGGGGATGTAGAGCCTTGAAGAGGAGAGTGAGGAGTTTTTGCCTGATATCTCATATCTACCCCAGCTCCTAGTGCTGTGCTTCGCATATAGTAAGCATGTAATAAGCACCATAATTAATTATGGAATTAGTAAGGAGCGGCAAGAGATGTAGTCTGGGGATGGGTATACCAGCAGAATCTAAGGCCGATAGGGTACAAGGTTGAGGCTAGAAATAGTTATGCATAGATGAGAAGCCTTAAGTAAAGGGCAAAATGCACACAGGCAGGAGAAATGAAGATTTCACGGTGGTGTGAGAGGGAGGGGAAGGACCCCTGTAGGTAAAGGTTAGTTGGTCCCAGGGAGAGAACAAAGACAGGTAAAACTGAGATCTGCCAGAACAAACTGCATGAACTGGACATGACTGAAACAAATGTCCAAAAAAATATTCTTCATGATCCTTAGCTAGCGTAAAAAGATAATGAGAAGTAGCAAGGCCTAGTGGGTAGAAGGCAGGCCTTAGAGTCAGGAGAACTGGGTTCTAATCTTAGCCCTGCCACTTTCAGCTGAGTGACTTTGGACAAGTCCCTTAGCCTCTCTGTCCCTCAGTATCCCCACATGCAAAATGAGGATTCAATACCTGTTCTCCAACCCCTTTTTACTGTGGCACAGGAACTCTGTACAGCCTGATTACCTTGTACCTATCCATGGCTTAAAATAGTGCTTGACACAGTATAAGTGCTTAGCAATTACCACAAGTTTATCATTTGGTTTATTATTGTTATATTGATTATATAATATATATATATATATATATATATAATATCCATAATTTATTTTAATGTCTGTCTCCCCTTCAGACTATAAGCTCACTCTGGGCAGGGAACATGGATATCAACTCTTTTATACTGTACTCTCCTAAATGCTCTGCACATAGTGTTCTCTCAATACCATCGATGGATTAAATGATATAATTAGATTTTCTGTATATTTTGACTATGTTCCCCCCTCGAGCAATTAATTGGATAATGACACAGGAGTTTGCAAATCACTATGCTTTGGATGGGGCTCTGTGTAGGCTGATTTTTTTCTTGTTTTTCCACATCTGTTCTCTATCATAATAAAAATATCCTCATCTATCTGGGGAAATGGAACAGACAGATCTATTAAGCCCAATTCTCCTTTGGGAATGGAAGGAGTGGATCATTACAGGGACATTCTAGGCTGGGAAGAAAGATCAGTTTCATTACCCTTGACAAACCTGGTAGAGTGGACATGCTGTGTCTTGGGAGTTTCCAGCCCTGGAACAAGAACATGGCCTGCAGAGCTGAAAAGAGGAAGTTGCCTCGCAAAAATGGTAGGGAATAAAGGTCTGATGCCTTGTTAATTTTATCGAATAAGTTTGGATACCTGAATACAAAATATACTGCAAGTGAATTGCAAATTTCCCACTTTATATGTAATCCAGAGAAAACCGTTTCCCTACAGCCAGACTTTCCTTCAGAACCAGTGAGTCAACAATCTCTGTCCTTCAATTTCAGAGAGGGCCCTGACAGGCGATCCTGAATAAATATTCATTTCACTGTTTCTTGTTTTCGTTCCAGAAAAAAAATGCTTTTATTTTGTGGAGAAGTTTGTCACCGATGTTATTATGGGTGCTCTAGCCCCAGAGGCATATGATTGGAGTTGGAGTTAATGGAGTTTCTCTTTAGTCACTGGCTTTCAGAGAAATATTCTGTTTTCACAGTACTTATTGAGAACTCAACTATATGCCAAGCACTAGGCTAAGCAATGGGTTAGATATAAGACATTCAGCTTGATTACCATAGTAATTTACACCCTTGACCTACTATTTTATATAGTTTCTATAACAATGAAATGGGTAGGGGCTTTTACACAAGGTCACTTTAAGAATCAAATCAAGCAAAAGGAGAACAGGAGAAAAAAGAGGAGAAAAAAGAGGAGTAAAGGAAAGGAGAAAGATAAGAGGGTACTTGAGGCTGCATCTTTTATTTCTATTGCATGTTCTCAAATGCAATAGGTGCTTAACAACAACAATAATGATAATAATAGTAATTGAGTATTTGCCAAGTGCTTACTATATGCCTAACACTCCATTATGTTCTGGGAGAGATACAAGATAATCAGATTAATAATAATAATAATAATGGCATTTGTTAAGCACTTACTATATGTGAAACACTGTTCTTAGCACTGGGGGGATTACAAGGTGATCAGGTTGTCCCCTGTGGGGCTCACAGTCTTAATCCCCATTTTACAGATGAGGTAACTGAGGCTCAGAGAAGTTATGTGCCTTGACCAAGGTCACACAGCAGACATGTGGTGGAGCCGGAATTAGAACCCATGACCTCTGACTCCCAAGCCTGGGCTCTTTCCACTGAGTCACACTGCTTCTTGTCCACAACAGTTCTTGCAGTCTAAATAGGAGAGAGAAGAAGTATTGAAGCCCCATTTTACAGATTTGGAAACCTAGGAGAGGAGATGAGGAGACACAGAAAAGTTAAGTGACTTGCCTAAAGTCAGACAACCGTCATTTATCTGGGAAAATGAAAGTGGAGCCAGGATTAGAACACAAGTCCTGTGATGTCCAGGCCTGTTCTCTTTCCACCAGGTACTGCTGCTTTTCACCTCCTTTTCTTTCCCCTAGAACATATTTAATTCAGAGAAGAAACTCCCCATTCCCCGGGCACATGCCTGCCTCTTCTGAATTATAATGTTCTAACCCTTCTCTGCTTCTCACCAAGAGTGCACCCACCTTGAAGAATAACTTCCTTCCATTATAATAAAAATGATAACTGAGGTATTTATTTAGACCTTCCTCTGTGCCACCATTCTTCTAACCACTGGGGATATTGTCCCTCTCCCACATGAGGCTCAAAGTCTAAGAGGGAGAAAGAATAGATGAGGAAACAGAGAAGTGAGTTACCCAGGGTGTGAAACAACAGGCAACTAGTAGAACAGGAATTAGAACCCTGGTCTTCTGACTTCCAGTCCTGTGTTTTATTCACCAAACCACATCGCTTCTCCACCTGTGTCTACCACCTCTTCCTCCCTTCAAAGCCCTACTGAGAGCTCACCTCCTCCAGGAGGCCTTCCCAGACTGAGCCCCCTACTTCCTCTCCCCTTTCTCCCCCCTCCCCATCCCCCGCCTTACCTCCTTCCCCTCCCCACAGCACCTGTATATATGTATATATGTTTGTACATATTTATTACTCTATTTATTTTATTTGTACATATTTATTCTATTTATTTTATTTTGTTAATTTGTTTTGTTGTCTGTCTCCCCCTTCTAGACTGTGAGCCCGCTGTTGGGTAGGGACCGTCTCTAATGTTGCCAACTTGTACTTCCCAAGCCCTTAGTACAGTCCTCTGCACACAGCAAGTGCTCAATAAATATGATTGATTGATTGATTAAACCATAGAGTTTAAATTAAAACTTCCGAGATGCATGTCCATAATTATGCCATCCTTAACAAGGTTTAGTGTCTTCAAGAAGCATCAGAGTTTCAAGATGAATAAAGAAATAATAGAATTTTCATTGCCCAGTTCCTTTTCCCTGAAGGGAATAAAATTCATAATTCGTTGAGCCATTTTTATGTTCTCTATGTCATCAATAATGTTAGAAGGCTTTCCTCAATTGCTAATGTAATGAAGAAGCAAAAAAATAATTTCCTATCATCTGAATCAGTGTCCCAATCTTCAGTTACTGTACTAAAGAAAAACTATAAAGTTAATGGAATATTAAAATCTGCAAGATGCTCTTTTGTTGGGGAAAGGAAATGGCTTCTTCACCTAGGGTTTTAACACTTTAGCAATAAAATAATAAAAATCAATAATTACCATTCAAAAACCAGGCAGACAGAAGTAGGCCTTGAAAATCTGTTCTGCCTAGAGAATCAAAAGTCCCTTTGGAAAGGCACTTCTCTTCTAATTTTTAATCTGCTGGTAAATGACAATTACACTCTCTTTTCAAATGTGGTATAAAAATGCACTGTTGAAAATTCAAACATTTACTCTTTGCCTTGGCTGGTGTGATTAAAATGTTAAAGGCCCAGCAGAGTCCCTGAGCTCCTTGACAGCTGTCAATGCTACTGAACACAACTCCACAGGCAAAGGCAGTGTTATCGTGAAACTGTTCTGCCGGGCCAGAGACAGGTTCCTTCATTTCACACAAACATCTGTTGCCACATTTTGAAGCTTTATTCCCCAAGCTTCAACAAAAGGCAAAAATGAGGAGCCATATGCATTTCTGCCCCTCCCTAAGCAACATTTGGGGGCATGTCCATCATTGCAACAGAAGGTTTTGTTCCACAAAATTCATGAAGTCACTTCTGTAGTTCTTTACTTCTTCTGTGATTTACATTTTGCATCATGGAAATATTGGTATTAGGAATTGCTAGAAACACAGGGAAACAGTATACTGTATGTGAGCATTTGGGATGAATTTAATAGTTTTAAGGCCAGAGATTATATATCCTTGGGCACCGGGTAGTAGATCTAATTAGTGGCCGAGTCAAGAGACCAGGAATCCTGATTTCTAAGGCTCTGTGCTCATCACCAAATTAAAATCCATGCAGTTTAAGGTCTTTTCCTTAGCACTAGAAAAAGATGAAAGTTCTTGAGAAAATAGCGTACTTCAGAGGATTAAACTGAGAAATGGAAAGTAGAAGTAATTCTGGTTTTAGATACACTATCTGGGTTATGGACAGTGAACGCGTCTACCAACTCTGTTGCATTGTACTCTCCCAAGTGCTTAGTACAGTGCTCAGCACACAGTAAGTACTCAATAAAAACAATTGATTGACTGATCTGGGATAAACCTCATAAACCTCTTAGCATCTCAGGAATATCCCCTTAATAATACAGTGACAGCAATGACTTGGATATATATATGTATATATATATATATATATATATATACGAAGCAGCATGGCCCAGTGGAAAGAGCCCAGGCTTTGGAGTCAGAGGTCATGGGTTCAAATTCCGGCTCCGCCAATTGTCAGCTGTGTGACTTTGGGCAAGTCACTTCACTTCTCTAGGCCTCAGTTCCCTCACCTGTAAAATGGGGATTAAGACTGTGAGCCCCACGTGGGACAACCTGATCACCTTGTATCCCCCCCAGCGCTTAGAACAGTGCTTTGCACATAGTAAGTGCTTAACAAATGTAATCATTATTATATAGTGCTCTGCTTGTCACTGTTTATTGTTGCATTTTACTTTCCCAAGCTCTTAGTACAGTGCTCTGCACACAGTTAGTGCTTAATAAATATGATTGTGTGAATGAATGAACGTCTAAAGGACACAGAATGAACAGAGTTTTCATCTAATCTGGAATGATGGAGGGAGAAGAGAAGTAGTGAAAAAGGTGCACTGAGACCCTCCATGAAGGTATTTACTGGGGTGATGGAAGGAAAGACAATGGCTTCATTGTGTATGCTTAGGTGCTTCCCAACTACTAAGAGCTAGTGAATAATCTTTAGGAGAGATTGTGCTCCTATTTCTTATTTTATTCTCCTCAAATGTCTAGGTGAAAGGTAGAGGGTAGAGTTGCCTGATGGATAGAGCACAGGCCTGGGAGTAAGGAAGACCTAGGTTCTAATCCCAGGCCTGCCACTTGTGTGCCGGGTGGCCTTGGGCAAGTCACTTCACTTTTTACAGTTAGCTCATCTATAAAATGGGGATTAAGATTGTGAGCCCCATGTGGGACAGGGTCTGTGTCCAACCTAATTACCTTGTATATACCCCAGTTCTTAGTACAGTGCCTGGCACAGAGTAAGCTCTTAACAAAAACTACAATTATTATTATTATTATTGCTAGCAACCAGGTAGAGAAACTGAGGCACAGGAAAGCTTGCTATTCTACTTTCACATCCAGTCTGACCAGTCCAGCATCTCCCAAATCTGTGCCTATCTTGGCATCCGAATCCTGCCACTCTGGTAAAGCTCTGGTCTTTCAACAGCCTATTGCATCAGTCTCCTCGCTGGTCTCCTCGCCTCCAGCCTCCTCCCCCTCCAATCTATATTACACACTCCTGCATGGATAGCCTAGTGAAGCTGATCACATCAGCTTGCCTCTTTTTTTTCCTCAAAACCTTAAATTCCACAGCAAGCAGCAACTCTTCACAATCGACTTCAAGTCTCTCCATCATCTGGCTTGCTGAACTGCTCTCTTAACCTGATATTCTACTGTTGTAGTTCCTTCAAAATCAGCCTTTTCATGCTTGATCTTCCTGATTTTGATCCTTTACTTATACTGTCCCTAGTTAGAAATTCCTTCCCATGTCATTTTGGGCACATCCTAGGTCTTCCCACATTCAGCAGCATGGCTTTGTGGAAAGAGCATAGGCTTGGAAGTCAGAGATCATGGGTTCTAATCCCGGCTCCACCACTTGTCAGCTGAGTGACTTTGGGCAAGTCACTTGACTTCTCTGTGCCTCAGTTACCTCATCTGTAAAATGAGGATTAAGACTGTGAGCCCCACATGGGACAACCTGATAACCTGATCTATCCCAGCACTTAGAACCGTGCTCGGCACATAGTAAGCACTTTTTAAATACTATTATTATTATTATTATTATTATTATTATTCAAAGCCCTCCTAAAATATCAATATCTCTCTCTCTCTCACACTCTCTCTCATGCACACACACATAAACACACAATTACTTATTTCAATCATTCTGGTAAATGATAGTGGTATTTGTTAAGTGCTTCCTATGTGCCAAGCACTGTACCAAGTACTGGGCTAGAAACAAGATAATCATGTTGGTCACGGTCCCTGTTCCACATGGGGCTTGGAGTCTAAGCAGCAAACGGGTATGAAATCCCCATTTTACAGATAAGACACAGAGAAGTTAAGTAATAATAATAACAATGGTATTTGCTAAGCTCTTACTATGTGCCAAGCTATGTTCTAAGCATTGAAGTAGATACAAGATAATCAGGTTGGACACAGTCCCTGTCCCACGAGGGGCTCATAGTCTCAATCCCCAGTTTCCAGACGAGGTAACTGAGGCTCAGAGAAGTGAAGTGACTTGCCCAAGGTAACACAGCAGGCAAATGAAAGAGCTAGGGTTAGAATGGAAAGTCAGGTCCTCTGACTCTCATGCCTGGGCTCTTTCCATTAGGCTATGCCACTTCCAATATATATATATTTTTCTCTCCATTAAAGTTTAAGCTCCTCATGGTAAGACACTGTGTCATTTCATTATTCTATTACCACTAGTACTACTATTACTACTACTACTACTACTACTACTACTACTACTACTACTACTACTACTACTACTACTACTACAAGAACCAGAATTGTCCAAGCTCATGGTCACTGGCAATGTTAGCACTAAAAGCATAGTCTAGTCAGAATTCTTTTCAGCAGCCTCCACAGCCTCTCTTTCTATTCCACAGGGGATGGATGAAGAATTGATGAACTGGAGTCTGAAAGCCCTGGAAAACAGATGATAATTATGTTTGTGTGTAATAGAAACAATTACCTATCCTGATGGAAGTTTACAATAAATCCATTCTTGATTGAACTATAAGAGCTAACCAAAATTACCTGGCAACTGATAAAACAGCGCTAATCCAAAATGACTAGATTTGAATAAAATTATCACTTGCAAATAAGGAGGAAATGGTTTTAGAAGATGTGAGCCTGCATAACTGTGACAGAGTGAGATGTTAATGTAGAGAACATGCTATAACCTAAGTAATGATGACAATGTTCATTCCACAGTTTTATCTGTATAAGCGGCAGAATTGTGTTTGAAGAAAGATTCATTTGGGGGGAGTTTTTTAAATACCCATTATTCATGATACTTTGAATTCAGGAGTGCACAATGACAGAGAAAGCTTAAATTTCAAGAGAACAAAACAGCAATTATTAAAAAACCTACAAGCTTACTAAGGAGCTTCTCATTGAATATTTAGCCAAGCTTAAAGGAATTAAAGGAAATATTTATTTTATCTGTTACTAGCAAAATAAACACTATATCTCTTTTGAGAACTTCAGTCATCTAGATTCCTACTAAATGACTTATCACCTACCACAACCCAACCTGCATATTTTTTCATTTAGCACCAACCTTTTCATAGTTCCTCAATCTCACCTTCCTTGCCGTCGTCCCTTTGTCCACATTCTCTCTCTGGCTTGAAAGTCCCTCCCCCTTCATATCTGATAGACCACCTATCTTCCCACCTTGAAAGCCCTACTGAAATCACATCTCCTTCAAGAGGTTTTCCCCAACGTAGCCCTCCCTTCTCCATCTCAGCCCCTCCTTCCTATTGTGATTTTGGTAGCACTTACTATGTGCCAAGCACCATACTAAGCGCTGAGGTCGATACAAGATATTCAGGTCCCAAATGGAGTTCACAGTCTAAGTAGTAGTGAGAAAAGGTGTTGAATCCATTCCCCTTTTGCAGATAAAGGAACTGAAGCACAGAGAAATTCAGAGACTTACTCAGGTCACACAGCAGACAAGTGGTGAAGCCAGGATAAAAACCCAGGTCCTCTGATACCCAGGCCTATGTTCTTGCCACTAGGCCATGCTACCTTCCTCCCTTCTGTGTCATCTGTATACTTGGGCTGGTTCCCCTTAAACACTTTGTTATTCACTCCTCCCCCAGATCCATATTTTAATAATAATAATAATAATAATAATGATGGCATTTGTTAAGTGCTTACTATGTGCAAAGCACTCTTCTAAGCTCTGGGCGGGGGGAATACAAGGTGATCAGGTTGTCCCATGTGGGGCTCACAATCTTAATCCCCATTTTACAGATAAGGGAACTGAGGGTCAGAGAAGTGAAGTGACTTGCCCGAGGTCAAACAGCAGACCTGTTGTGGAGCCGGGATTAGAACCCATGACCTCTGACTCCCAAGCCCGCACTCTTTCCACTGAGCCACGCTGCTTCCCATGTTTGCCTCCCTCTCTAATCAATAAACCATTTGTAAGCCCAGATAGCTATATCTACTTTTTTGTATTGTACTCTCCCAAGTGCTTAGTACAATGCTCTGCAAACATTAAGCACTCAAAATATACATTTGATTTATTGATTTTTTTCCCTCATCTGTAAATTGTTGATTTAATACCTGCTTCCCGCTTACTTAGACTGTGAGCCCCATGTTGGGCAGGGACTGTGTTCGAACTGATTATCTTTTCTATCTAAGCCCTCCAGGACTTAGTATTGTGTTTGGCATGTAGTAAGCATTTATTAAATACCACAATTATCATTATTATTATAAGAACCTCAAGGCATACTTCAAAGTACTCCTGGGGAGATGGTCACAAAGGAAGTAGCAGCAACCACAGCAGCTATTGTGGTTTAAATGCTTCTTGCTGAGAAGCAGCATGGCCTTGTGGCAGCATGGCTCAGTGGAAAGAGCATGGGCTTGGGAGTCAGAGGTCATGGGTTCGAATCCCAGCTCTGCCACTTGTCAGCTGTGTGACCTTGGGCAAGCCACTTAACTTCTCTGTGCCTCCGTTACCTCATCTGTCAAATGGGGATGGAGACTCTGAGCCCCACGTGGGACAACCTGATCACCTTGTATCCCCCCAGCGCTTAGAACAGTGCTTCACACATAGTAAGAGCTTAACAAATGCCATCATCATTATTATTATTAAGAGCAGGAGCTTGGGAGTCAGAGGATCAGAGTTCTAATCCCAACTCCACCACATGTCTGCTGTGTGACCTTGAGCAAGTCACTTCACTTCTCTGTGCCTCAGTTACCTCATCTGTAAAATGGGGAGCAAGACTGTGAGCTCCATGTTGGACAGAGACTGTGTCCAACCTGATTGCCTTGTATCTACTCTAGAGCTTAGAACGGTGTATGGCACATAGTAAGCACTGAACAAATGCTATTATTATTATTATTATTATTACCTCTGATAAAATAAGAATTCCGGGCTGCCAGCGAAAAATGGGGGCCAGCGTCCAAAGTGAGTGAGAAGGAAAACGTTTTTGTCACTGCTGTTGCTGCTGCTTCTTACTCCATGGAGTGCTTATGTTTCTGTCCTAAGCATAGCAACAAGTCGACCGGCAATCCCAGAAGCAGGAATTCCAGAGAGCAACAGCTAATTGTGGGGAAGGAATGTGTCTCCCAACTCTGTTATATTATACTCTCCCAACCACTTAATGCTGTGCTCTGCACACAATTAAGTGTTCAAGAAATAACATTGTTGATGATGATGATTGGGAAGAGTTTACTTCTCACCTGTTTTGTTCCCTCAACTCACTCTGGTGAGCATTCCTCTGATTTGTGTGCATGCATGTGTGGGCACATTTGCATGTGTGTGTTTATGTGTATGATGGTATATTTGATGGTGTATTTGTTAAGCGCATACTATGTGCCAAGCACTGTTCTAAGCGCTGGGGTAGATAAAAGGTAATGAGGTTGTCCCATGTGGGGCTCACAATCTTCATCCACATTTTACAGAAGAGGTAACTGAGGCACAGAGAAGTTAAGTGACTTGCCCGAAGTCACACAGCTGACAAGTATTGGAGCCGGGATTAGAACCCACAACTTCCTAAGCCCGGGATCTTTCCACTAAACCATGCTGCTTCTCAAGGACAAATTGGAAATGGGTCGGAGGTAGATGTCTAAGGCTGAGGGCGTGGGTGGGATATACGGGAGTGAAACTGGAGTATTTCAGATGGAATTTTGAGATACTGAAGCCCAATTTGTAAAATGAGCCTGAAAAATCCCTTATCTAGCTACCTCTCTGCCTCGTATACTCTTTGCATACTGTAAGCGGAATATTGTAGCTTGTATTTTCTGCCCATGTGAATACCAGGGATTGTATTTAATCCTCGGTAGGTACATTCATAATGCTAAGGTTTATTACCATATTGTCAGTGGGAGTCAAACAAAGGGAGAAGAATGAAAATATTCCCATCTCTCCACTTGAGGAGACACTCTTTCAACAAAGAATCATTTCTTCCAGGATAGGCGTAGCCAAGACATCCAGCAATGACAAAGACTTAACTGTGTTCCCGTCAACACTGCAAAACTGCCAGTATATGTGGAGGAGCATGCAAAATGCAAATTTGAAACAATAAACTTGAGAGAAAAGTTTAGGCATCAGCCCCTCTCTTGGTTAAGTGAATGAATAGGAGTCCTTGTGCACCCCAAAATAGCTAGAAAGCAGCCCAAGGAAAATTGCTCACTAATGTCTGAAAATAGACTCAAATGAAAAGGTATGCTTTTAGACTAAGAAGGCAGAAAAAACTAATTAGACAAGAAGCAACCGTGAACAAACATGTTAGCAGAATCAATAACTGGAACTGATCAGCTATTTCTTTAATTGTGCCATCTGGGTTTCACAGAACATAATTACCAGTTTCAGTCGAACTGCAAAGACCTTTTCTCCTTCTTCGCTTCTTTTATATCGGTAGCTGGGCTTATGCTGTTAAAAAGAGAAAACAGGTTTGAAAAATTAGTGGAAAATGGGCCATCCTTAGATGAAAGATGATAGTATATGAATAATTAGAAGTAGACTGAATAAGTATGCCAAATGTGGCCTAATAAGAATGTGAATTATCGACTAAATGTAACTAATTTCTTAATTTAAAGGCCATTATGTGCACTGTGTGCAGAACTGCATTATTAAAAGCAGGGACCATTGGCTTTGCTATTTTAATGTGGGCTCCATAGATTGTTCTAATTTGTACAGCTTATGATGGATTCAACTCTAAACCATAGCTATTACTACAACATAAAAGTCCATGCAGTACATCTGCCTGATATCATTAGTAAGGAACTAAGGCAGACTGAAAGTAACACAAATAGAGTGAAAAAGAGTAAAGTTTCACTGATTAATCCTAAGGGCAAAAAAAAAAACTTGCCTTAATTGATTGGTTCACTTTCTTTCCAAGTGACAGCAAAACAAAAGTTTGTAAGCACCTAATAAGTTGGCAAAGCTAGTGTTTAAAACTCTATGGCTGTGATTGAGTGTGGCTGGAGAAGGCTTATTTTGTCAAATAGCTGTGGGGGAAAAAATTCTCTGTGGGGAAGTTGTCACCTAAAAAAGTGACTTATTCAAGAAAATACATATTTTAGGAGTGTCAGGCAAGCTAAAAAAGATTAGAAAATTTTAATTGAATAAGGTTAAAGAATTCTAGATATATATCCTAAACTGATTTCAACCGTGGGTCCTAATACAGGAACTAGGTTTCCTCCTTTCACTTTAAACAGAAATAAAGCAAAAGATTAAACTTTTAGAGAAAACAAAAGCAGAAGTTCAAACACACAAGTGTGTTTTATTCAGACTTTAGCTGTAGAATAGATTTTGGCTCTAGTTTCCTCTGACCTGGTGGGATCTTCCTAAATTCACAGCCATTTTACTGAACCGAAACACTGCACAGTCTCTTAACAGACTGAGCTGTTGCTATTGTAACAGGGATCAGGTCTGAGGCAGGGGTGGCTCACCTCAGGAAGATTAGATCCGCTTCCACCTAGAGCTCCGCTTGGATTGGACTCAGGCTGTAGATCCCAAGCCTTTAGAATTAAACTACTGGCCCCAAGCCAAATCTTCTGGGCCCCAAGCCAGATTTGGTGCAGTCCAGCAGAATGGAGCATCCCAATATTGAGCTCTGGGGCCAAGGCGCAGCCATTAGACCCTATTATAGACAGAAGCTTGTTTCCATGAAGCCATCCCACCCTCCAGGCTGTAAGCTCGTTGTGGGCAGGAAATGTGTCTGTTATATTGTACTCTCCCTAGCATTTAGTACAGTGCTTTGCACACAGTAAGCTTTGTAAGAAGTCAATAAATATGACTGACTGGCTGGCGTCTTTCATGTGGATTTCAATAAAGCTAAATTTAGTTTTCAATAAATTTTAATTTAATTTAATAAAATTAATATGAATTTTAATAATTTCAATTTGATTTAGCTTTCAATAAAGCTAAATAAAGGTCGAATTGTAAAGCAATGACCGAAAATATCACTCCCCAAACTTAGAACCATTGGGCATATCGGTGGCAGCCATACTTTCTTCAGCCAGCCGGCCTTTCCTATCACAG
Organism: Tachyglossus aculeatus; assembly: GCF_015852505.1. NCBI lineage: Eukaryota > Metazoa > Chordata > Mammalia > Monotremata > Tachyglossidae > Tachyglossus > Tachyglossus aculeatus. The sequence continues at coordinate 46,487,439 of NC_052066.1, forward strand.
AACTCTCTCCCTCACCACCCCTTACTTTCTGTAATGTGAGACCCAGGACCCCCTCTTGGACACATCTCTGCTCCAGAAATTAATAATAATAATAATGATGATGGTATTTGTTAAGCGCTTACTATGTGCCAAGCACTGTTCTAAGTGCTGGGGGAAATACAAGGTAATCAGGTTATCCCAGGTGGGACTCACAATATTAATCCCTATTTCACAGATGAGGTAACTGAGGCCCAGTGAAGTGAAGTGACTTGCCCAAAGTCACACAGCTGACAGATGGCGGAGCCGGGACTAGAGCCCATGACCTCTGAGTCCCAAGCCCGGGCTCTTTCCACTAGGCCATGCTGCTTCTCTAAATTAAGAGAAATTAAGAGGAATTAAGAGAAATTAAGTTCCAAGGGCAAGCCTAAGACTGAGACCCGGCCCAGAGCATAATATGGGGTGTTGTTTCTGTGAGATGATCATTAGGGGGCACTCTCCAAGTGGGGCGGTCTGACCCTTGAGGTCTGGATCAGAGTTCCAAGGAGACAAAGGCCAAGGGCCACTGGGTACTGGCCATTGATGTGAAGGAACCCTTAGATTGCTAGCCAAAGGGACTCATCTGAATTTCAGGCCAACCTCATGGGCATCTCTGTTGACGGCACTACCATCCTTCCCATCTCACAAGCCCGCAACCTTGGTGTCATCCTCGACTCCGCTCTCTCATTAACCCCTCACATCCAAGTCATCACCAAAACCTGCCGGTTTCAGCTCTGCAACATTGCCAAGATCCGCCCTTTCCTCTCCATCCATACCGCTACCCTGCTCATTCAAGCTCTCATCCTATCCCGTCTGGACTACTGCATCAGCCTTCTCTCTGATCTCCCATCCTCGTGTCTCTCCCCACTTCAATCCATACTTCATGCTGCTGCCCGGATTATCTTTGTCCAGAAATGCTCTGGGCATGTTATTCCCCTCCTCCAAAATCTCCAGTGGCTACCAATCAATCTGTGCATCAGGCAGAAACTCCTTACCCTGGGCTTCAAGGCTGTCCATCACCTCGCCCCCTCCAACCTCACCTCCCTTCTCTCCTTCTACAGCCCACCCCGCACCCTCCGCTCCTCTGCTGCTAATCTCCTCACCATACCTCGTTCTCGCCAGTCCCGCCATCGACCCCCGGCCCACGTCATCCCCTGGGCCTGGAATGCCCTTCCTCTGCCCATCCGCCAAGCTAGCTCTCTTCCTCCCTTCAAGGCCCTACTGAGAGCTCACCTCCTCCAGGAGGCCTTCCCAGACTGAGCCCCTTCCTTCCTCTCCCCCTCGTCCCCCTCTCCATCCCCCCATCTTACCTCCTTCCCTTCCCCACAGCACCTGTATATATGTATATATGCTTGTACATATTTATTACTCTATTTATTTATTTATTTGATTTTACTTGTACATATCTATTCTATTTATTTTATTTTGTTAGTATGTTTGGTTTTGTTCTCTGTCTCCCCCTTTTAGACTGTGAGCCCACTGTTGGGTAGGGACTGTCTCTATATGTTGCCAACTTGTACTTCCCAAGCCCTTAGTACAGTGCTCTGCACACAGTAAGTGCTCAATAAATACGATTGATGATGATGATGATCTGGTTCCACCTTCCCATGCACATTTGAGCCCCTAGGCAATATGGAGGCCACAGGCAATTACCTCACCATTAACACAAATAGCTGATGACATTTTCTTTTCCCCAACCCTCCACTGATCAGATCCTCTCTGGGGGAACCAATCAAAGGAAATCTCAACAAGAAGACTGGCAGATGTGTCCACCAGTGAGATCCTGTCTGTGGGAATCAATCAGAGGATATAGTCCATGAGCAGCCCATCAAGCACTCTTTTCACATGAACACTTTTACGCCGAATTATTTGCACTTCCACGTTGATATCAATACATAGGAACAGGTTCTAGGAAAAAAAAAGTGTTGAAGTTCATATACTGTGCTTGTGTGGCAGGAACGTGTGCGGGTGTACACTTGGAGGGTGGGGGCGGTGAGTGTGGTTTTTCTCCCTGATGCAGTATAATTTATTTTCTTCTTTTTTTGGGTGGGGAGGGCGTTTTTTTTTATTTTTTGGTCATTGGTCAAACATTTAATTGTCATTAGAAAAGATTATTACCAATCTTTTCAGGTGGCTTAATATGTTCAAAGAACCTACAGGGACCAATCATTTCTTTGATCCTTCAGACTTTAGCAGACTAAGATTTACTGAGTACCCAAGCAGAGCGCTGTACTCAGAACCAGGAAGAGAACAAGAGCATTGGTAGCCACAATCCCTGCCTTCAAAGATCTCACAGTCTAGTGGGAGAGACAGACATTTAATGTAAATTAAAGGTAGAGGAGACAACCGAGTGTAAGAATATGTACATAAAAGCAGATGAGTAAACTGAGGCACGTGGAATAATAATAATTATAATGGCATTTATTAAGCGCTTACTATCAATCAATCAATCAATCGTATTTATTGAGCGCTTACTATGTGCATAGCACTGTACTATGTGCAAAGCACTGTTCTAAACACTGGGGAGGTTACAAGGTAATCGGGTTGTCCCATGTGTGGCTCACAGTCTTAATCCCCATTTTACAGATGGGGGAACTAAGGCACAGAGTAGTGAAGTGACTTGCCCAAAGTCACACAGCTGACAATTGGCGGAGCCAGGATTTGAACCCATGACCTCTGACTCCAAAGCCCGGGCTCTTTCCACTGATCACACAGCAGGCAAGTGACTAAGCTGGTATTAATACCCATGCTCTCTGTCTCCCAAGCCTATGCTCTATTCACAAGGCCACATTGCTTCTCATAAATGAATGATTTAGAGGAACAGCCCAGATAAATCACAAGTGGCCTGGACTTCACATCTAGGACAGGGCGCTGCTATACTAGGGTTGCTATTTGTACAGTTTTATACCACTCAATCAATCAATCAATCAATCAATCATATTTATTGAGCGCTTACTGTGTGCAGAGCACTGTACTAAGTGCTTGGGAAGTACAAGTTGGCAACATATAGAGACAGTCCCTACCCAACAGTGGGCTCACAGTCTAAAAGAAGTCTAAAATGTGGAAGCCTCATTGTTATATACAGTGGGTCCACTGAAGATTTCATATGGTCTGCCCCTTCATTCATTCATTCAATCGTATTTATTGAGCGCTTACTGTGTGCAGAGCACTGCACTAAGCACTTGGGAAGTACAAGTTGGCAACATATAGAGACGGTCCCTACCCAACAGCGGGCTCACAGTCTCCAGTAACGATCCATCCCCAGATGGCCTGAAGTCTGGTATTTATCATTTGAATATCCAGTATCTCTCCATTCCTGCTCCTGCCCCAGGATGGCACCCATTTTTACCAACAACTAGGAGAGACTCGATGTCACAATGGCTCTGAAGCAAGGAAGGAGGCCAGGGGCTCCCTCAAAGACATATTCAGCAGCTATAGTGTGTGTATTATGATGTCAGTTGATGTAAGTGAAGCCCCAGTAACCTCAAGCTCCCTTCTTTCTCACTTTCAGTCAGTTGCCATCTGGGCTGGCCTGGCTCCAATTTAGGGGTGGCCAAACCCAATCTAATGTTTCCCAGACATTCGTACCTAAATTGTAGCAAAACTCAGGCAGCTGATGGGCCTTTCCTCAGCAGATTGGAAAGTCAGCTGAAATTGACAACATTGAAAACAGGTGGAAACAGGAGGGTTTTTTTTGGTTTTAAGGAAGCTAGGTCAGCCCATGGAGATGCAATCTGCAACTCCAGTTACTATGATCTGGATATTGCTTGTGGGCAGGCTTTTTTTCCTGTATATGTGTGCTCTTAGGTTTCATTTTTCCTCTAATTTAGGTGTAGAAGCCCATGCACAGAGTTCCTCCGAAGAAAACCTATTTCTATGAAAACCAAATTAAATGGGAATGGAAAGGAGAGGCAGAACATATTAAATTTCCTTTGGATAAGCTGGCTGATTTATATTAGCCTGGTTTCTTTTAGCCCCTGGACATGTAAACCAATAATTTTTTTCATGACTGACGTGACTGAGCAATGTGGATGTTTCCCCCACCTTCAGACATCAGTAAACTTGAAAAAAAACACCACATTTGACAAGGAATGTGATGAACAGTTTCTCTTACAAGAGCTTTTGACACCACGTGAGATTTGGGCCCGAGGCATAATAATGCATTTCTAAGATAAAATTGACTTGGAAAATATTTTAGCAAATTCATCACTTGTAAACTATTCATTTCTACTTCCCCAGTTCTCCCATCTACAAAATGATGAACGCTTTTACCCAAAAGTCAATATGAGGTAATCAACTTAATGATAGCCTAATCATTAAATGAAGAACTGAGCCTTAATCAGGTAGTATACCAATACTCTAATCATGAATCAAGCAATGAAGTAAATTTCTGATTACCCTTAACATTTTTGTTAATAAACTTTCACATAAGACTTCCTGATTTGGGAAAAATATGAAAAGCACAGGTTGACTTTTTTAAAGAGTCTCATAATGTTACCTCTATGAAATATGACAAGTCGAAACCACCTTTTAAAGCTAGAACTAAAAATACTACATAGCATATTTTAATAGCTTCTATTAATTTTTCTTATAAAAATTGAAAAACCACCTTAATGAAGCAAGATAATGCTTCCTATTAGATGTGGTCTGGTGATTCCATTACATCATAGGATGGTTCTCTGTTAGGTTTTAGTTTCCTCATGAAGTCTGTAAACTCCTTGGGGACAGGGATCGTGGCTACCGACTCTATTATAATCTATTTTTCCAAATGCTTAGTACCATGCTTTGCACGCAGTAAGTGCTCAATAAATCTCTAGACTGTAAGCTCATTGTGGGCATGGAATGTGTCTGTTTACTTTTATAGTGTACTCTCCTAAGTGCTTAGCACAGTGCTTTGCCCACAGTAAACACTCAATATATACAACTGAATGAATGAAATGCCAACGATTGGTTGATTGATTCTAAAGACTTTGTGGTCCAGGAGCATCATTCCACCAACCCTAATATATTGTCCTCTTCCAAGCACTTAGTACAGTGCTCTGCACATAGTAAGCTCTCAATATATATGACTGACCTACTGACTATTGGGGAATGCAGCACGTGGAAGACAGGATTATAGCACAGTGCATAGTGCATGGGTGGTCTTCTCCTTCCTTGGCTGGTTCCAGGCAGACCTGGGGTGAGACCCCAGATTTTCACTGGATCAACAGTAGGACTAATTTCTGAAGATCAATCCATCAATCAATCAATAGTATTCATTCATTCAATCGTATTTATTGAGCACTCACTGTGTGCAGAGCACTGTACTAAGCGCTTGGGAAGTTCAAGTTGGCAACATATAGAGACGGTCCCTACCCAACAAAAGGCTCACAGTCTATAGGGGGGAGATAGACAACAAAGCAAAACATGTGGACAGCAGTCAAGTCATTCATTCATTCAATCATATTTAATGAGCGCTTACTGTGTGCAGAGCACTGTACTAAGCGCTTGGGAAGTACAAGTTGGCAACAGATAGAGACGGTCCCTACCCAACAACGGGCTCACAGTCTAGAAGGGGGAGACAGACAACAAAAAAAAAACATGTGGACAGGTGTCAAGCCATCAGAATAAACAGAAGTAAAGCTAGATGCACATCATTAACAAAATAAATAGAATAGTAAATATGTACAAGTACAATAATTAGAGTAATAAATCTGTACAAACGTATATACAGGTGCTGTGGGGAGGGGAAGGAGGTAGGGTGGGGGGGATGGGGAGGACGAGAGGAAAAGAGGGGGCTCAGTCTGCGAAGGCCTCTTGGAGGAGGTGAGCTCTTTGTAGGGCTTTGAAGGGAGGAAGAAATGCTGATTCCCTCTTTTCAGGGACGTATTCCAGGCTTAACTTGGTAATGGCCAATATTTATTTCGTGTAGAAATTCCTAACTGCTGACTTCTTGTGGCTTATTGTTCATCTAGGGTTTCTTACTGATTTTGAAAAGTCATTCATAACCATCTGAGTGTCTTCTGAAGTACGCATTTCCAGAGCAAACACAATAGCTTAAAGCAGCTCCTGTATGACTAATTCAAGCTTTTCTGGTAATGCTTACCTCTTGTTAAGATGGAAGAGCTAGCAGAAGATGGAAGAGTATTCTAATTCCCTGTTGTCCTGATGGAATAAATGAACTTTAATGTAAGAACTCCACCCAAACCAGTGAGGCAGGCATCATCCTCCCATAAGAAGTCTTGGGATCCCTTTATGGCCTAATGGAACTCCTTCTCCCCTACACAGAATGGAAAACTTGTTATTTCCAGCAACAAAAGTAGCAATATTGAATCTCCAAGAATGAGAATCAGCCCCAGAGCACTTACCTACATACACTGATACCCTGCCATTTATTTCAGTGTCTCTCTCCCCCACTAGACTGTAATCTCCTTGTGGTGAACCCATAACAAGTTTTTAGTGACTGTTTGTGATCCCATGAACAAGAACAAGGAAAAGACTGGCAAAGGCACTGATGGGCTCTAACCGAGACAGGTGAATGCTGGCCTGTGGGTGCATGGAGGGAGGCATGGCTTTCTCTCCCTGTTCTACCCAGTAACGGGCCTGGACCAATTGATGACTGCCACGTAAGCCACTGCTGCAATGCCTAAGGCAGATAAAAGGTTCCTAGAGGCATGCCAAGGAGCAACAGGGGCTCACAAAGCACAGAGAGAGACAGAGAGAGCAAGAAGCACAGAGGCTCAATGAGACACAGAGAGAAGCAAGCATTGGAGCCCCAGAAGACAGCAGCACTTTGGAAGCAGAAAGAAGAAGCATTGGGGAAACGGGCTCCTTTGACTATAGACTGGTATTGGACCCTTGGTGGAGGTGCAGTGAGTGAGAGTGTGTGTATGTATGACTCTCTTACACATTAGTAAAACACTTTTCACAGTACCCTTGGTGATTGGAGTTGTGGTTTGACTTCTACTACGTATCACCAAGGCTCCCCTGGTCCAGGAAGGTCCTGGTTGGTCGCGACACTCCTTGTGAGCAGAAAACATATCTATCAACTCTATTGACTTGCACTCTCCCAATCAATTGAATTTATTGAGTGCTTACTATGAGTGGAGCACTATACTAAGCACTTGGAAGAGTATAACTGAGTTGGTAGACATGTTTTCTGCCCATAGCAAGCTTCTAAGCATTTAGTACACTACTCTGCACACAAATGCACACAGGGATTAATTCAGTAAGAACCTGTGGGAGCTCATCAAATGCTTGCTGACTGACCTGGTGTTCATGGGGAGGTGAGAAATGACAAAATTCTATGCTCAGTTCTCCACCATTATCCAAGATCATCAACTACAAGATAATATCCCCAGTGTCTTCAAATCCCCAAGTAATCCACAGTAATCTACCTGTCCGTATCCAATTACAAGGATTTTACAAGTGCTGGGATCAACGTGGTTGGATCACTTTGGTAAGAGAGGAAACAGGAGATTTTATTGATGCTGTGATGGTAGAACAGAAAAGAGTTGGTGAAAGATTGAATATTCATTCATTCATTCATATTTATTGAGCACTTACTGTGTGCAGAGCACTGTACTAAGCACTTGGAAAGTACAATTTGGTAACAAATAGAGACACTCCCTACCCAACAGTGGGCTCACAGTCTAGATGTGGGGAGACAGACAACAAAACAAAACAAGTAGACAGGCATTGACAGCAACGCAACTCCTTCTGGAGGACTACAGGGAGACTGGGCAGGTAGACAGGCTCCCCACCCTTCTCACGTGTGGGTTGAATGAAACAGATGAGTGAGAATAATGCCAAGTTATGGTCATTTGAGATGGGGAGGATTGTGGTACTGTCTACAGTGATGGGATAGCCAGAAGGAGAGCAGGATTTGGATGGAAGATGAGTAATGATTTTTTTTTCTTATCTATTTTTAGTCTATTTAAAATTACTTGTCCTTTTTCACTAGAGAAATTAATTTTAGATTTCATGAATTGAGTTTTCAGCAGTATGTCCAAAAGCAGTGTCACTTAGTGGTTAGAGCATGGGCCTGGGATTCAGAAGACTCTGCATTCTAATCCCAGATTCCCCACTTGTCTGCTGTGTGACCTGAGGCAAGTCATTTCCCTTCTGTATGTTTCAGTTACCTCATCTGTAAAATGAGGATTAGAACTGTGAGCCCCATGTGAGACATGGACTGTGTCTATCCTGTTCAGCTCGTATCAGCTTAGTACAGTGCCTGGCACTAGTGCTTAATAAATACCATTTTAAAAAAGCAAATAATCAATCATATTTATTGAGCGCTATGTGCTGAGCACTGTACTAAGCACTTGGGAGAGTACAACTCCAGAGAGAACAACACAACAATATTACAGTCATATTCCCTGCCCTCACAATGGTCCCTTATAATTCTTTATACTCAACATATCAGATGGCATTCTGGCCAATGTGTTCTGAAATGACTAAAGTGAAAACTCACTTTTTCATGGACAGTGATTTATCTTTGGGTGTTCAATAAATATTGACTAATGATGGGCTAAAGAATTAAAATTATTAACCACGTTACCCTTTTGCAAAGATCATTTTTCTGCTGGTCTGCAATTTGGCTGGGGAATTGAGCAGCTAGTATAAGCTAGACTTTTAGCTAGACTCTGAGGTGGAGCAAAGTTAAGTTACAAGGTCAGGAGGTGAGGGGGGTCACTCAGATCTTTGGGTGTTCAATAAATACTGACTAATGATGGCTAAAGAATAAAAATTATTAACCATGTTACCCTTTTGCAAAGATCATTTTTCTGCTGGTCTGTGATTTGGCTGGGGAATTGAGCAGCTAGTATAAACTAAGCTTTTAGCTGGACTCTGAGGTGAAGGAAAGTTAAGTTACAAGGTCAGGAGGTGAGGGGGTCACTCAGATTATGTTCAATCCAGCTCCTGACCCGTGTCCCTCTTGATCCTCACCCAGTTTACATTTGTTTGGTCTCTCAGGGACACTGGTTAGATAATGTAAAAGAAGAATTCTAACAATCCACTTTGTTAATCCTCTTGCGTAATCCTTCTTGTATATGGTAATCCCTCTTGTGCAAAGTAATCCTCCGGTGTACCTCCTTCTAGTAAAATTTTTCCACTAACAGATTATGGCATTAGAAGTAAGTACAGGACTCCCACCCATAAGGTAGATTGTATGACATCTTTGGTGTTTTGGCTGTTTATATGGTCTGAAACCTGCAGCCTGATTGTTCTTCTGTTTGGGCATATAGCCATTCACAAATATCTAAGCCAGGAATTAGATCCCGGCTGCCTAGAAAGCATATCGATTAATTCAGTTGGTATTTAGGTCAGTGTTTATATGTACTCTGGAGAACTGTGTCTAAATCTCCATTCTACATTTTCCAGGTCTTTCTGTTCTCTACTTTGACTTGACCTATAACGGTCCCCTCAAAAGCCAAGAATCTTGCCAACACCACTTTCTCTTTTATTTGGCCATAACTCTTTTTAATCTAGAAACGATGAAATGTTGGTCATGAAGAGGCAACTGTACAAATAATTTAGCATTCATTCATTCATTCAATTGTATTTATTGAGTGCTTACTATGTGCAGAGCACTGTACTAAGCGCTTGGGAAGTACAAGTTGGCAACATATAGAGACGGTCCCTACCTAACAGCGGGCTCACAGTCTAGAAGGGGGAGACAGACAACAAAACAAAACATAACAAAATAAAATAGAATAAATATGTACAAATAAAATAGAGTAATCAATACGTACAAACATATATATAGGGAGAAAGAGTGAGAGTGAAAACATGGTCCTTTGGATTGAAAAAAGATGGCAGCTTTCGAAGGAGAGAGTTGATCAGTATGGCTGCCAAGACCTATGTGTGACCACTAAATCTCTCCAAATTGTGTCCATGTTACTATTGTGAAGAATTGGAGAGGGCCTGCAAACCTGAAGCAGCCATGCCTCAGCTGGCCCAAGTTCAACAGTTCTGCTCTGGCTCCAATCACCAGCCATTATCCGAGCCCAGTCCCTCTCCACCATGGAGGTGATCAGGAGGTCAGCAGCCATGAGGAACTATGCACCCAGAACCTGCCTGCGTAAATACTGCACACTGGAGAGGCTGCAGCAGAAAACGCTTGGGCATACTGAGAGCTCACCTCCTCCAGGAGGCCTTCCCAGACTGAGCCCCTTCCTTCCTCTCCCCCTCGTCCCCCTCTCCACCCCCCATCTTACCTCCTTCCCTTCCCCACAACACCTGTATATATGTATATATGTTTGTACATATTTGTTACTCTATTTATTTATTTATTTTACTTGTACATATCTATTCTATTTATTTTATTTTGTTAGTATGTTTAGTTTTGTTCTCTGTCTCCCCCTTCAAGACTGTGAGCCCACTGTTGGGTAGGGACTGTCTCTATATGTTGCCAACTTGTACTTCCCAAGCACTTAGTACAGTGCTCTGCACACAGTAAGCGCTCAATAAATACGATTGATGATGATGATGATGATGATATCACCCCTCTCCTCAAAAATCTCCAGGGGCTGCCTATCAACCTTCGTATGAAGCAAAAACTCCTCACTATTGGCCTCAAAGCTCTCCATCGCCTCGCCCCCTCCTACATCACCTCCCTTCTCTCCTTCTACAGCACAGCTCACACACTCCACTCCTCTGACACCGCTAACCTCCTCCCTGGGCCTTGCTCTAGCCTGTCCCACCTGTCCCACCATCAACCCTTAGCCCACATCCTACCTCTGGCCTGGAATGCCCTCCCTTCGCACATCCGCCAAACTAGCTCACTTCCCCCCTTCAAAGCCCTACTGAAAGCTCACCTCTTCCAGGAGGCCTTCCCAGATTGAGGCTTTTCCTTTGCTCCTCCTCCCCTCCCCATTGCCCCCCTCTCCACCTCACAGCACTTGTGCATATATGTACATATTTATTATTCTATTTATTTTATTAATGATGTGTACATACCAATAATTCTATATTTTTATTTTGATGCTATTGATGCCTGTCTACTTTTATTTTGTTGTCTGTCTCCCCACTTCTAGACTCTGAGCCCATTGTTGGGTAGGTATTGTCTCTATCTGTTGCCAAATTGTACTTTCCAAGTGTTTAGTACAGTGCTCTGCACACAGTAAGCGCTCAATAAATACGATTGACTGAATGACTGAATTGGTTCCCGGGACTATCCTCAAGAAGAGAAGAAGAATAGAACCCTCTCCTCTGCCAGGGGGAACTATATATTTACTCATATTATCTTCCTATTCCCCTTGCCACTGGATATTTAAAGTCCTCTCAATGGATTTTCCTTGTCTGTAACTAACTTCCCTTTTCTTAACGTTTTCCCTATTCTTCATTTATTCATTCATTCAATCATTCATATTTATTGAGCACTTACTGAGTGCAGGGCACTATACTAAGTGCTTGGGAGAGTACCAAACAGCAATAAGCAAATTCCCTGCCCACAATAAGCTTACAGTCTAGAAGTGGGGAGACAGCAAGAATAATAATAATAATGGTATTTGTTAAGTGCTTACTATGTGCCAAGCACTGTTCTAAACTCTGAACACTGTTCTAAGTGCTGGCAATACAAATAAATTACAGATATGTAATAAGTGCTGTGGGGCTGCATGGCAGGGGGAGAACAAAGGAATCAAGTCAAGGAGAAACAGAAGGGACTAGAAGAAGAGAAAAGGTGGGGGAGCTCAGTCTGGGAAGCCTTCTTGGAGGAGATGTACCTTCAATAAGGCTTTGAAACAGCAAGAATAATTTTCTGTCAGATTTGAGGAGGAAGGGTTTTCCAGGCCAGAGGCAGGTTGTGGGCTAGGAGTCGGCGGCAAGATCGAGGCAAGTGAGAAGGTTAGCACTAGAGGAGTGAAGTTTGCGGGCAGAGTGGTAGAAGGAGAGAAGTGAGATGAGGCAAGAGGGGACAAGTTTGTGGAATACTTTAAAGCCAATGATGAGGAGTTTTTGTTTGACGCAAAGTTGGATGGGCAACCACTGGAGTTTTTGGAGGACAGAGGTGACATGTCCTGAACATATACCTAGCAAAATGATCCGGGCAGCAGAGTGAAGTATGGACTGGAGTGGGGAGAGACGGGAGGCTGGGAGGTCATCAAGGTGGCTGATGCAGTAATCCAGGAGAGATAGGATGAGTGATTGTATTAACATGGTAGCAGTTTGGATGGAGAAGAAAGGACAGATATTAGCAATGTTGTGAAGCATATGTAGGATAGGAATCGTGGGTCAGTTTGCCTAATTTGTATTTTCCTTAGCACTCATGTAAAGTGTTCATGTGAAAGCAAGTACTTGATAAATACCATAAATGCAGTCCTTGTAATGTCATCTTAGTTTCTCATGGAGACTGGTGCCATTTTTTTATATCCATCTCCTGGTGTCACAATCTTTTACTCCAAGGCAGCTACCCCATTTCTACTTGCTGTGCCGTAGACTGAGCTGTATCGTACTGATGCCTCCTAACTGTCCATTGCTATGCCACACTGCATGATATTTTGTTTCTACACATCTCTTTGGCTTCTAAACCATCCTCTAATCATTGATTTCTTTTAACTTAATGGTTACCCCATATCGGTTCCCTGTAGAGCAGTTGTTTGGATATTCTGCCTCCTTCAATCTCCTCATTCACCCAATTCAGTGATGGTGGAATGTGATGAACACTACTTTGTTAGGGGTGTTGCTGACAACATTTCAGGAATGCATATTTGTGCTTCTGGCTTCCTGTCTCTGCCTAATCCACTCCATACTTCATTCTGCTGCACGGATAATTTTTCTGAAAAAACATTCAGTCCATGTCTCCCGCTCTTCAAGAACCTCCAACGGCTGCCCATCCATTTCCACATCAAACAGAAACTCCTTAGTATCTGCTTAAAAGCATGCAATCAGCTTGCCCCATCCTACCTCTCCTCACTGATTTTCTACTACAGCCCAGCCCACACACTCAGCTCCTCCAGTCAACTTACTCACTGCACCTGATCTCGTGTATCGCATCACCAACCCCTTTCATACGTCCTTCCCCTCGCCTGGAACTCCCTCCCCCTCCATATTTTCACTCATTCATTCATTCAATCGTATTTATTGAGCGCGTACTGTGTGCAGAGCACTGTACTAAGTGCTTGGGAAGTACAAGTTGGCAACATATAGAGATGGTCCCTACCCAACAATGGGCTCACAGTCTAGAAGGGGGAGACATACAACAAAACAAAATATGTGGACAGGTGTCAAGTCATCAGAACAAAAAAAGAATTAAAGCAAAATGCACATCATTAACAAAATAAATAGAATGATTAATATGTACAAGTAAAATAAATAGAGTAATAAATCTTTACAAACATACATACAGGTGCTGTGGGGAGAAGAAGGAGGTAGGGCGGGGGGATGGGGAGGAGAGGAAAAAGGGGGCTCAGTCTGGGAAGGCCTCTTGGAGGAGGTGAGCTCTCAGTAGGGCTTTAAAGGGAAGAAGAGAGCTAGCTTGGCAGATGTGTGGAGGGAGGACATTCCAGGCCAGGGGAAAGATGTGGGCCGGGGGTTGACTGCGGGACAGGCGAGAACAGTGAGGAGGTTAGCGGCAGAGGAGCAGAAGGTGTGGGCTGGGCTGTAGAAGGAGAGAAGGGGGATGAGGACAGAGGTGATGTGAGAACATATGTGACAGAGCCCCAACTCTCCCCACCTTCAGTACATCTCCTCCAAGAGACTTTAAGCAATTAAGCAATTAAGCCCTGTTATCCCCGGCTCGCTCTCCCTTCCATTCATTCAATAGTATTTATTGAGCGCTTACTGTGTGCAGAGCACTGTACTAGGCTCTTGGTGCTTCCACATCATCTGTGCACTTGGATCAGGACCTTTGGACATTTGATATGCACCCCACTCTCAAACTCACAGAATTTATGTAATTATCTTTAAACTATATATTGTAAATTACTAATTCATTATATTCATGTCTACCTCCACCTCTAGACTGTAAACTGATTTTGGGCAGGGACTGTGTCGGCTAATTCTTCTGTACTGTACTCACCCAGGTGGTTAGTGCAGTGCTTTGCACATAGTAAGCACTCGGTAAATACCATTGATTGATTTTAAGTATTTGATGTTATGTATTGCACACAGGTGGTTGGAAGTGCTGTACAAGCTGGAAATGGTATTTATGGTAGAGTCAGGTCTCACCTCCACAAAGAAGGTTGGACCCCTGCTTGCAGTTTGGTCAGGCTGATACCGTGTCCCTCCTCAAATCCTACAGACAATTACTCTCCCCTGCTTCAAAGCTTATTGAAGGCAAATCTCCTTCAAGAGGCCTGCCCAGTCTAAATCCCATGTTTCCTCACCTCGCACTTGCTTCTGCATTGCCCTGGCTTGCTCTCCCCCACTCCCCATAGTCCCATGACACTTATGTATATATCTGTAATTTTATTTATTGGTATTGATGTCTGTCTCCCTGCCCCTAGCCTGTGAGCTCATTGTAGACAGGGATTGTCACTGTTTATTATTGTATTGTACTTTTCCAAGCGCTTAGTACAGTTTACTGCACACAGTAAGTGCTCAATAAATACAACTGAATGAATGGATTACATGTTCTATCAGTCTCCCAAGGCCCTTTCGATCTAGCATTCTACCTTCTTGTTTATCCTTGCAGGCGAGACAGAATTCAGTGGAGCATTCAGTTAGACCTCTTTATTATCATCAGTGGTATCTACTTACTGTGTGCAGAGTTCTGTATAAAACACTTGGAAGACTACAATACTTAAAATTAGCTGTGTATGGAATTGGTCAGATTTGGGCTGGTATCTACTCCTGGTTTTCTTGAGATTTTCTGTGAGTCCAGAGCACCTTGCAGTTATGTTTTTAACATATTATTTATCAGTTTGTAGGGGCTCCTGCATAATAATAATAATAATAATAATAATAATAATAATAATAATAATAATAATAATGTATTTGTTAAGTGCTTACTATGTGCCAGGCACTGTACTAAGCACTGGGAAAGATGCAAGCAAATCGGGTTGGACCTAATCCCTGCCCATTTTACAGCAGAGGGAACTGAGGCCCAGAGAAGTGAAGTGACTTGTCCAAGGTCACACAGAAGACAAGTGGTAGAGTCAGAATTGGAACCCATGACCTTCTGACTCCTAGGCCTGTGCTCTATCCACCACTCCATGTGATGTTATATTATAGGATTTTTAGTGATATCAGCCTGTAAGATCCTCCTCTAGACTGCAAATCCTTCTGGGTAGATAATTTGTCTACCAATTCTGTTGTATTGTTCTCTCCCAGGAACGAAGTACAGTGCTCTGCACAAGGCAAGCTCTTAGTAAAACTAATGAATAAATGAACGATTGATTGGTTGATTGGTTTGAAAGAAATTTCCAGCAGAGCATGAGAACTGTTTTCTGATTCCATTCAAGATCCCTTGTTGAGTCATTAAGAATGGCTGTTTTAGCTCACCGGTGATGGGGAAAAGAATGAGGCAAGGTTCCTCCGTAACTGATGAAGTCCAGCCTTATCACTTGGGACTAATCATAGGAGCTGCTTTAACTTCTCAGAGCAACAGAATATTTTTGTGAGTTGCCAGAGTCCAGCTCTATGGTTGATCTCAACTAATTTCAAAGGTCTTGATCTTCTGTTCACAGCTCCTATGTCTGACATGTCCCACCCCAACTGAAGTTGTGTTGAGTGTATTCAAGTAGGGGGCTGAGGTTTTCCAGCAGTGTGGGTCCAGGAGGAAAAAAGGAATCTGGTTTGAGTTAATTTGACAATTAGATTAATAGGTGGTTTATTTTCGCCTCAATCCTATTTCTCAGCTTTTCCCCAAGCAAAGCTTTCAGACAGCAAATTACCTTACAGTTGGTTCCCAGATGAAGTTCTTAATTCCTTATATTCATTTAATAATTCTAAATACAGGATGTCTTGTTTTGGTCTCATTTATGGGCATAAAGTGATCCACAATTTGATCCAATATAGAAAAGCCCAATTTAAAGTTTCATACGCACACAGACGTTCAACTCCCCCTTCAAACCCCCTATCCTCCCACCTCCTCCATCTCTTGCCTCTAATAACCCGGCTACCTCCTTTACTGAGAAAACTGAAACTATCAGATATGATCGCCCTAAAATCTATCCTGCTTCTCTCCAGTTTTTCCCTCTTCTGGCCCCTTCTTCAACTCACCCAACTTTCCCAGCAGTATCTCAAGAAGAGATTTTCTGCCTTCTCTCAAAATCCAACCTGTACATCCCTCCACCTGTGCATCCTTCTTCATCCCTTCACACTTTATCAAAGCATTTGCTCCTTCCTTTCTTCACTCCCTTACCACCATCTTCAACAGTTTGTTTTCCAGTGGCTTTCTCCCCATTGCTTTCAAACAAACTCAAGCCTCCCCTATCCTAAAAAAACCCTCTCTTGACCCCACGGCTCCCTCCAGTTATCACCCTATTTCCCTCCTACCATTCCTCTCCAAGCTCCTTGAGTGAGTTGTCTACACCTGCTGTCTCCGATTCCTTTCCTCCAATTCTTTCCTTGACCCCCTCCAATCTGGCTTCCATCCCCTTATTTCCACAGAAATCACCCAGAAATCACAAATGATCTCTCTCTTGCGAAATCCAAGGACCTCTACTCCATCCTATCCCTCCTTGACTTATCGATTGCCTTCAGCACTGTCATCCACCTCCTCTTGGAAACAGTCTCCAACCACGGCTTCACTGGCACTGCCTTCTCCTGCTCCTATCTCTCTGGCCACTCGTTCTCAGTCTCATTCATGGGCTTCTCCTCTGCCTCCCATCCCCTCACTGTGGGTGTCTCAAGGCTCAGTTATGGGTCCCCTTCTATTCTGCATCAACATCCACTCCCTTGGAGAACTCATTCGCTCCCATGGCTTCAAATACCACCTCTATGCAGATGATTCCCAAATCTACATCTCCAGCCCTGATCTCTCTCCCTCTCTGCAGTCTTGCATTTCCTTCTTTCAAGAAATCTCTATTTTATTGTTCTGCTGTCGCCTCAAACTTAACATGTCAAAATAGAACTCTTTATCTTCCCACCCAAACCCTGTCCTCCTCATGAATTCATTCATTCATTCAATCATATTTATTGAGTGCTTACTGTGTGCAAAGCACTGTACTAAGTGCTTGGGAAGTACAAGCTGGCAACACATATAGATGGTCCCTACCCAACAACTGGCTCATAGTCTAGAATGGGGAGACAGACAACAAAACAAAAGATGTGGACAGGTGTCAAGTCATCAGAACAAATAGAATTAAAGCAAAATGCACATCATTAACAAAATTAATAGAATAGTAAATATGTACAAGTAAAATAAATAGAACAATAAATCTGTACAAACATATATACAGGTTCTGTGGGGAGGGGAAGGATGTAGGGAAGGGGGATGGGGAGGAGGAGGAGGAGGAGAGGAAGGAGGAGGAGAGGGAGGAGGAGGAGGGGGGGAGGAGGCGAGGGAGGAGGAGGAGGAGGATGAATTCTCCATTACTGTAGACAGCACCACCATCCTTCCTGTCTCACAGCCCATAACTTTGGCACTATCCTGACTCTTCTTTCTCATTCAACCCACATAATCAATCTATCATAAATTCTGTTGGTTCAACCTTCACAGCATCGCTGAAATCCACCCTTTCCACACTATCCAAACTACTACCACATTAACCCAAGTACATATCATATCCTGCCTTGATTACTCTCTCAGCCTCCTTGCTGACCTCCCTGTTTCCTGCCTCTCCCTTCTCCAGTCCATACTTCATTCTGCTGCCCAAATCTTTTTTTCAACAAAAAAGTTCAGTCCCCGCTTCCCCACTCCTCAAGAACCTCCAGTGGTGTACACCCACCTCCCTATCAAATAGAAACTCCTTGTCATCGGCTTTAAAACACTCAATCAACTTGCCTCCTCCTACCTCACCTCGTTACTCTCCTACTACAACCTAGCCTACCCATTTCACTCCTCTAACGCTAACCTAATCACTGTACCTTGATTTCATCTATCTCACAGGCAACACCTTGCCCACATCCTGCTTCTAGCCTGGAACAACCTCCCTCTTTACGTCTGATGAGCAATTTCTCTTCCACCTTCAAACCTTGCTGATGGCACATCTCCTCCAAGAGGTCTTCCCTGACTAAGCCTTCATTACTTCTTCTCCCACTCCCTTTTGCATCACCCTAATTTGCTACCTTTATTCATCCCTCCCCAACAGCCCCATGACACTTCTGTACATATCCATAATGTATCTATTTAATTTAGTATCTGGCTCCCCCCCTAAACTGTAAACTCATTGTGGGCAGGGAATGTGTTAGTTAATTGTTATATTGTATGCTCCCCCAAGGCTTAGCACAATGTTCTGCACACGGTAAGCGTTAAATAAATATGATTTAGCAAAGCATGTAAGATTGCATAAAGTCTACATGTTTATGGAAACATTTATAATATTACTGACAATATCACTCACTAAAAATCAATTTTGCTACTCTTCCAAGGAAGATGTTTGTTAATGATATACAATGAACATCAATCAATCAATGATATTTACAAAGTGCTTACCATTTGCAGAGCTCTGTACTAAGCCCTTGGGGGAGTACAGTGCAATACAGTTGGCAAACACAATCCCCGTCCTTAAGAGTCTCACAATATAGTGGAAGAGAAAGACATTAAAATAAACTACAGATAGGATAAAATAAGGATATGCACATGAGTCTTCTGTTGGGGAAGAGGTTAAAAGCAAAGTGACTAGGGGGTACAGACCCAAGTGCATAATTGACCACAGAAGAGAGGGAGAATAGGATGGGATGAAGAGACATTAGTCTGGGTGGGATTATTGGAGTTGATATCTATTAATCAATCATTTATCGAGCTCTTACTATGTGCAGATGGGGGCAAAATAGGGAACATACAGAAGAGACAGATGATGGAATGAGGAGAAAAGAAGAGAGAAGGAGAATGAAAATCCTTCTTTCCCTTTAATGCCATCCTCCTCTTCTTCCAGTTCCACTATGAGTTGGCAAGACAGCTACCTGTCTCCCCCAAAGAAAGTAGAACTACCCCTTACTGGTTTCGGGAAATTACTTGAGAATCAGTTCTGCCCTGAAGGATAATTATCTCCAACATCATCACCACCACCCAAACTAGCTGGGATCATGGAGACAAGGGTGATGACAGTAGCCAGTGATAGTTGCTGGGAAAGACCACCGTGACTGCTTGACAACTCTCCAGCCCCTCTAGGCCATTCTGAAGCATTTCTAGTTCATTCAATCATATTTATTGAGCATTGTACTAAGCGCTTGGGAAGTACAAATCGGCAATATATAGAGACGGCCCCTACCCAACGGTGAAGCCAGATCACATGTGAGCCAACTGGCCAGATTCAGTTTGACTAGGTTGTGATGAAAACAGTAGGGCCTAGTGGAAAGAGCACAGGCCTGGGAGCCAGAGGATCTGGGTTCTAGTCCCTGCACTGCCACTTGCCCGCTATGTGACTTGGGGCAAATCGCTTAACTTCTCTGTGCCTCAGTTTTCTCAACTGCAAAATGAGGAATCAATACTTGTTCTCCCTCCTACTCAGACTGTGAGCCCATGTGGAACAGGGACTGTATCTTGACTGATTAACTTGTATCTATCCAGTGCTTAGAACTGTATTTGATGCCTGGTAAAAAACTTAACAAATAATGTTTAAAAAAGTAGTGGATTTTTCTGCTTTTGCCATCATCAGAGAGGAGAAAGCAGCTTAGCCTGCCACTGCATCTCTCCTTCTCATTGAATCAACCACTCAAATTTCCTGAGCACTTACTGGGTGCATAACACAGTACTAAGTGTTTGGGAGACAACAATAAGACAGACACATTCCCTGCCCACAACAAGCTTACAGTCTAGAAGACTCCCACCTCCGTGTCCTGCTTCTCATTATTGTCACAGCTGTGGGGTTACTTTTCACCACTCTGTAATGCTGGGATCTTAACGGGTCCTGTTTAAGGCCTTGGAAGGGGTGGAGGGGAAGCAGCATGGCCTACTGGAAAGAACACGGGCCTGGGACCTAGAGGACCTGGGCTATAACTATGGCTCCAGGACTTCACCTGCTGTGTGATTTTGGACAAGTCATTTAACTTCTCTGTAACTCATTTTCCTCATCTGCAAAATGGGGATTCAATATCTGTTCTCCCTCATACTTAGACTGTGAACCCCATGTGGTACCTGATAATCTACCCCAAAACTTAGTACAGTGATTGGCACCTAGCACTTAACAAATACCAAAATTATTATTATGAACCCCAAAACAGGTGATTATCCTGCTTATTTTGGGATATTTGGTCTCCTGAGCAAGAATGAAAGAACAAGCTAATGGAGAACATTGAAATCAGTGGACAAGGTGATCGTATAGTGAAGCAATGAGGAGTCATTGGAGGCTTACAAAGAGGGTGGTAAATCTTCCAGTATTATTTTAGAAAACTGATTCATGATGAATGAGTTATTTTGGGTATAGGTAGGACCAATAAATATGCTCTTTCAGTAATCCAGCTACGTGTCAATTAGATTCTGTACCTAGGTAGTAGTTTAAAGGGTCCCAAGTGCTTACTGTGTGCAAAGCACACAGTTAGTGCTCAATAAATACAACTGAATGAATGGTGCTATTAAGTTCTCATTTGAACCTATCTACTCGTTTCATTATAAACTATGATTCACTTTTTCATCCCATTTTACCGTGCTATCTGATGGAGAACATAGATTAAATTAGAAAAAGTGCAGTGAATTCCCTTTACAGTCATTAAGACAATAGAGAATTACTGCAAAACTAAGAAAAAAGCATTTCTGAGTTCCAGTTAACACAAGCAGTTAGGACATTATAGTACTGCAGGTAGTGACAACCTGCCTTTTTAACGTGACTTTCTTATTGATAATGTATGGAATAAAACACCAGTTTTTCTGCCACTGTGATCCTCTCTCTGAAGACATATAAGAAGGAAAAAGGTTCAGCCACCATTTCCCTAGAACATAGCACATGGATTTTTTTTTAGTATATAGGTTTTTGCACATTTTCTTTAAATAATATGTGCCCTTGAGCAAAAGATTTGTCTTAATCTTCTGCTACTTAAAATAAGCCCTAGAAAAAAGAGTCTTAAAATATGGTTACCAAACAGTAAGGGAAAATAGAATATTGGCCTCCAGGACTTTTCATTGTTTTATCGCTGCTTGAAGCTTTCTCCTGGGCAATTTTTTCCAATTCCAACAATTTTGATGGCAAACTATTAATCAAACCTGACACAATATTTTTAACCTCAAAGTTATGAGCAAAATCCTGAATTTTGATTTGGTTGCTGGATTTCACAAAAATTCAGAAGCTATTTTTCAAAAATCAGAACCACTTCTCTGTTGGTGTCCCAAAGTTGGATAACTTACCTTATCATTCATTCATTCATTCAATCATAGTTGAGTGTTTACTGTGTGCAGAGCACTGTACTAAGCGCTTGGGAAGTACAAGTTGGCAACATATAGAGATGGTCCCTACCCAACAATGGGCTCACAGTCTAGAAAGGGGAGACAGACAACAAAATAAAACATGTAGACAGGTGTCAAGCCATCAGAACAAATAGAATTAAAGCTAAATGCACATCATTAACAAAATAAATAGAATAGCAGATATATACAAGTAAAAAAGAGTAATAAATCTGTACAAAAATATATTCAGGTGCTGTGGGGAGGGGAAGGAGGTAGGGTGGGGGGGGATGGGGAGGAGGAGAGGAAAAAGGGGGCTCAGTCTGGGAAGGCCTCCTGGAGGAGGTGAGCTCTCAGTAGGGCTTTGAAGGGAGGAAGAGAGCTAGCTTGGCAGATGTTTGGAGGGAGGGCATTCCAGGCCGGGGGAGGACGTGGGCTGGGGGTCGATGGTGGGACAGGAGAGAACAAGTATCTAAGTACTTGTCCCCTCCTTCTGTCCCTGACCTCCATCTTCAACTGTTCTCTTTCCAGAAGCTTTTTCCCCACTGCTTTCAAACATGTTTGTATCTCCCCTATTCTAAGAAACCCTCCCTTGACCCTACGGCTCCCTCCAGTTATCACCCCATCTCCCTCCTACCATTCATCTCCAAACTCCTTGAAAGAATTGTCTACACCTGCTGTCTCCCCTTTCTCTCCTCCAATTCTTTCCTTCTACCTGGTTTCCACCCCCTTCACTCCACAGAACTCCGCACTCAAAGGTCACAAATGATCTTCTTGCAAAATCCAACAGCCTCTTCTACATCCTCCTACCTCACCTCCCTTCTCTGCCTCTACAGCCCGGCCCGCACCCTCCGCTCCTCTGCCACTAACCTCCTCACTGTGTCTTATTCTCACCTGTCCCGCTGTCGACCCCTGGCCCACATCCTACCCCTGGCCTGGAATGCCCTCCCCCCACACATCTGCCAAAGTAGCTCTCTTTCACCCTTCAAAGCCCTACTGAGAGCTCACCTCCTCCAGGAGGCCTTCCCAGACTGAGCCCCCTTTTTCCTCTCCTCCTCCCCTCCCCATCACTCCCCCTCCTTCTCTCTGCCCTACCCCCTTCCCCTCCCCACAGCACTTAAATATATTGTACAGATTTATTACTCTATTTATTTTACTTGTACACATTTACTACTCTATTTATTTTGTTAATGATGTGCATATAGCTGTAATTCCATTTATTCTGACAGTTTTGACACCTGACTATATGTTTTGTTTTGTTGTCTATCTCCCCCTTCTAGACTGTGAGCCCATTGTTAGGTAGGGACCATCTCTATACGTTGCCAACTTGTACTTCCCAACCACTTAGTACAGTGCTCTGCACACAATAAGCACTCAATAAGTATGAATGAATGAATGACTCCTAATACTCCTTGACCGCTCAGCTGCTTTCAACACTGTCAACCATCCTCTTCTCCTTGAAATATTATCCAACTTGCTTCACTGACAATGTCCTCTCCTGGTTCTTTTCCTATCTCCCTGGTCACTCATTCTCAGTCTCCTTAATGTGTTCCCCTTCTGCCCCCCACCCCCAAAATGTGTGGGTCCCCTTCTATTCTCCATCTATACCCACTTCCGTGGAAAACTCATTCGCTCCGATGGCTTTACCTACCAGATAGAGATGATTCCCAAATCTACAACTCCAGCCCTGATCTCTCCTCCTCTGCAGTCTCACATTTCTTCCTGCCTTCAAAACATCTCTACTTGGATGTCCTCCCATCACCTCAAACTTAACATGTCTTCAACAGAACTTCTTATCTTCCCACCCAAACCCTGTCCTCCCCCTGACTTTTCCATCACTGTAGAAGGCATCACCATCCTTCTTGCCTCAAAAGCCCATACCTGTGCATTATCCTTGACTCATCTCAATCTTTCAACCCACGTATTCAATCTATCCCTAAATCCTGTCAGTTCAACCTTCACAACATCGGTAAAATCCACCCTTTTCTCTCCATCCAAACTGCTACCACATTAATCCAAGCACTTATCCTAACCGGACTTGATTATGTATCAGCTTCATTGCTGACCTCCTTGCCTCTGATCTCTCCCCACTCTAGTCCATCCTTCACTCTCCTGCCCAGATCATTTTTCTAAAAAAAGATTCAGACCATGTTTTCCCACTCCTCAAGAACCTCCAATAGCTGTCCATCCACTCTCGCATCAAACAAAAACTCCTTGTCTTGTCTTATGCCATCGAGCCATTTCTGACCCAGAGAAACAACATGGACACATCTCTCACAGGACGCCCCACTCTCCATCTGCAATTGTTCTGGTTACCATCATTTTAAAACACTCAATCACCTTGCCCCCTCCTAAATCACCTTACTGTTTTCCTATTACAACCTAGCCTGCACTCTTAGCTCCTCTGGTGCCAGCCTACTCACTATACCTTGATTCTGTATATCTCATCTCTGACCTCTCACCCATGTCCTGCTTCTGGCCTGGAATGGCCACCCTTTCCATAACCAACCATCTCTCTCCCCACCTTCAAAACCTTATTGAAAGCACATCTCCTCCAAGAGCCCTGTCCTGATTAAGCCCTTTTTTCCTCTTTTCCTACTCCCTTCTGCATTGTCCTTGCCCATTCATTCATCCTTCCCTCAGCCCTGCTTAAGGGCACTTAAGGGCAAATCCATAATTATTAATGATAATAATAATAATAATGGTATTAAGTGCTTACTATGTGCAAAGCACTGTTCTAAGTGCCTTGGAGGTTACAAGGCAATCAGGTTGTCCCACGGGGGGCTCACAGTCTTAATCCCCATTTTACAGATGAGGTAACAGGCACAGAGAAGTTAAGTGACTTGCCCAAAGTCACACAGCTGACAGCTGGCGGAGCCGGGATTTGAACCCATGACCTCTGACTCCTAAGCCTATGCTCTTTCCACTAAGCCGCGCTGCTTCTCTAATTAATCTATATTAATGTCTGCCTCCTCCTCTAGACTGGCCAGGGAAAAAAGCTAACAACTCTATTATATTTTACTCTTCCAAATGCTTAGTATAGCACTCTGGACACAGTAGGTTTTCAATAAATATGATTAACTGGATGAAGTGAAGTTGAAACCTCAAGAGAAACAGTATGTGTCTTCTCATCAGTCCTTGTAAATTTATCTTTCAGAAATTGTTTTCTTTCCCTTCACTATCTTTTAGTGTGGTGGTTCAGGAACTTTTGCCTCACAAACTCAACCTGGAATTTTGCGATTCAAGATGTGGCCCTCAAGCATAGGGGCTACTCTGAAGCTGGGCTGACATGGTGCGGATAACACCTTTTCCCTTTCCGGACAGGAATTTGCTTGACCACTTTGCCCCCTTTGAGTCAGAGAGGGAGTCAAGATGGTGACTCCATTCCTTGGCCTTTGTCAGAAGGATGTGGCAGCAGCCTGGAGAACAGCTGAGTCCTCACTATTTTCACTGAGCAGCAAGGGAAGCTGGAGCTACAGTGAGACACGACAATAGCAGAAGCAATGTGGCCTAGTGGAAAGAGCACTGGCCTGGACATCCAAGGACCCACGTTCTAATCCTGGCTCCACCCCTTGCCTGCTGTGTGACCTTGGGGAAGTCACTTGACTTCTCTATGCCTCTTCCCGTAAAGTGGAGATTCAAAAGCTGCTCTTCCTCCTACTTGATCAATCAATTGTATTTATTGAGCACTTGCTATGTGCTCTACACTTTGGAGAGTACACTATAACAATAACTGACACATTTCCTGCCCATAACAAGCATATAGTCTAGGGGAAGCAGCGTGGCTCAGTGGAAAGAGCAAGGGCTTTGGAGTCAGAGGTCATGGGTTCAAATCCCGGCTCCGCCACTTGTCAGCTGTGTGACTTTGGGCAAGTCACTTAACTTCTCTGGGCCTCAGTTCCCTCATCTGTAAAATGGGGATGAAGACTGTGAGCCCCACGTGGGACAACCTGATTACCTTGTATCTACCCCAGCGCTTAGAACAGTGCTTGGCACACAGTAAGTGCTTAACAAATACCAATATTATTATTATTATTATTATTATTATTATTACAGAGGGAATTAGACATCAATATTGAATAAATAAATTACAGATATGTGCAAAAGTGCTGTGGAGTTGGGGAGGGGATGAATAAAGGGAGCAAGTTAGGGTGACACAGAAGGGAGTTGAAGAATAGGAAAAGAGGGCTTAGTCAAGGAAGGACTCTTAGGGGAGATGTGACTTCAATAAGGTTTTGAAGAGGAGGAGAGTAATTGTCAGATTTGACAAAGAAGGGCATTCCAGGCCTGAGGCAGGAGTGCAAGAGGTTGGTTGTGACATAGAGGCACTGTGAGAAGGTGAGTATTAGAGGAGCAAGGTGTTGTAATAGGAGAGTAGTGAGGAGAGCTGCCTCTCAGCTGCCTTTGACACTGTGGACCACCCCCTTCTCCTCAACACGCTATCTGACCTTGGCTTCACAGACTCCGTCCTCTCCTGGTTCTCCTCATCTCTCCGGTCGTTCTTTCTCAGTCTCTTTTGCAGGCTCCTCCTCCCCCTCCCATCCCCTTACTGTGGGGGTTCCCCAAGGTTCAGTGCTTGGTCCCCTTCTGTTCTCAATCTACACTCACTCCCTTGGTGACCTCATTCACTCCCACGGCTTCAACTATCATCTCTACGCTGATGACACCCAGATCTACATCTCTGCCCCTACTCTCTCCCCCTCCCTCCAGGCTCGCATCTCCTCCTGCCTTCAGGACATCTCCATCTGGATGTCCGCCCGCCACCTAAAGCTCAACATGTCGAAGACTGAGCTCCTTGTCTTCCCTCCCAAACCTTGTCCTCTCCCTGACTTTCCCATCTCTGTTGACGGCACTACCATCCTTCCCGTCTCACAAGCCCGCAACCTTGGTGTCATCCTCGACTCCGCTCTCTCATTCACCCCTCACATCCAAGCCGTCACCAAAACCTGCCGGTCTCAGCTCCGCAACATTGCCAAGATCCGCCCTTTCCTCTCCATCCAAACCGCTACCTTGCTTATTCAAGCTCTCATCCTATCCCGTCTGGACTACTGCACCAGCCTTCTCTCTGATCTCCCAACCTCGTGTCTCTCTCCACTTCAATCCATACTTCATGCTGCTGCCCGGATTATCTTTGTCCAGAAACGCTCTGGACATATTACTCCCCTCCTCAAAAACCTCCAATGGCTACCAATCAATCTGCGCATCAGGCAGAAACTCCTCACCCTGGGCTTCAAGGCTGTCCATCACCTCGCCCCCTCCTACCTCACCTCCCTTCTCTCCTTCTACTGCCCAGCCCGCAACCTCCGCTCCTCCACCGCTGATCTCCTCACCGTACCTCGCTCTCGCCTGTCCCGCCGTCGACCCCTGGCCCACGTCCTCCCCCGGGCCTGGAATGCCCTCCCTCTGCCCATCCGCCAAGCTAGCTCTCTTCCTCCCTTCAAGGCCCTGCTGAGAGCTCACCTCCTCCAGGAGGCCTTCCCAGACTGAGCCCCTTCCTTCCTCTCCCCCTCGTCCCCCTCTCCATCCCCCCATCTTACCTCCTTCCCTTCCCCACAGCACCTGTATATATGTATATATGGTTGTACATATTTATTACTCTATTTATTTATTTATTTATTTATTTTACTTGTACATTTCTATCCTATTTATTTTATTTTGTTGGTATGTTTGGTTCTGTTCTCTGTCTCCCCCTTTTAGACTGTGAGCCCACTGTTGGGTAGGGACTGTCTCTATGTGTTGCCAATTTGTACTTCCCAAGCGCTTAGTACGGTGCTCTGCACATAGGAAGCGCTCAATAAATATGATTGATTGATTGATTGAGAGGTAGGAGGGGGAAAGGTGATTAAGTACTTTAAAGCAGATGGTAAGGTATTAGATTGTGAACCCCCTGTTGGACTGTGTGCAACTTGATTATCCTGTAACTACCCCAGTGCTTAGCATGTAGTGAGTGCCTAAGAAATATCACAATTAACCTCATCACTACTAATAAACATAGTTTTAATATCATTACTACTTACTGTGATAGTTCTTTTTCACCCTGGAGCCTATCTTCCCCTCTTCCCAAATGAACCAGGAATAGTCTGTTATCCCTTTCTCCTCTCCCTATTTTCCTTTCCTTTCCATTTCACTTGTTCCCCCTTCTGCTTAAACTGGGGGATTGGCTCTCTACAACAACTGCTCAAAGATTTCATTTCAGTTGGTTTAACTGCTCATAAAGGTGAAAGACCCCTGTTTCAGTCAAACAGCCTCACCTTCCCTTTCCTGGTTTCTCTAACATCACTTAATCTTTATTTGAATGAAAGGTTAAATGGCTTCCTGGCTATCACTATTTCTTCTAGATGGCAGCAGAACTTGACTTGTTCAGTTGGCTAATTCATCAATGGGCAGCTGGCAGCAAGCTGTGCAGATGGCAA
Organism: Tachyglossus aculeatus; assembly: GCF_015852505.1. Classification (NCBI taxonomy): domain Eukaryota; kingdom Metazoa; phylum Chordata; class Mammalia; order Monotremata; family Tachyglossidae; genus Tachyglossus; species Tachyglossus aculeatus. The sequence continues at coordinate 46,515,273 of NC_052066.1, forward strand.
TTTAATGGCAAATAAAGATAACAAATCCACACATCAGTAGGTTTGCATTTGTAACTGCAGAATAAAGGTGCACATTCCCAAGCAAGATTTCATTATTAAAATGTGCTGGTACTGTGATGTTCACCTATAGAATTAACAACCAAAGCAGAGAGGCAGCCTGACCTACAGCAAAGACTACAGTTCTGGGAATCAGGAGATCCAGGTTTTAGTCTCATTTCTCTGTCAGTTGATCATATTTATTGAGTACCTGCTGAGTGCAGAGCACTATACTAAGCACTTGGAAGAGTAGGAGAAGCAGCATGGCATAATGGATAGAGCAAGAGCCTGGAAATCAGAAGGTCTTGTGTTCTAATCCTGGCTCTGCCGCTTGTCTGTTGTGTGACCTTGGGCAAACCACTTCATTTCTCTGTGCCTCAGTTACCTCATCTGTAAAATGGAGATTAGGACTGTGAGCTCTATGGGGCACAGGGACTGTGTCCAACCTGATTTGCTTTTATCTACCCCAGCAATTAGTGCAATGCCTGGCACATAGTAAGTGCTTAACAAATATCACAATTATTAATATTATAATCTAACAATAACATAGATTCCCTGCCCACCACATGTTTACAGTCTAGAGACAAACTTACAGTCTGCACCTAGCCCACTTTCCACCTTGGGCTAAACATTTGACCTCTCTATGGCTCAGTACCTCATCTATAATTATTTCTATTAATGTATGCCTCCTGCTCTAGACTAAGTTCATTTTGGGCAGGGAATTTGTCTCCCAACTGGGTTGCATTGCACTCTCCAAAGCACTTAGTACAGTGCTCTGCATACAATAGGCACTCAAATACCATTGACTGAATGATCAGTCCATAAAATTCCAGATAAAATGCGCCCTATCCCTTAATTTTATATTGCTATTTCCATGTGAGAAAAAGACAGTGTCTGTCTGCCCTATCTGGTGTCATCTCAAGCACTTGGTGTATGATTCAGTGCTTTATAAATGGTGCCATTATTATAATTATGTGGCCCAAACTGAACCTCTCATACTCTGGCCAGGCTTCATGGGTTCTGGGGATTGCCCTGGACCCTGACTGAAATGTTATTATTATTATTATTAATAATAATAATAACAAGGAAAATAATAACAAAAATGGTGGTACTTGTTAAGCACTTACTATGTGCCAGGCACTGTATTTAGCGCCAGGATGGATACAAGAAAATTGGGTTGGACCCTCTCCCTATCCCACGTGGGGCTCACAGTCTCAATCCCCATTTTACAGATGAGGTAACTGAGGCACAGAGAGGTAAAGTGACTTGCTCAAGGTACACAGCAGACAAATGCAGACCTTGGAGTAGAACCCAGGTCCTTCTGACTCGAGGCCCATGCTCTAGCCACGTTAATTCTCAAAAGCAGGCAGATGTGCTGACATCATGGTTTCTGAGGTTTACTTGAAAAGCCGGACTAGTGATACATGACTCCTAAAGCACTGGATTTGTCAGGAGGACATAATCACTGCTAAAATTAGATTGGTGCCTAATGTTAGATTTCCCCACTTGTTGAGTGGTTGGAAAAACATAATATTTTACAGGTAAATTCCTTTAAAAAATATTTTTGCCTTAAGCAGTCCCAATCACTATCACTTGTCATACAAAAAGAGGGCCTGGTTCCTTCCTGCTCTATTGTTGTCTCTTGCTCCCTTCAGCTCTTTTCACTTATCTCTGCTTCTCTCTTTGGTTATCTATGAATCATCCTTTTCTGTCTCTTTGGCCTTGTCCCCTGAAGCCCACCTTCTGTTCCATTTTGAGCTAGCAAATTATTATTGAATTTGCAACTACTGTGAGCAACTCCTGTAGGAATGATACCTAAAACTCCCGATGACACGTATGCCACAGTCAAAAATGTAAAAATATGCCTACTATTAGGTCGATAGGTTGATCCATCACAGACCAAAGAAAAACAGATTTTCTTAGCTCAGGGACTTATCTCAGTGATTCTTGCTTCTATTTGTAAAGTGCTTTGTAATCTTATCACCAAGAGGGAAGTTATTATCTATTTCACCAGTCCTGTGAGATAGACTGACATAGTTCTCCTCTCTTTAAAACAGATGAGGGGATAACTACATTCCCCTAGGGTTACAGAGGGAATCTGTAGCCAATTCTGACTGTAAACTGTGACTTCCGAATCTCTTTCATACCACTGGCTGTAAGTTACCACTCCTGTGTGGGCAAATTACAGATATTGCTGTAAAATCCTCTATGACTACTGGTTTATAAAGGGATTTCTTACCACCTCTAATGCCAAACAGTTACCTGTCAGTGCCGATTTACTTTGAGGCCAGGAAGAAAGACAGTGATTACAGATAAATGATTTGGAAAATTCTGGGGTGGGTTCAGGTGCCATAATTTGAAGAGGTTATTGCCTGTAACTCTACTTATTTTGGACTAAAGTAATTTTGTCCCTCGAAGAAGTTCAATTTAGATGCAGCCTAATTCAATTTCCTCTAGTTGGAAAGCCTGTAATTTGGTGCTACAAAGAAAACCTTGGAAATTAGAACGGTTTTATTGTCTGAAGGGACAAACACACAACTTAGTTGTCTTGCTCTTTGAGAGTATTAGGCAGTCAGTCAATCACATTTATTGAGCGCTGTGTGCAGATAACTTTACTAAGCTCTGGGGAGAGGACAATACGATAATATAATAGGCTTATTCCCTGCCCACAACAAGTTACAGTCCAGAGGGGGAGACAAACATTAATATAAATGAAATTACAGATATAGACACAGGTGCTGTGGGGCAGGCAGGAGAGCATGAGGTAGGAGATTGGTGAGGAAAAAGCCAGCTGAGCCAACCGGGGAGTAACAGATGAAAAGAGCAGATATGCCAAATGGGGAGAGCTGTGGAACAGTCTTAAAGCCAATGTGTCAGGTTTTTACTGGATGCAGAAGGAGGTGGGAAGTCAAATGCCTGGCATGGTTCATGGTGCTCAGTGGGAATCAATAAAAGACCATTCCTTCTACTATAAGAAGTAATTCTGAGGCATCTGGGAAATGGAAGGAAGGCTAAATCAATTGATTACATCAAACAGTCAACGGTACTTATTGAGCATTCACTGTGTGCAGAGCACCATACCAAGCTCTTGGGAAAGTACAGTCCAGCAGAGTTGGTAGACACAGACCCTGCCCACAACAAGCTTCTGGTTTAGAGCCAATCTTACGGTTGAAGTTGACTAGCACTTCATTTTTTCCCATCCAGGATTGGCTCACAGCTTCTGTGGCATCTTATTGAAGAAGCAGCGTGGCTCAGTGGAAAGAGCCTGGGCTTTGGAGTCAGAGGTCATGGGTTCAAATCCCAGATCTGCCAATTGTCACTTGGACAAGTCACTTCACTTCTCTGTGCCTCAGTTGCTTCATCTGTAAAATGGGGATGAAGACTGTGAGCCCCCCTTGGGACAACCTGATCACCTTCTAACCTCCCCAGCACTTAGAACAGTGCTTTGCACATAGTAAGCTCTTAATAAATGCCATTATTATTATTATTATTATTATTATCCTTTTGACAAACCCTGTGCTAGACTGCTAAACTGCTCTCCAGTGATGGTCCCCTCTACACTGGAAGCTCATTATAGGCAGGGAACATGTCCATCAGCTCTGCTAGATCATACTCTCACAAGTGGCTAGTATAGTGCTGTGCACAGAATAGGCTCTCAATAAATACCATTGATAAGGATGGTGCTATGCCCAAAGGATCTCTGCCCCTGCAACTCAAACACCTACACCTGTGTTCGTTCTCACGCTCTCTCTCTCCTTCCCCCTTCTTGAAACTTGCTTTTAAAAGGGAGATTCTTTTGAGAAGTTTTTTACATTAAGTGTTTTGGAGGCCACAACAAGTTTAATGATTTTCTCTCTCATGAGTCTCAAAGGCATTTGCTGTTTCCACTCTTCCACTTTACACCTAGGTAACCAGTTGGTTTACAGTTAGGCTAATAGGATGATAGTTCCAACCCAAGGGGTCTTGTATCTCTTACCTATTTGTGGGAATCTTTGTGGGTTTCCAGGGTTTTCATGATGGCCAACTCTGCATAGTCTTTAAACCTTGTCGGCTGGTTTCTCAATCTCCTGCAAAACACAGTACCAGTGCTCACATTCAGTAATCTTATTATTCAAATCGAGATGATAAATTTCACTCTTTTTATTATATAGTATTTCAAATCACGTTCAATGGGATACAGGCATATCAAGTCACATTTATATCAAATCATGTTCAATTTAAAGAATCAAGAACACTGTAAAATTGGGAAATCCAAAGTGTTTTTTGCCCTTTTTTAATGAAACCTGAGGCATTAGGAAAATACTACTCATCAATAAATCTCACTGTGTCATTTAGTGAGTTAGAAAAAAATTATTTATTGAACTCTGGAAAAGCTGATTGCCATCAGACTTAAAATGCTTTAATGCTCATCTTCATATCGCATTTAGCTAAATCTCAGGTTCTGAAATGAAACTGACTCAGCACTGAATACTGCCTCAGAGCATGGTAGTATCCCAGCCTGGTTTTAGTCAGGTCACTGCCTAAGAGGGTTAATGCCTTCTCTGATACCTTTTGTTCAGGTCAGTTTACCTTCTATTTGCCAAGCAAGCAGCAATGTGTTGTAGGGGTGTATAAGCACAATTTAAGCATTTTAGGCACCTTAATATGGAGAAACACGGATATCTCACAAAAATGTTACTGTGTGCTGAAAGGTATTCCTTCATTCAATCATATTCATTGAGCACTTACTGTGAGCAGAGTACTGTAATAAGCATGTGGGAGAGCACAATACAACAATAAACAGACACATTCCCTGACCACAGCGAGCTTACCGTCTACAGCGGGGAAGGCAGACATCAATACAAATAAATTACAGATATGTACATAAGTGCTGATGGGCTGGGAGGGGAGAAAAGCAAAGGGAGCAACTCCAGAAGATGAAGAAAGGAGTGGGAGATCAAGAAACGGGAGGCTTAGTCTGGGAAAGCTTCTTGGAGGAGATGTACCTCCAGTAAGGCTTTGAGTAATTGCCTTTCAGATTTGAGGTGGGAAGGAGTTCCAGGCTGGAGGCAGAACGTGGGCTAGGGGTCCGCGGCAAGATCGAGGCAGAGTGAGAAGTTTAGCAGTAGAGAAGTCAAGTTTGCAGGCTGAGTGGTAGAAGGGGAGAAGTGAGATGAGGTAGGAAGGGGCAAGATGGTGAAGTGCTTTAAAGCCAGTGGTGAGGAGTTTTTGTTTGATGCGGTGGGAGATGGGCAACCACTGGAATATTTTGAGGAACGGGGGTAACAGGTCCTGAATGTTTTGCTAGAAAAATGATCTGCGCAGCAGAGTAGCATATAGATTGGAGTTGGAAGAGACAGGAGGCTGGGAGGTCAGCAAGGAGGCTGAGGCAGCAATCCAGGTGAAATAGGATGAGTGATTGTATTAATGTGGTAGCAGTTTGGATGGAGAGGAAAGGTTGGATTTTAGCGATGTTGTGAAGGTGGGACTGGCAGGATTTAGTGACAGATTGAATATGTGGGTTGAATGAGAGAGGAGTCAAGGATAATGCCAAATTTATGGGCTTGTGAGACAGGAGGGATGGTGGTACCATCTAGAGTGATGGGAAAGTCGGGAGAGGACAGGGTTTGCGTGGGAAGATAAGGAGTTCTGTTTTGGAAATGTAAAATTTGAAAGTTTGAGGTGACGGGAGGACATCCAAATAGAGATATCTTGAAGGCAGAAGGAAATGTGAGACTGGAGAGAGTGAGGGAGTTGGAGATCAATCCATCAATGGTATTTATTTAGTGCTTACTACCTGTAGAGCACTTATCCCAAGTGTTTGGGAGAGATTCCCTGCCCATGAGGAGTTTACAGTCCAGAGGGGGAGACAAACCATGGATATTTACAAAAATGCTGGAGCGAAGAGTCTGGGGTGAATATCAAGTGTTTAAAGGGTGCAATACCCCTCTCAGGGTCACACCTGGAGAGTTTCCAGTACTCTACCAGTCTTGGCCATGGGAGGGAGAATAAGCTGAGACCTATCAATCAATCAATCAATCAATCGTATTTATTGAGTGCTTACTGTGTACAGAGCACTGTACTAAGCGCTTGAGAAGTACAAGCTGGCAACATATAGAGACAGTCCCTACCCAACAGTGGGCTCACAGTCTAGAAGGGGGAGACAGAGAACAAAAGCAAACATACTAACAAAATAAAATAGGATAGGTACAAGTAAAATAAATGGAGTAATAAATATGTACAAATATATATACATATATACAGGTGCTGTGGGGAAGGGAAAGAGGTAAGATGCGGGGGATGGAGACGGGGACGAGGGGGAGAGGAAGGAAGGGGCTCAGTCTGGGAAGGCCTCCTGGAGGAAATGAGCTCTCAGTAGGGCATTTAAGGGAGGAAGAGAGCTAGCTTGGTGCTTGGGCAGTGGCTAGTTAGTGGAAGGCTATCTCCTACAAGTCAAAACTCACCTGTGCTGGGCAGCAGTGGCACAGGAGACAGTCGAGGGTGGAGACTCAAGTTTACTGTGTGGAAGGAGGCAATGGTAAACAACTTCCATATTTTTTATTAAGAAAACTCTGTAGATACACTACCAGAATGATTGCAGATGGAGAGAGGGGCTTTCTGGGAGAGATGTGTCTGTGGTGTTGCTAAGGTTTGGAAATGACTTGGCGGCATAAGACAAGACAAAGGGTGCAAATCCAATGTTTTAAGGGTACAGATCCAAGTTCACAGATAATGTGGAAGGGAGAGGGCATAAGGGAGGTGAGGCCTTAGTCGGGGAAGGCCTCTTGGAGAAGATGTGATTTTAATAAGGAATACACAGACCCAGCCGACTGAAAAGATGCATGAACCTGGATTTTTGGGGAATCAATCAATCAATCAATGAATTGTATTTATTGAGCACTTACTGTGTGCAGAGCACTGTACTAAGCACTTGGGAAGTACAAGTTGGCAACATATAGAGACAGTCCCTACCCAACAGTGGGCTCACAGTCTAAAAGGGGGAAGGCTGAGGTAGAGCTTCCTATTGCAAGAGTCCTTTAGATTGTAAATCCTATGAGGGCAGGGATTATACCTATCAACTTTATTGTACTGTACTCTCCTAAACAGTCAGTCAGATGCTCTGCATGCAGTAAATACTAAACACGTACTACTGATTGTTTGATTGATTTCTTTAGAGAGGAAGAAAACGTTATAATATCTGGAAGGTGAGGATGGTTGGTCCTTTTAATATCACTATCTTTAAACCCTAAAGAGAGTCAGAGGCTGTGCTAGGTAGGCTGGGAGAGACTGAGCTAAGCCCCTCTGTTTAAATCAATCAATGGTATTTATTGAGCGCTTGTTATGTGCAGTGTGTTTAAATTGCTGTCACAGATAGGTGGGGTGGTGGGGTGAGGGAGTTCAGCAGCTTGAGGTCTAGGGGAGCTGCCCTTCTAAGTCACCATGACACAACTACCACCGCAGTGGGCCAGGAATGGGGTCTGGAGCATTCTGGCCAGGGGTAGCAGCAGGAAATAGGGCATGGATCATGTGCCTGGGAGTTAGAAGGTCATGGGTTCTAATCCCCATTCTGTCACTTGTCTGCTGTGTGGTCTTGGGCAAGTCACTGTGACTTTGGGCAAGTCACTTAACTTCTCTGTGCCTCAGTTCCCTCATCTGTAAAATGGGGATTAAGACTGTGAGCCCCCCGTGGGCAACCTGATCACCTTATAATCTCCCCAGTGCTTAGAACAGTGCTTTGCACATAGTAAGCACTTAGTAAATGCCATTATTAGTATTATTATCATTCTCTGTGCCTCATTTACCTCATATGTAAAATGGGGGTTAATAATAATAATGATGGCATTTGTTAAGCGCTTACTATGTGCAAAGCACTGTTCTAAGCACTGGGGATGATACAAGGTGATCAGATTGTCCCACGTGGGACTCCCAGTCCTCATCCCCATTTTACAGACAGGGTAACTGAGGCACAGAGAAGTGAAGTGACTTGCCCAAAGTCACACAGACGACAATTGGCAGAGCTGGGATTTGAACCCATGTCTTCTGACTCCCAAGCCCGTGCTCTTTCCATTGAGCCCTGTTGCTTCTCTTACGATTGTGTTTAGACTGGGTTAAGACTGTGAAACCTATGCAGGACAGGGACTGTGTCCAACCTGATTCCCTTGTACCCACCCCAGCACTTAGTACAGTGCCTGGTACACAGTAAGTGCTTAATAAATACCAGAATTATTATTATTATTATTATTGATACAGCTTTTAGCTCCTTTTAATTGCAGTTGCTGTCATTGGAGAGATTGCAGAGAGAGCGCTCTCGAGCCCCATCGCTCAGAGTCTGGCCTTTCCTTCCATTTTACCTCCACACTTATCGACTACCTTCCTGAGTGTGAAGGAGAGAATTGAAATGTTGATTATATACAAACTATTGAAAAACAGCTCAATAATATGCACTGAGTTATAATTTCAATTATTCAATTGTATTTATTGAGGGTTCACTCTGTGTAGAGTGCTAGAGAGAGTACAATAGTGTTGGTTGATATGATTCAATCAATCAATCAATCAATCAATCGTATTTATTGAGCGTTTACTATGTGCAGAGCACTGTACTAAGCGCTTGGGAAGTACAAATTGGCATCACATAGAGACAGTCCCTACCCAACAGTGGGCTCACAGTCTAAAAGGGGGAGACAGAGAACAGAACCAAACATACCAACAAAATAAAATAAGTAGGATAGAAATGTACAAGTAAAATAAATAAATAAATAAATAGAGTAATAAATATGTACAACCATATATACATATATACAGGTGCTGTGGGGAAGGGAAGGAGGTAAGACGGGGGGATGGAGAGGGGGACGAGGGGGAGAGGAAAGAAGGGGCTCAGTCTGGGAAGGCCTCCTGGAGGAGGTGAGCTCTCAGCAGGGCCTTGAAGGGAGGAAGAGAGCTAGCTTGGCGGATGGGCAGAGGGAGGGCATTCCAGGCCCGGGGGATGACGTGGGCCGGGGGTCGATGGCGGGACAGGCGAGAGCAAGG